>NC_056661.1:92738767-93363767 GCF_018350195.1 Panthera tigris | reverse complement strand
ATTTATGGAGAATAATGAAGCAGAAAAAAAAGAGGGAGACTAAGGCAAAAGAGCACGATTTAAGAATTAGAGAAATGAGTGACTCATTAAAAAGGAACAACATCAGAATCATAGGGGTCCCAGAAGATGATGAGAGAGAAAAAAGGGTAGAAGGGTTATGAGAGTAAATCATAGCAGAAAAGTTTCCTAACCCGGGGAAAGACACAGACATCAAAATCCAGGAAGCACAGAGGACTCCCATTAGATTCAATAAAAACCAACCATAAACAAAGTCAAATTCAGAGTCAAATTCACAAAATACTCAGGCAAGGAAAGAATCATGAAAGCAGCAAGGGGAAAAAAAGTCCTTAACCTACAGGGGAAGACGGATCAGGTTTGAAGCACACCTATCCACAGAAACTTGGCAGACCAGACAAGAGTGGCAGGATATATTCAATGTGCTGAATCAGAAAAATATGCAGCCAAGAATTCTTTATCCAGCAAGGCTGTCATTTAAAGTTTCCCAGACACCTAAATGTCTATCAACTGATGAATGGATAAAGAAATTGTGGTTTATATACACAATGGAGTACTATGTGGCAATGAGAAAGAATGAAATATGGCCCTTTGTAGCAACATGGATGGAACTGGAGAGTGTGATGCTAAGTGAAATAAGTCATACAGAGAAAGACAGATACCATATGTTTTCAATCTTATGTGGATCCTGAAAAACTTAAGAGAAACCCATGGGGGAGGGGAAGGAAAAAAAAAAGAGGTTGGAGTGGGAGAGAGCCAAAGCATAAGAGACTCTTAAAAACTGAGAACAAACTGAGGGTTGATGGGGGGTGGCAGGGAGGGGAGGGTAAGTGATGGGCATTGAAGAGGGCATCTTTTGGGATGAGCACTGGGTGTTGTATGGAAACCAATTTGACAAAAGTTTCATATATTAAAAAAAAAATTTCCCAGACAAACAAAAATTAAAGGAGTTCGTGACCACTAAACCAGTCCTGCAAGAAATTTTAAGGGGGATTCTCTGAAGGGAGAAAAGATGGAAGGAAAAAAAAAAAAAGACCAGAAGCAACAAAGATTAGAAAGGACCAGAGAACACCACCAGAAACTCCAACTCCACAGGCAACATAATGGCAATAAATTCATATCGTTCAGTACTCACTCTAAACATCAATGGGCTAAATGCTCTAATCAAAAGATTCAGGTAACAGAATGGATAAGAAAGCAAGATCCATATATATGCTGTTTATAAGAGACCCACTTTAGACCTAAAGACACCTTCAGATTGAAAGTAAGGGGATGGAGAACCATCTATCATGCTAATGGTCGACAAAAGAAAGCCAGAGTAGTCATGCTTATATCAGACAACCTAGACTTTAAAATAAAGACTGCAACAAGAGAGGAATAAGGGCATTATATCATACTTAAGGGATCTATCCACCAAGAAGAACTAACAATTGTAAACATTTATGTGCCAAATGTGAGAGCACCCAAAAATATAAATCAATTAATCACAAACATAAAGAAATTCATTGATAGTAATACCATAACAGTAGGAGACTGCAACACCCCACTCACAGCAATGGACAGATCATCTAATCAAAAAATCAACAAGGAAGCAATGGGTTTGAATGACACATTGGATGGATGGACTTAACAGATATATTCAGAAAATTTCATCCTAAAGCAGCGGAATACACATTCTTCTCCAGTGCACATGGAACATTCTCCAGAATAGATTATATACTAGGACACAAATCAGCCCTCAGCAAGTACAAAAAGATCGAGATCATACTGTGCATATTTACAGACCACAATACTATGAAACTCAAAATCAACCACAAGAAAAATGTGGGAAGATAACAAATACTAGGAGACTAAAAACCATCCTACTAAAGAATGAATGGGCTAACCAAGAAGTTAAAGAGGAAATTAAAAAGTACACGGAAGCCAAAGAAAATGATAACACCACAGCCCAAAACCTCTGGGATACAGCAAAGGCAGTCATAAGAGGGAAATATATAGCAATCCAGGCCTTCCTAAAGAAGGAAGAAAGGTCTCAGATACACAACCTAACCTTACATCTTAAAGAGCTGGAAAAGAACAGCAAATAAAACCCAAAGCCAGCAGAACACAAGAAATAATAAAGATTAGAGCAGAAATCTATGCCATTGAAACAAAAAAACAAACAAAAAACAAAAAACAAAAAACAAAACCAGTAGAACGGATCAATGAAACCAGAAGCTGGTTCTTTGAAAGAATTAACAAAATTGATAAACCCCTAGTCAGTTTGATCAAAAAGAAAAAGGAAAGGACCCAAATAAATAAAATCAAGAATGAAAGAGGAGAGATCACAACCAACACAGCAGAAATAAAAACAATAATAAGAGAATATTATGAGCAATTATATGTCAATAAAATGGGCAATCTGGAAGAAATGGACAAATTACTAGAAACATATACACTACCAAAATTGAAACAGGAAGAAATAGAAAATTTGAACAGACCCATAACCAGTAAAGAAATCAAACTAGTAATTAAAAATCTCCCAAAAACCAGGAGTCCAGGGCCAGATAGCTTTCCAGGGGAATTCTACCAAACATTTAAAGAAGAGTTAACATCTATTCTCTTGAAGCTGTTTTCCCAAAAATATAAATGGAAGGAAAACTTTCAAACTCTTTCTATGAAGCCAGTATTACCTTGATTCCAAAATCAAAGACCCGACTAAAAAGAACTATAGAACAATTTCCCTGATGAACATGGATGCAAAAATCCTCAACAAGGTATTAGCTAACCAGATCCAAGAATACATTAAAAAAATTTTTCACCATGACCAAGTGGGACTTATACCTGGGATGCAGGGCTGGTTCAATATCCACAAAACAATCAGTGTGATACATCACATCAATAAAAGAAAGGACAAGAACCATATGATCGTCTCAATAGATGCAGAGAAAGCATTTGACAAAATAAATACAGCATCCTTTCTTGATAAAAACCTTCAAGAAAGTAGGGATAGAAGGATCATACCTCAAGATCATAAAAGCCATATATGAATGACCCAACGCTAATATCATCCTCAATGGGGAAAAACTGAGAGCTTTCCCCCTAAGGTCAGGAACAAGACAGGGATGTCCATTCTCGCCACTGTCATTCAACATAGTATTGAAAGTCTTAGCCTCTGCAATCAGACAACACAAAGAAATAAAAAGCACCCGAATCTGTCAGGAGGAGGTCAAACTTTCACTCTTTGCAGATGACATGATACTCTGTATAGAAAACCCAAAAGATTCCACCAAAAAATGGCTAGAACTTATCCATGGATTCAGCAAAGTTGCAGGATATAAAATCAATGCACAGAAGTCAGTTGCCTTCCTATACACCAATAATGAAGCAACAGAAAGAGAAATCAAGGAATCGATCTCATGGACAATTGCACCAAAACCCATAAAATACCTAGGAATAAATCTACCCAAAAAGGTGAAAAATCTATACACAGCTTAGTAAAGCAATTGAAGAAGACACAAAAAAATGGAAAAAATATTCCATGCTCCTGGATAGGAAGAACAAAGATTGTTAAAATGTCCATACTACCCAAAGCAATCTACATATTCAATGCAACACCTATCAAAATAACACCAGCATTTTTCACAGAGCTAGAACAAACAATCCTAAAATTTGTATGGAACCAGAAAAGATCCCAAATATTCAAAGCAACCTTGAAAAAGAAAACCAAAGCTGGAGGCATCACAATTCTGGACTTCAAGCTGTATTACAAAGCTGTAATCATCAAGACAGTATGGTACTGGCACAAAAACAGACACTCAGATCAATGAAACAGAATAGAGAACCCAGAAATGGACCCACAAATATGTGGCCAACTCATCTTTGACAAAGCAGAAAAGAATATCCAATGGAATAAAGACAGTCTCTTCAGCAAATGGTGCTGGAAAAACTGAACAGCGACATGCAGAAAAAGGAACCTGGACCACTTTCTTACACCATACACAAAAATAAACTCAAAATGGATGAAAGACCTAAATGTAAGACAGGAAGCCATCAAAATGGTCGAGGAGAAAGCAGGCAAAAACCTTTTGACCTTGGCCACAGCAACTTCTTACTCGATGTGTCTGTGGAGGCAAGGGAAACAAAAGCAAAAATGAACTATTGGGACCTCATCAAAATAAAAAGCTTCTGCACAGTGAAGGAAACAATCAAAAAAACTAAAAGGCAACTGATGGAATGGGAGAAGATATTTGCAAACGACATATCAGATAAAGGGTTAGTATCCAAAATTTATAAAGAACGTATCAAACTCAAACCCAAACAACAAATATTCTAGTGAAGAAATGGGCAAAAGACATGAATAGACACTTCTCCAAAGAAGACATCCACATGGCCAACTGACACATGAAAAAATGCTCAACATCACTCATCATCAAGGAAATACAAATCAAAACCGTAATGAGATACCACCTAATACCAGTCAGAATGGCTAACATGAACAACTCAGGCAACAAGAGATGTTGGCGAGGATGCGGAGAGAGAGAATCTCTTTTGCATTGCTGGTAGGAGTGCAATCTGGTGCAGCCACTCTGGAAAACAGTATGGAGGTTCCTCAAAAAAATTAAAAATAGGACTGCCCTATGACCCAGCAATTGCACAACTAAGTATTTATCCAGGGATACAGGTATGTTGTTTCGAAGGGGCACATGCACCCCAATGTTTATAGCAGCACTATCAACAATAGCCAAAGTATGAAAAAAGCCCAAATGTCCATCAATGGATAAATGGATAAAGAAGATGTGGTGTGAAATTAGCAGATGATGACATTAAAACAGCCCTTAGAAATATGCTCCAAAACAAAACATGGACATAGTGAGGAGTATAAAGGAAGATATCAAAACCAACCAAATGGAACTTCTAGACATGAAAATTCTGATACCTAAAATTAAAATTTCACTGGATAGGATTAACAACATATTAGACTCTGCAAAAGAAAAGACCTGTGAACCTGAATACATAGCAATAGAAACTACCCAAAATAAAGCACATGGGGAAAAAAAATACACATAGCACCTATGACCTGTGGGACAGTATCAAGCAATACACATAAGTGGCATTTCAGAAAAGAGGAGAAGAAGAGACAAAAAAATATTTGAAGAAAAGGCCAATTTTTTCCAAAATTGAAAAAAAATTTAAGCCTACACACACAAAGTCCAATGAATCCCACAAAGAAGAAACATAAGGAAAATGCTATCAGGGTACCTCACTAAATCACTGAAAATCAGGGGAGCTTGGGTGGTACTTGGCAATCAAAAAGAATGAATTCTTGCCATTTGCAACTATGTGGATGGAACTAGAGGGTATTATGCTAAGCAAAATTAGTCAGAGAAAGACAAACATCATATGACTTTACTTATATGAGGACTTTAAGATACAAAACAGATGAACATAAGGGAAGGGAAGCAAAAATAATATAAAAACAGGGAGGGGGACAAAAATCTTAAATAAGGGACTCTTCAATATGGGGAACAAACAGAGGGTTGTTGGAAGGGTTGTGGGAGAGGGGTGGGCTAAATGGGTAAGGGGCATTAAGGAATCTACTCCTGAAATCATTGTTGCACTATATGCTAACTAACTTGGATGTAAACTAAAAAATAAATAAATTATTTAAAAAAATATTGAGGGCCTTCAATGAACAGTGGAATTTGAAATTAAAAACATGGCACTATTTATGGTAGTACCCCCAAAATGAAATACTTAGATACAAATCTAACAAAATATGTAAAAGATATGTATGAGGAAAACTATAAAACTCTGATGAATGAAATCAAAGAACTAAATAAATGGAGAGATATTCTGTGTTCATGGATAGGAAGTCTCAATATTGCCAAGATGTCAGTTCTTTCCAATTTGATCTATAGATTCAATGCAATCCTAATCAAAATCCCAACAAGTTATTTAGTGGGTATCAAAAAAAAAAAGGATTTCAAAGTTTATATGTAGAGGGAAAAGACCCAGAACAGCCAATACAATATTAAAGGAGAAGACAAAGTTTGAGGACTAATATTACCTAGAGTTAAGACGTACTATAAAGCTGTAGCAATTAACACAATGTGATATTGGCAAAAGAATAGACAAAGAGATCAGTGGAACAGAATAGAAAGCCTGGAAATATACCCATGTAATGTAGTTAAACTGATTTTTGACAAAGGAGCACAAAGGAGCAAAGGCAACACAGTAGAGCAAAGGTAGTCTTTTCAACAAATGGTGCTGGAAACAACTAGACATTCATATGCAAAAATAATGAATCTAGACAGACTTTACACCCTTCATTAAAATTAATGCAAAATGGATCCTAAATGTAAAATGCAAAATTATAAAACTCCTGGAAGATAACATAGGAGAAAACCTAGCTGACATTAGGTGTGGTGATTACTTTTTAGATACACCAGCAAAGGCACAATCCATGAAAGAAATAACTAATAAGCTGGATTCCACTAAAATTAAAAACTTTTGCTCTGTGAACAATGATGTCAAGTGAATGAGAAGACAAGCCTGGGTGAAAATATTTACAAAAGACACATCTGATAAGGGACTGCTATTCAAAATACACAAAGAAAACTTAAAACACAATAGGAAAACAAACACAATTTTTAAAAAAGGGCCAAATGCATATGGTGGGTGTTCCAGACATAGACTCTCCCCCACGCACATCAAAATAAAACAAAGTCTTAGGTAATAGGGCAGCAGAGAGCCAAGAGCAGGCCTAAATAGCTGACACTGTGCCCTTGCCAAAACTCCCCGATTTTAATTATTACAGATGGAATTGAAAGGTTACCTAATGCCCTGGGAACTGCTACCCCTACCCACTTATTACTATAATAACCATAGGTTTTCATTTCTTCTCTGATCAATAATTCTATGCCTGAATTCTAAAGATATATCAGCTGCTCTAACATTCCATTGATAAATGGTTTGAATCAGTGTCAGAAGCATTATTCCTAGAGCCTTGAGTTACTGTATCAAAAGAATCTGGCTTCCCAAGAAGCTTCTAGGACCCTGGATGTTTAGGGGCATGGAAAGTTAGAACTGAGACTGGAGTCCCATTAACTCTCATATGATCACTGCCAGTCCATGAACTATTGACTACTGGTCCCTGAAGACATAAATACCGAAGTTGAAAGTAAGTAATCTAGAAACTTCTATAACAATTTGACATTGCCACATCCTAGTGATATTAATCACCTACACACACCCTTTCCAGGACTCATGTGCAGTGTTGTAATTATTTCCCATTTTTTTTACCATGTGTTTACTGATTATATTTTTTGAAGTGTCATTCTATGCCTGTTTCATCTAAAAATTAAATATTTGGATCTCAAAAAAATAAAAATAAAAGTGAGCCAAAGAATTTAACAGATACCTCACCAAAGAAGATATACAGATGGCAAATAAGAATATGAAAAGATGCTTCATGTCACACGTCATCAGTAAAATGCAAATTAAAACAACAATGAAATATCACTAGATATCTATTAGAATGGCCAAAATTTAGAACACTGATAACACCAAATGCTGGCGAAGATGTGGAACAAGAGGAACTCTCATTCACTGCTGGTGGGAATGCAAAATGGTGCACCCACTTTGGAAGACAGTTTGGCAGTTTCTTACAAAACTAAACGTACTCTTACTATGCCATCCAGAAATTGTGCTCTGGTATTTACCCAAAGGAGTTGAAAACATATGTCCACACAAAAACCTGCACATGGATATTTATAGTAGCTTTATTCATAATTGCCCAAACTTGGAAGCAATCAAGATGTCCTTCAGTAGGTAAATGGATAAATAAACTATGGTACATCCAGACAATAAAATATTACTCAGTGCTAAAAAATAGTGAGCTATCAAACCATGAAAAGATGTGGAGGAACCTTAAATGTGATTACCAAGTTAAAGAAGCCAATCTGAAAAGACTGCACACTGGACAATTCCAAATATATGACATTCTGGAAAAAGCAAAATTATAGATACAGTAAAAAAAAAAATTAGGGGTTGTTGGACTGGGCTGCAGAGAGAGATTAACACGTGGTGCACAGAGGATTTTCAGGTCAGTGAATATACTTTGTATGATATCATAATGATGGCTATGTGCCATCACACCACAAGTGTACTCTTGTCCAAACCCATAGAATGCACACCACCATGAGTGAATCCTAAGAGAAACTATTGATTTTAGTAATTATGAGCTGTCAATGTATGTTCATCAATTGTAACAAGTGTACCACTCTGGTGGGAGGATGTTGATAATGGGGGAGGCCATGCATGTATAGGGGCAAAGGATTCTCAATTTTGCTGTGAACCTAAAATTACTCTAAAAATGAAGTCTTTTTTTTAATGTTTATTTATTTATTTTGATAGAGAGAGGAGGGGCAGAGAGAGAGGGAGACAGAGAATCCCAAGGGGGCTCTGGGCTGTCAGCACAGAGCCAGACATGGGGCTCAAATCCACAAACCATGAGGTCATGACCTGAGCTGAAATCAAGAGTCAGACTCTTAACTGACAGAGCCATCCAGGAGCCCCTTAAAAAATCAAGTCTTTAAAAAAAAAACTATATAGAGGGAAAATATTTGGTGACTTGAAAAAATGCTCACAATTCTTAATTAAGTGAACAAAAACTGGCTAGAAACTTAAATATTAAACCAACATTATAAAAATTTGGAGTTATGTATAGCAAAGAGAGAAAAGATAGGAAAAGAGAACTTGTAAAATTCATCTGCAGGTGAGAGAACTTGGGATCAATTTTGTGTAGGTGCTACAAAATTCAATCACATCTCCATTATTATAGAAATACCACTTTATTACTTTAAACTGAGCTCAACTTGCTGTGAGATCGCATTTCCGATGATGGTGAAAACACTTAATCTTGCCAATTATATGTAGCTTAGTTATTTTCAGCATAAAATTGAGTCCCTTTTGGCAAATATCCAGTTAAAGTTGGCTTACTATTTTATTATTACAAAGTGTGAACTCTGTCCCCATTTCTCAAGATTTCTTGCATTCCCTCCCTTCTCAGGATCTCTGGGGGATGGGGCAGTTTTCAGAACATAATGGCATCGGGGGCAGGACACTGGCTCCTGGTTCTTCCTTGCTGGCTCTGACTGAGCATAGGTGAGGGGTGTCTTGTCCCATCTTGAGTGCCTGGACAGTGTGACTTACAGTCTCTTCACTTGGCAAACATTGTTAAGGACCTATGATTGTTCCTTCTATTCCCCAACCCCTGACCCACCTTCCCTACCTCATCACTCCATCATGCCCTTGACATAGTTCACCTCAGCCCTCTTGGAGAAGTTGATGTCCCTCTGCCACCTAGCCCCCAGGATCCCCTTACAGTGACTTCTGGCAGGTCACTAGCTCAATCCTTAGATGCAAATTTGTATCTTCTCTCTGCCTCTTGTAGGCTTGGAAGAACTTGGGGGAGAGGTATCTTCTCTAGCCTCCTTTTCTGTCTAAAAATGAGACACGGACAGTCTACTCTACCTTGGAAGCCTCATGCTATCTTCAAGACCTCTGAATGGCAACCTCCTCGCAGATACCTAGACGGAAGGAAGACAAGCCTCTGCTGTTAATGCCAAAAATTTTCTAGAAGCCTCTATTCTTCTCACAGTTTTTGAAGAGGATGAGAGGTGGAAAAACACCCAGTCTCTGTATTCTCTCTCCTCTCTTCTTCTTGCCCTTCTCTTTTCTTCCCTTTCTTTCCCTTCTCACTGTGGGTGGAAGATGGCTGTGGATCATCCAGGTGGATACAAAAGCCTGAAGTTCTGGGAGGCGGTCAGGGCTTAACATACAAATTTGTAGGGGCGCCTGGGTGGCTCAGTTGACTGAGCGTCTGACTTTGGCTCAGGTCATAATCTCCTGGTTCATGAGTTTGAGCCCCACATTGGGCTTTCTATTATCAGCCTGTCGGTACAGAGCCTGCTTCAGATCCTCTGTCTCCCTCTCTCTGCCCTGCCCTCGCTTGCACTCTCCCCAAAATAAATAAATATTGAAAAAAAAAACAAATTTGTAAGGTATCAGCATAGAGGTGATGGTTAAGGCTGAGGGGCTTATCAATGAGAAGCGATCGTGGCCCAGGGCAGAGTCCTAAGATTCATATTTTCTTTTTTTTTACACTTTTTAAATGTTTATTTATTTTTGAGACAGAGAGAGAGCGCGAGTGGGAGACACAGAATCCAAAGCAAGCACCAAGGTCCAAGCTGTTGGCACAGAGCCCGACACGGGGCTGGAACTCGAGCCAGGAGATCATGACCCGAACCGAAGTTGGAAGTTTAACTGATTGAGCCACCCAGGTGACCCTGAGATTCATATTTTCTTATTTAGAAGCCACAAGAGTAGCAATGACTTTTCTTCAGAAGCTCTGACATATTACAAGATAAATAACATAAATCATGTGAAAGAGGAAAGGCTTCATCTTTTACTTTGTCGAAAGGTAGTTGCTAACCAGCAATTAGGGCTTTAGGAAGGGAAACAGCATGAGCCTATGTGTACTCTCATCATAGAAATGGCCAACAGAATGAGAAAAAATGAAATATGGCCTTTTGTAGCAACGTGGATGGAACTGGAGAGTGTGATACTAAGTGAAATAAGCCATACAGAGAAAGACAGATACCATATGGTTTCACTCTTATGTGGATCCTGAGAAATGTAACAGAAACCCATGGGGGAGGGGAAGGGAAAAAAAAAAAAAAAAACAGAGGTTAGAGTGGGAGAGAGCCAAAGCATAAGAGACTGTTAAAAACTGAGAACAAACTGAGGGTTGATGGGGGGTGGGAGGGAGGGCAGGGTGGGTGATGGGTATTGAGGAGGGCACCTTTTGGGATGAGCACTGGGTGTTGTATGGAAACCAATTTGATAGTAAATTTCATATATTAAAAAAAAAAAAAAAGAAATGGCCAACAGGAAGAGCTGAGGAAATCTATCAGTCTTTTAAAAATAAAGCTGCCCCTATTGTAAAGATTCCGCAAACAATTTTATATATTCTAGAAGGAAGATCTTTGAACTGAGAATTCTTCACTCAGAAAGTTTCTTTTCCATTACCAAAGAGAAAGGACCCCTTTCTGAAGATTGTCTTTGAGGTTTAGAGGTCTGTGAGGATGGATGGATGGATGGATAAATAGATGTGTGGATGGGTATACAGAAGGTACATGTTGGCTACATGAAAACATGAAAGTCTCCAGAAATGTTAGTCTCTTAAGAATTTATAGTTAATTACTTAATTGAAACAACAAATAATTATGGACTATCAACCTCCTGGCCACTGTGTTTGTCAAGGTCCTTAAAGTACATGTTCTTGTCCTTAACCTCATGGAGTATTCAAACAAAAGGCATAGACAAAAGCAAACAACTACATATATCAATTATTTAAAATTATAAAAAAATACTTTAAAGAGAATCATCATTATCTTAATTTTCATTTTTAAGTGTTTATTTTGAGACAGGGAGAAAGAGAGCAAGCAAGCACAAGTGGGGGGGGGGGGCAAAGAGAGAGGGAGAGAGAATCCCAAGCAGTCTCTGCACTGTCAGCGTAGAGCCTGATGCAAGGCTCCATCTCATGACTGTGAGATCATGACCGGAGCTGAAATCAAGAGTCACATGCTTAACCAACTGAACTACCTCTTAATTTTCATTTTTTAAAATATTTATCTTATTTTTTTGAGAGAGAGGGAGAGAGAGAGAGAGAGAGAGCGAGCAGGGGAGGGGCAGAGAGAGGGAGACACAGAATCCAAAGCAGGCTCCAGGCTCTGAGCTGTCAGCACAGAGTCTGACCCGGGTCTCACATCTATAAATCATGAGATCATGACCTAAGCCAAAGGCAGATGCTTAAATGACTAAGCCACCCAGGCGCCCCTTAATTTTCATTTTTAATTCCATGAAATTAGAAAGAAGTTAGTGGTGTCAATTACTTCTTTCTTAGGAAAAGCACTGTCTACTACAGAGAAAAAAACCTAAGACTACATTTAAAAAATTTTAACATTGGCTAAGTCACTTGACCTCTTGGCCAATTTTGCTGCTGCTAAAAAATGGAAAGGGGATTTTAATTCACATTCATATTTGAAGATCAACTTAAAAGTACATGGAATATAAAATACACAAATATGCTGAACTCTTAAACATCTGTTATAATTGAAATTTTAAAATATTTTATTAAATTTGTCTTTTTTCACTTGTTTTCCTCTATATGGCATCTAACTTATTGGAAATACTTAAAAAATACTACTATATTGTTTTAAGTATCCATCACTATTGTACTAAGCTGCCCTCTGGTGGCTTTCAATTTAGTCAATATCTTTACCTTAGTATCTGATGTGTGGTACATTTAAGTTACTGTAGTTTGTTTAATACTATATTAATTCCTACTTTCTATATGAACTTATTTGGCAGGGCCTTTGAAATACTCACGTAAAAGAATGGAGGCTGGCTACTGTCCAGAACAGAGAAAAACAATTAGTAAATTCATGAAGACAAGTTTGTATTTCCAATGTAATGAATTATCACTTATTAGCAATATTTCTGTTATTGTCATTATAAAACAGGACTGACTGATATGAGCCTCAGTCATTAAGTACAGAATATAATCACTAAAACACCTGGAAAGCAAAATATATTTATTTAGTACTATTCCCTAATACATATTAAAGGCTCTCACATCACATAATAAAACTAACCTCTGCAATGAAAGTAAAAAATATTCTCATTAATGAACAGCCTAAATGTTTTTCACTATCCAAATAATTTGAAATCTAAAACTATCTTTTAACTTTCTGCCAAAGATAACCATGAAGTGCCTATTGAAAAAGATAGTTCTAGTCAAACCAGTGTCTTCTCTTTTGCTACTAAGATGGAAATTGTCAATCACATTTGTTTTATTTTGTTGAACTTTCTCTAGAATTATTGTAATGTATAAAATGACCTTGATTATGAGAATAATATATTTTTACCATAAGAGTTTAAAAGTTAAAGCATCATTCAAATTTTCCACCTATAATTATTCTTTTCAGTGAAGGCAAGATCTATTTAGACACATTTAATTATTTATCTTCTTACATGTACTCAGCATTCAGGGAAAAGAAATCCACATTATATGAGATTAAATATTTTAGTTCGTATATTTATTAGGCATTTGAGACCTTCTGTGTGCCTAACCCTGTATGGCCTGCATTCTAGAAAAGAAGCTCATTCCAGAAAAGAAGCTCAAATATATTTTAAGCTGTTTCACCATCATGGGAATTAGTACTTGAGACAAAAAATGCTTCAGTAGTTTAGGAAAGAATTGAGAGCTATGTTAGCTGCAGGGAGGAATAACAGTTTCACAGAGGAAATGGCACTTGAACTGGACTGTGATGGATTGGTGGGATTTGGGTAGCAAGGGATAAAATTTTGAAGCTATTTCAGGTCAGAAAATAAAGATAAACAAAACACATAAGGGGATCACACATTGGTGAAAAGCACTGAAGGAAAAGAATTGAAAATCCATCATTTTCTAAGAAGAATCTACAGTATGTTATAGTTGAATATGTAAGTTAAAATAAGTCTGCAGCTACGTTTAGCAAAATTCAGAAGAGTCATGGCAACAATAGTTTTCCCTGATTAGATAACACTTAAACTGCCATTCATCACCACCATTGAATAACTGACCATTGGTAGAATCAGTAGTATCAGTGGATCAATGGTTATAACAGAGGCAAAATGCAGTTATTTATATTCTTTTAAGCTGCTCAAGTTTTCAAAAACCGAGATATCACTTAACTAGAGGGAAACGCATAGATCCTATATGTACAATTCCATCAATTTTGACAAAACTCACACGAGGGATAAAATGTTCTGTCGTGGCAGAAAGTTCTCTCAGCCCAACCCGTCATTCCCCACCACCTCCACCCCCAAGCAACCACTGTTCTGATTTCTGTAACCGCAGATTAGTTTTGCCAGTTTTTGAACTTCATGTAAGTGAAATCATATAGTAGCTACTCTTTTGAGTCTGGTTTCTTTTACTAGAGCATCATGCTGTGAGACTCCTCTTTGTTGTTTTATCAATAGTTAGTCCCATTTTATTGCTGAGTTGTATTCCACTCTATGAATATATCCCAGTTGGTTTACCCATTCTGTTTATGGATACCTGCGATGGTTTGAATCTAGAACTACTAGGAATCAAGAGTCTATGAACATTTGCATATAGGTGTCTGTATAGTCATCCTTTCATTTTCACTACAGTGTATATGTAGGAGTGGGATCACCGAATGTACGGTAACTATATGCTTAACTTTATAAGAAACTGCCGAACAATTTCCCAGAGTAGTTATATCATCTTATACATGCACTAGCAAACTATAAGAGAGTTTAGAGATTTTATTCTCCTTATTTTTAGCCATTCTAGTGGGTGTGCAGTATCTCGCTGTGGTTTCAAATTACATGAGAAGGGTGTCTGGGTGGCTCAGTCGGTTAAGCGTCTGACTTTTGCTCAGGTCATGATCTCGCAGCTCGTGAGTTTGAGCCCCACGTTGGGCTCTGTGCTGACAGCTCAGAGCCTGGAGCCTGCTTTGGATTCTATGTCTCCATCTCTCTCTGCCCCTCCCAGCTTGTGCTCTGTCTCTCTCAAAAATAAACATTAAAAAAAATTAAAATAATATAAAAAATAAATAAAATAAAATTATATGAGAACTTGATGTCCAGCATCTTTCCAGCCCTGATTGGCCATTTATGAATATTTTTTATGAAGTGTCTATTCAAATATTTTTGCCTTTTTATTTTATTTTATTTTATTTTATTTTATTGAGAGAGCATGTGGGTGGGAAGAGGGCCAGAGGGAGAGAGAGAGAATCTTAAGCAGGCTCCATGCTCAGCACGGAGCCCAACACAGGGTTTGATTACACGACCCTAGGATCATGACCTGAGCTGAAATCAGGAGTTGGATGCTCAACCAACTGAGCCACCCAGGGGCCTCTTCACCTATTTTTAAGATTGGGTTTTTAAAATTATTATTAAGTTGTAGGTATTCTTTACACATTTTGGGTGCAAGGGTTTGGTCGGATGTATGTGTTGCAAATATATTCTCCCAGTCTGTGGCTTATCTATTCATTCTCTTAACAGTGTCTTTTGAAAGTGTTTAACTTTAATGAACACTGATTTACCAATTCTTGTTTTCTTTTGCCAGTTTGTGCTTTCTGTGCTTTCCTCAGTAAATCTTTGCCTATGCCAAGATTGCAAAAGTATTTTCCTATGATTTCTTCTAGAAGCTTTACAGTTTTCACTTTTATGTGTAGGTTTATAATTCATCTCGAATTAATTTTTGTATATGGCATGAGGTGTAAGTTGACCTTCATTTTCTTCCCTACTGAGTATCTATTTGTTACCTCACTGCCTGATGAAATGACTTTGTTCAAGATTAATTTCACTGAAATTATGTCAAGAAGCAGGAAACTTTTGCAAGATACTGAAAAAAGGAAATGAGGAATAAAAAAGGGCACTTGGTTCATACTTGCGTCGTTCTTTGTACTCATAGAGCAAACACGCATAAATGACCACTAATGTTTTTTTTTAATACAGCCATCACACATATGAATTTCTGACAGTTGGATCTATATCCTGAATGAGTGAACAAAAGTATTTTATAGAGAAAGTGTTCTCTACCTGCAGCACAACTTTAGCTTTTTTTTTTTTTTTTGAAACCTAGCAGCATCTATTTCACTATGTGCCTCCGAAGGCAAGTAAATTTGTGGGAGGAGGGGAGTGGCGATTAGAGACTTTCAGTGAACCTTTTGCCTATGCAAAGGGAAAGCCAAAATCTCTTCTAGACTGGAGAGTTTCAACGACTCCAAGGAGCTAGACTCCAAATGAGACCCACGAGGTGGAGTGGGCTTTGCACTGGGACAAGAGAAGAAAACTAGATTTTTCTGTCTTTGTGTTCTGGGTAGGTGGTAATTTGGAAGAGACATAAACATGGCACAGAAGGCAGGGGTCGATGGTGAGGGCAGGTGAAGTGCTTTCAGCAACACGTTAAGGAATAGAATCAAAGGTCAGGATATTCCTTGGGAAAGGTGTAGCTATGAATTCCTGAAGCACTTGTGTCTAGTGGCTGGTTTTCTTCAAGTGTTTCCATTCCATAGATCCCCAAGTCTTTGCCAAAGTTATAGTTAATTCTTGCTTTGGGAAATTAAGACAGGGGTTATATTTCAGCTTGGACTGAAATTGAAAAGTGTAGGGAGAAGCAATCTCAAAAAGGCAGGCTGTGAAAAGCCTAATAAATCAACTTTGCAAGCAGAATACAAACCACAGAGAGAACACCACATGCTTGGTTCACATGTAACATTCCAATTCATGTGAAGCACTGTGTCTTTATTGTTAGGATTTCTATGTTTTCAAGAAGGAAATTTACATCTAGGAGAGGGTTAATTATTGAGGCAAAAAGTAGGGCCACACACGATTTGACCTTTTTTTAAACTGGTTTGAAAGATGAAAGCTACGTAGTTATGACAGTTATTCTACAGCACAACAGCTGTATTCAATGGGGTGAACCTTAAACTGTCTTACACAAGACCATCTAAATGAGTGCTTTCATGCTTCTTGACCTTTAATGTTCATCCCCAAACTAATATAATGTTATATGTCAGTTATACCTCAATAAAAAAAGCTTTAATGTTCATATAACTAATCTGAGAATTTTATAAAAATGTAGATTCTGATTTGGTAGTACTAGGATGGGACCTAAGAGTCTGTATTTTTAACAAGACCAAAGTACTGGTTCTCAAAGTATGGTCCCAAGATCAGCAGCATCAGTACCATTTGGGATGTGGTTCGAATGCAGACTCTCAGGCCCCACTTCAGAATTACTGTATTGGAAGCTCCAGAGATGGGATCCAACAATCTGTGAGTTAACAGGCCCTCCATGTGATTCTGATGCACATTCAGGTTGGAGACCCACTGCTCCAGAGTTGCACTGTTGATATCCACTAGTCACAAGTATAAATTTGAAATGTATACAATTAAATAAAAGTTCAATTCTTCAGAAGCACTAGCCACATTTAAAATACTCACTAGCCACATGGGACTAATGGCTACCCTATTGAACAAAGAAGACAGACAAAGGGGACATTTCCATCATTGCAACAAGAAGTTCTATTGGACAGTGCAGAGTACTATTTGCAATCCTGGCTTCACACTGGAATCACACAGTGAGATTTTTTTTTAAGTATCATCGCCTGGACTCACACCAGAACAATTGAGTCAGAATCTCTGGGGGTGGGATCTTAATCCTGAAGTAAGTAATTGTAAATACTGCAAAGAAGGAAGAGGTATGATATGAAGGGTGTTGTGTGTTTTAGGAACCGACAGCAGAGGAATCTAGGGGGCAGGAAAAATCTCCCTGGACAAAGGACATTTAAGTAGAGAATGATGAATAGGAGTTTTTTTTAGAACAGGAAGGATGAGAAGTTTCCCAAACAGAATGATATGTCCAAAAGCTCATAAGCAAAAGAGATCATATTGAGTTCCAGGAACTGAATGAAGCTCAGAATGGTTAGAGTGTGTGGTAGCACAGGAGATACGTTTCAGAGGTTGCTGGAGACGAGATCTCGCTAGGCTTTATAAAGTAAACTTATATCCCATTTTCCCAGATAGTCTCAGTTTACATACCTGTTCCTTCATAATTAGTAATATTACTCCCTTTCACTCTCCAAAGTGCCCCACTTGGATGATAAATTAAGTGGTCACATTACCTATATGTTGTGACATTAAAATCTGACTTTATCCTAAGGGCAATAGGAAGACATTGAAGAATTTAAAGCAGGGAATTGACTCTTTTAAAGTGTTTTGAAACAATGCCTTAGACCACAGAGAGAACAATGAATTGGAAAGCAGTTGAAAAGCTGCCATAATTATCTAGGCAAGAGATAATGGTGTCCTGGCCATGGCTGTGGTGTTGCAAATGGAAAGAAGTGGACAAAATTGTAAACTATTAAGAAAAGAGAACGGTAACAAATGAGTATATGGACAGATGGAAGTCAAGTTGACTACTTTTCTAGTTTGGATAAAAATGGTCAAATGGTAATACCACTTGATTTGGTAGAAGGAAAAAAAAGGAAGAATGGGGGTGATACTTAATGATAAGTTTAGTTCTGTATTTGCTGAGAGGAGCTGTTGGATATATGTGTTTGGAGCAAAGGAAGTACCTGGGGATATCAATTTGGGATTCATTAGGAAATAAGATTGCCAAGTGGAGTGTATAGAGTGAGAAGTGCAGACAACCTGGGGCTGAGCCCTGAGAAGCACAAGCTTTTAGGACAGAGTAAAAGAGCCTACAAAAGAGGCTGAAATGGAATGTTTGAAAACACAGGAGGAAAACCAGAAAGTCTTGTATAATTGTTAGGAAAGAAGGAAGATATTTTTCTGAGAAATGAGGTGTACTGAATGTCAAGCAAAAAAAAAAAAAAAAAGTATGACAATTACATGGGAGACATAGGGGAGAGAAGTTTCTGTGGAATTTGTGGGCTGAAGACTACATTGCAGTGGAATGAATAGGGGGTAAAAGGAGTGGAAAGAAAATGAAAGGAAGGGAAATTCAGCACATGCAGATAAGTCAAGAAATTTGGCTCTAGGGGCACCTGGGTGGCTCAGTTGGTTAAGTGTCTGACTTTGGCTCAAGTCATGTAAGTGTCACAGTTTGTAAGTTAGAGCCCTGCATCAGGCTCTGTGCTGACAGCTCAGAGCCTGGAGCCTGCTTCAGATTTTGTGTCTTCCTCTCTCTCTCTCTGCCCCTCCCCTGCTCATGCTATGTCTCTCTCTTTCTCAAAAAAATAAATAAAAACATTTTTAAAAAAGAAAAATTTTGGCTCTAAAAAGAATGGAGAAATATAGCTGTAGCTATAAGGGAAATTGGAATTGAAGATTTTCTTTAAAAAAAAAACATTTTTCTCTGTACATGCAATTGCTATTTAGAAGGAAGGGATAGAGAGAGAAGGTTTGAAGATGTGGACAAGAGAAGCAGGTGAGAAGGATTCAGAGCATAGATGAAAGCTGTATGGTTATCTATTGCTACATAATAAATTACTCTCAAATTTAGCAGCATAAAACAGCAAATACTTATTATCTCACAGTTCCTGTATGTCAGAAACCAGGGTAATGTTTAACTTGGAGAACTGGGCTCAAGGTCTCTCATGGAGTTGCTGTGAGGATATTTACTTGTACTGTGGTCTCATCTGATGACTCAACAGTGGAGAAAGGGAGAGATCGGTTTCTAAACTTGCTTATGTGGTTTTTGTGAGCATTCACTTCCTCCACAGGCTCTTGGACTAAGAGTCTCTGTTCCTTGCAGGCTGTCAGCCAGAGGCCTCCCTAGGCACATGAACCTCTCCATAAGGCAGCTTACAACATAGCACATGAACCTCTCCATAAGGCAGCTTACAACATAGCAGCTGGCTTCCTTCAGGGTCAATAAGTGAGAGAGCAAGAGAGAACTAGTGAATACCCCAAACAGAAGTCAGAACATTTTTAACAATAAGTGACATTCTGTTACTTTCACTGTATTCTACTTGTTGGAGTAAGTCACTTATGTCTTTGGAGGGATACCACAAGGGCATGAATATCAATAAGTGGAGATCCTTGGGAGCCATCTTACAGACCACCTGCCACAGAATGATTACCTTTATGCAGAAGAAGGAGATTTCTTCTATGGTAATAGAAAGAAAGGGGAAAGAAATGGATCTAGATTCATTTTGTACAACTACAGTGAGAATGGAGAGACTGCTTTACAGATGGCTTGTATTTTCCATGCCAAGTAAGCCATACAGTCTTTTCCTGAGAGTAAATAAAGACTTGGAGTTTTGGTAGTAGAGAAGGTTAAAAAAGTCATTGTTGAGAATAAGAGAAAGAAGTGAATTCGGAAACAGAAGATTGACAGGCAATGCTGTCAGCCCAGCTGAAGTGGGTACCTACAAATTTACAGTGAAATCAATCTGCCTAATAGGGTGATTTTTCTCCAGCAGCACCTAGTAATAGGCAAAGGGAAGTGCTCCATTGCTACTTTCTGATGATTGCCTGCTTTCTCTTAGGGGGACGTGGAAGGCATAAAAAATTGCTGAGGCTGATACCAAAATTTATATAACCATAAAACTGGACAAAATAGCTGCCAGTTTCAGAGTCTAAAAAAGGAACATGTCACACAGAATTTCATTTGCCACAAAATTCAGAGACAGGTTAGCACAGAATAGGCCAGGCTGGAAAGTTATGTGCCATAAAAGTTGTCTGTTTATCTGCCTTCAGTGGAATTCATGCTTGCTGAAGATAGTTAAACCCATCAGCCACAGAAGAGTGTTAGAAGTTTGTCATTGATTATTTTGGAAAAGATTGACTTATGGAAATCCCCCAAAATGAATTTTTGAGGTAATAGGTCCACCTGTTTACCTTCTAGATGAAATCTAATTAAAGCTCTATTCTAATGCTTTCGTTTCTCGTATATAAAACTCAGCTCTATCCCAAGAAGAATAAAACACTTCCCCAGATGAAAAGCTTGGTTTCAGGGAGTGTGTATTACCCTTTTGCTGTTGGTTCTTAGGCAAGTGACTGAATCATATGTCAGCTGCCTGGATGTGCTTGGCCACTGAAGTGGATGGAAGGCTCTGAGAAAAACTAACATACAGAGTACTGTCTCCCACCCTTGTGTGTATGTGTTGTTGGATTGAGAAAGTGAAAATGTTTGGGCTCCATAGTCTGACATCACTCAGCCTTGCCTCACCTCTTCTGTTATATTTAAGTACCTAGTGAACAAGGGACACCCAAAGACTAGAACATAAAAAGGCAATCTAAAGCAAAAGGAGATAAAATTTTCTTCCTCTGGAGAAAGCTTAAAGTGAAGACACTAATGTGGAGAAGATGAGCAGTTGGATTTCTCTATAGTTGAGATTTTCTCAGTCTGAAGGACAGGGAAACAAAGTAGTTTAGCATTAGAGAATGGTTGACACCTTGGTCATGATAGGGTAGGACACAAAGGCAGGATGGACGGAGAGTTATGGAAGAGAATAGAATTGTGGCTGGATGGGTGGTGTTGATAAAGCAAATGAGAGGTGTTAAAAGTCACTGAACAATGGGCTAGAAGGGGAAGCAGTTGTAGCCCTAAAACTGGCTTTGAATTCATAATCTCTGGGAGTTCTAGACTGTTATCCTGGTAAAATGGGCTGTGCCTACTTAACTGCTATGCATGACATGGATTATATGGGAGAAGACTTTACAAATTCCTGTGCTTTTGCTGACAATTAATTCACATTTTTTTCCCCTGTAGAATGGGGACTCCTAACTATCTTTTAAGAGGAATACAACAGCCAAAATAGTCCTGGATGATCACTAGACTTGCCAATTGAGAGAGCTTAAATTATATAACAGGTGAAATCCTTCCTGACACAAGATTGCCCTTCAAACAATATATTCCTTCCAAATACCTTCTCCTTACAATGAAAGGAATATCAATAAGTGGAGAAAACTCAGAAAATTCATTTATCCATTTATCCATTCATTCAGTGAAAACATAGTGAGCTTTGATGGCTTTGTTGGGGTCACAGGCATACAACAATGAATATGACAGATAATGTGTCTGTTTTTGTGGGCCCTGCTTTCTAGTGAGGGAGACTGTTAAGCAAAAAGCATCAAAATTTGAGTTAAGGAAAAAATGAGCAAGGCAATGAGATGGAGAATGACTGCTGGGGCTGGGGGTGGGGAATGGAGCATTCCATTCCTCATGAGTAGATGAGGTGCTCAGAGAAGGGCCTCTTAGAGGAGGTAATATTTGAGCTGAGATCTGAATACTGAGAAGCGGTCAGTCAGGATCTGGGAGAAGGGCATGTTAAGCAAAAGTAATAACTGCCAAGCCCTTAAGGTGGAAGAATGTTAGCCTATGCTAGGAATTGTCCAAAGCCCAGTGGGACTGGAGTTGAATGAGCCAAGCAAAGAGCCATCAGAGATCAAGTCATAACAGATGACAAAGGCAGGACCATGAAGGACCTTGCAGACTGTGGGAAAGGTTGGGATTTTGTTCCAGGTGCAACGGAATACCATATTGAGATTTTAAGCAAGGGAGACTCATGGTTGGTTCACATTCTTAAAAGATGACTTTGGTTGTTCAGTGAGCAATGAATAAGGAGGAGTATGAGGAAATATAAAAAGAAAGTCAAATCAAATATGCTTCCAAAAATGTAATTCTAACGTAGATACAATTTTGTGTCTACTTCTTTCATCCTATATCATAAGGACACAACTGTGTCATTAAAAGTCATTTGAAATAATTTTTAAATGAATGCATGAAAGTCTTGTCTGTGCCTTACCTTAGTATATTTCCCCTATTATTGGAAATTAACTTATTCCTAGTTTTATCTGTTTTAACTATGACAACCATAATTATTATATTCTTATTTAATCTTTGGCTACATTTTCCACTTCATTAGGATCCATTCCTAAATGTGGAATGAGACTACAGAATCAAAAGACATGAGTGCTGGGTTGTTCTATTGTCCACTTGGTTACGCTGGGAACTATATCACCCAGAATTCCTTACCCTGCACACTTAGAGGTAGAATTGAACAAACGAAGAACTTGTGAAGTTTGGGCAACAGAAGTGAGGCAGCAGCTTGGCTTACTCTCTGTAAGCCATTTATCGATTTATCCATTCATTGTTGTCAGAAACTTAGATGCTTGGCAGGTTCCAGATTGTCCCCAATCTTCTCCTGGCACCTTGGCACCCAGCCCTTCTTCCTGTCCCTTGGCCTTGTAGATGGACAGTGGCCCGAGATCAGCCACCCTATAGCTGGGGATCCTCATAGGTAATGGCCTCCCAGAGATATCCCAACAAATCCCCTTTGGCATGTCTACATCAGTTTCTCTGATTTGCTCTGCCTTGCCCACCCACCCCAGTGCTTAAGCATTGGTTAGTGACTCCTTTTTTGATTCTCAAACACCCATCTGGGCTGTCCCCACAACTTACAGCTCTATTCACATAATGAATCCCATTTTCTGTAACCCTCGTCATAGTTCCACCTGCCTACTGGTTCTACTAGTACAATTTATGAGTATTTTGATGGTTCTTGTTGCATATTGTCACCTTGCTTTCCTGAAAACTCATAAGCAGTTTTAGGCCCACCAGAAGTTTGTGAAAATGCTATCTCATCACTCTTTCAACAGTATTGATGCTTCAAGTCACTTTCAATTTTATGAGGAAAGGTTGGTATCTAGTATCTAGTTTTAATTTGTTTCTCTTTGATTACTGATGAAGTTGAACTATTTTTTTTTCTGTGATACATTAATACTTCCTGCCCCACCTTTTTTTTTTAATTGGGGACCATTACCACGTTTGTGAAGATTTTTGAAAACTTTGAGAAAACTTTGTAGCAATTATATTCACACTTCTTTCTTTCTGTCCATCTTTTCATTTGTTGGTACTTCCTGCCTAAATTCTTTCATAGGTTGTAAGGTTGTCACTGGGTGTGGTGGTGATGGTGGTGGTGGTGGTGGTGGTGTGTGTGTGTGTGTGTATTTAGTTTTTGTTTTTTGTTTTGTTTTGTTTTGAGAAAGAGATAGAGTGAGTGTGAGAATAGGGGAGAGGGGCAGAGGGAGAGAAAATCTTAAGCAGGTTCCACACTCAGTGCAAAGCCCAACACAGGGCTTCATCCCACAGTCGTGGGATCGTGACCTGAGCTGAAATCAAGAGCTAGATGCTCAACTGACTGAGCCACCCAGGTGCCCTATGTGTTTAGTTTTGATATCATAGCTCAATGTGGCCAATTTATAAATCAGTAGACAGGTGAATCAGAGCTTTCAGATAGAAAACAACACAAATCAAATCTGCTGAACTCAAGGACAATGGAATTAATTATATGAAAACTCATAGAATTTATATAAATCTTTGGAGGTCTGGGCCTAGGTTCAATGAGCAGAATGCCAGTGCAGAAACAGGTAAATCCTATGGATGCTGGTTTCATTTGCACTCTGTTCAAGATTTAAATTCCCAGGAATTAGCTTTACGTTGACCTAGCTTACATCAAGTACTGGCCCCCAGCTCCATCTGGTTATAGAATAAAAGACTCTGGTGAAAAGAGCTTCCAAAAGGCCCCTTTCTCATCCATACTGGCAGAGAAGTGACCTTAATGTACAATTTACCAGGAGTATTTCCCAAGCAGAAGAAGTAATTTCCCAAAGGAAACTGGGTGCTGTTAAGAAGGAGGAATGGATGCTGGGTAGCCAAAGCCCAAGTACCCATAAGCAAAATCTAGCTGTCTCAGGGACTTCTTCATGGATATTGATTGCAGAGTAAACAAATTTTGGAATCTCAGATTTCTTTTTCCACAGAAGTATTTTATGAACTATCATTTAGAAACCTATCTAGGAAATAAAGTAAATGAATTTCCCTTTTAATTTATCATCTGAACTTTGTGGCTTTCAATGACCACTGGTAGATCAAAACTTTTGATTGAAATATTTTGCATGGTTCATTAATTTGAGCCCGACATTGGGCTCTATGCTGATGGTGCAGAACCTGCTTGGGATTCTGTCTCTCTTTCTCTCTGCCCCTCTCCTGCCTGTGCATGCACATTCTCTCTCTCCCCCCAAAATAATCTTTAAAAAATATTTTTAAAACTTTATGAAATATTTTGCATGCATTTATCATACCATATAGGAAAACCTCATTGCTAAAAAAAAAAAAAAAACTATACAATCCTATGGTAACAATTTCTAATATGTGTGACACTTTTTCTAAAAGGACTATTTCTTTAAAAGGACATTTTACTAAAAAATAGAAGAGTTTAATAGGGTTAGCAAGCCCTGCCAATAACCTTCAGTCTCTTTTATACATTTCTCCTTAAAACAAAACAAAACAAAACAAAACAAAACAAAACAAAACAAAACAAAACAACAACACATACCTTCTTTTATGGTTACATAGTTAAAATATCAATGTATATCATCAGACAACTGTGAAGCTGGCCCTTTTCCTACTTGTAATTATGGCAATTACTTTCCAGTTGGAATGAGCAATAAAACCCAGTTTTCTCAATTGCTGGTTGAAAGCAAGTACTTGTTTGGCAGGTAAGTGGGCACTGTAAATAGGAAAGTCACTTTGAAAAGAAGCTAAAACCTGAATTTATAATTAATTTGGAATTTAAAAATAAAAGACTAAGAGGGTACTTCTATAACATGAAGAACTAGAATAAGGACTTAAAAAGCTCTGGAAACCTAGGCAGTTTCTTTCTCATTTGCTCCCTCTCTCTGGGCTTTGGTCTCTGGCTTCTACCTTTCTGTGCATCTCCATCTTTTTCCATCTCTTTCTTTACGCCAGCCTTGGCTGCTTCTGTGCATAGTGCCCCTTTCTCACTTACTACATTACATATAAAGTTATTGCCTATTTATGGCCTTTGTCCCCATTAATTGTCCCCTAATATCCTTCTGCTCTTTTATCACAGGGAATCGTGTTCTGGTGATGCCCACAGCTACTTCGATATGGACATTTTTTTTTTCAGCCTTCCTTGAAGCCCCTGGTGGATTTATGAATTTCTTTTGACTAGAACTAATAAGTGTAACTTCCAGGTTGTGCCCTTAAAAGGAGTGTGCATTTCCCTTTCCTCCTTCCTACAGGTTGTGATGTGGTGATGTGGAGAAGGTGGTGAGAACCAGAGGATCCCCACCCTGGGCCCAGAGAGGAAGCCACTGGACAGCACAGTCGTCCACTAGGCCTGTTCTGTTCACCTCAGGACTCTAACATGGGAGAGAAATCTCCACCCTTTCTACTTGGAGGTTTCTTTGTCACAGAGGCTTAAACAGCGTTCTGAATGAAAGATGCCCTTCAAGAGTTGAACCTTTATGAGGGTAAAGCTGTTCCCAACCTTTTAAATAACTCCTATTAGGCACTCAAAAAAGTATTGGCTAAGTGTTCCTATGGGCTGCAGTGTCCTCCCACCCCTACCCCAAATTAGTATGTTGAAGTCCTAACCCTCCAGTAGTCCAGAATGGGACTTTATTTGGAAATAGGATATTAAAGAGATGATTAAGGCTGAGTGATGTCATTAGGATGGCCCTAATCCAATAGGGCTGGTGTCCTTATAAGAAGGGAAATATGGACACAAGCACAGAGGAAAGGCCATGTGAAGACACAGGGTAAAACACAGCCATCTACAAGCCAACGAGAGAGGCCTCTGAAGAAACCAGCCCCGCCAACACCCTGATTTAGGACTTCCGGCCTCCAGAGCTAGGCAACAATACATTTCTTATGTTTAAGCCCCCCAGTCTGTGCCACTTTGTAACGGCAGCTGTAGCAAACGGATGTTTAAATGATAAGGAGGCTTTTGTGGAAGTTTGTTTTTATTTTCTATTTTATTTTTAAAAAATTTTTAACGTTTATTTACTTTGAGAGAGACAGACAGACAGAGTGTGAGCAGGGGAGGGGCAGAGAGAGAGGGAGACACAGAATCTGAAGGAGGCTCCAGGCTCCAAACTGCCAGCACTGAGCCTGACGTGGGGTTTGAATTCCTGAGCTGCGAGATCATGAACTGAGCCAAAGTCGGACGCTAAACCGACTGAGCCACTCAGGCACCCCTATTTTTTCTTTTAAATAAAAGAAGGTATGGGGGGGGGTGAATCAAAGTTAGAAAAAAAGGGCAGATTGAAAATATTTATTTTCTTGTATTCAAGGACAACTTCAATGTACGTGAGAATCACTGAAATAGAATGCATACAGACCATACAGACCATTAAAACCAAGAAGTAAAGTTCAATATTTTCAAGTTTCCTGATTGTTTGAGTCACTGTATACTTTAGCAATTGACTAGAAGTCTAATTATTGCTGAGAAATTCAGGGGAAAGATCTTTATTTTATAATCCTATGAACATTGCAAATTACACCACAGCAAAAATGACTGCTTTAAATAGGACATTCTTGTACTTTCTTATTCAAGAGCAAATTCTTGTGTAAGTGACAATAATTGCAGAATTTCAGGATATACTCAGACCAAAACAAGTCACTCTTAAGAATTTCTTTAGAGTTTAATGAGCTGAAAATCCATGACTACACACAAATTAGAAGACAAACTTTTATAAATCATACGTTTGTTAAGAATTTCCATTTGAAATAGAAAAAAACTATTGGAGCTAGCCTAAAGAGGAAAAAAACCTATATTTTATTGGAGGTCTACAGGGAATTTCTCTGAGCTAATAGGCAAGAACTGGGGGGGGCGGGCGGGCTCAGGTGAGAGTAGAACTAGCAACTGAGAGCTGTGAAGAGTCTTGGCCATCACTCTTGCTTTGCGTGCGCAAGTCTCTCTCTGCTCTTTCATCTTGATCTCTCATCTATGCTCCTTTGCTCATCAATTTTATTCCTTCTCCTGGTCCCTTCCTTTACATGGCCAATGGTGAATGGGGTGGTGGTAAGGCATGTGTACAAATAGAGCAGACACATCCTCCATCTATGGGAACAGGGGACATTGTCTCTTAGATAACTAGGGATTAGTTGTCGTTGTGCTAAAATCCTGAAAAGTTTATGTTATTATAATCACTTTTAAAAATCTACATTCATGACCCTATGCTCAACATTTTCTTGGTTAAAAAAAATCACACATTTCATTGGGGCATAGTTTCATAGGGAAAATAGTGATGCATCAACTGAAACTGATAAAGTAGTGTATTTTATTTCCTTCCTTCCATCTTTCCTTCCATGTATTATCATGTAGTGTACCATATGACCTCAAGAAGTTCATTTCTAGGGTTTAGAGTCTCTGCTAGGGGGCCAGAATTCTGAGCTGACCATTTATTAACTGGTACTAACATCAGATAGGTCATTGGACATGGGAACTAGGAAACAAAATTGTTTGTACACAAATATACATCTTCTTAAATTGTGAATTCAACCTGTCAATAAACAGAAGAACAAGTTTTCAGAGTAGGAGTACTTATTTCCTTTCTACCTTTCTACCTGTAGGTATGAGGCAGACTGGTACCTAGGCATGGAACCCCTGCCCCACCAGGGTATAGTGTTGGGGGTAGGGGAACTCTCTTATTTGCAGAGATTGGTTAGATCAAGGTTAATCCCACAGTCTTAGGAAGCAGAGCAACTCAGACATGAGTCATTGACACAAGACCGTCAAGAAATCTATCAGACATGATTCTTTCAGTTGGCAAGTAACAGAAACCTCATCCCAAATTGGTTTCAGCAAAAACCAAATGAATCAGCTCAGAAAATGGACACTCCCAGGAAAGGGATGGCTTTAGGTGTGGTTTATATGGAGTCTCATATGATAGAACCATAACCTTGTTATCTCCATCTCTTGGTTTGGCTTGCTATTCTTTGTCATGTTGTATTTATTCTAAGATAGGTCCTACCCTCATGGTTGTAAGATGGTTTCCTGCATATAAGTGCTACCCTTAGATCCGGACAATAGGATCCCCTCCCCTGGACCTTGCACTATAGACAGCTCTTCTCTGACTCTCCTCCAGCCATGCTCCTCCCATGGTGCAAAGAGCCTCTGGAGCCAAAGGCATGTACTTCCCTAGAATCTTCTCATATCCCTCGAGGCCACAAGAATTCTCTGCCAAAAATCTCCCAGCTAATTCTCAGCCCTATGTGGGCCTCTTCCTAGAGTCTATCCACCTAAGGGTGAACTAAATGTGCCAATTTGCACACCTTTATGTCCAAGAGTTAGTTGTTTCCAGAGGATGTGTATAGGATTCAGATGAACAGGCTGAAGTGTTCATATATGGCTTCTTAGTCCTCTTGTGGTACAGAAATGAGGCAGGAGTGAGATAAGGAGATAAGCCAAAGTATGTGTGATCTTTTCATGTTCCAAATTAGAAATCTAGGTCTAAAAATCTGAACCTGAACTTACAGGTCATTTTGAAAATAAATTCATTCAGACAGGATAAAAGAATAATTTGTATTTAACATTGTGCTTGATTTTATAATCTTTACATTATTTAGGCACACAGTTCTACGTTTAGAACACAGATCTCTATTTGTTCTATTGTTCTGTGACCTGCAAATATTAAGATCAAACTTGCTTCACTTACAACCTTTCAGGTTTAAATTTAACCAAAGGAGAAAAATAGCAACTATCCTACAACTTCCAGAGGAAATCCTACCAGTTTTTCTGCTTGGGTCATTTGAGGTCACATTCATACCCCTGAACCAATCAGCTATCTTGAGTCTCAAACTCCAACTCCACAGGGCTTAGAACAGAGGCCCACCCTGTCTATTTGACTAAAATAGGTGAAGGGTGAATCTCAAACCAAATTTAGGACTGCTTCTTAAAGGAGGAAGATGTTTAAGCCAGGAGACCAGCCATAATACTGGAAAATACTGTCTGGTGCTCAGTTCTAGGATACTGAGGACTGGTTTTATAGGATGGCCTGGCAAGACCTGTTTGATCCTAGGAAGAGAGGCATTACTAATAGGTTAGGAAGGTGAGAAGGCAAACAGGACAAGTGAGGCAGACGCTGCTGTATCCATGGACAAGCCAGTCAGGGGAAAGAGGAAAGGAGAAAGAATGTTCTAGTTCAGGAAAGGCCAAGCATCCAAAGCACAGCAGAGACTCCAGGCTTGTCAAAGAGAGATGTTTGAGAGAACAGCTCAGGAGTTCAGGTCTGGTATGATGAGCTAACTCTGCAAAGCTTGCAGACAGTCTGCAGAATTTATGATTAGACAGAATTATGGGTGGAATTATGCCTGTGAATCGAAGGAATCCTTTGAAAAGACAAAGGAGAGGAAATGAGGCAGGGGGATGGAAATGGTCTGGCTTCCCCTATCATTACTTTCAATGAGAAGACTCTGGTCAGAGAAAAGCTGGTGGTTCAACAGTGATATTTGCAATGTTAGAACCGTTATGACCAACACAGAGTTTGAACATTTTTTAAAAAGCATCATGTAAGAGTATTATCAGTTTTAAGATTCCCAAGTCATGTTTACATTTGCTCTGCAATAATTCATAACATTCTAAGCCAGGTAGCTTTTATTAATAGGCAAAAGCATTCAATGTACAGTACTATCATTATATAGATGGGGAACTAAGGTACAATTTAAGCCACAAATGGCAGGATTTACTACCAACCCCTTCCTACCACTATCTCTATCACTTGCTTCTATGGGTGTCTATGATGATGTCTACATTTCAATTGGCTTAATTGTCTGGCTATAACACTTTAACTCTTGTATAAAATAAAAGCATAGTACCTTGTATATTACAGGGACTCATTAAATATTTGATTTATATGGAAGAAAGTAAACTAGCCTTTGCTAATTTCCTAATTCATATCATTATTCACAGAAATTTGAGCCTGGAAAAATATTTCAAGAGTACTCTTATCCATATTTTCCATCTTTTCTAGACAGAGGAGAATCCCATCTCAGAGGTTAACTGCCTTATGCAGGCCTTTCAAGCACAGGTGTTGGACTAATGGGAACATCCCAAGACATGAAAATCACCACTTGTTTGCCTACACATATGGCAGGCTTCAGAGGGATTAATACTTAAAAACTTTATTTTCAATCATAACTTGTAAACATTGATAGTTGTTTTTGAAAACAGAAAAAAAAATTCCATTGGGGAAAATGTTTATTTTTCAGGAATTCTCATAGTGGGTTAGGCCTTGCATTTCATTTAGCTTAAAACCCCATTTGATGCAAAATCCCTTTTTCTTTTGCCTTGAAAATAATAGTAAGTTATTGAAAGGTCAGGCAATTCTGAAATGTGAACAAACTCAGACCAAGAGAAAATGGCTTTGAAACACTAGATACAAGTTAACAGGTAGTAGCAACAACACTGCAGAAAGCAAAAGAGGTAGAATGGTCCCTGTGACCTCCTGGTGCAAAAGACAAATCCATTTCATCTCATTTATGTGGAAATTCAAAATCGTAAAGTCAGGGTAGCATGAAAATCACCAAGTTACATAAGACTAATATGAAGGTATAATGAATGGCCCAAAGAAAAGTGAGTGAGGTGAGATAGCCTGGCTTGGCCCATCTCTTTTTTTATATTGTGATCAATATAATAACAGGAAAGTTGGGAATGCCTGCCTAAGCTCTGCTATTCAGCACTTACTTGAGTTTCTTACCAATTATTTCTTCGATCATGTCAATACTGAGCACATATCAGCTTTTGATATTTGGAATGTTTGGAAATCTTTTAATAGCTTGGCCCTAGGCAACTTCTAAAACTCATGTTTCTAGAAATACATTGAAAAAAAAAAAAAAACATGTCAGAGTTCACTGAGGTTTGCATTCTCTGGGTTATATATTTTCACCAGCAAGAAGTGTTGAGTAACTTTAGTGAAATGGTTTATAGATTGTGAAAACCATGGGATGATAATAGAGCTGAAGGTCCCAGAAGGATCAAGTCAAAAATTCATCTTCCTCATTTTATAGTTGAGAAAACTGAGGCCCGCATCCATCTTCAAGATCATTTGGCTGGTTAGTAGCAACCCCAGGCTGGATCATTTAGTGGCTCAATGACATCATCAAGGACCTAGGTTCTTTCCAATGTTCAGGTTTGCTCTTCTCTAAGTATCAACTTTTTCCAGACTTGTTTGTCTCATGATAGGAAAGTAGTGGAAGCAGCTCTGGGAATCACATCTAGATATAATATTGCCCAGCTGAAAAAGAGGAAGCTGTCTTTTTTGTGTCCTATGTAAGAGTAAGAAACCCTTTCCTAGAAACTTCCAGTAGATTTCTCATTTCTTATTGGTCAGAACTGGGTCATGTGTCCTTTCTAAAGCAATTATTGGCAATGAAGGTAAGAATGCCCTAGACCAGTTAGGATTTACTCTCTGGGGCTGGGCATTGGAGCAGCCTCTCTTGAGGAAATGGCCACATAAAATACAGCTATCTGAACAAAATCGGTTATTTTAACATATATTTATAGGGAAATAGATACTGAATAGGCAACCAGTAGAATCATCTACACTCTCCAAGTAGCTCAGAGCCTCAAGTAACAGCTGAAGATAACTGAAAATGATTTATTTTAGAAACCTACAGAGAATTTCTTTGCTATTTCTTGCTCTACTATGCCTATTTTTTTTTTTTCTTCTTTCCTATCTGCCTTACTACTTTCACCCTCCCTCTGCTTCTCCTGAACTGGCTATGAATCAAAATTAGTCTACACCACTTTGACGGCCTACTGTGTGTAAAGCATCATATTAATGTAACAATCTTTGAGGAGTGTTTATTAAAATGCTATAAGCCATATTACTTAAAAGCCAGTTTATTATTTTTTATTAATCAATTTCTAACTAAATTGCTACTTAATATCAAAGATTTGTTTGTTTCTTTCTTTTTATCCTGGTAATAAAAAATTCTTCCACAGAGAAAAGATTTCCACTGAGTTGCTGGCACCAAAATACATAAAAATCCCCTTCAATGCATGGATTTTTTTCATTGTATCTCAATATATTACTATCTTCTACTGGTCATTTCATTCCATAATCAAAATTACATTCTCCACTAGAAGGTCTTTTGTTTCCTTAAAATCCACTGTAGCTTCTTGTCCCAAAGACCATATTGGTACCACTGAACTAACTGAAAAGGATCAGTTGCTTTGTGTCCCAAAACTTGCTGGAATATTGAAATGAGTATTATTCTTTAGCTCTGAAGGAGTCTAATGTGAATAATCATGAATTATGACATAAATTTATGAGATGATCATAAATAAGATGATTATTTTTTAACGTAATAATCCTTCATTAAAGATAGGCCAGTTCTTTCACATACATTTTTCAGGAAAGAAAAAACTAGCTAAGTCTCCATAGAAATATTTACCATTTTTATGCCTTTTTGTAGATTGTTTCTAAATCTTAGTTTTCTTTTTGTTAGAATTAAAAAAATAAAAATACAAAGGATAGGGTCATCCTATAATTTACTGTCCAACTGGAGTATTTCCTGCATGTTTTTCTTCAGGGAATCTTTCAGGCTTTCTTGGGGGGAAGATTTGTTTTTTTTTTAATTTTTTAAATGTTTGTTTTTAAGAGAGAGAGAGAGACAGAGTGCAAGCAGGGGAGGGGCAGAGAGAGAGGGAGACACAAAATCCAAAGCAGGCTCCAGGCTCAGAGCTGTCAGCACAGAGCCCAGTGTGGGGCTCAAATTCACGAACCATGAGATCATGACCTGAGCTGAAGTCAGACGCTTAACTGACTGAGCCACCCAGGTGCCCCAAGGTGGGGGGGGGGGGGGGAGATGTTTTGATTGAAGTATAACATATATAAAGAAAAGTACACATAATTGCAAGTGAATTGTCACAAACTGAATAAATCTATGAAACCAATATCCAAGTTAAAAATCTATGAAATCAGCATCCAGATTAAGAAAGAATATTACCAACATTCAAGCTGAAACACCTTTGAGAGTGAAAGGTGGCATTTTTTTAAATGTGTAATTGAGGTATAATTGATACATAATAAACTTCACCTATTTAATTGTACAGTTTGGTAAGTTTTGACATATACTTGTGAAATTATTGCCACAGTCAAGATAATAAACATCTTCAAAAGTCCTTGTGCCACTTTGTAATCTCTCCTTTCATCTCCCTTTTCTAACCCCAGGCAACCACTGATCTCATTTTGATCACAAGTTTGCTTTTTTAAACTTTTATATAAACAGAATCATATACTATGTCCTTTTTTGTTTGACTTCTTTTACAAAGAGATTCTTACATGTTTTGTGAATCAATAGTTTCTTCCTATTTGTTTCTGAGTAGTGTTCCACCGTATGGCTATACTATAATTTGTCTATTCTCTTATTGATGAACATTTGGGTTTCCAGTTTGGAGTTATTACAAATAAAACTCCTATGAACATTCATGCAGAAGTATTGGTATCGGCATAGGTATTCATTTTTCATATGTAAACATCTAGGCATAAAATGGCTGGGTGATATGGTAGTTGTGTTTAAGTTTTTAAGAAACTATCAGATAATTTTCCAAAGTAGTCACACCATTTTATATTCTTTACAGCAATGTATTAAAAGTATAGTTTCTCTACATCTTCATATTCAGCAACAATTGGTATGATCAGTGTTTATAATTTGAGCCATTCTAGTGAGTGTGTCATGGCATCTCATTTTGGCTTTAATTTGCATTCTCCTAATGACTAATGATGGTGAACATGTTTTCATGTGCTTATTGAGGGAGTTCTACTCTTATTTACCCCAAGACAGCAGGTGTAAAGTAGAACAGTCCTGGGGAAATTGGGATATATGGTGACCTAAACAAACAGAAATGAAAGATTTATTTGCAGATATTGCAATTATCTTACATTCTTGGAATAAATACCACTTGATCCTAACGTACATGATATACCACATTAACAAAATGAAGGGTAAAAATCATATGATCATTTCAATAGATGCAGAAAAGCACTTGACAAAATTCAAAATCCACTCGTGATTAAAAAAAAAAAACTCTTTCAGAAAACCAGATATAGAAGGAATGTACCTCAACATAATAAAGGCTGTATATAATAAACCCACAGCTAACATCATGTTCAACAATGATAAGTCAAAAGATTTTCCTCTAAGATCAGGAACAACACAAGGATATCCCCTTTTGCCACTTTAAAAAATTTTTTTCATGTTTATTTATTTTTGAGACAGGGAGAGACAGAGCATGAACAGGGGAGGGTCAGAGAGGGGGAGACACAGAATCTGAAACAGGCTCCAGGCTCTGAGCTGTCAGCACAGAGCCCGACGCAGGGCTGGAACTCACCGACAGCGAAATCATGACCTGAGCCGAAGTCGGTCGCTTAACCGACTGAGCCACCCAGGCGCCCCCGCCACTTTTAATCAACATGGTACTGGAAGGCCTAGACAGAGAAATCAGGCAAAAAGGAGGAAAAAAAGTAAAAAGAAAGAAAGAAAAGGCATCCAAATTGGAAAGGAATGTATTTGTTGATGACATCATATTATATATATATAGAAAACCCTAAAGACTCTACCAAAAACTGTTAGAACAAATAAATGAATTCAGTAAAGTTGCAGGATACAAAAACAATACTTAAAAATCAGTTGCATTTCTACATACTAATAAACTATCAGAAAGGAAAATTAAGAACAATGCATTGACAATCGTATCATAAAGAATAAAATACTTATGATTTAACCAAGGAGGTGAAAGGCTTATAGACTAAAAACTATAAAAAACTGATGAAAGAAACTGAAAACACAAATAAATTGAAAACTACTCCAAGCTCATGTTTTGGAAGAATTAATATGGTTAAAATGCTTGTACTACCCAAGCTTAGTTGTTAAGCATCTGACTTCAGCTCAGGTCTTGATATCACAGTTTGTGAGCTCGAGCCCCGCTTCAGGTGAGCTCAAGCCCTGCTTTGGGTAAAACATGAGCTCCACCTCGTGTGATCCTGCTTCTCTCTGTCTCTCCTCTCACTCTCTCTTTATTTCTGCCCTTTCCTCACTTGCACCCTCTCTCTCTCTCTCTCAAAAAAAAAAAAAAAAAAAAAAAAAAAGGCTTGTACCAACCAATGTACAGATTCAGTGCAATTCCTATCAAAATCCTAATGACATTTTTCACCAAATAGAACAAACAATCCTAAAATTTGTATGAAACCATAAAAGACTGAATAGCCAAAGCAATCTTGAGAAAGAACAAAGCTGGAGGCATCATACTTCCTGATTTCAACATATATTACAAGCTTTAGTCATCAAAACAGTATGGTACTGCCATTAAAATAGACATATAGATCAATGGAACAGAATAGAGAGCCCAGAAATAAATCCACACATATATGGCCAATTAATTCATGACAAAGTAGTCATGAATATAGAGTGGGGAAAGGATAGTTTCTTCAACAAATGGTGTTGGGAAAACTGGACAGCCACATGCAAAAGAACGAAAGTGGACCCTTATCTTACACCATTCACAACAATCAATTCAAAATGGCTTAAAGATGTGAATGTAAGACCTGAAACCATAAAACTCCTAGAAGAAGACATAGGTGGTAAACTCCTTGAGTTTGCTCTTGGTGATGATTTTTTTTTTTAATTTGACACCAAAAGCAAAGGCAACAAAAGCAAAATTTAAAAAGTGGAACCACATTAAACTAAAAAGCTTCCACACAACAAAAGAAATCATTAACAAAAAGAAAATGCAACTTGCAGAATGGGATAAAATAATTGCAAATAATATATCCAATAAGGGGTTAATATCTAAAACACATAAAGAATTCACACAATTCAATAGCAAAAAATGAACAATCCAATAATAAATGAGCAGAAGAACTCAATATACATTTTCCTAAAGAAGACAAATGGCCAACTGGTAAATGAAAAGGTGCTTGGCATTATAAATTATCAGGGATATACAAATCAAAACCACAGTGAAATATCACCTTGCACCTGTTAAAATGACTATTATCAAAAAGACAGGAGATAATAAGGATGACCCTTTATGCACTGTTACTAGGAATGTAAATGTGCAGCCATTATGGAAAACAGTATGAAGCTTCCTCAAAAAACTAAAATACAGAACGACCATATGATCCAGCAATTCCACTTCTGGGTATTTGAAGAAAATGAAATCACTACATCAAAAGACATCTACACCCCCATGTTCACTGAAGCATTATTTACAATAGCCAAGACATGGGAGCAACTTAAGTGTTCACGGACAGATGAATAGATAAATAAAATGTAGTGTACATATATGGTACAACACTATCCAACCATAAAAAAGAAGGAAATCCTGCCACTTTCAACAACATGGATGGACCTTAAGGGCATTATGTTAAGTGAAGTCAGACTGAGAAAGACAAATTCTGTGTGATCTTACTTACATGAGGAATCTAAAAAACTGAACTCACAAGCACAGAGGGCAGATTGGTAGTTCCCAGAATCGGGAAGTGGAAAGGGGGCAAAACAGATGAAGGTACTCAAAAGGTAGAAACTTCCAGTTATAAAATAAATAAGTTCTGGGTCTCTAATTTACAGCATGGTGACTATAGTTGACAATACTATACTCCACATTTGAAAGTTGCTAAGAAAGTAGACCTTAAAAGTTTTCATCACAAGAAAAAGAAATTGTAACTATATAAGGTGGCAGATGTTAACTACATTTATTGTGGCACTTGTTTTACAATACATACATATATCAAATCATTATGTTGTATACGAAATGTAATACAAGGTCATAAGTCAATTATATCTCAATAAAACTGAAGGGGAAAAAAGAAATGTGAAGGAGGTAATGGGAGAGGAATATGGGGAAAGAAGAAAAAAGCCTCTTGGGTTATAAGATTGTGACAATGCTTTGTTATCATAAAGTTACACAAAATTTTATCTTTGTTATTACATAAGTTAATAATAATAATTAAATTGTTTAATTTTCTCCCAAAGGAGAAGAATGGCAAAAATTATATTCTTGATTAAGGGATCTGAAGGTCAATATTTTTATAAAAGTTAGCAAAATGCTATGTTTAAAATGTATATTTTAAAATTCAGGATATTAGGTAATATTTTTATACGCAGTGTTGTTATTGAAATTATTCTGAACAACCTATAATACTTTGTACATAGTAGGGTCTCAAATGTTTGTTAGGAACAAACACTAGGATTAAACAATAGCCTTCCTAATGGCTTTGGTATTTGATTTCCAGATGATTTCCAGATGACACATATTATTATATACATTTACATATAAATATATATCAACTTGCATATACAGTAACACTTCAAAAAGTACATACTAAATAGTATAATATAGTAACCATCTCATAACATTGTACTTAATGTGGCTCAGTTTCACAGACCAGTGTAAATGGTTCTTTCTCCTAAAGCAATTCTAGCCTTTCTTTTTTCTTTAGTGCAACAAAGCAAATGTGTAAAATTATAGAATGCTGAGGCCTCTTTTGGAGAAACTTTGCCAGGCATCTTTGAGGAGACAATTGGAGAGAATGAGAGACATTTGATTAAGCATTTTGAACTATAGGTGTTTTGTTCTTCTGCACTTCTTGTAATAGAGAGAGAGAGCAAACAAGCCATACTGGCAATTGCAGATGTTTATAAATACTCAGATTTTTTTTGGTTACAATTATCTTTTCAAGTGAAATAACCACTGTCTATAGGATAGAGCAGTAAGTTTATGCAGGAGAACATGAAAATATCCTACTAAATTAGTTAGAATCTATATCTACAGGGCATGATATTCAGGGCATTATGTGATATTTTTATATGCAGTGTTGTTATTGAAATGATTCTGAATAACCCAGAATGCTTTGTACATAGTAGTATCAAATGTTGTTAGGATTAAATACTAAGATTAAAAACATTAGCCTTCCTAATGGCTTTAGTATTTGATTTCCAGATGACTAGAAGACTGCCTTTAATGTAATCATATGTGCTTTGAGATTTTCACAGTGATGAACAAAGAAAACATTTGAGCTGAAAGTCACTGGAAGTGGTTTGAACCATAAAAAAACGGTAATAAAAAGTAAACCTATCCTTAACTTGACAACCAAGCATGAATTTTTCTGGTTTTCTGTTGTATAGTTGAGAAAGCATTTCCTCCAGAATTGCTCAGTTTCATTGACAGAAAGTTTTTTCTAACACAAAAACCTCTTTCTTATATGACTTTAGACAAATTTAAATAAATTTTTTTAGCTATAATGTCAGAGAGAAGCAGCTTTCTATGAGACAAAAGTTGTGTCCTTCCAAGCTTAGCTCCACTTATTAAAACCAGATGATTTGGGGCAATTCATTCAGCTGTGGAGAGCTTGCTTTTCAAAAGCTGGTTTTTATCTATACAGTTGGGGCACTAGTACCTGTTTATCTCAAAGGGTTCATTTAGAAAATGAGAACACCACCCCTTCCTTGAAGAAATCTGTCAGAATCACAAATAATTTAGGGTCAGGGCTGAATTAAGACTAGGTCTCCAAGTCTAAAACGGGGTCTCCTCTTCCAAACATAACACTAAATCTCATGAGGTAAGACAAAGAAGTTTGGATAATTAGTATGAAATTTCAGTTCACAGCTGGTTAAATTGATCTTTCTTGATCCCTCTCCAGATTGTAGCTTCCTAAGCTGAAAACCACACAAAGTTCCAGATTGATGACTCTCTCTCTCTCTCTGAATCTAATCACCTTTCCCTCTTTTCTAAATTCACTTCTCTCACTTGTCTTGGGAGTCCTCTTGACTCATCATTACCTATGCAAATCAAGAGTTTTCTGAAACTCGACTAAGCTAAGAAGAGGTCCTCAGAAAATTAAAAATAGACCTACCCTATGGCCCAGCAATAGCACTGCTAGGAATCTATCCAAGGGATACAGGAGTACTGATGCATAGGGGCACTTGTACCCCAATGTTTATAGCAGCACTCTCAACAATAGCCAAATTATGGAAAGAGCCTAAATGTCCATCAACTGATGAATGGATAAAGAAATTGTGGTTTATATACACAATGGAATACTACGTGGCAATGAGAAAGAATGAAATATGGCCTTTTGTAGCAACGTGGATGGAACTGGAGAGTGTGATGCTAAGTGAAATAAGCCATACAGAGAAAGACAGATACCATATGGTTTCACTCTTATGTGGATCCTGAGAAACCTAACAGAAACCCATGGGGGAGGGGAAGAAAAAAAAAAAAAAAAGAGGTTAGAGTGGGAGACAGCCAAAGCATAAGAGACTGTTAAAAACTGAGAACAAACTGAGGGTTGATGGGGGGTGGGAGGGAGGGGAGGGTGGGTGATGGGTATTGAGGAGGACACCTTTTGGGATGAGCACTGGGTGTTGTATGGAAACCAATTTGACAATAAATTTCATATATTAAAAAAAAATAAAATAAAACCATAACCTTTGGAGATTAAAAAAAAAAAAAAAAAAGAAGATGTCTCTCCAGTAAGAATCAAACCGGACGTTACAAAGGGGAGAGTAAGGTTTTTGGCCAGAATAATGCCAGATGGGGGGAAGACCCTTAGGAAGAATTAATCAGATTCAATGTCAATTTATATGCTGTTCACTTTAAACCCCACTATGGATATAGTTAGGTCAGAATTATAAATGAAAATCATTGAAAGCCTCAGTGCTTCCTGGGCTGCTGGTACTTCCAAATCATTGCATTCTTTCAAAATAATCACCATGGAAAACTCAAAGCTTTTTTCAATTGCTGACACCATTTTGGATTTTTCTTTACAAACTGCTATCATAAGTTAGTTTGGGTCCCCTCTTTTTCTCCTTGGTTTTTCATTTTTCCTCTCCTGTGCACACAAGTTATTTACAGTCTAAACCTGACTTTGACCAAAAATGGGTTATCTGCAACAATCAGTTACCTGTTCATCACATATGGCTCTGAATGCCTTTCTGCCTTTTCAAAAACAAATTCTTGGTTCCCATTTCTCAGCTATCTTCAAAGAGTGATGGCCTGCCACTACTGAAGATATACTTTAAGTGTTTTACAGACTTTTAAGGATATTTCAAAGGAAGAGGTCCAAAGACATTTTAAGTAATATCAGTAGCACTGAAATAAGTGAATAATTTCCAAGAGTGAATACTCTCAATGGAGAAAATTAATTTTGGTACTTAACTTTAATGTTTGTTAAAAGAGGAGTCAAGGGGCACCTGGGTGGCTCAGTCGGTTGAGCTTCCAACTTCAGCTCAGGTCATGATCTCACGGTCTGTGAGTTCGAGCCCCGTGTCGGGCTCTGTGCTGACAGCTCAGAGCCTGGAGTCTGCTTCAGATTCTGCGTCTCCCTCTCTCTCTGTCCCTCCCCCGTTCATGTTCTGTCTCAAAATAAATAAACATTAAAAAAAAATAAAAGAGGAGTCAAAAAAATCAGTCAAATTAAATTTTTGTTATACTTTATATATGGATACACACTATGCATGCACATGTATGTATATAATCCTAGAACCTCTTGCATACATTTATTTATCAATTTATTTTTATTTTATTTTATTTTATTTTATTTTATTTTATTTTATTTTATTTTATTTCTAGAGAGAGAGATCACACAAGTGGGGTGGAGGAGCAGAGGGAGAAAGAGAGAGAGAGAGAGAGAGAGAGAGAGAGAGAGAGAGAGAAAATCTTAAGCAGGCTCCATGCTCAGTGCAGAGCTTGAACCAAGGCTTAATCCCAGGACCCTGGGATCATGACCTGAGCCAAAATCAAGAGTCTGATGCTCAACCAACTGAGTTACCCAAGCGCCCCATGACCTCTTCCATACTTTTAAAGGAAGAGTTAAAATTGAAAAACAGCAGAAGAAAAGCCAGCATGTAAAATGCCATGGGAGGGAATACCTGCTGAGAAAATATAAATAGAAAAGAGATCTGACAGACTTCCTTCATAATTTTACCCAGTAAATCAGTGATGGAAATAAAAAGGTTGTAAAAAAGCAATAGCATTTCAATATTTTTTAACATGTTTAAAGGCTCCGACTCAATAGTAAACCTGTCAGGAATCTGAAAACCTAGAAAAACCCTTTGTTTTTTCAACAATCAACTTCAATATGCATTTTATTCCATTAATTTACTTGTTGGTTTTAATTAGCAAAGTGTTAGGAGTAAGTTTTAACTTTATCAGCTTTAAATTTTATGTCTTATTGATATACTTGGAAAGACTGCATTTATGTTTCATCTAGGTGTTTCATTTGTTATATGCCACTGAAAATTCAGTAATCATAAATGCAAAACCTTTTACTCCTAAAGCACATACACAGGGTCTTTTTAATAATTCAGAGAGTTTTCTACAATGATGAAGTCATACTGATGAGCTCAATAGAAAAATTCTAATACTATTAAATATAACTTAAATAATTCACTGTAGAAGCCAGGCATAATGAAGCAAGAAAAATAAATTCCAAGTGCTCAAAATATTTTGCTTTTTCTCATGCCAAGGCATATTTCTTAAATCATAGTGACAATTTTTCCTGTCTTTTGTTGGAGTACATGACAGCTATTCATATACTGGAGCAGGTGCCAAAGATAAATGCTTCCCTATTAAAGTCAAGAATGTCAGCATTCTGTGTGCAATGATGGGCAGCCCTCTATCGTTTTTGCATAAGATATCTCCTGGGAAACCTACCACCAGACCTTATTACTACACTATCAACTTACTCTCAACTCAAACTGTTATTCTTCAAAGACAGTCAGCTGAGTTGCACTTTACTTTTTTAGATTCTCTGATAGATGATGAAAGAAAAAAGTCAAACAGAGCACAAGAGAACAAGGTTATTTATAATTCTATTTACCACCAAAGAAATAAAAAATCACTAGTCCTTTAAACACAGTATTTCATGATATATCAATAATCATTCAATGTGATTATATAAAGTGAGAAAAAAATGAAAAAAGTCGGTAAATAATTTTTGTAAATATAGAATTATGGTAGATTCAGAATTAATTAATTAGAGCCAGTAAGGAAGAAATTAATTGAAAATTCTATTGTGATTACAATAAATAAATAAAACATGGCTTAATATTTTTTATTTCTTTTGGTGTCTAATTATAAAAGTCCTTTTTCAGGTGGTTATAAATCAAGAGCCATACTCGGGTTGTGTAATTAAAGAATAATTTTGTTTTTCACTATTGGAGGTGACATGACATTCTACAGAAAATAACAGTACACACTGAACTGTTTTGAACTAAGAAGTGAAACTGAAGTTATGGTGAAAGGAGAAAAAGATGAAACTCCCCCAAAGACATTGATTAATGAGATTTTGAAAGGTTTGTGAAAATGGCCATATGTAGAGTAACACAAAATGGATAGTTTTAACATTCTGAAAATCAGCATGCTTCGGAGATACGAATCTTTTTAATAAAAAAGATATAGTTAAAGCTGGCAATTTATAAACAGTAAAACAAGTACACCTTCTGGTTATTCTTCCAAATTTTTCTATATATAAACATATCACCTTTACTTAGAAGAATAAATCTTCAGTCTGTATCAAGTTTAATGAAACTTTAATTTCCTGGGCCCCATTTGTCTGTTCACCTGAGTACCAGTACTGCATTTACAACTAAAGAATGAGGCTGAGGGGTGACTGGGTGGCTCAGTCAGTTGAGCGTCTGACTTTGGCTCAGGCCATGATCTCGCGGTTCGTGAGTTCGAGCCCCACGTGGGGCTCTGTGCTCACAGCTCAGAGCCTGGAGCCTGCTTCAGATTCTGTGTCCCCTTCTCTCTCTGCCCCACCCCTGCTTGTGTTCTGTCTCTCTCTGCCTTTCAAAAATGAATATACATAAAAAAAATTAAAAACAAAAAGAATGAGCCTGAATGGGTTCACATTACATGATAAACCCTGAGAAAGCCTAAAAACATATCACTAAAAAACATATCACTAAAAAAATTCATAAAGGGAAATTGAGAGTTCTATAGGAGTATATTCCTTTCACAGTGAGGTTCAATATCCACCCTAGGGTGTGTGTGTATTTGTGTGTATTATAGTAATTAATATATGTTAATATATAATATTATATATATTTGTATGTGTGTGTGTATATATATATATATATATATATATATATATATGACTATATTCCTTTCACAGTGAGGTTTAATATCCACCCTAGGGGGTGTGTGTGTATTATATTAGTTAATATACATTAATATAATATATAATATTATATACTTGTGTGTGTGTATATATATATACACATATATATACATATATATATATACACATATATATACATATATATATACGTATATATATACATATATATATACACATATATACATATATATATACGTATATATATATATATATGTATATATATGAAATCTTGGTATTGCAACAACATGGGTAAACCTGGAGGATACTATGCTAAGTGAATAAGTCTGACAGAGAAAGACAAATACTATATTATCTCATTTATAAATGGGGTCTGAAAAAAAAAAAGCCAAACTCACAGAAACAGAGAGTAAAACGGTGGTTACCAGGCTAGTTAGTGGGTGAGTGGGGAGAAAGAAGATGGTCATAGGGTACAAACCTTCAATCATAATATGAATAAATTCTGGAGATGCGATGTATAGCATGGTGAATACAGTAAATAATACTGTATTTAATATTTCATACTTGAACTTTGCTATGAGAGTAGTCTTAAACATTCTCATCACACACATATACAAAGGTAACTGTGAGGTTGATGGATGTATTAAGTAACCTGATTGTGGTAATCACGTAACAGCGTATACCTATATCAAATCGTCACTTTGAGTATATTCAATTTTACTAGTCACTTGTTCCTCAATAAAGTAGAGGACAATAAAAGAAGGATAAACTCCAGGAGATGAACTGAAGCGGAAATGTACAGGACATTCTATCTCCTGAGACAGGAGAGAGCCTCAATTGACTAGATGGACTATTACCTCATAGGGAAAAAACAGAGGAAGTTCTTGGGTTTTGGTGGAACAAGACAGATTTCTTATTTCTGTATTGCTATTTCAGATTTTTTAAATGTTTGTTTATTTATCTTGAGAGAGAGAGTGCAAGTGGGGGAAGGACAGAGAAAGAGAGAGAGAGAGAGAATCCCAAGCAGGCTCCACAACGTCAGCGCAGAGCCCAATGCGGGATTGAACTCATGAAGCGTGAGATCATGACCTGAGCCAAAGTCAAAAGTCGGACACTTACCCAACTGAGCCACTCAGGTACCCCAACTATTTCAGTTCTTTAATCAAAGTCAAAATTTCTGCCTAGCATAGAAATAAATCTTTGATCCAGTGCAAGATCTATCTTCCAGGATGTTACAGCCACCTCAACTTAGACAAATTTTGACTTCCCCTAGCTCAAGTAATGCCAGACTTGATATCTTGGGAGGAAATGGCTAAATATATAATCAAGCTTTATTCATCCCCATTATGACAATAGATAATTTTCTTCATAATTTTTGGTATCAGAAGATCCTCCCTCCCCTGTCAAATTTAACTTAAGTCATATTAGTTTTATATCAAAGAAATGCAAATATCAACAATATTTTAGCAACAATATCAAATATAAGTTTATGCTTTATTTTCCAAATTTTGCCTAATAGGTAAAAGTTTAAAAAAAAAGTTGCTGAAGCACATTTATTAATTAATGTATGAAAAAACTACTGAATTTTAATGAAGAAACTACCTGGTATTGAAAAAAGCCTGGCATAATTTTATTTAAAAATCCTCTAGTATTTTCCTTAAGTTGTTAAGAGTCTTCATCTCTTTTATTTTAAAGTATCTATAGCATTAAAAATATATTGTCATTAATCCACTCAAAATTTCATCAACACAGATTCTAACAATATAATCATTACTTTAGATTTGCTATTATAGGGAATATTTTGAATAGTGGAACAGTTATAGTAATAAATATAAACAAAATTAGAATTAGAGTGTTTATTGTCTGGTAACACTGATTAGAAAATAGTAATGTTATACATAATGCTAGAGTATAGCCTCCAATCCTTATGCCATTTATAATTTTATGTTGTGTGCTTGAACATCCTATATTTTACCACTTTATGTTCAAAGGAAAGAACAGTAAGATTGTAAAACTAGCTAGGAAGGAGATTATTTAAAAGTTTTAAAAAAAGTTTTAAATTAACCATAAAATCTTATCTCAAGAGATTTTTCAACTCTTATGATCTCAAATTACTGAACAAGTCATAATGTAAAAGTAATGAAATACTCTACAAAAATGTTCAATAGAATTTAAAATTCTAACTTAAGGGAATTCGAAAGTTCATTTTCAAAGAGGCTGTAGGGATGATTAAAATCCTGAAGGAAGCCTGAAAGAAAAAGGACACGGTCATTATTGAAAATGTAATACAATGTTAACTCTCAAGTTTCATGTTTAGACTAGAAAGCTTAAGTTCAAGGCCTTTACACCAATTTTTATAAAACTGTAATGTTTTCCAACTCATGGTCCATCTATTGAAAAGCTGTACATGGCTAACAATGATTATCAGCTCAAGTTAGTCACACACACAGGGCTAAATTGGAAATGAAAGGCTTCTTCAATTACCAAAACTAACATAAATGACTTATTTCCTTCTGCTGACATGAAACGAAAAGAGTTAAATGTTTGTGAAGGATAGCATTTATGCACCCTGCACTAAGGTCAGAGAGCTCACTCAGCACAAATATTCCCTGAAAAGGTTCAGCTCGGCAGAAAAGAAACCATCTATTCCAAAAGGTCACCACGTCAGCTTGACTTTTTGTCTGCTATGAGAAAATACTGTCAAAGTTGGTTACCGTAAGGCAGCAGCTGTTCTATTGGACGACACCTTCCAAAAGAGAACAGTTTCTTATATGCACCAGTGCAACTCCACGACTTCAGACTATTCCTGGTCTTCTCTGACACCATTCTTAGTCACAATCCCATGGCTTTACTCTTCCATCTTAAATACCTACTCCCCTACATTAATGTAGGCTTAAACCCAGCTGAAAGTCACACGCTGTCAGTCAGGTCCTTCTAAGGGCCCATGATCCCAGCCTCCGTCTCCAGCTCAATCCCTTGCTCACTCCAGCCATGCTGAACTTTCTCCAACAGCCCAAGCTCCGTCTCATCCGCGGCTCCACCTGGTAACGTTGCTTCCCCTTACTTTGTTCCTACCTGACTCCCTGTCATATTTTGGTCTTTGCTTAAATTCCACTCCCATAAAGAGGCCCTTCCTATTTGTCTTAGGCCAGGTTCCTCACTTTTTCTTCCCCCAATTTCAGTCCCATCTTTTCTACTCAGCAGTATTACAGTGTTTAATTATATTCCTTTCCTCCTCACTTTGTTTTGTATCTAGGCTGGGATCATTGTCTTTCTTTCCCCCACTCCCCAGCTTTCCTGAGATATAATTGGCATATAACACTGTGTAAATTTAAGGGGTGCAGTGTGTTGATTTGATACTTACATATTGCAAAATGATTACCACCATAGTCTTAGCTAACCCCTCCATCACCTCACATAATTACCATTTCTTTTTTGTGTCAGTTCTACTCTCTTAGCAACTCTCAAATATATAATACAGTATTATTAGCTACAATCACCATGCCATACATTGGATCATCAGAACTTAATCATTTTTTTAACTGAAAGTTTGTACACTTTGACCACCATCTCCCCTTTCCCTCCCAATATTGTCCATTTTATATACAACGTATCTCCAATCCCTGGCACACAGCAAAATGCAATAAATGCTTATTCAATCCTACCTTGCCCTGTTTTCTAACTCTTTGGTTCTTATCAGAATCAGCTAAGCGAAATGAGCTCATCATTCACTCAATTGTATTTCTATTATTTGAGTTAACATGTATACCTACTATATGGCAGAAACTGTAAGGTGCTACTGTATAGCTATTATTTACTTAGTGTTTATTCTATGCCAGGCACTGCTATACGTACTTTATATAGATGTTATCTCATTGTATCACCACAATCGTATAAACAAGCAACTATTTTATCCCTATTTTAAAGATGAGGAAATTGAGACATAGAGAGGTTTTAATGTGCCCAAAACATCCGAAGCAGAAAGTGATAGAGCTGAGATTTCCACCTTTCAATATGTAACAGAAGAAAGGGAAAAGGAAATTGAGGTGGAAATTCAAGGGGAAAAGGTAACATCTGCTTAAGAGAGACCAGGAAAATTTGAATGAAGGTGGCATTAAGGTGAGATTTGAAAAAAAATTAGAGTTTCCATAAATAAATACCAGGAATTCATGCAAGAGGCCCTTATCAGAAAGAAAATAGTGAGAACGAAGATACAGGGAAAAGAGATATCAAGTTTGTACAAGAAATAGATACAGTGAAGTTTTTACATGCCACCCCATCTCTTGAGCCCAAATAGGGAGGAGTCCTCCCCTTATCACTGAGAACTTATCTGTGGTCAAAAAGAAATAAAAATATAATCAAGATTTTAAAATAATAATTACTTTGGACCTATTCTCTAAGTTTTTGGTAATCTTCCCCAGTTCAGTATCTATATCTGGTGTCTATTTTTTCAGCAACTGGATTTTAAGTTTTTTGATGGTAGGTGCCATGTCTTACATTTTTATCAGAGGGGTTATGAAAGCTGACTCTTGAAAATAGTGGAAATAGGTTATGAAAGCTGACTCTTGAAAAAAGAGGAAAAGTCAGAGAAGACTAGAGAGAGGATAGGCACTGCACATAAGTGATATCAATGGTATAGTGATAAAACATCATCCTTGCGTTCAAGGGGTTTATATTCTGACACAGAGATGAAATGATTGGTGTAAAGTCTACAAAGAGCTAGAGTACTAGAATTCTGCAAAGCAAAATCATTTTAAAATTAATTCTAGTAGGTATTTAAATTATAATGGTATTTTCCAAGAGTGATAATACACACAGCATTTTCAAGACTGAGAACAGCACATTTCAGGAATAAAAGGTACAGCATAATAGAGTCAATGGTACTGTAACAGCAATGTATGATGATAGATGGAGGCTATCAGTAAATGTGCTTGCGTTGAGCATAGCACAATGTACAGAGTTGTCAAATCACTACATTGTACACCTGAAACCATTGCAACATTGTATGTCAACTATACTTCAATAAAAACGTTTTAATTAAGAAAGAAATAAAATAAATTAATCTATTCTGTATTTGGGTTATTAAAAAATAAAATTAACCTAATGAGTCATAAAAAAACAGTAAATTTCTTTGATAAGGAGTACTTATAAATGTTTCTCTGCATCAATTAGTCACATGAGCAGTGGAGAGTCTCATCTAAAACTTTATTAATGTGGTTACCATAAATTCCCCTCAGTGAATAATTCAACTCAGCATTTGCTTTTTATGTTCCCTGCCTGTGGCCTTCTATAATCAAAGTTCTTGACTGGAGAAATTTAAATAACTTTTTTCCTCTTACAGTAAAAAGCAATTACTTTCAATTCCCTTTACATATTCCCACCATATTCCCATTAGAACATTTATCTAAAGTCCCAAACAACCGAATACACACAGACACACACAGGCACACACCCATACTTAACACTTGTATTAGGGAGGAAAGGGCTGAGTTGAAGATGTGTGATCATTCTCCCTTATATATCCTGTTGAATGCACAAAAATGTTTTTGCATTTCATTCGTTCACTCTAGTGAGCCCAACATCCAACTTCATTTTACAAGTCTTGACACTAGAAAACTGTGCTACAAAACCAGGTGGAGTCATTTGCCTTTTTTTTTTTTTTTTTAAGTTACGATAAACAGGGTTCTGACAACCATGGAAATCTAGAGTTTTCACGATACCTTAGAAAGCATCTGATCAAGGGAAGACCAACTTAGACACAGTATTCCCTATCCCTTCCAAAGTGTAGATATTGCTACTAGATCCCAGTGTTCTTTCCCACTGGGTCTGGGCATTGCTCAGATTCCTCCTCCACATGATGCTCCAGACAACCTCTATCCTGTAAGATAAACCATTTATTGTGCATGACCGTTCTCAAAGGATAGAAAATGTGTCCTGCAATTTAAGGCATTTTAGAAAGCTATAATCTATTTTCAGCTACCATAGTGCCTAATATTTAGCAAAGTGCTCCTTAGTATCCCGAAACATCTTAATAGTATAAACGCATCACTGCAGTTTACAAAACAGACTATGTGTATGGGCAACTTTTGCCTGTGCCATGCATATGGCACACTCCTGAGGGCCCTGATCCTACACCTCAGCATTACTGTATCCTGGCTCACTCACTCTGTGGGTTGCTCCTCCATCTTCCTTCCACACCCTAGATCAAGGCCATCCTGGAGGATCCATCCTTTCCCTTCTTTTCTCACACTCCACAGTGACTCTCACCCACACCCATGGCTTCATCCTCATTTAGTTCTCTAGCTCAAATTTCCCACACTCAGACCCATGCTCCAAACTCTTTTTTTTTTTTTAGTTTTATTTACTTAAGTAATCTCTACACCCAATGTGGAGCTTGAACTCACGACCCTGAGATCAAGAGTCTCATGGTCCTCTGACTGAGCCAGCCAGGCATGCTCCACCCACCCCCCCTCGCCCCATGCTCCCAACTCTTGATTGGAGTTCCTACATGCATGTCTTGCGACTACCACAAATTCCACATGAAAACTTCATCCTTCTCACCAAAACTTGCTTGTCCTTCCTCCTGTTTCCCCTCTTTATATTAATAGCATCATTATCTTCCAATCATCCAAGCTGGAAACCTTGGAGTCTCCTTCAAGTCCTCTTTCTCACTCTCTACTTCTAAATAATGACTAGGACTTGTGAATTCTAATCTGAAATGCCATTCAAATCTGTCCCCTCCTCCAAATTTCCACCATCCTTGTTTAAGCTTTCATCTGTGCCCACTTTTATGCCTGGCACTTTTCTGGTATCTGGTCGTCTTGCCTGAATCTCTTCTCTCTAAGCCATCATCCATCCCATCTCCCCGTTCCTCCACTAATACCATCAAGGTATGTTTCCTTACAAATTTGATTATTATTCCCCACCTCCACTACAAAGTGCCTCTACATTCTTTCAAAGTAAAGTCAATGTCTCCTACTACCTTTAAAATAAAGCGCAAATTCCTACGTGTGGATTCCAGGGTTCTCCACAAATAAAGATGAGGTGCCTTTCTCAACGAAGTGTTGTGATTTAAAGTTCAGACTCTGGAGCCAGATTGCCCAGCTTTGTGATATTATGCAGGACTACTGCACACACCAGTGCAGGCTGAAGAGTCCCAGGGGAGGCATCTGGCTGAGGGATGAAGGGTGAACAGGAATAGAATACACTGCTCACCAAGCTGTGTCTCAGCCCAAGATCACTACAGTTTCAGAGGAAGTGGTATCATTCTCTATTTCCCATAAAGGCAACATAGGGTTCCATTTCATTATCCTTTATAGATAAGGTGGTGCTAATACTAAGATATCTTATGGGCTTGCTATGAAGATTCAATGAATTAACACATGTAAATCTCTTAGAACAATGCCAGGTACATGGTAAGTGCCCAATAAGGGTCAGCTATAAATCCTACACCTTCCCTGTTCCTTATACTTTAAATAAATTGCAGGATTTACTATTTTACTCACATATAATCTGTGCTTTTTCACCTTCATGGGTTTCATTGCTCATTCTGCTTTCTCCTCCAAAAATTCTCTCCCCTAACAACTCCGATCTCTGCCTGTAGATATACTGTCCATCCCCAAACTCAGCTGAGCTGCCACAATGGCCACCATTTAGTACTACTTGATCCTGCAAACACAGGTTCTCTAGACTTTAATTCAACTCTCAGGCACCTATTGGATGGAGCCTAATATATTCTATACTATGGAAATTTATACTCATCTCAAGGTCTTATATTCCTTAAAAATTTTTAAAGTGTCTTAAGTTACCTGTAAGGTTCCTTTATATATTTCCAAGTGCCTACGGAACTATACCGACATAATAGGTCCATTACATGCAATAATAGAACCATTTATTGAGTACCTACTATGTGCCAGGTACTATAAAAAAGTGCTTTACATACAGTATTTAAGTTACTTCTCATACAACTTTTAAAGTGTTATCATTTCCCTTTTATATAGGAAGACTTAGTATTTAAATAATTTGCTAAGTATTAAATAGCTAACAAGTGATGGGCAGAGAGTAGAACCCAGGAACTTGCTGGTTTAGGGACTGTACTCTTTCTACTTCATGGTGGTATTTTGTTTGGCTCCTTCTCTTGATCGGGAGCTACCATTTATTGATTATATATTATATTTCAGGAGCTTTTCCTATATTATGGTTATTATGTACCTTCATACATGGTTATTATTATTCCTATATGCATAAGGAAATCAAAGCTCAGAGATGTTAAGCTATTTACCTTAGATCTCACAGTTAACGAATTCCAGATACAACTATTTTTTTTTAATTTATTTTTAATGTTTATTTATTTTTGGGAGAGAGAAAGACAGAGCACAAGCAGGGGAGGGGCAGAGAGAGAGAGAGAGGGAGACATAGAATCCCAATCAGGCTCCAGGCTCTGAGCTGTCAGCACAGAACCTGACATAAGACTGGAACCCATGAACTGTGAGATCATGACCTGAGCCAAAGTCGGATGCTTGACCAACTGAGCCACCCAGGTACCCCCAGATGCAACTTTTAAAAATGGTTCCATGACTCCCCTGTCCACCCCCTCAAAAAAAAAAAGGCACTTGTCATATTTTAGGAGGAGTCCCTTGAGAAAAAAATACTATTGCCTTTATTATTATTGTTATTACTATCATATTTTACTTGTCACAAGGTTTAATTTATATGGTTCTACTTCATTGAGACATCCTTTTGATAGAACCATCACTGTATACACTTATAGACAAAAAATATTCCTGACTTATATTTTGTCAATTTTTGTCTTTATATATTGACTACATAATCCTACTTATTATAAATAACTTGGCAAAAAAAATGCTGTACCTCCAAGGATTTGATGGAGTTTTACATTGAAATGATCGCGATATAAGATAAAAGTTATTGATATAAAATGACTGTTTATATAAATAACATGAGGTCAGGAATATATTGAAGGATCTATATTTAGTATGTGTCATTATTAGTTTCACCAGATCATTATGTTTTGCCTGGTACTTTTGTTGCTTTCCAGCTACTTCGAAGGTCAAGATAAAATACTACATCTAAAGAAACAAGTAGCTACTGATATAAATACCAAAATGAATCTGAACTAAATGCACAGAGAGAAGAGAGAGCAAAGGAAAAGTACAGGATTAGAATTAGCCATTAGACGGGCGCCTGGGTGGCTCAGTAGGTTAAGTGTCCAACTTTCAGTTTCAGCTCAGGTCATGATCTCACAGTTTCATGGGTTCAAGCCCCGCATCAGACTCTGTGCTGACAGTGCAGAGCCTGGTTGGGATTCTCTCTGTCCCTGTCCCTCTGCCCCTCCCCCACTCATGCTGTCTCTCTTTCAAAATAAATAAACTTAAAAAAAAAGAATTAGCCATTAGATTTTAAAGGAATACAGAAATATAATTTTGAAAAAACAAATTAAGGGATGGAGATTTTACTAGAAATTGCCTGACTTATTTTTGAGAAAATAATAATACCAAATTAACGTGTATGCAGTAACTACTAACATAATTAAAAGATACTTAAAATATAGATATTATTTAATGTTACATGACTTGAATATCATTATTCAATTTTGCCAGTGCTCACTATTTGGGAAAGTCCTATCAGTTTTGAGGAGAAAAAAGTGCAAGTGAACGTTGAAAATTAATAAAAACAAAGTCTTCCTTAGCAAAGAAATAACTCCAAAAGAATATCCCTCCATTATAAAAGTACTAGTTTCTAGAGCTCCTGGAGGATTCTGAGTAAAACTAGACACACTTGCAATGCATTATAAATGTGTAATTACCATTTAAATGGAGGGAGAAAAACTGGTGAGTGAAAGGAGAAAAAGGCATTTTCTTACAGCCAACCAGACGCTGGCATTTCAGGCAATGATCATCTGATCTACAGAGTCAGGTTAACAAAGCTATTGTCATTCTGCCACTCACCCTCAGCCTTTTAACTGTCGCTCTCCCCCACCGAAAGGAAACACAGGTTACATCTTTCTCCTTGATTATCAGTCACAATTTGCTCACTAGGCCCTGGTATGCCTAATAAAAAGACAGCTAAGAGACATAAAGACTTCTCTTGATTCTCCCTTTGTAATTACTTGGGCACCCAAATTACAAGAGTGAATGAAATTCTGAAGCAAATCCCTACTGGCCGTACAATCATAACAATTGTTAGGATCCTCTCCTCTCACCTACAGTCCAACAAAGGCTTTTCTTACTAACGTCCTTGTTTGCGGATTTGGCCAGGCAGCAACTTAGATGTGAAAAAACACTGCCTGATTCCAAAAAGGGATTGAACATGTAGATATCAAAACTCTGGAAAACTATCAAATGTGTTTTTACTGGATAGCTGCAAAATAAAGTATAAGAGGGTAAAAGATTTGTCAAAAGTCACACAAATTAAGTGGAAAGACCCCATTCCCTGTCACATGAATATTCCAGAAGTTGAATCCCTTCCTTTGGGTTGCTGCCACATTTCTTACCATGAGATTAGCTACTTCTTATGATGTGTTTGTCAAAACCCATTTGGATTTATCAGGGTGGCACATGTTGGTTGGATTAATCATTGCTTCTATTTAAAAAAACTGATTATTTCTGAAGTAAGCATATAAAGGTGAAGCATGAAAAACCTAGTAAATCATGAAGTGAAAGGCTGTGCATACATGATCAACCATGTGACAAAAGTGATAGGATTAATGTTACATATGGCTACTTTATTCTAGCTTTCTCTTTGTATCTTCTTTTGCCTATTTGGTATCTTTAAAAAAATTATCACAAAGCAGTGTAACAAGTTAGGCAAACACTGGTTAGCCCTTCAGTGGTCTTTTTTGCCATCTAAATCAGAGTTGCACAAACTATGGCTCAGACCAAATCTGGCCCTCTGCATGTTTTTGTAAATAAGATATTATTGAAACACAGTTATGTACATTCACTTATGTATTGTCTATGGCTGACTTTTCACAATGACCACAAAGCTGAGTAGACAATAAGGCCTCGAAAGCCTAAAGCATTTACTATCTGGCCCTTTATAGAAAATGTTCGCCATTCTGTGATCTGAACTGTTCCTTCTCTTAGTGTTCTAGAAGAAAATTTTACTCTCTGGCCACAGTCTAGTCCATCACTCTCTGTCCCTTTAGATATCCTTATTTCTACTTCCCCAAGATATCCCGTTTTTCAATTACCTTCTTTTTCTAATAAACCTACTATTATCAATTTATATATCTTTCCATTTCACTGTCACAACATAATTTCATTCCAAAATTTATTTAACCTGAAAATACAGTTGGTCACATTGGCTCAGTCTGTGCACTGGGTCAAATCATCATCATCATCATCATCATCATCACCATCACCATCAATTCAATAACAATGGAAAGATAGAATTTAAAGAAATTTAAGTATTTACTTAAATTATAAAGAAAGTACTAAAGTGATGAAGGAGGATTTTAAGGAGCAGCTGAACATTTCACAATTCTATCTTCCCAGCATCACTATTCTTAGTGCTCTCCCAAATCAATGACAGCTGCTGTGGTAGATGCTAGGATGCACTGCCTGACTTCCCTTTCGGGATCAAGGCACTCATTCTTCCAGCTGCCAGGCACGTTCGTTCTCTCTCTCTCTCTCAAAATTAATAAATAAACTTTTTTAAAAAGCCTGTTTTTGGAGAGCATCCCACATCTAATGATGGTTGATATAGGGGTTTGGGCTCCTTTGCCTCAATTAGGGAGGCCATCCAGGTTCCAGAGCTCAACTATTCCCCCTGCCCAAGTCGGCTTCTCTCTATCTTACAAGTGTTGTTCCTACAAGCATTCCCCCAATAAATCTCTGCAGGCCAATCTTTGCCTCAAAGCCTATTTAGCAGGGAACCCATTTAAGACAGCTGCTTTCTTCAAAGGCTTTCTCACCCACTTCTCATCACCCAGATGAAAGCTCACCCAGTCCCAGTCTTTCTTGCTCTTTATGTCTCTCTCCTCATAGTTCTGTGTCCTACCAAGGCTGGTCAATTCCTTTTCCCTCAATAGAGCTCACCATCTTTTCTTTAAATTTGCTAACAAGATATGAAAAAGAATCTGTAAGTAGTTCTATTAATTTGTGCTAGTCTGTTTTAATGTCTAACATAATGTCTAATGCTGCCATATAGAAGGCAGTTTTGGACTGGAATATCAGGCCTAATTGTTTAAATGTTTCACTGTTTTATTTTTAACAGAATATCTAACCAAAAAGCATTAAAAATTGTGTCTTTTACATTACGCATTTAAAAGTCTTTATATATAATCATTAAAGCAACAACTGTATAATGAAAGCTCTTCTGCAATAATTTTGCCCCTGCACTGGCATTTTGATTCAAAACGAAATGCTCTGGTACAAAAGTTGGACAACAGGGCAGCATAAGAAGACACAAAATATTTTTAAACAATCTTAATATCATCAAGTTCCTCTTTGGTGAGTCTGCTTCTGGAAGGAAGGAAGGAAGGAAGGAAGGAAGGAAGGAAGGAAGGAAGGAAGGAAGGAAGGAAGGAAGGAAGAAAAAGAGAAAGAAAGAAAGAAGGAAGAAAGACTGGGGAGGGGAAGTAAGACGAAGGGAAAACCAAACTGAAAGAAAATCAAGAGGAAATCGTTTGTAAATTCATGAATTACTTTGCAAGCAGTACACACACACACAAAGCCAAATTAGTAACTCCTTTCATCTAAGTGACAGTCCCTAGCTGTTCATCATCCAGCAAGATAGAGATGTTGATAAGAGGGTCCTAGCACTGGAGGAGGGTTTGGGCATAATGACCTTTGTATGCTGAGATGTAAGGGCTATGATTCTGTGACTATGCTAGTAACATTGGTAGTAACAGCGTTGAGGAAAATTCTAAAAATTTTATGTGTAAAATCTCATTTTGTCCTCAGAGCTACCCAATGATTTGTCACTATGATTAAATAATATTAACAAATGAGTAAGGCACAGATTAAGTCAGTTGTCCAATATGACATACTTAGTAAACAAAACCCAGATTTCAACTAAGTCGGCCTGAATGAGGAGCTATCATATCTCCTTTATCTGCTGCCTTATATTACATGTTTTCAGGCACTGGAAATCATTTACATTTTACAGATTTGGTTTCCACCTACTTTCTTAATAACTCTGATTACATTTCTTAGAAGTTGCTTAATAGGAGGAAGGAAAGGCCATGCAGACAATGCATACAATATAATTTGGAACCTTACCATTGAAGAAACTCCCTCTTTCTCTCTCTGGAAGATCTGTCTTTTTCAGTTATCTATTCATCATATTCTATGAAAAAAGAAAATCAATTTACCTTTTCAAAGTCTTTCTAAAAAGTCAGGGATGACTTACCTAACTTATAAAATGCTAAACACAAAATATTTATAAATAATAATATGATTCCTACTATAAGATCTTAATATTACTGTGATTTTAACATGTAGGGCTCACAGAGTCTTAAGGCATTTACCAACTTCGGTATGAATTTAACAGAGGAAAAGGTCAAATATTAGGTGATGACCACAAGACTAGTTGTCTCCAGTGACAGAAAACCTGTGGATATTTAATGAATCCATAACCTCAGCAAATCATCTTCTGAATTCACTTTCTAGAGAAGTATAGAAACAAGGACCAAGAGGGGTGATATTACCACCACTCCTGGAAAATAACTGTCGTTGAGGAGCATCATGGTCAAATAACAGAGAGTGTATAATTTTTTTTTTTTTACAGATTCCTTACTTTCCTACTCCACAAATCAGAAGTCTGTTTATTCTATGTCTCAAATAAATGCTCCTAAGACTACCACATGCAAATAGATTGGTTACCAGTAACCTCTCAATTTGTAAATCCAAAAGACAACCATGAATTTCTCTCCCTCCATATTCAGACCCTCCTTTTTTGATCTCTATAACACCACTGTCTCCCATTTTTCCATCTTCAATTCCTTTTGATGAATCCTGTCTCCTTTACTCAATCCCTTTAATGCAGGCATTCCCCCTGGGTTTGCAGATTATTCACTTGGGTGAAAAATAATCCTGTCTTGTGAATTTGATTACATTGTATTTCCTACAATGAATCTAGTGTAACTAATTGTTCTCAGTCTGTGAATAGATAACTGTTTCTACCAAAACAAATAAATTCCCAACCTTGTGCTCTTTTCAGAGCATTTCTCCTAGCCCAGTTTGCTGCGAAGTTTTAAATGGAGGGAGAAAAAAAATGAAACACAGAACTATTCTCTGCAGTCCTCTGGTCTGATTTCAATCCCAGGAAGCAGCAATCACCTTGCACTTCAGCTCCCCAACTCAAATGGCTTTTTGGAACAGCTTACAATCCTGTTACCACCAACACAATTTCAACATAAGAAGCTCCAGAAATTGGCAATGGAGTATGAATGTGCTTGACATTTCCTCCTTATCCTTACAAGGTTTACCTTCCTTCTGGTTCAGATTTAGTATTAAGTCCTGGAGGGCCAAAACAGCACACTAACCTGGATGCCTCTCACCCAAGTTATTTGTAATGGTAATTATAAAGCACTTTGTAGGACTGTTTCTTCAGTCATATTCTGATCTAAAAATTTTTATAGTCCTACTACCCAGGTGAAAAGGGGTGCGAAGTGTACAGTTCTGATTTCAGTTGGGGTTCTAGGACCCAGGCCTGGGTAGCAGGAGAGTAGGAGGACCTGCCAAGGAGCTGTGCATGATGAGTTGATGGCGGTCAAGACTGGAGTTCTGTTAAGTAAGGGAAAGTTTAAAGAATCAAGCTGAGAAGAGTGGATAGAGGGTCAGTCAACTAGGTGAGATGAAGTAAATTAATGTGGGGAGTGCTTCTAAGGATTCCTCAAGGCAAAAGTCATCTGCTGTTGAGCTGCTTTTGTGGAGTGGGAGACGGGGTAATTGAGAAAGCTATAAATACCCAATATGGGTTGGAAATTTTTACCTCTCTCTAGCAACATTGTGGTTTTAGCCATCTTAGATGAACTGTTGAGGTTATAAAAATGTGTCTTAGAAATTAGAACAAAGAAATCTGCTGCCATGTTTCGCACTCATACTTTAATTTTGATGCCTGGAATAAGTAAGGGCAAGACTCCTAACATTGGGTTACTGAGAGTCTGGGACATCCCATCAGATAAATGAAAACACTTGCCAGCAGCTATAGTCCCACGGTGAATATAAACTGTGTGTGATCTTCCAGCAATGCAGACCGGAGCTCTGTTCAAAACGATTAACTTAGAATTAATTAGGTTTATGCTCAGAATAGTTAAGGTTATAATTGAAATTACAGTGGACCTTTGAACAACGTGCAGGTTTGGGGTGCTAACTGCATGATTGAAAATTCATGTATAACTTTTGACTCCCCCAAAACTTAACTACTAATAGATGACTATTGATAAGAAGCCATACCGATAACATAAACAGCGGATTAACACAAATTTTTTATGTTATATGTATTATACACTGGATTCTAACAATAAAGTCAGCTAAAAAATGTAATTGAGAAAATCATAAGGAAGAGAAGATACACTTATAGTACTACATTGTACTGATTGAAAAAAAATCTTCACATAACTGGACTCACATAGTTCAAACCTGTGTTGTTTAAGGGTCGACTGTATTTCATTTCATTAGCCTGCACTCAACACAATTTTTTATTACCATTGCTTTATTAACTTAAATGCTCTCTTTATTTATCCACCAGGAGAATTTTAGTGTTTAAGAACAACACAATTAAAATACGTGAAATATCAGTGAAAATATCAATAAGTTAGCAGCAGAATTAACAATTGCTTGCTTACTTGTCTGTGTCCCCTTAGTAGGATATAAGCTCCACGAAAGTGAGGGTTTAATCTTTCCTAGTAAGTGACAACAACACTGCCTAGAGCATAATAGATACTCAATAAATATTTGCTGAAATAAATGAGAGTCAAGGAGGCACTGAGTACATTAGTAGTTAAACGTTTATATTCTCCAACATTTGGAACTTTTAAAAGTGCTTTAACTTTTAAATCATATCTGCTGAATAACAAGAATATTAGATCAAATAGAGTAATCAATATTTTAATGCTCCATTAGTCATTCAAAGGTATTTTTTAAATGAAAGATGGATGTTTCTGGAATCCAACCAGGATCTTTGGATAATGAAGTGCAATAAGTCCTTAATAAGACAAATTCCTCTAACAGAATACAGTGTTCATTGAATTAACAAGGTCTAGGAGATCTCTAAAAGAAACTGAAAAAGAAGCGATGGTGAGTGAATAGCAGAGCTAACCAGAACTGACTATAATTGTTGAACCATATTTGCAGAGAGGCTTCTAAGTTTTCTTTTTAAACTGTATACAAAAGAAGCCTCAGTGATATATATTGGCTCAGGTCACTACTCTCTGGTGGGAATAATTTGCCACTTTACTCAGCGCTATACAAAAAAAGTGATAACACTTTTAAGACCCCAGGATCCTGGGGAGAAAATATAAAAAGGAAAAGAACAATACATTTGCCACAGACTCTTAAGCACACATGTAATATACCCTATTGGTTATTCCTTCTGGATATGTTTTTGTCCCGGGGTAAAAAAATAAGAAATCATCTTCCATCTTTTGTTAAGTTTATTTAATTTTTTGAGAGAGAGAGGAGAGAGAGGGATAAAGCACTGGGGTGGGGGGTGGGGGCACACAGACACACAAGACGGAGAGAGAGAATCTCAAGCAGGCTCCACACTGCCAGCGCAGAGCCCAACGTGGGGCTCAAACTCATGAACCGTGAGATTATGACCTCAGTGGAAACCAAGAGGTGGATGCTTAACCACTGAGCCACCCATGTGCCCCATCTTCCATCTTATCTTTTATTCCTGTTTCTTAATAAGGAAAAGACATAAAGCCTCAAAGTCAAAATATATGAAGCCCTAGACAAAGTAGAGGCCTCAGGTAAGCAAACAAAACATTTGGCTAACCTTTATCTTTTTATGAGCATGTTTTCCTTACAGATGAACCTATTACTCTGCACCTACCTTGTTTATGGGCCTTTCTATCTTGTCTATGGGTCCTTCTTGGAAAAGGTGTACACTACAAGGAAAGAAAATAATAGCATGCCAGGCTAATGGAGAATGAAGAAAAAATTTTTGGCATGTATGGACTATGGAAACACTTTCTATATCTTCTGTATACCTTTCTATACCTCCTTTTGAAAAAGTTGCTTGAGGATATACTCCAGTAAAAGGGAAAAAAAGAATCTTAAAAAGAGGAAGATACAGGATCTAAAAAATTCTTTTAACTCAGTAGAGCAGTAAAAAGAAACTAATGTTTATAATTAGAACAAGAACTCAGAAGACTTTTAGAAGAGTGTCTATAAATTAAAAAGGAGGGGCACCTGAGTAGCTCAGTGAGTAGAGCATCTGACTTCAGCTTAGGTCATGAAACTGTGGTTCATGAGTTCGAGCTCTGCGTCAGTCTCTGTGCTGACAGCTCAGAGCCTGAAGCCTGCTTTGGATTCTGTGTCTCCCTCTCCCTCTGTTCCTCCCTCTGCTCACACTTGGTCTCTGTGTCTCTCAAAAATAAATAAAGATTAAAAAAATTTTTTTAAGATAAAAAAGGAGAATAATTTTCCAAATACTAAGATGAATGATCACAATGATGGGAATAAATATGCATGTCTGTCCTTGACAGGAAATAATGAAGGTAATTACAAATCCTAGAAAATGCAGAAGCTATATAAGAAAGTCACATTGTAAACATGAAACAAGATGAAATATAGCATGATTTTTTAGAAATGGAGAGTAAGGAAGATAATCTATTTGATCTAGACACTAGAAAATTCTCTTTCAAGTAATACAGGTTAGTGACATAGAATCACATTTCCTATTTCCACTTTGGTCTTTACTAAACAATATTCATACAATCCTGATACGTTTTATTATTTGTATTATTCTTAAATTTTTATATTCAAACTATAGAATATACATTTCAAAATATAAAGATAAATTACAGAAGTAAATATTATAACTTGATAAGGTCAAATGAGTGAGAAAGCTTATAGAGTTTAGGAGATGGAGGAGAAGATACATAGAAGTACAGGGTTCCACATTTTCTTATTTAAATAACAGGGGAAGAATTGATGGATATAGAAACAGAGCACTAACTAGAACTCAAAGTAATGAAGTCAATCAAGTTGAAATGATAACCAACAGAAGAAATGCTAGCAATCTTAAGAGCTAATAATGAAAAACCGTAGTTAAAATTCAAAAATAACAAAATGATAATACCCTCTAAGAACAAAATAACATCAGAAAAATAGGATAGTGCAAGATAAATTTTCAGCTTTCATGCTGGGGAGTCAATATATTAACATCTGAAGTTAAGAAAAGGAGCCATAACCACATTGTTCAAATACAGGAAGTAATCAAAAGAACTACATTAGAATCATACTAGAAGGATTGCTTCTGTGCGGAGGTGTCAGAGGCAGACAAGGGGTGGGAAAGTTGAACTTTCCTTTTCATTTCATAATTTTCTGTTACCTTCTGAGTGTTTTTTTCTTATCATATATATGTTATTTTTATTATATAAAAAGGTTAAACATTTCCTAATAACTAGCTTAGCATTCTCTTCAGTGATGTTATCCCCAAGTGCATTCTTACTAAAAATAAAATGAACATACTCCTGCAGGTAATAGTGATAGGTGCAATAATACCAAATGAGCCCTGTAATTAATATTATGATGAGTAGAAGCATCAGGAATCCAAACATGTCAACTGAAATGTATGAAAAGAAGTATATTTTAAGTTAACAGAAGAGCAATAATTTCTTATATTTTTATCTTTTCTAGTATCATACAGTTTGATTCTTAGATACAAATTAACAAGTTATTGAAAATGATATACATCACATACTCCCATAAAACTACTTTAACACCACAATCACCAACATTAGAAAATTATCTGAGCTGCTAAAGGAACTAGCATTCAAAGTCTTTCATCTCCAAATTAGTGAACTATTAGGACACTGACATTTTTTTCTGTATTTTCTCTCTAAACTCATTTCAGGCAGCATCTCAACAGAAAATAGCAGATGCCTTAGGCTGCTGTTTTGGTAAAGATGCATGTAGATAGCAGGGGAAGTTTTGTTGTTTGAGTTCAGGAGTTCCTTATCAAAGAGACAACAAATGTTTGCTGAGAAAGCAGACTTCTAGCATTTATAAATTCCATCTCTCCCCGCCCCCCCCCACCCCGCACATGATCATAGTGTATACTTGTAAAATGCAACTACAAGGGCAGAACATGAAATAGAAACTAGACTTCCCATTCATACTAAATATATGAACTATAACTTGTTTATAAGCTCTTTGCTACAATAAGTTATGATTTAAATATACCTGATAGTACCTGAAGAAAAATAAATAGGGACTTGAGGGCAAAATTCATGTTTTTTTCACTTCAGTTAAGAAACAAACAAATTCTATTTTGGGTTTTCTCACATAGTTAGGGTTTACCTGGAAAGCTTTTCATTTGGCCTTTTTTGAAAAGTCCTTAAAAGGTTCTAGTGCATTTCCCTGCTTTGGTAAGTACCATATAACAAACCCAAAACACAACATTACAGATATAAAGATGATTAAAATTTGTTAAGTCCTAGGGAGTCACTGTTCTGAATGGCAATTCTCAGTATAGAATATATTAGTTGAAGAAATGTAAGTTATAGTAATGGTACTGGACCCAATATGTCCTCACCCCAAGACCATATAAGAAACTCCTGGAGTTTCTAAAACAACATAAGAATACAAACTTCCCTTCACTGGGTAATGATTGTCATACATTAAAGTATGTTAGAGCTGAAATTTAAAGTTTTTAATAATTGGTATGGTAAGGTACCCACCAATCAGAATGAATGTTGACCTAGCTTGAACCAACACTGGCTGGAAACAACCAGTATCAGCCTGTATCCAGGGAAACACCAATAAAAAGATTTGCTGTATTTTTAATAAGGCAAATGTAATAATTTATAATCCTCTAAATGTAGTTAAATACAGTATTTGCAAGTTAACTGAAAAAAAGTACATAAAAATTCAAACATGGATAACTCACTTCTATAGTTTAACGAATACACAGAAATGAATCGACACCCAAAATATGGAAAACACATTTTTTTGCAAGCCCTTTCTTCACTGCACCAAAAACACTGTATTTGGAAAGAAAACAAAATAAAAGCAACATCCAAGTGTAATAACTACAATTCTAATAAGTTTTTAGTACTAGTTCCATTAGTATTCCATAAATAACAGCTATCATAATTACCATCACCATCATTATTCTTTTAATTATTATTATTATCATTATTGGAAATAGATGCTGTTGATGATCTCCCCTTTACCAGGCCCATGCGTTCACACCAGCGATGCAATGAATTTTGGATGCTAATGGCTCAAAACGCTCTTCTCCTTGAATTGTACTTGGTGGATGGGGACCTTGTTGCCTGTGAGGTTACATCCACCTCTGCCAATAACTGACAGATACATGGGGTTCCAATCAGTGGGCGTCCTTGTCTCAAGGCAGAGACAACTCTGTTATGTGATTTTTTGCCCCAGGGTTGTCCATGATTCAGGCCAAGTGTAGACTTTAGCAGAGACCCCATCTTCTCTTGGCTCTTGTTCCTTACTTGCCCTGAGTCCCTTACTCCACAGAATTTTGCTAAAGAGGAGCCATTCAAGAAATCACATGTATCTGAATCCCTTTCTCAGGCTCTATATTTAGAGAACTAAACCTGAGACATTATTTCACAAAGTAGTAATAACGACTTCAGTAGATAGGGTTTGTTTGGTTCCTCTCTTCCCTCTCTCTCTCTCTCCTCCCTCCAATACTTGCTCCCATTCCCCTAAGTGTCTATAGCACTTACTCTGGGGATTACATGTGGGCTTGGTGGGGGAATTAATATTATGACGAGTAGAAGCATCAGGAATCAACCAGCCATGCCTCATGACCGTCTCCCTTCTGCTCATTATCCCTTCTGCTCATTATCTGCTTATGTTCAGATAATCACGTGGAAAATAGGAAAAGTGAATTCTAAGTCCCTTGTTGAAGTAAGCAAAAGGAAGGTACAAAGGCGGAAACCATTGTGGGAGATAAGACTAGATAGACTCTTGAAGAGTAAAAAAATGAAGACAGGGCAGTAAAAATGGCTGTCATGTAAATAGGGCCTACTATGTGACAGGCACCAATCTAAGCTCTTTATATATATTAACTCATTTCATCCTTATGATAACTCTGTAAGTTAGGAAAAATTATGCCCACTTTATAAATGAGGACAGTAAGGCACAGAACAGTCAAACGACTTACATAAGGTCACACACCTAGTAAACAGGGGGAGCTTGGATTCTAGCCTAATCAGTCTGGTTCTGTGCTGGTAACCAATCCTGCAAGACTGATGCCAGGCCCCTCCCAATCACTTCTTGTTGAACATCCTGAGAACAGCAGCCATAATGACTCACTCCAACATAACAAACCACCCCTCAGACACTACCTGAGAACAGGAGGTATATATCAAAGGCCAGCTATTCTTTCATGTTAACCAACACCACAGGTCAAATGGAGCCACTTAGGTTGAATGGGTTCTGTCCTCTTGGACTGTTGCTTAAAGACTAGAACTGCAAAGTTAAAGCCTAGATTCAAGGGTTGTAGCCCACAGACTTCTAACCTTGGTTAACAGTTCTAAGAGTCTCTAGTAATCAAATCCATGCCATTTTACAGTAGGTCTTTATGGGAGATAAATTGCCAGAAAAACCTGACCCTATCAGACAGGACCCTGTGGTTACTCAGTACTAAGCTGATTCCCAGGCCCCAGGAACTAAGTCCACATCAGGTGAGCTCCTAAAGCAGTACAGTCTCCAGAAGAGACACTCTTTCCTGTGCCTCTCTCTGATGGAGGCTCAGAGAACAATGGAAAAGGGAACTCGTCCACAGGTCAAGCCTAGGGCAGCCAGATTGGTGACCAATAACTCACTGCTTGGCCAGGGAAACTCAGTAGAACATTTGCACATCATGTACACAGCTCTGAGATTCCAGAAGATCTGGAGGGTAGTAACTGACAATGACTTTCGGTAAGTACAATTTTAGTTGAGGGTTATTTGCATTATTTTGCCAGGAGCATTTTTTAAAATGTGAATATGGGTCTTGAAAAGTCAAAGGGTGAAGTACAGTAGACTAAAGTAGTTTTGGGGGGGGTTGGTGTTTTTTTGTTGTTGTTTTTGTTTTTGTTTTACTGTTTTGATCAGCTCGTGTCACCATCCTTGTCCTCCTGGCAACTAGATCTTCTCTCTTTTGTAGCCATCTTCCCTCAGGTCTATGTGGTTCTGCAGATGTCAATCAGCATCTATACTACCACTTCTATACTACTGGAGTCATCTGACCCAGGCAGTGGTATTCAGGGTAGCTTATCTCACTGGCCCAGTAACTAGTGCTGGAGTGGACATTAGATCCAAATAAAGCCAATTAGAATCTCCTGTGAAGTTGTATACAGACATTGGAAGGGATCTGCTAGGAACCAGGCTCTTTCCGAGCTATATGGAAAATGTCCACTTTTTCCATAGGACAAAATGAAGTCAAAACTTTGAGGGAAGCAGAGCTAAAAGATGAGAAAAGAGGAAACGGGAATAAAATCCCTGGAGATTTAGCTGTGCATGATGCCAAGGCTACTCCTGGACTTCCCAATTTTATGAGTCAATAAAGTCAGTTTGAATTGGGTTTCTGTTTATTAAATTAGTTAGAGTTGGGCTTCTATAACTTACCACAAAAAGATTTAACAAATACCTTAACTAAAACTAAAAAATCTTCAAAGAGTCTTCACACGATCCAGAAGAAGAACATAACATATTCAACATCCTTAAATTGGTAATGCATAAGTTAGGATAAATTACATGGATTTTTTTTATAGCTAAGAAAATGACCCACATAAATACAAAGCCATGCCAACCAGACTCTCAAGAGAGTGACAACTGAGAAGTCAGCTAAAAGACTTTAAAATGATGGTGAACAGTGCTCCATTGGAAAACTAGAGTATTCTTTTTAGAGTAGAATTCTATTCTAATAAGCTTATATGGACATGAAAATTGACCTTTTTATAAGAAAATATCATTAAAATGAAAACAAATGCAGAAAGGGGAGGATACATAATGTTTAGTGGTTTGTTAACATTGTGTAAAGCAAACAATTTAATATTATACTTACAAAAATTATTAAATGACCTTAATGTGCAAAGGGAGATTTTAAAGTAGTGGACATTGGGGGTGCCTAGGTGGCTCTGTCGGTTAAGTGTCTGACTTCGGCTCAAGCCATGATCTCATGGTTTGTGGGTTCGAGCCCTGCGTCAGGATCTGTGCTGACAGCTCAGAGCCTGGAGCTTGCTTTGGATTCTATGTCTCCCTCTCTCTCTCTGCCTCTCCCCTGCTTGCACTCTGTCTGTCTCTCTCTCAAAAATAAAGAAAATACTAAAAAAAAAAAAAAAAAAAAAAAAGAATAGGGGGTGGGAGAATTAAAAAAAAAGTTATAAAGAAAGAAAGAGAGAGAAAGAAAGAAAGAAAGAAAGAAAGAAAGAAAGAAAGAAAGAAGTGGACATTGGGAGGATCAAAAGAGCATTTACTCATTATTTATGGGCAAATACCAAATTCAGGAGAGGTTGCGTGGATATATAAAGCACTGAATTTGCTTTCTAGAGAGTGACAATTTAATTAGCAGGTATAATATGTACACTTTACAAAAAACAAAATCTCTAAGTGGAAGAATAATATAATTTCAAAAGGAATGGAACAGATATAAAATGTAATAGAAGTTCAGAAGAGAAAGTATTGATGTCTAGTTGCAATAACTAGATAAGATTTCTTCCAGGGAGGAGGCAGAATTTGGCCTGAGCCTTGAGGAGAAGGTAAAATCTGCACAGGAAAGAACAGGGTCTTTGGCTCAAGTCATGATCCCAGGGTTGTGGGATTGAGCGCTGCATCTAGCTCCATGCTGAGCCTAGAGCCTGCTTAAGATTCTCTCTCTCTCTCTCTCTCTCTCTCTCTCTCTCTCTCTCTCATTCTCTCTCTCTCTTGCTCTCAAAACAAAACAAAACAAAACAAAACAAAAATGCTTAGGTGTATGAGGACAGACCAGGAAGATGAGTTGAAATAGAGAGGTAAGAAAACACAAAAGAAGGTTTGGCTTTGTTTTTTCCATTGTGTCTGTACTCAGAAAGAAAGGAACCAATGCAAAGAAATAGACTGAATTTGTCATAGAGGGAGCAAGAAAATGAGAAAGGTTCTCAGTTTGTGAATGTGCATGTATTTTCAAGTATGATGCATGAATGGAGGTAAAGACTAAGAAATTATCCTTGGTACTGAGAACCGACTTCTTAAGGGGGAAAAGAGCATAAGAGAAAAGATCTTGTTTGTTCAGAAAATGAGAGAACTTGAACCTGACAGATGGTCTTAAATTTCTCAAAAAAAATTTTTTTTTGACCTCTAGATGGATGGTCATGCCAAGAGCAGATAAGGGAAATGGTTGCCTTGGAAAATAATCCATGAAACTGGTTCTCCACATTTTGTTTTTCAGCTGACTCTTGACAGGTGATATCCATGTGTTCATTGGCATATCCAGATTTGGATCCATGACCCTATCTACCTCTCCTACTCTAAGCCCTAATACACTCACACATGTAGGCACCACACACAATTTTTCAGAAAAATAATATCAAAGTAGGCATTTTTGAGGGATGTGAGCTATGGCATTTATAAGTGCATTTCACAAGCAAGTAAGTTAATGGTGATTTCTTATGAACTGTGCAGTAGATAAGGTAGTATATGAAAGATTCAAAAAAATCCATTGGGTTTGCTGTAGCTTTATTTATTTCTGTCCCAAGCAATAATCCATATCAAGATGCAATGAAAGAGAAAGATGTGATTATAGAGAAAACCTAGAACCTACTCAATTGCAAAAACTCAGTTTTCTAAATTGTCATTAGCAAAAAAAAAAAAAAAAAAAAAATACGACAAGTTTTGTCATTGTGACACCATGATTGTAAAGTATCATTCTAAGGATTCAACAGTGACATGATTCTCAAGAGCAATGACAGCCAGGTGAGAGTTAGCACTAAGTTTCTTAGCATGGTTTTTGAAATTTTATTTCTAATGAAGAAAAGATATCAACACAAATATAATGTTTTTCATATGCTGTGTTTATGAGCTATGTGTTGGGAGTAGTACTGAAAATGAGTTACTTTTTATGGACTTGTTTTTGGTAAGAATGTTTTCTAACTCTAAAAAGGCTAGTCATATACTACTAAATCACAAGGAAATGTTTCAGATAGAATCTGAGGAAGATTCCCTTACAGTTAAGAAAAATAAGCATATCATTTATCATTAAAACTGGAATCTTTTGGGGAATGCAAAGGAGTTGGTATAATAATTTCACCAAATTAAAAGTGATGAGCACCACCATAAAATAGGACAGTCCTAGGCACAGGACATCTGTTCCAGTTCCTCACAGTGCAAGAACTAAGATGTTCTTGGTTGCTTCATGAATTGCCATTTATAAATTCTGGCACTCCCTCTCAGAGCATGGGAGGTGGCAGACACTGTCCCTCAAAGTCTGGGAGAGGGGAGGGGATCTTTTTCCAAAAGATGACATCCCAAGTCTTTGTTGATCTTACAAAATTATCCCTTAGCTCACTTCTATGAGGTACTGGGAATATATTAAAAATTACACTCAAATAATCATATCCCCAGGATTGCCATAATGGCTTCTGTCTGTAAATATTTCAAGATAAAATTCTGTACCTTGCTACATTATAGAGTATATTAAATATGACTTAAATACCTTCTAATGGTTCGAGTGTTAAATCAATAGTTATCAAAAATTGTCATGTTCTGGGAAATGTGTGAGGTTGTTAGAGACACAAAGATGAGTAAAACATGCACTCTATCCTCAGGGAACTGAGAATGGGAGAAAGGTAAATATGCAAACAGTTTATATGATATGAGTTACAATTCAAAAATGTACATGTTCAAGTTCCCAAAATACAGAAATATAGGAGAATTTAAGAGGACGGGGAAAATGGATAAGAATGAATAACAATGACAGAAATTTTATCAGTTTGGGGAGTAAAGTTTGCACCCAGAGGCTCTTTTTTTGTCTATAAAATTAAGAGAAAAACTCATCTGTTGATAATGAGTGAATGTGAGATAACATTGGAACGCTAAGGATGGTAACAAAGTTTTGGAATTGCTGCTGTGGGAAATTTTAGGAAATGTTGCTAACCAAAGGCAAGAAATGGGTAGCACTGAAGCTCAGGCGAGACCAGAAACTGTGAATGTGTAGCTGCACTAATGCAGACTTTGATGCAATATGCTCCAGCAACAATAGGCTAATAATGCAGAGCAAATGAAAAGCCAGACCATAGGACTAATCAGGGAATGTAGATTCAACACAGATGAGAAGGCAAGGGCATTAATGTAGTAGTGGTTTTTTCAACCTCCAGTGGAATAAAACAACGGGTACAGGCAAGGATCATCAAGGCTGCTAACATCACAAAATGTTCAACAAACTTATTTGCTTTCTAATGAAAATCTTCAGCATGAGACATTCCTGCCAAAAAATTAAACTGAAGCTGATCAAGCCTCGATATCTAATTACTAGTTTACAATAACAAAAAATAGGGTAAAGGAGAACATGATAAAGCACATTTTGGGGATGTGACCAGCAAAATCCGGATTGTGGGAAATGTAATAGAACAAACAATTGAGTTTCTACAACAAATAAGTTGCTATAAGAAAAAAGAGGGAGAAGGGACATATAGATAAAAAGAGATTTAAGGACTATATCAGCCAACTGCAATGTATAGACTTCATTCAAATGAACTTTAAAATTGAACTTTAAAAAATTATGAAATAAGAGAAATGTGATTATTTTCCTGGATGCTTGATGATATTAAGAAGTTATTCATTTTTAGGTATAATAATAGATTTGTGATACTTTAAAGCAAAGCATCTATTCTATATATACATATAAACACACACACACACACACACACACACACACACACACAAACACACACACACACTAAGAGCAAGAGCCACAGAAGGAGAGAGAGGGAAAAGGGCAGTGAGAAATACTTGCAAATAAAATGATATGGTATCCAGATCCTTATTTGTTTCAAAATAATCCATTTTGACAGGGAGAGGACATACATGAAATAAGACTGGCCAAGATGGATCTTGTGGATCAGTTTTATCATACCATTTTCTTTGCTTTCATATGTCTGAAAATTTCCATTGTAACATGCAAAAAGATGTAGAAGAGTATTTCATTCAAGTAAACAGCCATGAGAATTCACAGGAAGGAAGAGAGTCCATAGGAGACGGCCAATAAGCTGAGGGAAAAATGAGAGATTAAAGGACTAGAGGGCAGTGCTGCTGAGGCCAAAATGTACAGTGCCAGGGGAATGAGAATGTAAGAGGCATTGTATGTTGTGCAGGGTTCAGGGTATGGCCATGGAAGTGACTTCTCAATGCACAGAGCTGAGGAAGTCAGGAGCTGGAGAAACCAAGTGTGTCTGGACCTTCACCAAGTTTGGAAAGCACGTAAGGTGATGTCAGGAATTGGGTGGAGAAGTCCATGAGCCAGGAGCCCAGGGCCCCGTTAGATGAAGGAGTGACCTTGATGAAGAAGGGGAACAGGATGGTGCATCCAGATCACCATTACAGATACCAGTACTACAGTATGCCCTTTTCTAATTAGTGATTTCATGTCTCTCTTTGGTGTTAACTGCCGGTTCTCCAATACAGGTTATGGAAGAATAGTGTTGTGAGAGTTGCTGCAAAGCTCTCTGCAACACCATTTCCCTAATTTCTTATGGCATTTCTGCTTTTTTCCAAATCTGAAGTGAAGAATAATGATGTCAGCTGCCTAATCATCAGAGAAAGGACTTTACATTGTGGTTAAGGAACAGTGTCTCATCCTTTCTAGTTTTGGGGAAATAGAGTAGCAAGGAGATTTTCACTGCATCTCAAAGGGCTTATCTTTTCCTTGACTTACAAAAATTTCTTCTCAAAGTCAGTATAATCTTTTCAAACAAAAAATTGTTTTGTTTTTAAGCATAATTTTCTAGAAGGAAGTACATGTTTGTACTAAATTATGTCCATTATTTATTTCCAGATCCTCAAAGAATGGCTTGAAATGCTAAAATACATCTTAATAACTGCTATTAGTCATTCCTATTATAAAAATATTGTATAAAATAAAGTTTAACATATCTTTTAGATTACAACTATATATAGTATGACTTTATAATATTCCCAAGACAATTTCCCCATATATAACTTAACTTACTTTTTTATCTTCTGTGCACAATTGACAATTTTTCTTTACAGCACATGCTATAAAAAATTAAGGGCAAAAATGTAAATGCAAAGACTATTTGTTGCTTAGTTTTATATAAAAATGCATTTCATTTAGTCATTTCTCTTTCATGGCATACTCATCCACACCCCAGTGTTTTATTTCATGATTTTCATATATCTAGACACTTTCCCCATTGGTACTGTTTAAATCCTAATTCTTTCTTACTTTCTATCATTGCTTGGCAAAACATGAAATGGCATCATCCAACTTTGATTAGCCAAGTAAGTTCTAAAAAATAACTTCCAAAAAACAGTAAGAACTTAAATTGGCAATATCACTGCATATTTACAACATCACACTTTAAATACCTCTTTTAGTAATTCCTTTGTTAATCAGCATGGTTTTACCAAGATATTACTGGCTAACTAGTCCATTCAATACTAAAAAACTTAATTCTCCATCTTGTGTCACAACGTTTTAAAAACTTCCCCAGATGAAGATTTTCATTCTTCTTGTTTCATGACAAAATAATATAACATATTTGAAAGTTCTAGAATAAAAACTATAAGTCTGAAAAAAATTTTTGATGTCTCTTCCTTACTCCAACATCTCTGTAAAGTAAGTAGAGTCTGGAATTAATACCCCACCTTTCATGTGATACGATAATAATAAAGTCACTCTATTACTTTGGGGGCAGGGTTCATAAGCTCAATTTCAAACTGTTTGACTGGATACAGATCTAATTTGGCTGGGAAAAGAATTACAATAGACTTTCAAATTAAGTATTACTTCCCCCTACCCAAAAGTATCCCTGGAGTCCCAGGGGAAGTTGAGTAAAAGGCAAGGTAGATGAGAAAGATTCTGCTGCTTCAGCTATGTTGGGGACAGGTGCTTTCAGGCTTACTTCAGGAGGCAGGAGCAGGGAAACAAAAGGCATATGTCTTAGCCACCATTCTCCAAATTCTACTCACTTCCCACGCTTTTTTTTTTCTGCAGCTAAAGTTTTTTAGAAGAATTTTAGATTTACAGAAAAATTTCAAAGAATATACAGAAAGTTCCTGTATACCTCTTACTGTTTCCCCCATGGCTAACATCTTACATTGTCATGGTACGTTTGTCAAACTAAGAAACCAACACCAATACATTACTTTTAACTAAACTCCAAATTTTACTAGGATTTCATTGGTTTTTAAAGTTTTTTTTTAATGTTTATTTATTTTTGAGAGAGAGGGAGAGTGTGTGAACAAGTGGGGTTGTAGAGTGAGATGGAGACACAGAATCCGAAGAAGGCTCTGGCCCCTGAGCTGTCAGCACAGAGCCCGATGTTGGGCTGGAACTCACAGACCGCGAGATCATGACCTGATCTGAAGTCGGACACTTAACCAACTGAGCCACCCAGGTGCACCACATTGGTTTTTATACTAATGTTCTTTTTCTGTTGCAAGATCTAGGATCCCACACTGCATTTGATCATCATGTCTCCTCTAGTCTGTGACAGCTTCTCAGCCTTTCCTTGTTTTTCATGACCCTGACAGTTTTGAACCTTGTTGGCCAAATATTTTGTAGGATGTCCCTCAATTTGGATGTGTCTGATGTTTTTTTTTTATCATAATTAGACTGAAAATATGGGTTTGGGGGAAGAATAGTGCAGAGGTGAAGTTGCCTTATCACATAACATCAGCATGTACATGATATCAAAATGGTTTTTATGTAGCTTTTTTATATTTATATACATTAGAGAAAGTTGAAGACATAGGACTGCTGCTAGCACTAGTTGAAGGCAGGGCATCCTTGTGTAAACTAGGAAAAGGTGCATCTCTGAAAGAAAAGGCTAGAAAAATGCAAAACCTTTCTGAGCAGCCACAGCCAGGAATCAATCCAGCTAAATGGGAAACATAAATTGGCTTTCACTCTCAGATCATATGGAATCCTTATTAAGCAATTTATAAACATAAAATGCTTACTTGTGAGCATTTATAACCAGTCTTCACAATCCTGAAAGATTTGAAATCCTGGAATCCTAAAAGCCACTTTATTGATGAAGAAACTGACTTCAGAAAAGTCAAATAACATATTCAAGTTCACCTGCTAATAATGACAGAGTGTGGATTTGAGCTCTTTGACTGCCAGCACCTGTCCTTTCTCCTGGGAAATATAACCCATCTTTCCTTTGCAGGACTGCTCCTTCTTAGCATTAGACACATGGTATAATTGGTGACTGCCCTCTCCTACCCAAACTCCATGGTCCCAGCCAGGCATCTAAGGCTGTACACCTGAAACAAACTGAGCTAATCCCAGACCACACTCACTGGTCCAGGGAGAGGAAATATGACCAAGTCAGGCCAATAAGAATCTTCCACTCATGATTTATAAATTAAAACTTGAGGGTTAAGAAGTAGCAGGGAGCCACTTTCTCTTTGTTTGGTAAGCTGAGAAGATGGAGCTGCCAGTGACCATGAAAGATGTTCTGAGGAAGAAGCTAATAGGACAAAATAAAATTGATAATCAGAGGAAAGGAGAGAAAACAGAAGGAGAAATAAGGAGTTGATGGTGATTCATTTCTCAGGTCCCAAGCATTCCTACTCTTGATTCACTTACGTTTCTCTTATAGGTAAAATCTTGGTTTCTTACACTGCACCCAGAAACATTCCAGTTAATATAAAGTCCACATATTTGTTTCTTTCCACGAAGTCCTGATGTTTCCCTTCTTTTCATCCCTTCTACCTTTTTTCCAAAATTAAAACAATTATCTTTATGTAGTTATAAAAGTGATACATGTTCAATATAAGAAATATGTACACATTAAGAACACACTGAAATTCCACCATTAAGAAAAACTCTGATTCTTCATCTTAAGCAAATTATTTTCATGATCCCCAACTTAAATTTTCCCATCATTCTGAATGACTCCGCCATGAAATCTTAAACTCCCATATTTTATTCTCTGCTTAGAATCTTCCTTTCCTCTCTTACTTGCATTTTGACCTCACTCAGAACTTCACTTTCCCTGACCTTTCCATTGTTTTCCAAATCTGTTTGCCTTTCATGGACTCATTTCATTTTCTTTAGCCTGACCCTCACATCAGTGAATGACCTGATGTGGTCCTTCTCAGAAATTTAGATTAAACATTTGCATAACTAACCTTATCTATAGTCTTTGTAGCCCTTATTGGAGAACCAGTGAGGACCAGCTAACCTACGTGATCATGTTTTACATGAAGCAAAGGTTCTTTCTTTCACTCTATTCCTGAAGAAAGAGGTACTTGCTCTTTACACGGCCAGATACCAGATTCTTCCCTTACCCTAAAGGCTTAATTTTTGTATATCTATATTCTATCTAGTCAATTCCATCCTCTTGATTACATTTTTTTTCACAATTTCTGCAGCATCATTGTCTTCTAGTTCTAGTTCTAGAACATCTAGAGATGTTCTAACCGTTCTTTTTGAATTTCCTTGACTGGTTCAACTTGCTCTTATCAATGTCTAAAATGTTGCTATTCCACAAAGTTCCATCTTTGGTCCTCTTCTCCCATGAGTGATCTCAATTTGAAACACCTAGGGATGCCAGGCATCAACATATATTATGCCAGATATCAAAACAGGATCTTTCTGGTTTGACTGATATTGCAATGAGTTAATAAATTAATAATTTAAAAAATAAAACAATTAATCAGACAAGTTGATTCTAATGTTTATCTGGAAGGGGAATTGTTTTAAGAACAGCTAAGAGGGAAAAAAAAAACAATGGGGGCAGATCACAAGGTTTTATATATTATAATTCTCTATACTATATCCTTATATTTTATATACTTGATCTGTTGATTTCTGATATAGGCATGTAAAGTGATCCCATGTGGTTTGTAATTTGTCAAATGCTCTTTTTATTTCTATCAACTTTTGCTGCATATACTTCAAAACTTGATAATAAAGCTTCGTATGTCATCTTCATGTACTGTGCTATAATATGAGCACAAAATATTACTTCTACTTAAAAGAAGTAGAATGTATCTAATATTTATCTAATATAATAATAATAAATAAATAATAAATAAATAAATAATAAAATAAATAATAAATAAAATAAGTAATAATAAAATAAATAAATAATATAATATAATAATAAATAATAATAATAAATAAATAATAAATAATAAATAAATAATATGATAATAATAAATAAATAATAATAAATAAATAATGAATAATAATAAATAATAAATAATAAATAAATAATAAAATAATAAATAAATTTAGAATTTATCTAATATTAATATTGCTATACTTGCTTTCTTTTTCAGTAGCATTTTTGAAAGGTTTATTTTATTCCATAAATTTATTCTTTGTGCCTTTATTTCCTCTAATGGTTTTGAAGTCACACTTCTTGTTTCTACTTATATGTAAACTATTATTTTAAAAATTTTGAGAGATATATTTTATATGCCTCTTTTTAATCTGCCTAGTCAGGATCTACATTCTCTACATCTACAAGAGCCTAATATGCTTTTGATTTTTTCCTTTTCCTCCCCATACCACTTCCCAGGTAGATGTCAACTGGAATGCTAATTACTATTAAATGCTTATCACTTATTATTAAATTATTTTTATATTTAAATTGCTGTTGACTTCCTATCAATCATTTAGAATTGACTCAAAGTTATTAGTTTCTTTATTTACTACTCTTTCTTGAATTCTACATTTCCTTTTGACTCATTTGCATTTTGCTAAATAATATCTTTTTGAGTGTATATTTCAGAGAGGGTCTGTGAGTGATAGTAATCACTCTGAGTACATAACATAGAAAACTTAGTACTGGGAATTGGGTGTACAGGTGATGGAAGAAACCGAGGAGTCTGCCAGGGGAAAGACAGTGAAACCTCACTTCCTCCCAGATACCAGCACCCCCTAGGCTAGAGGAAGAGGAAGAAGACAGTTAATAGAGCCCAAAAGAATATTATACTTTAGAGTATAAATGATAAATATTCCTGGTATGTTCACATTAGCAGAAATATATGGGTACTTACAGAAATAAGGAGAAAACCTGGAAACCTTGCCTCATATTCAAATTATTTAGCCTTCAATGTATTCCCTCAGAGAAATCTGCCTTTTTATCTCATTCTCAGATATTTACTTTGAGACCAGTTTCACGGAATCTATTTCTTATTTGGTGGTTCCCCAGCTCAGAGCACTTGTAGGGAAGTTTTCATTTGTTCCTTATGTTTTATTCTAGGGGAAATTATTCTTATTCTGCATGCTATCATACTCCTTAATTTCATTATTTATTTTGTTAGCTAAGCAGTGTTTCCATAGTTGCTCGGTTGTCTGTTTTCATCTTACTAATGCTTGGATAGCTGTGTTCAGATATTCTATGTGTGCTGATATGGTGTAGGTGATACCTTGACCACCTTCCAACTGTCCTTGAGATATTTTCCTGAGAAACTACAGTTTTATGGCATTTTTATGTTCTATTCATTCTGTTGTTCTCAGTACCTGACAAAGGGAAAGAACTCAGGTGAGGCTGTGCCAGGCTTTGTTAGAATATCTGGGTTCTACACTTTCTTCTGAGGTTTTGTCATTTTTCTTTGCCAGGATTCTAGCTAATTGGAGGTATTTCCCATTGCCATAAAGGGGACTGTAGATCTGCCCTGAAATTGAGCTTGCTGCCCAGGGACAGATGTTTCCATCATAGACAGATGCGTTGTTCAGTTTTTATTTTTCCCTTATTTCTCCTCTGCAACCATTTCCTTTGTTATTCTTCAGAACAGAGTGAAGTACAGGAAACACACTCAGTTTGCATCTCTCTAGTTCCAGGAGTATTCATGGAAATTCTTGGAACTTAGTCACCAGTTCTTCTAAAGGGTGATAGTGGTATTTGGAGCATTGTCATGCTATACTATTCTATTCTCTCTTTTTTTAAGTTTTTATTTTTTTAATTTTTGTTATTTTTTAAATGTTTATTTATTTATTTTGAGAGAGAGAGAGAGAGAGAGAGGGAGGGAGGGAGAGAGACAGCAGTGGAGGGGCAGAGAGAGAGAAAGGGGGAGAGAGAGAATTCCAAATAGGCTCCATACCATCAGCACAGAGCCTGACGTGGGGCTCTAACCCAGAAACCATGAGATCATGACCTGAGCTGAAATCAAGAGTTGGACGCTTAACCAACTGAGCCACCCAGGTGCTCTATTTTTATTTTTAAGAGAGAGAGCCCCTGCACACACAATCAGAGGAGGTACAGAGAGACAGGGAGAAAGAGAATCCCAGGCAGGTTCCACACTGTCAGCACAGAGACCGATGCAGGGCTCAGGAATGATGAGATCATGACCTGAGCTGAAATCAAGAGTCTGACACTTAATCAACTAAGCCACCCAGGTGCCCCTATGCTATTCTATTCTGTTGTAGAATCTTTGATTTGTTTTCCTTGGTTGCCACATGTTTTTAGACTATGCTCCTTAGTTGTTTGGTTGCTTCTGGTGAAAGAATTTGTCTATATTTTTGGTGTGATTTTTTATTCATTCATTAGATATTGGGGGAAAAGATTCCTAACCCAAAATTCCAAGTACAACTGTAACTTCTTAGCAAATTGCTAATTGAGCTCTCAAATCTCAGTGAACATTAGGGTTAAAAGCTCTGGGGATCAAAGCAACATGCTTTGGAGTAGGTCTCAGTTGTTGTGGGTTCATTCACAAAGTCCTGTGGGAAAGGCCTATTCACTCAGAGTGCTAGGAAGGATGGAGGCGGGGATCTCATTGAGGGGTTAGAATCAATTTCTGTTTTGGAGCTGAAGGAATCAAGATGTCTAAGAAACCATATCTTTGTTAGATGGGAAGGTTGAATACAAGCACAAAAGGGAAATGCCTCAGGCTAGGAAGCAAACATTCAGGGGAGGCCCAGGACAGATTGAACCAAGCTTTCCTTCACAAAGGAAAGCCTTTTCTTCAGAAACCTTGAACAGGGTTGTTCAGCCCTAGAAGTAACTAGAATCAGAAACTTCAGTCTTTGGAGACCAGACTATGTTATCTGTAATTCTTGATTTGTTTTTGTTCACTTTCTTTTTGTTCTTCATCAGCATTTAAATAAAGTCTTTTGAAAAAGTCCAGTATGACTCCAGTTTGCTAGGGAACTAAAGGAAGGGTTTGTTTCCATGCTTGGCCTATGTTTTCAGGCACTGTTTGTGGGGAGAACATGGTGGGAATAGAACACTGTTCCTCTTGGAATATGTATGGAGATGACCAAGAAGCCAAAAGAGAAAAATCTATGGGAAAGATGAAATCAAAAGAAACAAACTAGGCCTTTTCATTCAGCCTCTCCCTACTCCCCATCATCTCAAAGGGGAGTCTCATTTCAGAGACTCAAAGCTGAGAGCTTTGGGTTTGGTTTTAGTAAGGAAGACCGATTCCCTTACAGATATTAACATTCTTTTAGACTCCAGAAACCAGACAGCAGTAATCCTTACAGTTTTTATACAAATGGCAATCTTGGCTTTACAGGACATTTTCCAAATAATTCAAATCCTAATTCACCCCTTATTCTCTCTATACAATTTCAATTTAGGATACTAAAAACCTTATTTCCAGGTTCATGAATTCAACTCAGCATGAATTTTAACATCAAAATTTCTTCAGTTGGGAAATCCCAGGGAAATCTTCAAGGGAAATCTTCAGACCAAAGTAAGTCTTTCTTGAGACACAAATTAAGCAGGGGTGCCTGGATGGCTCAGGCAGTTAAGCATGCAACTTCAGCTCAGGTCATGATCTCGTGGTTCATGGGTTTGAGCCCTACATTGGACTCTGTGCTGACAGCTCAGAGCCTGGAGCCTGCTTCGGATTCTGTGTCTCCCTCTCTGTCTTCCCCTCCCCTGCTCATGCTCTGTCTCTTTCTCTCAAAAATAAACATTTAAAAAAAGACACAAATTAAGCAATTTATTAATTAAAACCTTAAAAAACCAAGAAAGACTAGCTATGGCTATTCAGCAGAGTCTGATTAGAGCAAAACCCAACAGCTTATTCACAGCATAAACAGGTGCTATAGGTCACACAAAAAAGGAGGTGGAGGGGCCACATGTTTTCCCAATATTTTAAACTGTTTTAATCCAGACTTCACATTTCTGATAAAGCAAATCAATATGAGTCCAATTAAACTGGATTTCACCAAAAATATCAAGGGCTTTTAAAAATATCTTCCTGCCAACACTAAATGAAACTTTAAAGATGAAAATTTCAGCCTGCCATGGTGGCACAACCAAAAGGAAATATGGTGGCAGGGGTGTGTGTAGGGATCAACCCCTCAGCTTGGGATGGCTCACTATCATCCAGAGATTTTGGTCTCTGCTTGCCCCTCTGTCTGGAGATTTGGGAAAAGTGATTCTCTGAGAAGCTGATAAGCAGCTGAATGAGAAAGAGGGAGAGGAAAACTGGCAAGAGGATTTGGCCCCAGGCCCGCGGCCAGCACATCATTCCTCCAGCCTGGGTTCAGCCAGTTCTAGGCCAGTCAGACCTTGGTGGGCTTGGACAGGCACCCCCATCAAGGACTATGACCCAACAAAATCATAGTACCTTGAGAGGCAGCCCCTTCTGATCCCTTGACCCTAGCATAATTCGCAGAACCTTAGAACTTGTAGTGTTCTGGCCAGAATGCAGAATGTTGGTAATACAATCCTGGTTTGTCCTGGGCTCAGGCTTCCTAGGACCCTGACCACTAGGTAAAGTTCTCCCACTGGACTTGATAGACACCTGCTACCCCAGTGCTTTTGGAGCAAGGCCTGGATTCTAATGCCCACCTATAGCATGGAAAGCAATTATACCTTTCTGTGCTCTTTTCCTCAGATATAAATGAATGTATCGTGCACCCCATCCATTTGGGGTCACTGTGCTATAGATAAGGGGTGAAGCTCATAGCTCTGTACATCCTTGATTTTCTGCTTGACTAGTCCCTGAACCTGTGGCATGCTCTAATGTAGTTTCCCAAAGCATGGTGTATTTTAAGTGGTATGCACATGATGAATATCTTTTACTTTCAGAGTTGTGAATTTACTTTTAATGTGTATTGGAAAATTGTAACTAGTAAGTATAGTGATATCATGGCAATAACATAAACTTTTCTTTTAAAATATATCTATGTTAGGGGCACCTGGGTGACTCAGTCGGTTAAGTGTCCGACTTCGACTCAGGTCAAGCTCGCGGTTTGTGGGTTCGAGCCCCACGTGGGGCTCTGTGCTGACAGCTCAGAGACTAGAGCCTGCTTCAGATTCTGTGTCTCTCCATCCCTCGACTCCTCCCCTGCTCATGCTCTGTGCCTCTCTGTCTCTCAATAACAAGTAAACGTTAAAAAAATTTTTTTTAATATAGATATGTTAAAATGTCGAGTTTCAGGGGTACCTGGGTGGCTCAGTCGGTTAAGCATCTGACTCTTGATTTTGACTCAGGTCATAATCACACAGTCATGAGATCAAGACCAGCATCAAGCTCCACATGGAGCGTGGGGCCTACTTAAGATTCTCTCTTTCTCCCTCTGCCTATCTGCCCTGCTCTCTCTCTCTCAAAATAAATAAATAAACATTTTTTTTAATGTCAAGTTCCAGAAATAGAAATCATGCAAAATTTAAAGGATATGACAAAATTGTTTATGTGGTTCCAGAATGACTGAAATTTGAGGAATATTGCCCCAGTGAGGGGGATGGAGGAGAGGACGGGGCATGGAAATTGTCCTTCACTGGGGCCTACCTTGTTTTGTTTTTCAAAAATGGAGTTGTCCTAGCGCTGCACATTCCTGGCATATTGATCTAAAACTGCACCCTGAGGACTATGATCTCATACTGATTATAAAGATGGAGATGGGCAAGAGTGTGCAGAGTTGAGGCTTTTTCCTTGCCTATCTGCAATGCAGAGGACAGACCGAGGATTATTAGCTATAATACGAAAAGTGTTCCTATAGACTGACAAGGATGAAAAAGAAGAAAAACAATAGGAAAATGGACCAAAGATGTAAAGATTCTATCTATAGAAAAGCAAATCTAAGCGCCCCGTGAATGTGTGAAAAAATATGCTAGAACTAGGAAATTGTAAATTGAAGTAATAATTAGCTAGCACTTTGTATCCATCAAGTTGGCAAAAATATTAAAACAAAGCTAACCAACATTGCTGGTGATGATGTGGGAGAAAAGTACCATTTTATACTTTTGGTGGAACTGTGAGTTGTTATAATGTCTTTGGATAGCAACCTGGCAACAACAGTTAAAATTAAAAATACATACATTTTTTATGTGCATGTTTTTGTTTGGGAATCTGCCCTCTACCGCTGCTCAGTTCTCATGGTATGAGTGGGGCCCCAATATCTATCTTGTAATTGGGTGAAACCTAGACCTGAAAAAAAATCATAACATGGTATTTCCCTGGCTATAATGAGGTGGGTGGGCATACGGCCCAAGCTAACCCAATCCAAATCAATCTTAGGGCTTTTGCTAGAAATGTTAGGACAAAGATGCTTATCTTCATCTGGATTCAAACTTGAAAGGATTTAATCCCTATAGCTGCTAAAAGTCATCTTGAGACCATGTAGCATATGGCTGTGAAAATAGTCCAGTTTAGAGCATAAGTGACTTGATGGCCTCTGCTATTATCCCTCAGATTCCTCCATCATATACATACCTAAGTCATGCTTCCTACAGGCTGCTCTTAGTCAAAACTAAACATGCTAAGAATGCTAATGCAGAATGCCTTTAGTGGAAAATTTTGGCTTGAGGACTCCCCATCAATCTGACTGAAACTTCTTTAGAACTAGGCTGTACTCTGAAACTCTTCCAAACAAATCTTCACTCCTTCCCCTCTCCTTTACAGGATACATCCTTGTATCACCATTTAAGATTCTCTACACCTTCACTAGCTCCCTCTCCTTTATCTTTCCCAAATGTTTCCCCAATAAACCTCCTGCACTTCTAATCCCATCTTGGCAGCTGATCCTTGAAGAACACAAACTAATACAAATACTACTAGAAGTGTTCTAAGAAAACAAATGGTAAGATAAAGCTTTGAAACTGGTTCAGTTACTATCCAATAGATAAAAAAGATGCCATTTTGAGTAGTATGTGGAGTATGAATAGTTTCTGAAAGGAGATGACAGCCTAATTGTTAAAAAAAATTCACGGGTGGTAAAATATTTTCCATTTAGGAAAATGAACTGATGGAGAGGAATATCCTGGCAGGTGTAATGATTCAATCATTTGAAATATATGGGGGAGTGGACCCCTACAAGGACGGCAGAATGGATTGGTTATAGAGTTGTATTGATGCCCTGCAGAGGGGGATAATGAGAAACCAGGGGCCACTGACTAGCAGTTAAAGACTAAGTGGGAAAGGCAGAGGACCTCTTTGGTAGCCTTTATCCCCTATCCTGGGAATTGACACAACTAAGCAGCAGACTGAGGACCAGATAGTGACAGAGTTCCAGAGATATTTATGTGTCCAGCCGGGCAGGTCTCATGCTAAGGCCAGAATTCTTGCTGGGAAAACTTGGTTGAAACATGGCTTCTGTGTTTAAGTACCACCACCTGGCTTCTACTACTTTGGAAACCTCATTAATCCCACGGATATTAGTGAGCCCAATTCTGTGACTGACTCTACTGTCAGTTTTGGTTTATAGAAGAGAGACACTGAACTTCTTAGTGATGCAGTTCCCTTTTTACCACCACATTCCTGATGGCATTCATAAATGGATGGATGCTCCAGAGGATGTGATGCTGACTCTGCAGGTGCCCCTGAAATCTCAGAGCTTGTGGAAGTGGACTCGCCATATGCTAGAAAATAAGATGTTTCAAGAAGTGTCCTCATAGGAGCTCCCCATGCCCCTTGTCCTGGCTGATACGCCAAAAACTAGAGTTAAATCTCAGTAAAATCTAGATGAGGACATGCTGGGCAAGATAACAGAGAGAAAAAATTATATTCCATAGTATAATTAGTTTGTATTGGCAGGAGTCAATGACTACCACTGAGCATAATGAATTTTGAAGATGCTTGATTAAGGGGCTGAAATGTTAAACTGGGCTTTCATAGGACATGGGATTTAATACCCTGGCAAGACCCCAGAGGAAGGGGCAAACTCATTATTAGGGTGACTTTCAGAAGCCTGAAGAAAGTGATGGCCAATCTTGAGGAAAAGGTGTAATGCCTGAGTTGCCTACACAGGAGGTAGAGGAAGGAATAAAACCACTGAGAGAATTGGGCTTACTGAAATAGATATATTTATTATGTGAGGTCATAAAAACCACTAGATGATTAGGTTCCAGGAGAGGGTCCAGAGAAAACATCAAGGCCATCAGGAACATGCTACTAAAAAGGGCACCAGTGTCACTAAGTAGTTCAGTGATGGTGACCATCAATTTAATATAGACTGTTATGTAAAAACCGAATGGTAATCATAAATCAAAAACCAGTAACAGATATGCCAAAAATAAAAAGAAAGGAATCCAAGTGTATCACTAAAGAAAGCCAACTAATCATGAGAGAAGAGAGCAAGAAAGGAACAGAGATGAACTACAAAAACAACCATAAAACAAGTAACAAAATGGCAATAAATATCTACCTACCAATAAATAAATATCTACCTATCAATTAACACCCCAGTTACATTAACAGATCATCCAAACAGAAAATGAATAAGGAAGGCTTTGAATGACACATTGGACCAGATCGATTTAACAGATATATTTAACATTCCATCCCAAATCATCGGAATACACATTCTATTCAAGTGCACATGGAATATTCTCCAGAATACATCACATGTTAGGCCATAAAACAAGTCTCAACAAATTCAAAAAATCAAAGTCATTCCATGCATCTGATGAAAACCCTATGAAACTAGAAATCAACCACAAGAAAAAATCTAGAAAGAACACAAGTACATGGAGGTTAGATAAAATGCCACTAAACAATGAATGGTTAATCAAGACATCAAATAGGAAATAAAAAAAAAATACATGGAGACAAATGAAAATGAAAATACAATGGTCCAAAATCTTTAGGATACAGCAAAAGCTGTTATAAGGGGGAAGTTTAGAGCAATACAGGTCTACCTCAAAAAGCAAGAAAATTATCAAATAAACTAATCTTACACCTAAAGGGGCCAGAAAAACAAACAAAAACCAGAAATAGTGGAATAAAGGAAATAATAAAGATTAGAGCAGAATAAATGAAATAGAAACTAAAAAAAAAAAAAAATAGAATAGATCAATGAAACCAGGAGCTCGTTCTTTGAAAAGATCAACAAAATTGATATATTTTTAGCCAGATGCAGAAAGAAAGAAAGAAAGAAAGGAAAAAAGAAAGAAAGAAAGAAAGAAAGAAAGAAAGAAAGAAAGAAGAAAGTCAAACAAAATCAGAAATGAAAGAGGAGAAATAACAAGTGACATCCCAGAAATACAAAGGATTATAAGACATTACTATAAATAATTATATGCCAACAAATTGGATAGCCTAGAAGAAATGGGTAAATTCCTAGAAACATATAACTTACCAAAACTGAGTTAGGAAGAAACAGAAAATATGAACAGACCTATTACCAGCAATGACATGGACTCAGTAATCAAAAAATTTCCAACAAACAAAAGCCCAGGACCAGATGGCTTCACAGGCAAATTCTACCAAACATTTAAAGAAGAGTTAGGGACACCTGGGTGGCTCAGTCAGTTAAGCCGCTGACTCTTGATTTTGGCTCCGGTCATGACCTCACAGTTTGTCAGCTCTTGGCTTGGGACTCTCTCTCTCCCCCTCTCTCTCTGCCCCTCCCCTGCTTGCAGGCATGCGTACGCTCTCTCTCTCTCTCTCTCTCTCTCTCTCAAAATAAATACACTTAAAAAAATAAAGAAGTGTTAATAACTATTCATCTCAAAGCATTTCAAAAAAATAGAAAAGGAAGGAAAACTTCAAAATTCATTCTCCAAGGCATGCTGATACCAAAGCCAGACAAAGACACTACAAAGAGAGAGAGAGAGAGAAGAGACACAGAGAGAACTACATGCCAATATCTCTGAGGAATACAGATGTAAAAATCATCAACAAAGTATTAGCAAACTGAATCCAACAATACTTTTTAAAAAATCATTCACCACAATCAAGTGGAATTTATTCCCAGGATGCAAAGGTAGTTCAATATTCACAAATCCATCAATGTGATACATCACATTAACAAGAAAAAGGATAAAATCCATATGATCATTTCAATAGATGCAGAAAAAGCACTTGACAAAGTAAAACATCCATTTATGACAAAAACCCTCAACAAAGTAGGTTTAGAGAGAACATACCTCAACACAATACAGGCTATATATGAGTAGGTTTAGAGAGAACATACCTCAACATAATACAGGCTATATATGAAACCCCAGAGCAAACATCATACTCAGTGGTGAAAACTGAGAGCTTTCCCCCTAAGATCAGGAACATAAGAATGTCTACTCTCACCACTTTTATGCAACATAGTACTGGAAGTCCTAGCCACAGCAATCAGGAAATATTGGAATATTTCCTGGAAAAAAGGAATAAAAGGCATCCAAATTGGTACAAAAGGAGTAAAACCTTTCTTGCAGGTGACATGATACTCTATGTAGAAAACCCTAAAGACTCCACCAAAAAAACTACTTGAACTGATAAATAAGTTCAGTAAAGTTGCAGGATACAAAATCAATGCACAGAAGTCCATTGCATTTCTACACACTAATAATAAAACAACAGAAATTAAGAAAGCAATCCTATTTTCCATTGCACCAAAAAGAATAAAATACATAAGAATAAACTTAACCAGTGTACTCTAAAAACTATAAAACCTCGATGAAAGAAATTGAAAGTGACACAAAGAAATGGAAACATATCTCATGCTCATGGACTGGAAGAGCAAATATTGTTAACATGTCCATACTACACCAAGCAATATACAGACTTAATGCAATCCCTATGAAAATACCAATAGCACTTTTCACAGAACTAGAACAAATAATCCCAAAATGTGTAGGGAACCACAAAAGACCCAGAATAGCCAAACAATCTTGAAAAAGAAAAACAAAGGTGAGGTATCACAATTCCAGATTTCAAGTTATAAGACAAAGCTGTAGTAATCAAAACAGTATGATACTGGCACAAAAATAGATACATAGATTAACCGAATAGAACAGAAAGCCCAGAAACAAATCCGTGATTATATAGTCAATTAATCTTTGACAAAAGAGGCAAGAATATGCAATAGGAAGCCATTTGTTCAACAAAAGGTGCTGGGAAAACTGGAGAGCTGCATGAAAAAGAATGAAACTAGACCGCTTTCTTGCACCATACACAAAAATAAGCTCAAAATGGATTAAAGACCTAAATGAGACTTGAAATCATAAAAATCCTAGAAGAGAGAGAGGCAGTAATTTCTCTGATATTGGCCATAGATAAAAAACATTTTTCTAGATAGGTCTCCTGAGGCAAGAGAAATAAAAGCAAAAATAAACTATTGGAACTACATCAAAAAAAGCTTCTGCAAAGTGAAGGAAATAACCAAAAAAACTAAAAGACAACCTACTGAATGGGAGAAGCTAATTGCAAATTACATATCCAATAAAGAATTAGTATCTAAAATATATTGGGAACTTATAAAACTCAACACCCCAAAGCCAAATAATCCAATTAAAATGGACAGAAGACATGAATAGAAATTTATCTAAGGAAGACATACAGATGGCCAACAGACACGTGAAAAGATGCTCCACATTACTCATCATCAGGAAAATGTGAATCAAAACTACAATGGGATATCACCTCACACCTGTCAGAATGGCTAAAATCAAAAACACAAGAAACAACAAGTGTTGGTGAAGATGTGGAGACAAGGAACCTTTTGGTACTATTAGTGGGAATGCAAACCTGTGCAGCCACTGTGGAAAATAATATGGAGGTTCCTCAAAGAGTTAAAAATAGAACTACCCTATGATCCAGTAACTGCACTACTAGATACTTAGCCAAAAAATACAAAAACACTAATTGAAAGGGATACATGAACTCATATGTTTATTGCAGCATTATTTATAATATCCAAGATATGGAAGCATCCCAAGTGTCCATCAACTGATGAATAAAGAAATTGTGGTGTGTGTATATGTGTATACACACATTTTTTTCAGTCATAAAAAAGAATGAAATCTTTCCATTTTCAGTGCCATGGATAGAGCTAGAGAGTATAATGGCAAGTAAAATAAGTCAGTCAGAGAAAGACAAGTACTATATGATTTCACTCATATATGGAATTTAAGAAACAAAACAAATGAACAAAGAAAATAAGAGAAAGACAAACCAAGAAATAGACTCTTAACTACAAAGAACAAACTGAAGTTACCAGAGGATAAGTGGGTGGGAGGATGGGTAAAACTGGTGAAGGGAATTAAGAGTACACTTATGGTGATGAGCACTGAGTAATGTACAGAATTGTTGAATCACTATATTGTACACCTGAAACTAACATAAAATTGTATGTTAAGTATACTGGAATTAAAATAAAAAACTTTAAATAAGAAAGAAAGAAAGAAAGAAAGAAAGAAAGAAAGAAAGAAAGAAAGAAAGAAAGGGGAAGGAAGGAAGAGGAAGGAAGGAAGGAAGGAAGGAAGGAAGGAAGGAAGGAAGGAAGGAAGAGAAAGAAAGAAAGAAAGAAAGAAAGAAAGAAAGAAAGAAAGAAAGAAAGAAAGGAAAGACAGGTAACACTTCTATTTAGAACCTTCCATCTTATTCAGAGTAATACCCAAGCTTTTTACAAACAGCTGACATCTATGTGATCTGACACTTCCCCACCTTGCTTGCCTCTCTGCCTCATCTACTATTACTGTCCTCTTGTGTGATTAGGCTACAGCCATGATGGCATCTTTTCTGTTTCTCAGATATACCAGGCATACTGTAAGCTCAGAGCCTTTATGGCAGCTGGAACACACTTCCTTCAGATAGCCCCTCAGTTAACTCCCTCAGGTCTTCCAAGTCTTTGCTTAAATGGCATCTTCTCAGTGAGGCTTAACTTGAACCATCTCAGAGAATACTGGAACCCACACCTCTTCATATCAGCAATCCCAATCCCCTTACTAAGCTCTATTGCTTCCAGGCATTGTATTATCTAAAATACTGTATAATTTACTTCATATGTTATCACTTTCTTCCTTTCTCCTGTCCACTAAAATATACGATCCATGGAGTACGGTTTTTTTTTTCTCCTTTGTTTACTGATATAACCCAAACATTAGAATAGTACCCAGCACATAGTAGCTGTTCAATAAATAGTTTTTAAAATTAAGTCTATATCCCAAATCATTTATCACCATAGTTCTGGTTTTATATTGCAAGTTCCTTTTATTTTTTTTAATTTTTAAAAATGTTGATTTGTTTATTTAGAGAGAGAAAGAGTGTGAGTGGGAGAGGAGCACAGAGAGGAGAGAGAATCCTAAGCAAGCTCTGCACTGTCAGCACACAGCCCGACGCAGGGCTTGATCTCACAAACCATGAGATCATGACTTGAGCCAAAATCAAGAGTTGACGCTTAACCAACTAAGCTAGCTACCTAGGCACCCCATCACAAGTTCCTTTTAGAAATCTCTACCTGAATGTCCTTCAGATACCTTAAATTCATTACATACAAAGTCAGAGTCATCTTCCTATAGGGGCCAAGGGGAGGCCACCCCAAGGTGGACTACTTTGGCATGATGATTATTCTGAAGGCAATCGAGACCCTACAGTCTCGAGGGATACTTCTGCTCCTCCCTTAACTACAGAGATGAACCTAAATTGGGGAGTCTCTCCCAGAATAAGGGTTAATAGCAGAGATAAATTTATCTGAGTGACCCATCTGTATGGCAGAGCAAACATCTAATTAACAAACATCTGCTTTTCTTATCACCCTATGAAGTGCATTCCTTTCCTCTGAAGTCCCAGACCCTTACCCCCTTTCTCCCTAGCTCAGGATGACATATACACCTCATTTTGCCCAACTGTCTTTGGAATTTCCATATGTGTGTGGATTCCCTGTACAAACACTATTAAATTTGATTTTCTGTTAATCTTTCTTGTATCATTTTGATTTCTAGTCCAGCTAGAAGGACCCTTGAAGGGGACAGGAATTCTTGCTCTCTGACATTCTCTATCAAATTTGTTCTTCCTCCTGTTTTCTGAATTTGATTCATAACATTAATATCTATCCAGTCACCTAGGAGAGAAGCCTCAAAGTCATTCCTCATTTCAAGTTTTAGAACAAATTCCTAGCCCTTTCCTAATGCTAACAGGCATTTATTGTATTAATTAAGATCCTTTAGCCTTAATCTCTTGCATTAGTCTTCCGGGGATAGTTGTCCAATCGTTAGTACATAAGCCTGCTCAGGCTGCCATAAAAAAATACCACAGACTAGGTGGCTTAAACAACATAAGTTTATTTCTCACAGTTCTGGAGGCTAGAAATCCAAACTCAAGGGCTGGTTTCTCCTGAGGCCCCTCTCCTTGGCTTGCAGATGGTCACTTTCATGCCGTGTCCTCACATGGCCTTTCCTCTGTGCATGCATACTCCTGGGGTGTCTTCCTCATCCCATAAGGACACCAGTCCTGTTTGATTAATGCCTCTCCCTTATGACCTCATTTAACCTAAATTAGTCCCTCAAAGTCCCTGTCTCCAAATACAGTCACAGTGAGGGGCTAGGACTTCAAGAGATGAATTTTAGGAGACACAATTCAGTCCCCAGTAGTCAAGACATCATGTTTTTCCCCCATCACGTGATTCTTTCTTTGTCCTTTAGAATTACTTTTACTATTCCTTGCACACAGGAAAAATTTGTGTTTTTTTTTCTACTTTGCATTTTTCCCAAATCATCTTTACTCTTGCCTTTATCAAAAGTAAATGTGGGCCTATTAAAATAGTTTTTCTTCAACTCTTTAACAGCTTTTGCATTTATCAGGTAGATAGAATTCATGTTGGTATAACATTTTAAAAATAGAGAAAAATAGCTCTTTTAGGTTTTGGTCACCAATTTCAATGTGTGTGTGTTGTGGGGAAGGGATCCTCAACACCAACAAACAATGCTCTGGACACCAGCTAGATTTCTATAATTCAACTCAATTCTGACATTAGCTACCCAGAGATCGCATCCAGATTCCACAAGTTAAGGGTTCAGTCTTACAAGATGTCCCCACAAGCTTCAGATACCAGTCACAAACCCAGGTTATCACCTATGCTTCTGACCAACCAACTATACATTAGAGGTTTCCACAGCTTCCTCCTTGAGTTTGATTAATTTGCTAGAGCAGCTCACAGAACTCAGAGAAACACTTTACTTACTAGATCACTCAAGATATAAATCAGGAACAGCCAGATGGAAGAGATGCATAGGGCAAGGTATGGGGAAAGAACACAGGGCTTCTATGCCCTCTCTAGGCTTGCCTCTCTCCCCACATCTCCAAAGGTTCACGAACCTGAGAGCTTTTGAACCTAGTCCTTTTGAATTTTTACAAAGGCTTCATGATATGATATAGGTATGATTGATTAAACTTTGGCCACTGGCAATTGATTCAACCTTCAGCCCATCTCCCTTTCCTAGAGGTGAGGGGATGTGGTGGGATGTGGGGTGGAGGAGTAGAACTGAAAGTTCTAACCCTCCAATCACAGGGCTGGCTGGTTCTCCTGGCTAGCCAGCCCCCATCTCTAGGTGCATTCTCAAAGTCACCTCATTGACATAACAAAAGAAAACTTTATGGCTCTCCTCACTTAGGAAATTCCAAGGGTTTTAGGTAGCTCTGAGCCAGAAATATGGATGAAGACCAAATCTATATTTCTTATTATAAATCACTGTACCACAATTGTTAACTGACTCAAAAAAAGAACAATGCACAGCCCTGAATGACTGACATGATTACTAATGCCATCTGTTGGTGGCAACAGAAACATGTTTTCAGCTGGGATAATAATTTTGCTTAAATCTACCAAAATATATGTGTAGAACATTTAAAGGTATAGAAACCTCCATATTCTCTTTCTTGACCTTCTGTATTCCTTCTTTCCGTGTCAGTCAAGACTCCAGCAAGAGGGTTAAATGAAGAAAAGTCGATTAGGGGACTGAACAATGAGGTGTGGGCAGGAATAACAAGAACAAGGGATAGTGAAGCACCTGGGAACTGCCAACAAAGGGAAGCTATTACCAGTCCTGAAACGGAGGGCAAAGTGGGACCAGAGAGGCTAAAATCTGGAGAGAACTGGAGAAGAACTGGCTGGTAGGAGCTGTGGTCATAAAGTATAGGAAACACAGTTGGGCTGAGGGAGTAGAAGGAATAAATATCCCTACGTCTCTCTTCTACTATCTATCCTCCTAAAGCCAGAGGGGCAAAGAAACTCATCTTGTATTATGGATACTTATTTTATGTGTTTGGTTCTCTATATTGATCCCAGATTGAATTCTTACATGTCTCATTTATGATGGTAAGTATTCCAGTACCCATACATATATAAGAAGAACTCTTCTAAAAAAATTGTTTTTAATGTTTATTTTTGAGAGAGAGTGCTAACGAGTGGAGGAAGGGCAGAGAGAAAGGGAGAAACAGAATCCAAAGCAGGCTCCAGGCCCTGAGTTGTCAGCACAGAGCCCAACGTGGGGCTTGAACTCACTAACTGTCATATCATGATCTGAGCCAAAGTCGGACACTTAACCGACTGAACCACCCATGTGCCCCAATAAACATTTTTCTAAATAAATAAATGAATGAATGCTTATTGTCTGTTCCCTGGTTTAAAAATCTTGCTGGGGTAAAAAGGGCAAAGTACCCAATTTTATCTTATGTCTTAATGCCCAGTGAATTTCATCTGGTTCCTGAATACAATAAGGCAAACGTGATAGTTTTTCTTGATCCCCAGCTATAAGTTTATGTGAGAAATAAATTTAAATACCAGACTCTCAGAGAGTTTGTCTCATGGTTTGGCTTTTAAAAATAAAATTTTCAGCATATTTTAAAATAAGACTAGCTCACTTATCTTTGCTTCTAGCTTTAAAAATCCACACTTTTAAATGGAAGTGATGAATTTATCTCCAAAAGAAGCACTGAAGTCAATACTTAAAACATTCAAATGTAGTTTCAAAGTCAAACTTTAATAACTAAACAGCCTGTTGAAAGCCAGCAGACAAAAAGTCTCCGGGATACTACAGATTAATTAATGAGCACTATTAAAGTCAAGGTCTAGGCCCCTTCCCGCAACACACAGAAATTATGTTTATGGTGACCAATATTCCTTTGTTCTGAACATTATACCTGTCAATCTCTGAGCCATGGAAGTCCTCTGAAATGACATCTGAGACAAATAAGCAAGTGTACTCATCACTTGCTATCCAATTACTATAGTTGGCTTCATAACAGGACTGCATCAATGTTTTCAGTAGTACTGCGATAGTCGAGCAGATAGTTCTCCAAATGTCCTGTTCCCTTTTACATGCCCAACCAGGGGGAAGAGAGCATGGTGGAGATTGTTTTCTTGGTATTTTGGTGTTCTAGAAAAAGGTTTATCGTCTATTAGACATTTTGGAGTGCACATATACCATGAAGAGGACATTTTGATGGAAAACGTACATTCTGGTTGGTTATTGTTGTTAAGTGCATTGTTCAGCAAATGTTCTGCTATATTGAGTTTCAGGCATCAGTTGAATTATATCATGGTGAAATTTGTGATTAAGGTAAGCTAACTCAAAATGACAAGCCAAGGGCTTTTAAAAGCCACATTTCAATGAAATCTGGCAGCACAAAAACAGCTGCTCTAAGTCTGCTCCTCTAATATTTCAAAGGAAGAATAGCAATGGATTTCTGATACCATATGTGCCAACTGCAGAAATTCTAGAACAGCCTGAGAGACCTGGGTGAAAGGTCACACTCTACCTTATACAGATGGCACATTTAATTATTAAAGAGCAATTTTAATCATTTAATCATTTCAGACCCTGAAATGAAAGGTCTTCTCAGATATCTTGAAGATTGTTGCAACCTAAACTCTGCTGTCAAACTTCTATAGAGCCAGTAAATAGCATATGTGATTTCATATCCTAATTTGATTTACATTTTCATGTGAGTTAATTTTGTTTTGCAGGCTTTAAAAGACATTTCATGGGGAAAAAAAATTGAAGGTCATGTCTTTGGCAGAGAATTTGTCTACCCCTGCAGGAAAATTAAATCTAAATCCTTGCTTCAGACTTAAATCAGACTCCAATTCCTCAGGAGGATGGCTAAGTGGTCCCTTTTTTCAGCAGAGCTGCAAACAGCTCTGCTGGAAAATTGTGCAACTAGCCTCAAAAAGGTTTTCAAGAAAATTCCCTTAGTTTTTGTTCATTACAAAAAATTAACAACCCCAGCAAAGTGTCTGGTATGTAGTGTTCAGTAATTGTTAGGCCATCCTCTCATCCTCTCAGCAAATGCATGCATGCACACATTCACACCCATACACTGGAATTCAAATTTAGTAATTTGGTAAGAATCATGGAATAAAATTGAGGATAATTCCAGCAATCAAAGGACAAAATCAAATGCAAATCAAAGGACAAAATCAAGTGCAAATCTTGGAATTAGTATGTCTAAATAAGAAATTTACTGTTAAAATAAGAAAATTACTCTTTCTGAGTCAACAATAATAGCAAATATTTATTGATAACTTATATGTCAGGCACTGTGGTAAGCTCTTCACATGTTAATGCTCACAACAGCTCAGATGGAAAAGTGCTATAATTATCTCCATTTTATAAATGAGGAAACTGAGGTACAAAGAGGTTAAGAGACCTGTAAGTTCACATTACTGGTAAATGGAGCCAGGATGCCAAACCAGGTCACTGAAATTTTAAAACCCACAATTGTATCAATACCCTCCAGCTAAAGACCACCAGGAATATACCTGAATTTGAATGAACTGGGTATATTTCTTATTACAGAGAAGGAAGATGTACAACAGGGTGTTTGAAAGCAGTTATTAAAGGATTTGGCCTTCTGTTTGGGGAAGGGCTTAAGGAAGTGAGACTTTTCTCTGGATTGGATGCTCTCAGGAAATGGGGGTAATGCTATGAATGGGTACCTTAATCAATCTTATGAAGGAGGGAAGACGGGAGGGCTGTAAGTGGTAAAGCAGCAGTGGTCACTCAGATTAGCCAGGATAGGGACATAGAGGGTCATAGTAAAGTAGGAAGAAGAATCAGGATTTGAACCCAGGTGGTTCACTCTGGAGTCGGTACATTACCTGCCTTACAGGCAAAAACAACAGAAAGAGCAAAAGATGCAAAAAATGATGGGAGAGATGTTTTGGAGAGAAACTTCCTTGGCTATGTAGTCGAGCAGAGGCGTCAAAGTGGGAGACAGATACCATAGAACTCCCTCGTGGGAGCTAAATTCTCTAACAATAGTCTGAAGTTTTAAAAAAAAAAAAAAGTCACTTTACAGGACCTATTTGCTTTCCTGGAAGCCATCTAGGTCAATCTACCCACAAGTGCCCACCAAACAGATTCTTCTCAGTTTTAAAAGGCTTAGCCCCATCATTTATGTGTGTGATAAGGCTACTTTCTTCAAGAGGACTCAGGTTCCTGCTGGCAGCCTGATGTCCCCAGTGAACTTGATGGATGCTCCCCTCCACACATTCTCAGGGCCACTTTCAGAGGAGTTATCTCCTTTTGGGGTATGAGATCCCTTTGGTACCACTGCCAGGAGGCTCTGCCAGGAGACTGCTGCACTGAGCTCTGATAAAAGCATGTGGGAGAGAAGTGAAATGTGTCGTCCTGCAGAGTAGTTCTGCCCTTTGCTTGGGTAAAAAAACCATGATTTCCTTTGGGAAGTTCTCTTCCCTAGCACATATAGTTCCAGAAGGACATGGAAATGAAGGTGCCCTCCCTGCCGCCCTCCTTCAATTCACCAGCAACACATACCAAGGAGTGGCCACACACAACATGAGTCAGGCAAGTGAGTCTCTCTTTCCAGGAGTCTGAATCTTGAATGGAGTAACAGAGACAGGAATTATGTGTAGATTCGACATGCGTCAGTTCTCTGCAGAGGCATGCATTCATTTCTAGTTGCCTAGATTCCCAAAACTGCCTTCATCTCTTTCCCTTCATCAACATCTCCTTTGACTCTCTGAGCTGTCTAGAATATTTCCAATAATTTTTTGCTTAAGTTAGTCAGTTCCTATTTGCATCCTAAGAAGCCGAATTGAAATGTAGATTTTATTTGATGATGTCTTCTATTGAGCAGAGTTTTGGAAAAACGTCCTTTAAAGATGCCGGTTCAAAATAATGAGAAAAGACATACAGTTAAAGCACTGACTCCCAGTTCACATGGAAACCAGAGTAGACGTGCCCAGGAGACTTGTTTTATTAAGACTACTGGTCTTTGCTCCGTACTGACAGGTGATCAGAATAAATGGCTACAAAGATAATGTGTCTTTGACCTTGATTTTCATTATGCAGCTCTATGAAAAGAAACTTTTCTTTTCAATGGGAGCAGATGATGTTAAGTTCATAGCTCATCTCCAACTTATTTTATTGAAAAACAAAAAGAGAACACCTTTATTTCAACTTAACAGAGAAATCTGATTAGGAGCTTCCTAAATCTAAAGACTATTTCTCCAAAAAGTCCACTGTTGTATAAAATCACAGATATTCTTAAGTGGGACAATATGCTCTTCTTGAAATAACAGTGACCCATTTACTTCCAAAGCTTGAAGCTTATGGTGCTGCATTTGAAGTCACACCAAGCAATCCTCTGAGACTCTGAAGTCTTAGTGTAACTGAGTAAGAAAAGAACATAGTCATAACTATACCTTTTGAAAAACATTCTGGATGGGAAATAGGAGGCATTTCCTGAATATCTGCATCGGAATATATGCTTGTAGATACTGGAGAGTGATTTTATTTTAGAAAACAGATATCCTTGGAGATTTTTATTCTGTAAAGTAGCAGGTCACACTACTTTACATATGACCATTTAAAAATATGACCATTTAAAAATGCTTGTCTGTGCTTATTTTCAGATGACTGCCCACATGGAAAATCCAAGAGAATCTACAAGCTATTAAAACTAATAAATGAGCTCAGAAAGTTTCCTTAATCCCAAACCAATAGTGTTCTCATATACCAGTCATGACCAATTAGAAAACGTAATTGAAATGAAAATCCTATCCACAATATCACAAAAACTAAAGGCATAAATCTATTAACTTTCAATATCAAAATAAATCCCAAAACAACACTGAGTTTAAAAAAAAAAAAAAATTGCAGAATGGCAGATACAAGATATTTATATAAATGATAAAATTTAACTTTTTATATAAATACAAAAAATATTGCATTTAAAGCAATTTAAATGCAAAAGTACTATATAAATATTTATGGATTAATATACAAAATGTAGTTTTCTGGTTTTACCTCTGGGTAATGCAAGAAAAGAATGGGACTGGGGAAACACAGGGATTTTACTGCTTAAGAAAATATCTGAAGCAAACATGGCAAAATGGTAAGGTATGTTGTAGGTGGATTATTATTATCCTCTCTAAAAGATCATCATTGGCCACCACCGCCACTAGCGTGCATGCTGGTCAGCGGAAGGGCTGGGCCTGTGCTTTCTCCTCCTTCCTCCCCTCCTCTCAACTCCGTCTACCCTGCCGCTGGGACCCCGTGTCATCGCCCACACCGAGCACGATGCGCCCCAAAAAGGGAGGTGATGGAATTAAACCGCCCCCAATCATTGGAAGATTTGGAACCTCCTTGAAAATTGGTATTGTTGGATTGCCAAATGCTGGGAAATCTACCTTCTTCAATGTATTAACCAATAGTCAGGCTTCAGCAGAAAACTTCCTATTCTGCACTATTGATCCTAATGAGAGCAGAGTACCTGTGCCAGATGAAAGGTTTGACTTTCTTTGCCAGTACCACAAACCAGCAAGCAAAATTCTTGCCTTTCTAAATGTAGTGGATATTGCTGGGCTTGTGAAAGGAGCTCACAATGGGCAAGGCCTGGGAAATGCCTTTTTATCTCATATCAGTGCCTGTGATGGAATCTTTCATCTAACACGTGCTTTTGAAGATGATGATATCAGGCATGTTGAAGGAAGTGTAGATCCTATTCGAGATATAGAAATAATACACGAAGAGCTTCAGCTTAAAGATGAGGAAATGATTGGGCCCATTATAGATAAAGTAGGAAAAGTGGCTGTGAGAGGAGGAGATAAAAAATTAAAACCTGAATATGATATAATGGGCAAAGTCAAATCCTGGGTTATAGATCAAAAGAAACCTGTTCTCTTCTATCATGATTGGAGTGACAAAGAGATTGAAGTGTTGAATAAACACTTATTTCTGACTTCAAAACCAATGGTTTACTTGGTTAATCTTTCTGAAAAAGACTACATTAGAAAGAAAAACAAATGGTTGATAAAATTAAAGAGTGGGTGAACAAGTATGACCCAGATGCCTTGGTCATTCCTTTTAGTGGGGCCTTGAAACTCAAGTTGCAAGAATTGAGTGATGAGGAGAGACAGAAGTATCTGGAAGCGAACATGATACCAAGCGCTTTGCCAAAGATCATTAAGGCTGGGTTTGCAGCACTCCAACTAGAATACTTTTTCACTACAGGGCCAGATGAAGTACGTGCATGGACCATCAGGAAAGGGATGAAGGCTCCTCAAGCTGCAGGAAAGATTCACACAGATTTTGAAAAAGGATTCATTATGGCTGAAATAATGAAATACGAAGATTTTAAAGAGGAAGGTTCTGAAAATGCGGTCAAGGCTGCTGGAAAGTACAGACAACAAGGCAGAAATTACATTGTCAAAGATGGAGATATTATCTTCTTCAAACTTAATATACCTCAGCAACCTAAGAAGAAATAAATTTTATTGTTCAGATAAATGTACAACTTCCAAAAAGGGATAGGATTTCTTTTAATTAAAATTTCTGAAAACTGAGGGACAAATACAGTTGGGGGATGGGAATCTTCTAAAAACAGAATTATTTTTGTTTTAAAATTAAAACACTGTGTACCTCCAATGAAATGCAAGTTCACTAAATGTGAACAAATTTGCTTTTCACGTGAATAAGACCCTAGTCCAAATTGTAGAGGCTTTTCAGGAACCATATTACTCTCATGATACTTCATTAATCCCCATCACGGATGCCAAGCCTGACACATTTGACAGTGAGGACAATGTGGCTTGCTCCTTTTTGAATCTACAGATAATTCATGTTTTACAGTACTCCAGATGTCTACACTCAATAAAACATTTGACAAAACCAAAAAAAAAAAATCATAATTATTCTCTATAACTTTATCTTTCATAACAAAATGTTTTAAAATATTATTGTAACTGTGAGGAACGGAACAAAAATTTTCCTTATTGTTCCCTTATGCCAAGTGGAGAATCTGAGAATGAAATAAGAATCAGTCTAAATGTGTGCATGAATTTGTTGTTCCTAAAAACTTTACCAGCAATGTAGCCAGCAGATGAAGTTGTTATGCATGAAATAACTTGGGACCTATGTGACCAGAAACGTAAATAAACATCCATCTACGTTTCCCCTTATGGAAAAACTTCTCCCTCAAGCTTTTATAAAACAGAGGTGGCAATGCTGGTCCTGGACAAAGAGGAGAGGGAAACGTCCTGAGTCTTGGTGCCAATCTTAACCACTCATTACTTGGTGACCTTGGAGAAGTTACTTTCTTTCTCCTGTCTCCAGTTTCTTCATTTGTAAACTGTGAGTATTCCATTTCCCTTTCTCACTAGCTTGTTATGTATAGAGAATGAGGTTATATATATATATATATATATATTACTGCTTACTGCTATAAAATGTTGGAGGATTCTGTGTATATAGTTTTCACTGATTTCCAGACCGAATTTCACAGAAAGCCAAATATAGTTAAGTTGTCGGGAAGTGCAAATACAATCACTTTTTGGAGAAAAAGGGTAGAAGCTTCCTAATACTAAAGGTTCACTATCAAGAAACTGATAATTTGTAAACAGGATTTAATCCTGAGGATTATCTTTGGAAGAAAATGTATGGAAGTGTTTGTTATTTTAGTGCCTTTTCTTAACTTACCAAAGAACTTTATTTGAAGAATTTCATTCTTTTCTTATCAGACTAAGATGTTTGATAGAAATTAAGATGCCTTCAGTTATTTTTGTTGGGATAAAGGCTAACCTCTGAAATTTACTTTAATTGGAAAAAGAATGTCAACTATTTTCATATTTTTATCCGCAGATGTAGAAAGGCAATGGTTAAAAGCAATAACTCAGTAGTTCCGCTGGGTTTGAAACCAGACTTTGCCACTTACAATTGGATGCCAAATAATTTAACCTCTCTGCTTCAGTCTCTTCCTCAGTAAAATGGGGATGATGATGGTACCTACCTTTAGGCTACTGGGGTTTTAGGGAAGACAATCCTAACTCTCTCCTCAGGTGGATCTAGGTTTTGTGAGGCTTGAAGTTTATATTTTTGAAGAGACTCTTTAAGAGCAAGAACTTAACATTATTTTTAAAAAATTTTTTAATGTTTATTTATTTTTGAGATGGAGAGACAGAGACAGAGTGAGAGCAGGGGAGGGGCAGAGAGAGAGGGAGACACAGAATCCGAACCAGGCTCCAGACCCTGAGCTGTCAGCCCAGAGCCGGACATGTGGCTCAAACCCACAAACCTCAAGATCATGACCTAAGCCAAAGTCGGATGCTCAACTGAATGAGCCACTCAGGTACCCTAAGAATTTAACATTATATATATGAAATAAGTTATAAGGTCATAAAAGGAATCCTGAAGCTTAAGCTTTATTAGCTTCTTGGTATACCTACCTCTGCTTTCCTCCACTCTCCAGGCCAAGAACCAACAGAGAAAGTAGACACAAAAGTCACAGTTGGAGATCAAAACACAGTCAAGCAATCTATTATTTACAATTCAAAATCCAAAAAGTCCTAAAATCCAAAAGTATTTTTGTAACTCATTTAGCAGAAAAATCCAATATCATCTGAACTCATTTGACAGTAAAATCTGATGTGATGTGATATGGTCTTAATTTATCCCACTCAGTGTGACTATTCATACCTTTTAGTGCAGAAATAATAGTGTTTAATACTGGACAACTGTCCCAGAAACTATCATTGAATCATATAATCTTTCTAAAATCTGAAAATTTCTAAAGTTTGAAACCCACCCACCTGCTCCCAGGAACTTCAGATAAGAGATTGTCAGGTTTATTACTGACAAAGCTGAACTGAGGAATACATCAGAACCCCAGAAGTACAAGGACTCTCCAGAGCAAGCTTAGTGTGCAGAGGGGCAGCGAACGCCACCTTCCTGGCCTGGAGAACAAGCCTTCCTGAGGAAGCAGCTGCAGCTGCCTTCCCTTCTCTCAAACTCACCAACTCTCCCAAACTTGTCCAGAGGAGGAAGAAGTTACTGAGGGGGCAGATTTGAGAAGCCCAAAGAATTACTCCCAAATGTTTCCCTCCCAGGGAGTCACGTGGAAACATGGGAGGCAGGAATACATGTTCCACACTAGCAGTGGGGTTATGGTGAAGATGAAATAAAACCATGACCTAAAAAGCTTAGCTTTGTTCCTGACCCCACAGGAAGCCTCAGTATCTGCTACCGTCACAGATAAATCTCCTGCACCTGAGTAATTTCCCTCTGGACTCAATCTCAGGACAATGTGGCCCTTTCCAACTCTGGTTTCTTTCTTGTGGTGTGAGGAAGCTGCTTGCAAGAGTTAGTATCACCCTCAAGAACAGCGCTGGTCCTTAAGGGATAGATTTCATTTTATCACTCTTTATCTCTTACTTTCTTTGTTTTGATTTCTTTGCTTGTTTATTTTACATTCTATGTTACTGGCTATTTTATTTATCTTTAAACCTGAGTTTTTACTAACCACTTTAAATCCTTTTGGGAACAGGGTGAGTATAAAGATATAAACAATTTTTAAGTAATTCAAAGAACAACAGAAGTATTTGCTACTTATTCCACATAAAATAGATGAAATCAGTCAAATATGGAGGAGAAATCCAAGGATTAAGAGGTTTTGCATGACTGAAATTTGGTGAGAGAAATAACTTTCATGTCAGATATTTTTGTATCCAATTATCTTCTGGCTCCATGAACCAGAAATTTCTCGTTTTAAAGGTGTTAATGAAGTATATCATCTTATTTTATAAGAAATGTCTGATGAATCAAACTTTTTAAGAATGAAATCGGTCAATGGAGTAGAGAATAGACAGAAAGGCAGTGCTAGATATTTAGGTGAATAAAACATAAGCTATATGAAATCATACTTAAGATAACTTACAGAGATCTATATAGAAGAGGTAATCAATGATGATATATTTTTTTACTTTTTATAATCATAAATATATGTGCACTGTACAGTGATTAAAAATAGAAATTAATACAAAAGAAAACAATAAAAGTTACCTAAATTCCTCAACTCCAAGATCATTAATATTTAGGTGCATATCCATCCAGTCATTTTTATTTGCATATTTTCCTTTTATTTTCTAAACAGGGATCACATTTTACTTATTATTTTACAACTTGTTTTTTCAGCTAACTATAGATCCTAAATATCTTCCCAGGGTATTAAATATTCCTTTAAAATAATTGTTATAATACCTGTTCATAGTAGTATATTAAAATAGTAGAGAACTGTATTGAGAAAAAAGTAAAATTCTGCTTATCTTACCAACATCCCATTTCAAGTATGACATAAAACTAAAATTATAAAGGGAAAATCTTACTCCATAAAAATTTAAAACTTTGCAAAGTAAAAAACAATCACAAGGCGCCTGGGTGGCTCAGTCGGTTATGTGTTGGACTCAATCTCAGCTCACGTCATGAGCTGGTGGTTTATGGGATAGAGCCCCACGTCAGGTTGTACAATGACAACATGGAGTCTGCCTGGGATCCTCTCTCTCACACTCTCTCTCTGCACCTCTCCCTCTTGTGTTCACACACTCTCTCTCTCTCTCAAAATAAATAAATTTAAAAAAAAAGACAATCACAAAGTATAAACAATAAATGACAAACTGGGAAAAATGTTTTCAATGCAAATGACAAATAAGGGACTAATTTCCTCAATATGCAGAACCTTTTATACACACACACACACACACACACACACACACACCATGGTCAAAGATCAGTAAATTTCTAAAAATGGGATAAAGATGTGGGTTGGCATGTCATTGATAAAGAAATACAAGTGGCCAAACAAAATAAAAAATAAAAGAAAAAGAAAAAGAAGCCTTAAGAGAATGAACTGAACCTTTTATACAGAAGGTTAAAACAAAAATGAACACATTTGATAATACTCATTGTTGGGATGATGTGAAGAACCATTCTCAGAGTGGAAGTATAAATTGGTGCAACCTTCTTTGAATGGTCAATTGGCAATATCAACATTCTAAATACAGACATCTTTTCACTCAGTAATTTCACTACTTGGTCTTTGTCCCTTGTAATTAAATACATGAAGATATTTGTTACAGTATTGTATGAATGGCAAGTTCCCATATTAAATGAATTTAAGGAAAATAACGTATGAAACCATTCACTGGAATTACTTAGTTTAACCACTAGATGTCACAATTGTTACACAAAAATTTAGCTATAGCTAGGTAAATAGAATTTGAAGGTTGGAATAAACTTTCCATATATGTTCTTTCACTTTAAAAGAATTGGTGCTTGAAAAATATGGGAAAATATGGAATAAACTTTCCATATATGCTCCTTCACCTTAAAAGAATTGGCACCTGGGTGGCCTAGTTGGTTAAGCGACTGACCCTTGATTTAGGCTCAGGGTAGGATCTCACGGTTTGTGAGATCAGGCCCCATGTCAGGCTGCATGCTGACAGTGCAAAGCCTGCTTGGGATTCTCTCTCTCCCCCTCTCTCTCTGTCCCACCCCTGCTCATGTGCTCTCTCTCTCTCTCAAAATAAACTTTAAAAAATTAAATTAAATTAAATTAAAAATAATTGCAACTCTAAAACAAGAACTGTTTTGTATATCACTAGGTACTTTGCAAAATAGAGTATTTCACAAAGTGATCTTCAAGTTATCTTTTAAAAATATTCTTCTCATAAAGTCTCAAGTATTCATATGCTTTGACAAGGCTTTAGCTTAAAATGCACTATAACTGGGTAGGCTCACATGGTCTGATTTGGGAGTTTCCAGGAGAAATTCACACTTCAAATAATCTTACCTCTTACATGAATAATACCTAAAACTCCACTGTTGCTGATTAATTTTGAGGAATTTAAGAGTTTCCAATATTTAGCAGTGGCATATTAACTGTAAAATACCTCTGGATGGAGTGACCCCTCGAGGACTTACTGCTGATTAAAAATCCACTAGGTTGGCCCAGGAAGAGATGAGGTGGGATGACAACACACTAGGAAGAGGTGGCTCTTAGTCTGGGCTTTGTGTGTCTCCTGTATTGTCCTTTAACTCACTATGACACAATTCAGTGTGATCTTACTACTGAGAAGTATGAATAGCTCAGGAAACCTAAGACCTTAAACAACATTCAGCTTATCAAAACCCATACTGTCACAGGGATTTCCTACTGTTCTTCTATGAAGTTGCATATTTTATGTTGATCTAAAATAAATAAGCACAAATATATTAGGAAACAGATGTCACTGATTTGTTTATGTACTCATAAACTAATTGCTAAGGCAAATATTAAAACCAAACCTATATTTAGTTTCTGATTAAGGAGTTCCACATATAAAAATTGCATGGAGACACAGGGCTAAATAAATGTTTGGTCTTAAAAATTTCTTCATCAAAGAAAGAAACAGGAGAGCCAAGTTGAACAGGAAAACAATCAACAGTGTCAGGTGATAACTTTTAGAAATAGCTGCTCATTAATTTAGGTTTATATCAAGTATAAAATAAAATCATAATAATGAAAAGGGCTGAGAAGGTCTTACCTTGGCAGACCAAAATGTGGCATACCAAACCTGAATATGCAGCTTTTTAACCATCTTTCATTTGAACGGCGTTATGTTAACAAAATGATATTTGTAAGCATATTTAGCTATAGATACCAGCAAATTCCTAATACCTTCTGTTCGTGGTACATTCCACAATTTTCAAAGCAGGCTTATATACCTTATTTTATTTTCTCCTGAAGAATTACTTTTTTTGCATTCATGAAAAAATATTAACACCCTATTTATCAACTTTCTCTAGCCTATCTATAAGTTCAACTAAATCAAATATCTTTAACCTTAGGCACTTCAGAAAGAAGAAACCAAATTTACCTATTGAGTTTGTGGACAAATTTTTTGAAGCTAGAAATGACATTAGTGCCCTGTCCCCCATCCCCCTTCCCCTGGCGTCAGGGTAGAACCTACTCACAGCTCTGGCACACATCTCCTTCAGATGGATGGGGCTTACAGCTGATGAAACAGGAATGCCTCTTTATGAACCATGGCATGTTCCATATGTCCTGCCTCATTAGGACTGCATCTTTTCCCTAATGTTACTGGAAAACAGTGCAATAGTTCTAAACTGGCTAAGGGCTAGGTCCTTTTCTTTTTAAAATTTTTCTTCTATGTCACATTATTGGAGAGCTGTGCAAATACAGACCCTTCTCTCTTATAGACCAGGAGTCTTCTAAGTAGAACGCACCCATGATGATCCACTAGGGCAGGGGTCAGTAAATTCCAGCTCAGCCAAGTCTAGCCCACCACTGGTTTTTCTCTTTTTTTTTTTCTATTGTTTAATTAACATATATATATATAATAAATATATTATAAATATAAATATATAATAGAATTATTTATATAAATATGTATTTATAAATATATTATATTTATATATTATATATTTATTTATATAAATATTATATAAATTTAAAATATATTAAATATATTTATATATTTATATGAATATATTATATTATATATTTATATTTATTTTATATATAATATAAAATTTACCACCTTCACCATTTTTTTTAAATTTTTTTTTAACGTTTATTTTTGAGACAGAGAGAGACAGAGCATGAACGGGGGAGGGTCAGAGAGAGAGGGAGACACAGAATCTGAAACAGGCTCCAGGCTCTGAGCTGTCAGCACAGAGCCTGACGTGGGGCTCGAACTCACGGACCACAAGATCATGACCTGAGCCAAAGTCGGACGCCCAACCGACTGAGCCACCCAGGCACCCCTCACCTTCACCACTTTTAAGTGGTTCAGTGGTACTGCATCTGGTTCAGTGGTACTGAATATATTCCTAATGTGCAACCATCACCAAGGGTTGGGTCTTTGGAGAGTCTCCATCACCCACCCCAACTCCTGTACATCAGAGCAGAGTCAACTTTTCACTGCCCCCATCCCAACACTGCTACATTACAAGTATTCTCATTCCCATATTTGCCTCTAAAATCCTAGAAGTAGAGGTAGGTCTCAAAACCATTGGCTCAATTACTTTATCTTACCTAGGAAGGATAGATTAACAACAACACACTTACGGTTATATTGTGTTTCCTTGGATTCATAATGCATTTTTGAATGAAAAATCCATTGGATACTTATTATCCAAATCCAAACATTAGCATAGACTTAGCTCTTGTTTTCTTTGGGAAGACAGCCATCTACATCTTCCATCTACAAAGGAAGATTCTGATACACAATATGATACTTTATGGCTTATGGTAACAGTAAGCCAGAACTTAAAGAAATATCCACTGGACCCTCTCAACTACCCTTTGAAATAAGACAAATGTTATTGGTCTCAACACACAGATTTGGAAACTGAGAAATAAGAATATGGAGTTCCAGATGCCTACCCAAAGTTGTGCATCTGGTAAGAAAAAGATGTAGAATTGTAGAGATCTCAGTTCTTCTGACTTCTGCTGCATCTTACTGGAAAAGGAAAAGAGAGAGATGGCTGGATCTCATATCTATGTATATCTCTTAACCAACTTACTGGATTTTTTTTTTCTCTCAAGTCCACCAAGGTATTGAAATCACTCCCTCTCAATTTCCATATACAATTGATTCTCATCATTGGTCAATTCCATATTTGTAAATTTGCCTACTCACTAAAATTTATTTGTAACCCCCAAATCAATAATCATGGGCTTTCATGGTCATTCCTGGAAAACAAATAGAGAGTAAAAAATTCAAATGGCCCAACTTGCATGTTCCCAGCTGAGGTCAAAAAGGGCAACACTGCCTTCCTGTTACAGCTCTCATATTATAAAGAAGTGTCTTTTTTGCAATCTTTTTAGTGCCATGTTTGTCACATTTTTGTTTTTGTTTTTCATTAGGGATTTTACCATTTAAAAGTCCCCTCAAGCATAGTGATAAAGTGCTTTCTAGTTTTCCTAAGTGCAAGAGAACTGTTATGTGCTTTATGGAGAAAATGTGTGTTAGATAAGCTTTGCTCAAGTGTGAGCTACAGTGCTGTTGGCCATGAGTTCAATATTAATGAATCAGTGATATATTAAGTAAGGTGTTTTTAAACAGAAATACACATAAAACAAAGTTATAGAGACATTGACTGATGAAAATATTATGGCCAGAGCTTTCCAGGAACCTAAGTCTGTATTTTTCCCAGGAGTAATGGGTCATTATTCACTAATTCATTGTTCACAGTGACTTGAAAGAAAATAACTACCATTGAATTCCTGGGTAGCTCAGTCGGTTAAGTGTCTAATTTTGGCTCAGGTCATGATCTCACAGTTAGTGAGTTTGAGCCCTGCATCAGGCTCTGGATTTTCTCTCCCTCTCTCCCTTTGTCCCTCCCCTGCTCGTATTCTCTCTCTCAAAACAAGGGAACTTTAAAAAATATATTAAAAAACATTTCAACCTTCTCCACCCCCAAGACTTTATAATTCCGTTTTAAAAAAAAAGAATTCAACTACCATGAATAATGAGAATTTACTGTAGACACAATCTCTTATGTGTTGGTTTGAGGTATATTATCTCAATCTTGTGTAATGTCAGAACCTGTCTTGGTTCCCAGTCCTCTCCCCACAGTAAGGACAACTTGAGCTGGTCAAGGTAGAACTTAAGGTTTGATTTGGGTTCGGTAAATTGGTGCTCCAGTATCACTCTTTCTTCCAAAGTAAAGAAGAAGTAAATGCACTTCCCTGATTGCAGCTATTTGGGGGCTGGCTTAAAAGATGAGGCAATTTGTTTAGTCACCTCATATGGTGACTAAATTCAAATTTATATTCCCTCCAACCAGAGAACAGGCCTGCTGCTTGCTGCTTTGATAGTGGAGACAGTAGCAAAATCCTTTGTCCCAGGCTACCAGAAAGGACACCATAATATATATATATATATATATATATATATATATATATATATATATATATATATGTGTGTGTGTATCCTATATATATATCCATATATATATATATATATATATATCTCCAAATATATCCTATATATGTATATATCCATATATATTCTATATATATGTATATATATGTACATATATATACACACACACACACACTTAAAAAAATTTTTTTTACCAGAAAGGATACCATAATATGTGTGTGTGTGTGTGTATTGTTTTTTTCTTAAATTTTAAAAAAAATTTTAATGCTTATTTTTGAGAGAGAGAGAGAGCACAAGTTGGAGAGAGGCAGAGAGAGAGGGAAACACAGAATATGAAGCAGGCTCCAGGCTCTGAGCTGTCAGCACAGAGCCCAACACAGGGCTTGAACTCATGAACTGTGAGATCATGACCTGAGCCGAAGTCCAACGCTTAACCGACTGAGCCACCCAGGCGCCCCTATTTCTTGATCGTATATCTAGTCACTTTCACATCTTCTGGGGGAATTGGGGACACTCACTGAATTCCTTGTTTCTGTAGTGGAATCATGAAAAACATAACTACTCTACGTGAAGTAGCTAATACTTAAGAAGACTGTTAATTTCTCTACTAAAGGCTCCAACTAAAGAAATAAGAAGGCATGAGGATCCTAGCAAAAGTGACAGCAGTGCCAATGTAAATCCATAACCATCAGTAAAATGTAAAGAAAAATAGAATCCTGTTTTTATAAAGATACGTACTTTTATGACCAGCACTGACATCAATTAGGATCTGATCTAGACTTGGCTTTTATGAATAATAATCATTGTAAGGCCAGGCATACTGTACTTGGTGCTTTATCTGCATTCTTTCACAATGATGTCTAAGCCTCATAATAATAACCCTAGGGGGTAGATGGCTTTGTCTTTGTTGTAGATGGAAATCTGAGGTTCCGAGGGTAATTTTCCCACTGCATACAAGTAAGAGACAGTTTGGATAGAATCCCGAATCTGCCTGCCTTCAAACTGGTGTATTGGTTTTCCCAGAGTGACTTCATGGAGGATTGGCTAGATAATCTGTGGGGCCCAGCACAAAATAAAGCAGGGCCCCTTGTTCAAAAATTAAGAATTTCAAGGCAGTAACCACAGAATATTCCACCAAAGAAAGGGCCCTTCTAAACAAATGGCCTTGTTGCTGCACAGGTCTCCTACCTATGAAGCCCATCCTGCCCCTATGTCACAATGCATTCCAAAAGCACAGATCTAGTGAAAATTTGGGAAGGGGGTGCTCCTATTTGTCCTTGTTGGTATGATTCATGTCTAGGCTACCATGCAAGCATTACTAATTTCTCTTGGCAGCCTTAGTGACTTTGCTCCTAACAAAAATTTCAGAGGCATCTGTAGAAACAAAAACAAATACGTAAACACGGAAAGGCTGCCAGTTGCTTGCTATGCCACTGACAACAGCAGGGGTTTTAAGTAAAACAGAAGAGTGAGATGATTTTTTTATTTGCCAGTGGTTTTCTCTTTGGAGAATCTTAGAAGTTTGATTCCTTTGCTTCCTTAACACTCATACACTTTTGTTCTCTGAACAAAGTGAATTTTTGTTCATCATTATTTCACAGTATCATTTCTAAGGACACAGCATTTCACTTGACTTGAGCTGAACTACATACAGGTAATTCTGCCACAAGGTCTTAGGACTCCCTTAATTCTTGCTCTGTTCTCTGTCAAAGCTAGCTGAATTCATGGGCATTGTGGTTCTACCTGGGAAAATTTATCAGTTTCCTCCATTCCACTTTTACATTTATGGCTTTCTCCACTTTAGTGCCTAACAAGGTATACAAGCTGGGTGGGAACAGAAGCAACCTAAAAGGAGTAAGAAAAGTTAGCTTTTGATGTTTTCCATTGCTGAGCCATCCCTCCACTCAGGTTACATTTTCTCCTATGAATCTCTTTTATTCCCCAACCAAGGAGCTCAGTGTCCTTAGGCTGATAGCATAAGGTCCCAAGCCTCCATGTCTGGCCCCTTTTCAGGGCAAGTGTTAAGAGAGCAATCAAGTTAAATTCACTTTCATGAAATGTCTTTATAATTCAGTTTCCCTCTCTGCACCCTTATCTCACAACTGCTGCCACAGGCTTTTTCTCTTGCTATTTGTTTTTACTAGAGGGAGGGATTACTTGTCAACTCAACTGCCTAATGAGTCTTAGAATCAGCTATTTCCTCTTCTACATGGGAAACTATCCCTTTTATTTTCTTCCTGTAGGGCTGGACGTAATCAGATAGTTAGATAAAAACAAATTATGTATTTTTTATAAGTATGGTTTATTCATTCCTGGTAACCATAAAACAACATAACCACTATATACATATTAATTTGGCAGTACGTGTATTTAATTTCTATTTCAAACTCTGTGTATGACTGTTCTTCAGGTCCCCCCGCCCCGGTAACAAATGTAGCCACTTACAATCTAACCAAAATTAAAACTCTGCTCCCACTCTAAACTCAAATCTTTCTCACCACCCACTCCCAATATACACACTTCAGATTAGGCTGTTTTCCACACTTGAGCAATATTCAACACTTTTCAAGGGAATCTGGGGTCATGAGAGATTTTTTTCTGACATGGAGCAAAGGAAACTCACAATATCTTTCAGAGCAAAAAAACCCCAGATACTCTTCAAGACTGGTCCCCTGAATTTGTTCTATGCTTTTTGTATTCGTCATCTATTGCTGCATAACAAACCTGAAACTTAGCATCTTACAACAAGAGGCATTATTTCAGTTTGTGTGGGTCAGGAAGCTGGAGGCAGCTTAGCTGGATAATTCTGGCTTGGTGTCTCTCAATCAGGTTGCAATCAAGATGTTGATTGACCAGGAATGCAGTCATCTAAAGGCTTGACTGCAGTTGAGGAAATCTGCTCCCAACACGACTGGCAAGTTGCTACTGACTATTGGTAGGGGGCCTCAATTCTTCCTGTATTAACCATAGGGTTGTCCATGTCACAACATGGCAGCTATCTTCCTCCAGAGAAAGTGATCTAAGAGGGACAGCCAGAAGCTACAGTGTCCTTTATGACCTTAACCTCAGAAGTCACATACTATCATTTTTGCAAAATGTTATTGAAAACACAGATCACCCTGCTCAGTGTGGCATGGGACCGCAAAAAGGTATGCATGCTGGGAAAGAAGGATCATTGGGGGCCCATCTTAAAGGCCAGCTATCCTCATGGCACTCTATCACATAGGAAATATAAACTCCTTGAATAAAGCATGTGACCAAAAAGCATGTGACTGAAGAGGTATTCCCTATTATTTATTATTGAATTTGTATTCTTTGTTACACATTACACTTGTGAGATATTTTTAGTATCAATAATCACTAAAAGTCTGAAAGCAATGGGTCCAGGGGAAAAAAATCCCCTTCTAAGTAACTCCTCTGTCACTGTGCTATGCCAGTGAGTTTGCTTTGGCTGGCTCTATATTCTTTGACGTACTCCTATATTACTGACAAGATCTTCTATTCAGATTTAAGGCAAGAGCTTAGATTCTGTTCTGAAGGGTAGTTGCTGAATTTTTTTTTTAAGTTTATTTATTCTGAAAGAGGGAGAGAGAGAGAGAGAGAGAGAGAGAGAGAGAGCAAGTGAGGGAGGGGCACAGAGAGGAAGGGAGAGAGAGAGAGAATCCCAAGCAGGCTCTGCACTGTCAGCGCAGAGCTGGATGCGGGGCTGGAACTCATGAACTGTGAGATCATGACCTGAGCAAAGTCAGACACTTAGGCAATTAAGCCACCCAGGTGCCCCCTGAATTATTTTAAGTAGGGAAAAGGCTAAGTCATATTTGCATTCTATCAGGTTTATTCTGTTACCTGTGTATAGGATGGATTGGTGGTGCAAAGGGAGACAGAGCAATACTGGAGACAGACCTGTTAAGAGTCTATTTCAGAGTCTTTTTATCACAGGTGAAGTTTTACAGTTTTCAGCACTATCATTCCTAAATTTCCTCATCAACTACACTGAAGCTCAACAAGTTGAAAGAAAAAAAGAAAAAGTCCTAACTTCTAGCATTTGCCAATTTCTGGAGCATACATACTTCCAACATGGCCAATTTCAAACCACCAACATGATGTCATGGGACAGGGAGTTGGGAAGATATATGCACAATTGGCCAGTACCTCCTGGCTCCAGCATCCACTGTTACTTTTGAGGGTTTTTTTTTTTTTAATGTTTATTTATTTTTAAAGAGATAGAGGGTGAGCGGGTAAAGGGCAGAGAGACAGACAGGGAGACACAGAGAAGTGTAACACAGTTGAGGTATCAATAATGCCTTTTCCCTTAATGAGCAGCAGCTATTATCTTTTTCTACAAAGTAAAACTCTGGAGACCTGCATATATATTCTTTCTATAGAGGATTTTAATGAACAAGGACCACTCAAAATTCTGATTACTAGATTCCTGCTAACGCTACCCAGTCACACTGGGTTTTTCATGAAAAATAAGGAAAATTTTCTCTTTTTCTCATCACCATCTCATGTTCTTCCTCAAAATTTGCTTAAGAATTTGTTTTATACAACAGTCTGGAAAGTTGGTATATTTCCAAACAAAACACAATAAACAAACCCAAATTCCTCATTAATAGTGGATTTGGATATGAATACCAGGCAGGCAATAGTTGTGCTTTTTCTACTTGAATTCTACAATCCTGCAGAGGTTTAGAAGAACCTTTCTGAAGTAGAGAGTGGGGAGACACCCAGCAGGTACAGGGAGAGTGACCTTCTCCTAGAAAGCTTCCTCCAAATGTCAGAGATGGAGAGCAAGGGAGAGAGCCCTATAAACTAACAAGTCAGTATGTTTTGGACTGAAGATATTTTCCTAATGAATGGAAATGGGACAGCTAATTAAGAACCAGGTCCTGTGGTTTTGTGACTTTGATTTACATCTCTTCTGGAAGGGATCTTCCCTTTTTAGTTTTTCAGTATGGAAGACCAGATACAAGCTCTTCAAAATCCCTCCTAAAAGAGTTACTGCACACAATATTTTGGAGACAACTTAGAATGTAAGTCTTTATTGCCTTTTAAAATTTTTATTTATATCTTTAAAGTGTTTTTTTTTAACGTTTATTTATTTTTGAGAGACAGAGACAGAGCGTGAAGGGGGGAGGGGCAGAGAGAGGGAGACACAGAATCCAAAGCAGGCTCCAGGCTCCAAGCTGTCAGTAGAGAGCCTGATGCAGGGCTCGAACTCACAAACTGTGAGATCATGACCTGAGCTGAAGTCAGACGCTTAACTGACTGAGCCACCCAGGTGCCCCAATATATTTTTAAATGTTTATTTTATTCATTTATTTAGAGAGAGAGTGAGAGAACTGAGGAAGGGCAGAGAGCAGGGAGAGAATCCCAAGCAGGCTCCGAGCTGCAGCACAGAGCCAGACAGAGGGCTCAAACTCACAAACCATGAGATCTTGACCTGACCCAAAATTAAGAGCCAAACGCTTAACCAACTGGGCCACCCAGGTGTCCCATATGCCTTTTTTATAAAATGGAAGAAGTGGGAGATCAGGAACAGGAGAAGAAAACAAAAAGCAAAAACAGAACTGACAAGCTGCAAATTTCCTCAAGATTAGTCACAAGCTATGTATTTTTTATGGCAACACCACAAAAGCAATGGTGTGGCCTTATTGCAGCATATCAGGAGGTGTTGGTCTTATTATTGATAATATATGTGATCGCTCAGTTAAGGCTGTGTCTGGCAATTTTATCCACTATAAAGTTAGTATTCTCCCCTTTGAAAATAATAAGTCATTTGTAGACTTATTGAGTATTTTGAGACTAAGTAAATATGTTGGTTTTCATCAAACTCTCACAAACTAACTTTAGTTCTATTAATATTTTCCTAACTCCATCTTCTTCTCTATATTTACTTCTTGGTATTTTACTATAATAAACAGCTTTTCTTTCTTTCTATTTATATCAGCACAGACACACAAAATTTGGATTTATTCAATGGATCAGAACCCATTACTATTCATTTTGATGCTCAGATTGTCAGGTTTGGCCAGTGGGAACCTCTTCAAGCTGGCTCCTATATAATTTGTCAAGTCTCCATCATTCTTTGAGCATTTTCTACTTTCTGGAAGAGAAAGATATGCTGGGCTTGTCTTGTACTTTGCCTATCCCAGGGCTGGAATCTGTCTTTTCTCATAGGAGATCTGTTTAGGGTGTATTTGTAAAACAGGTCTTGGATAGTGGTTGCCAGTAAGCTGTATTTCTCATTTATGGCTGGTAAATCAGTCTCTTGTGAATTTGGTTTGCATTAAGGAATTCTCCAGCACTCAGTCTTCCTCACTGAACCTGTCCAACTGAGGGCCAGACTCTGAATTGTAGTGTTAGCGTATTCAGCTGGGGATGCCCAACCTGTAGCAGCTTCCGATTTCCAGAGCAATGTATGGCTCTTCCGTCTAAGGTACTACCACAGAGTGGGGATTCAGTGAAGAGTGCATATGAGAAGCATCCCAGAAGGCTATAATCCAAAAACTAAAAGCCCATCCCAGGCTTCAGAAATTTTAAGGTGACTTACCTATCAGGACCACTTCTGGAAACCTCATGTTCTGAAGAATAAGGAAAGACCCTCCTATTTAACCATTTGAGAACTCTCAATCTTCAGGAACACAGACCATGAGAAAACTCCATTGATGAGGCAAATCTGGCACACTAACTTCATTCAGTGCTTTCTTGTGGAACGTTGAAATAGTCCAGTGAACTCCTAGGACCACTCTTAAAATGGGTGAAGGGTCTTGATGCTTCTGGAATAATAAATCCATATTTTCCAATTCCTTTCCAATTGCTATTCTATAGGGCTTTAAATGGGCTGTATCTTTTCCAATTTATATATATTTGAGAAACATTTCTCAAAACATTTTCCCTTAAAGCATTGAGGAAAAGGAAACAAAAACTTGTAAAAATACATCTTTTAATAAACATCAAGAAATACAGTGCAGTTTCACTGAGGTTTTACATTGCAGTTTACAACAAACATTATCTATTATAGTGTATAATTACAAGTAAAGTAAACTGAAGAGTGGTTCTTTTTTTTTCCTCCCATGGCTGGATAAACCAAATCTGGTGCATCATATCACATTTAAGGTTGTTTTCCAAGCTGGATTATGTAAAAGGCCCTTAACATTAATAACTTGTAACAACAACAAAAAAGCATATCCCCCATCACAATGATAGCTTGATGAGTACTCAAAAACTACTAAAAAGAAATGTAAATACTTGCTTTCCTTTGATGGCTTTGAAGAATAGGTATTGATAGCAATTCTGAAATATTAAAGACAATAAGGGAAACAGCTGTTTCTTTTGCCTAGTATATCCATAATAAATACTAATTTGAGTCTACAGATTATGAAAAGACTGCAAAAAATGCTTACAGGAAAAGCTGCACATTTATATTTATGATCGCACGGACTAAAACATGTCTAGTGTATTAATGGTTGAATCTGCTTTTCTTTAACATTGTTTATATAAAGAATAGGAAGATGGTAGAATTCTTGACACTTCTGGACAAATTTAGTGAGAGAGGGGACTGATATTAATTAGCACAGGAGTAAATTAATATTAATCTCAAAATTCTACTTGCCATCGTTTTGGAGTGATCAAGATTCAGCTACATCTGGGAAGAGTAAAAAGGAATGGAACTGAAGGTAATCAGAAGCTATAACTAAAAAAACCATAGTTTTGCATGCTTTATACTGATGGCATTTAAAAAGTTTACAACTGGATTTATTTGCTATATACATAAACTAGTGCTGTAATTGCGGGGGTGGGGGGGGGGGTGGGGGGGGAAGAACCACTTACATTCACAGAAGTACCAGAATCATATCCAGATTTGCAAAGAGGCATAATAACCACCTGTTTACCATGCAACTAGCTGTTTGTGAAATATGTAATGGTTAATAAAACAAAATCCTTATGAACATAGTACTAATGTGTAGCAAATTATACCAATTAAGTCAGCAGCTCAAATTCATAAGGGTAAAGACCCAATTTCCCTGAATTTCTAAGCATTCATCTTGGTGTTAACATGATTGTACCTAAATATTACCCCTTTAGAGGAAGGATTTTAAATACTCCTTCCTCTTCAATACATCATCATACTCTCAGAGGTGAGAAGGAAACAATTTAATTTCTCTACCACTTTTGTCCATTCTCATGAATCCGACAGTGTCATTACAGTGTCTAGGCTAAGGTAGGTGCTCTAAAAGATCCAAAGAACTGAATTTCTAAGTTCCAGAATATTGCTGGTATTGTACAATAAGCCTGTCTGCTAGAAAGCCACGTCGCTGGTTGAAATATATTCCTGGATCAATGACTAAGAAATTAAGACCAGCTGCCAATAAAGTCAGACTGTTCCCTGTTGTTTAACAGTTTGATTTTCTTTATTATATTAAAATTTCTGAGTGGATGGGACCTAATCTCATACTTTTCATGTATTCTGTATAGCACTAAAGTGTTGAGCAAAGATATACACTCAAGGAAATAATCAGTGACAAGGGCAGGAACTGAATCAAGAGTGAATGTGGTCATGGTGAAGCCATAACTTACTTCACTCATCATTCAAAAGGCAGTCACCAGAGTGAATCTCTGATATTGTCGCCGAAGAACAGATGCTTGTACCCTACCACTGTCTAAAAGAGAACCAACCACTTGGGCCTCTTTCTTTCTTTCTCTTTGTCACTAACAGATTATACAGGTGCATGAGTATTACTTGGTGGATGCTATCTGAAAAAAAATAAGGCTTTTCTGCCTCAGAGAGGAAGCACCAATCCATCACATGGCCCCATTTTAACTCTAATAATACAATTTACAGAATAATTAACTTTTAAAATTATGTTAAATGTTATCTACTATTAGTTATTTAAAATGTTAGGCTTATTCTCTCTGCCATCACTTAAAATGCATTTTACTTTTAAACACTGCCATGAGGTAGAAGATAAGGAACTCACAAAAGAAAGTAATCTTCAAAATACCAAACTCTATTCAATACAATTAGCCCCGAGAGAAAAGTAAGAAAAGTTACAGCCTTAAGCTGGTAGACTGACTACTGTTAAAACATTACCCTTACCTGAAAGAAATTTCTTATATTTGAAATTGCCCTTCTTCCCAGTTTAAGGTATTATGGGAAAAGGACAATACACATTCTGAAATACTCATAAAGATCATGTACAACAGCCTCTCTTAGCCATCATTTTTTTACTTTACCATGTTGTTCTAAATCACCTCAACTGAGACACAGGTCCTTTCCACTTGAATAACTGATTAGATATCAACATAGAGGTTAAAAATCCTTCTAGCATAAGAAGCAAGATAAAAGGAATGATTCACATTTGAAATAATGTACTTTTCATAAAACTAGCAGCACTTCATTCTACCAGGACATACAAATTTGGCTTCATTGGTCAGAAACAAAGAAAAATGTATATAGGTCTAAAACAGCTCCTTGTACAAGGGAAATGTGAGGCTACAAGTTTTCTCTGAGAACTACCTACTTCCCCATTAGGTGGTATGTGAAACTACTGGAATGTCAATTTCGATGGCAGAGAGGCGAGAGCGTGCTGAATAGGGCTGTGAGTAAGTATGCATACTGGGAGGATGGGAATACAGCGGTTGCCAGAAAGGAGAAGGCAAAGATTTGCATGCACAGTACCAAATAAACAGTAGAAGGGAAGTCATAAACAGGCCCCCAGCACTAGCCATAGTAACATACACTGCGTAGTCAAATGTAAAGACTGGCTCAAATTTCTTGTTCAGATGAATGTTATAAAAGATGACCCAGATGGATGGGGAGAGGCTCACAGTACCTGCCAGGAAGAACAGCAGCCCAGCCACCAGATGGCAGCCTGCACTATTGACCAGACACTTGGCCAGTTTGATGTTGGGCACTGAGGACCTGAAGGCCGTGTTACACATTCCAATCAGGCAGAGCAGCAGGGCACCCATTGCAATCAGGATGCTGAGAGGCAGGGCAAACTGGAGGACCCGCAAGTCCAGCTGGTCAACTGATGAGTACCAAGTAGTGTCATACATCAGGCAGTCACTGCTCCCATCATATCGGGCACACTTCACCCACAGGCCAGTGTAAACAGTCAGATTCTTCTCATTTCTGTTGAATGTGATCAGTCGTAATTTCCTCCAGTTGGGAAGCAGAGTCCCCGCAAAGAGGCCTGCTACCGAGGCGATTCCACACAGGAAGGAGAGGACTGTGGCTGCATGGACATCCCGACAGCCCATGGCAGGCAGGCTTGTGCAGTACTGTCAGTCAGACTAGGGGTGACACACAAGAGGACAAATCATGAGGGGACAATAGGAGAGCAGAGCAGGAAGGGTGGTGCTGATTGGCAGCACAACTAGTGATGTCAATGCAAAGAGGGAAATTCTGTCCCTGTTTCCTATGTATAATATGAATGTATATAAACACATATGTATGTGACCTCAGAGCACAGGTACACTCACATATGCTTAGTTACCACTGCCTAGGTCATGTAGCAGCTGAAGTTGTTGAACATGAGTACTTTTCTTCAAATATGAGTATTTTCAAGAAATACTGGGGTTTCAATAAATATTGAACATGAGTATTTTTCTGCAAATCAGAAGAACCATCAAAATAATTTCAAATTCTCTTAACATCACATCTTAAAGTCTCTCAGTTGTCACTAATCACTCATTCAACGTACATATATCAAGTACTTTAATGTGTCCGGCCTTTAAATATACTGGGTTGGAGGACTCATAACTGTCAACTATAAAAAAACACAAACTCAGCCTCCAATGCTCATGAAATGTAAAATGAAACTAGCATGTGGCTGAGGTGAAGGCAGCTCATAAAAGACAAAGATGTAGGGAAAGAAGCATTACAAGACAGCAGATTGGCTAAGGAGGGACTCTGAGCCAGACTGCTAGCATTCTAATCCCCACTTCCTCATTTACTAACCAAGTGACCTTGGGTCACCTTGGGTCAGCTACAGAACTTCTCTGTAATTCATTTTCCTCATCTGTAAAATGGAAAAATAATAGTACCTACCTCGCAGAGTTCTTTTAAGTATTCAGTGAGTTAATATAATGTCCAGTACTTAAAACATGTCTGGCATGTTGGTAAGAGCAATTCAAGTGTTAACTACTTCTTAGCACTCAGTGACCAGCTCAGTGCCTGGCACACGGAGCAGTTTAAAGAATGTTTGCTGAATAAATGTTAAATAAGAAAAAGCAACATCTAACATCTCATTCCTATATACTAGCCACAGTGATAATTACAAAATCTAAACGAACTCCTCTCCAGTGAGTTAGCCAAATGAAAAGAAGAGAACAAAGACCCCTGAAATTAGTCTGCTCAACTACTTCCTGGCCGACTCAAGCTGACTTGCATGCTTTTCAGGTTATTACAGTAGTGGTTACTGGTTATTATACAATTAGTGCTCATATAAGATGAATGCAAAGATTCTTGAAGTAATGAGAACCTATATATCTCTACCAATGCTATTGTAAGAAAAGGAAAAAAAAAAAAAAAAAAGTAGCCAGGCCTTTCTCTCATTCCAAATTAAAAGGCTGTGTGTGTTCTTGGGGCACCTGGGTGGCTCAGTCAGTTAAGCATCCGACTTCAGCTCAGGTCATGATCTTACGGTTCGTGGGTTCAAGCCCTGCATCAGGCTCTGTGCTGACAGCTTGGAGCCTGTGGCCTGCTTCTGATTCTCTCTCTGCCCCTCCCCTGCTCACTCTCTGTCTCTCTCTCTCAAAAATAAATAAACATAAAAACAAAAAAATTTAAATAAGTAAATAAATAAATAAATAAATAAATAAATAAATAAAAGGCTGTGTTCTTTCTCTGTATATGACAAAGTACAAGAACCAGTATCTTATTCAGCTTTAAGAGTCTGAAACTCACTTTCCAAACCACTCAAATGTATTTTCTCTGCCTTCTATCATACCCCCAATGAGGCAACACAACAGACTAATAAGGCAGCACATTTACTTCTTTTAGTCAGATAATGATGAAGGGGCATCTTCATCATACATACTGTATGTATGTGCTCAGAGTACCCATCATCCTTTGCAGAGTCAAATATTATCTGCTGCGATGGTGGAGTAGCATTCCCAGGAGTTCAGGGGCCAGAAAGAAGATCAAAATGCTAAACTGGGTTAGCACTTGATCAAATGTGTTTGAATGGGAAGGCATAATGTTCTTTAGGAAACAACATATTTGCATATTAATATAATCACATAAACTAGGAATAACTTTACTAGCAGAAAACATATAGGTATGTATACATACCTATATAACTGTACAATATAAAATCAAAGTGTAAGCACAAGTGAATTATTTTTCAAAGTCTTCAAGCTAAACATAATTAGTTCTGAGTTTCTCCATTAATATTAATTTACTACTTGTTTATTATGTTGCCTTCTGTCAAGATTACCAGAAGTAGAAATTGTTTATGAATATGTTACAGATGAAAAAAAACAAAGGAATTATAGCCTGAATTTATATTTTTCTTTCAAATTGGGGGGAAAAACTGTCTTGCTTAATTTTAGCAACCAACCACCTTGTTCCAGCAATGGAAACTGTGGTGCAGGTTTGAGGATGTTTATACTGGAAAAGGCTACTAATGATGTCATGCTCCAAATTTCAGCTTCTTGTTGATTTTCGTTCATTTACCTGTCTGTCTCCCCCATATGCTGTTACCAACTTGCACAGTACCTGGCACATAAGTCATTCTGGCAATACTGGAATAAATAAGTACTGGGCACTATTAGGCTACTGGTAATGTAGAACTGGACAAGGAAGTAGTTATTATAAGTAATAATTCATTCAATGAATTGATTTATTCAACTCAGTATTTAGCACAAGCAAAATACCCTAGACTGACACTGAGGCCACTAAGATCTGGACCTTGCTCCAATGTGTTAACAATCAGACTGAGAGAAAGAATATGCTGCTTTATGAGAACTCAAAATGCTAACAATCAATTATATGATTACCACCTATCAACTGATATTGTTAGATATTAAGCAAAGTGAACCAGTAAGGTACCTGTTCATAAAAATGTATCATCCAGGGTTAGAAAAAGACTGAGCAATGAAAGAGAATGATGATTTGATTAAAGTTGTGAAGACTCAAGAAAAAAGGTTCCTTCTGTTTCTCTCAAAGCCTCAAAACTCCTTTAGGCAATGCGTTCAGCATCCTAACCCAATCACAAATTCCCTCTTGCTTTCAGAGATAGGGGTCAAAAACTTGGAGTATCAATATAATTGAGATTTCTTCAATCAAGCTGTCTTGTACCACTAATTCCTACAATACAAAGGGAGTAAGAAACAAGATCAGAATGAATGACTTTAATACTAATAAATAAATTTTTGTAGTTCTTAGACTATAGACTATCAAATGACACTAATGAACAGAGGTGGGTCAATATTTACTTTGGGATCAAGTGTGTTAATATTTATACTGCATCAAATCAACACACATGTTATATCAGTCCCCTGAACTTGCTTTTACTGAAGCATTCTTAGCTCAGACCCCAGAGATTGAGTAGAAGTCCTAATTTACACAGCCAACAAGAAATGCAATGGCATTTTTCACATGGGAAATACTATTAACCTCAATTCTTTAGCTAATTTCAACCTCAGTGCTGGAATTAATGTCCTTGCTCTTTGTAACTTTCTTTGGTTGCTTTACTTTTTATGACCTGTTCTTAACTTCACATATGCATGATTTGATGTCATATATCTCACTAGAGGGATGACGTAACATTTAATAGGGATAGTTAGGAAAAGGAATGTTTAATGATTTAAAACTGAAAATAATGCTCTCAGGTTAGGATTTGTTCATATTAAGAGGGTGAAAGATCTCTACTCTTGTGCTATGCCAGTTAATTCTTAATCCAAAATAAACACAAATCTGATTATTTCACTTTTTTTAAAGATTTTAAGTAATCTCTACACTCAACATGAAGCTCAAATGCATAACCTTGAGATTAAGAGTTGCATGCTCCACCGACAGAGCCAGCCAGATGCCCCTTGCTACATTTCTTAAATTCAATGGCTTCCTATTTCCCTCAGAATACAGTTTCTAAGTTTCAAAACTTCCCCATGTTTTCCAAAGTTTCAAATCCCACCATCTGGTTCCTGCCAAATTCTCAATATCCTTATTGTATCAGCTTCCCATCTAACATGCTACAGACTATGTAGCCATACTGCTTTTAACTCTTCAAATTTTGCACATTTATTTATTTATTTATTTTTGAAAGACAGACAGAGTGTGAGTGGGGGAGGAGCAGAGAGAGAGGGGGACACAGAATCTGAAGCAGGCTCCAGGCTCTGAGCAGTCAGCACAGAGCCCAACATGGGGCTCGAACTCACGAAACGTGAGATCATGACCTGAGCTGAAGTCGGACACTTACTGACTGAGCCCCAAATTTTGCACTTTTAAATTTGGCTAAAGGCGTTAGTTCATGCTATTTTTCCTTCTAGGACTTTCTTAATTTCATTCTATTCTTTGCTTACCTAACAGGTATTCATCTTTCTAATTTCCAAGGAGGCTGGCCCAAACCTGTTTTCTCTTCCCCTATCCCTAACCTCCCCACCGGCCCTGGTTATATGATCTGAAAGCACCTTTGTACTTTTTCTTTGGTAGCAGTGATTATCCTTATAATTCCTCATTCAACATTTATCTTTCCTACCAGACTGAATTCCAGGAGGACAGAGAGCCTTCTCTTTTATTCTGTCCCACACTGGTACACAGAAGACACTCAATTATTTGTTAAAGAAATAAACAAATAAATGTAAGGTCCACATGGGTATAGTCATGATCCAGGGAGAAGGTCACAAATTTGCTCTGTTATCAGTTTCTTTCATTCACTCACTCACTTACTCATTCATTCATTCATTCATACCCTGTGTTTTGAAGTCTCCAAGCTGCTTCTAGACCATGCCTCCGCTTTCCACTCTTACGTGACCAGTCTCTCCTATTTTTTTAAAACAAAGTTCATTTTCTTGCCCTAAAAACTTCCCAAGATAAACGAGGCCATTCCCAAGTATTTACATAGAGACTATTCTTCTAGAAATAAATATCTAAGCTTGGCAACACTAGTTAACTTCCATAGTGGTCAATGGATCAATCAATTACGACAGTGTTGAACCTGGTGTTTTCTACTTAATAGGTATGTTACTAGTGGATATACTCCTTTATTAAGAGTGGTTAATATATCAAATTAATGTTCATCAAAGCAAAACTATTTTTAAAGCAAAACTATTTTATTTGTATTTAGATTTTCTTTTTAAAAGAGCAATGGAGAAAAAAAAAAGATAAACACCTTTTTGTCACATGAAAATCCCTTATTAGGGACTGCAGAAAGTATGTAAGGTTAAAAACACACTAACAAATCTAAGTAGCACTCCTGAACACCAGCTAGGTCAAATATACAGGTGTCTGGGCTTTTTGTTTCCATCTAAGAGGCAACCTGGTATTACAGTCCCAGCAACCAAAGACCCAAATGCCAGTCACAACCTGGGCAAGTCATCTATGTCCTCTGAACTCAAATATCTCACCTATAAAATGCCATCCAAGGTAGCTGTAAGACCATGAACAGTAAAACCCTTTGTAAAACAGACTATGGTCAGAAATTTAAGTTTATAATGATTACTAGTAGGCTTATTTATTTTCTTGAGCTAGGAACACACTTTTCTTCCAGATCTTAGCAAACAATCACACATGGTTACAGCCATAAAACAATAATAACAGAGCATTCTCTTTAGAGTAGTTACTGAGCACATCAAATGAAGTCTCTGTTTCAAAACAGGCACTTCACATTTGTCACCTATCTGTTCCATGGTGACTTTCAAAGAAGTAGATGGATAAAATTTGGTACGCAGTGAAAGGTGATCAAATGTATCATTTCAAATAAAAATATTTTCAAAAAGATATCTATGGTTTTGAATAGTGTTCAAAGAAGTCTAAGGCAGGAATAATGGCTAACAGCTTTAGGAATTCACAGACCCATCACTATGTAATTTTTTTCAGGGATAATCCCAGGAATAGCTATATGAGAACACATGTGTAACAGCAGCTACATTAATTCTTGATGGTAACACTAGCAGTCCCTTCTACCAGTAATTTGAGTTATTTTAGAAACTGTAGGTCAATCATTGCACTCACAAGGGAGATCTATCTTATAACTTTATTTTGCTGAACAAGAGAAAAACATGACATCTCATATATGGTGGAAAAAGGAAAAGGAGTAAAATCAAAGAATGTACTTACTCTTTGAAGTACTTGACAGCTCTAAAACAACTTTAATCAACTTAGAAGAAATATATGCACATCTGAATAGACAGTAGAGATGATCTGGGCCTAAAGAAATAGGGAAAATGTCCCAAATTAACATGATACTTCTTTAAATTATGTGTGTTTAGATATACACACACACATATAACGTACACACACATATATATAACGGATTTTTTAGATCCTTCTGATGATTACGAATACGGAGAGCCAAGGAAACACTGTGCAGTTAGTTGTCTTGAAAGTAAAAGAAATTTGTTTCTTTTGTACCTTTTAAAAGAATACTGATAACAAAACTAGGCTGAACAAAAGTTGATCTGCATTGTGCATCCTACACTTTGCAACTAATTTACAATTCCACCAATGGCTCTACCTGCCATTTAAGTATGTTACCATAGATCTATTTTAAGCATCAACAACTTCCTTTTCAAACTGTTTATCACAATAGGTAGGACGAGGATACAAACTTGTAAAAGCTTCAGAACTTCCTGGATTAAGGCATTTATCACTAGCCCTATTATTATTATATAGAATGTTGTCCTCAACAGTCTGCACAGAAGAGATTTCAATCAAATTGTAATTTTTCTTTTCTAAATGTATGTTTCTTGAGTTAGTATCATAGAATTCCTCACTCCAAATTAAGGTAAGTTGATTTACAATTAAAGACACACACTAGGATCCCTCACTTTTCATTTTAAGTGGGGTCACCAAATCTGGCCTTCCTCTAACGTGGTGACGAGCCCCCTCCAAGGCGTTATTACACACAACTTGGGCTTCAGAGTAAACCAAGCTTCCAGAAAAACCCGCACTCCTTCTCCTTTCCTTCAAGCCCTGTCCTTAGAAGCATCAGAGCTAGCAGACAGAAAGAAAGAAAAAGAAAGGGGAAAAAAAAGCTCTCCTGGTTAGAGCCAATGGAAAGAGACCGCAACAGTGACTGTGAACAAGCCCATCCCTGGAACACTGAGTGGGTCTGAACCAAGAGCAGGTCATCATTACACAACCAGCTGGTGATTCAAAAATAGCAACTTCCAGCTCCACACCTCACACCCCGCTAGCCAAGCCCAAGCCCTTGGCTGCTGCGGCAAGACACCTCGACATTTCCATACTCCTCTGTACAAAATAATTTTTTAAAGCCTTATAAAATACCTCCTCACTCAATTTTCACGTCCACAGATGTGGTCAACAGTTTTCAGGGTCCCTGATTCTCTTCGACTTAGCTATTTCACACAAAATCCTCCACTATTTATGCAAAGGACCCAGATTCTTGACGTCCACAGATGTGGTCAACAGTTTTCGGGGTTCCTGATTCCCTTCCACTTAGCTATTTTACACAAAATCCTCCACTATTTATGCAAAAGACCCGGATTCTTGACCACACCTACCTGTTTCTCACATCCAAGACATTTCACTCGCCGACACTGAGGAGCTTCTTAGAGCGTCTCCCTCGCGGCGTCCCAGGAAGTGCGTCCCCAGCGAGCCGCACCGGAGGCTTCTGGGAGCTTAGTCAGGTTCTCCCGAGACCCTAATCAGGAATGCCCTGAATGACTGAGAGACTACAATTCCCAGAAACCACGGGGACGCCGGCCGCAGGCAACATCCTGCGACCACCTCTCGCCGATCTCCCCAACCTCCAGCCACCTTATTCCTCTTGCACCTTCAGTTCCGTCCAGGTTTCAGTTACAGGTGCTTAAAAAAAAAAAAAAAAAAAAAAAAAAAAAAAAAAGTTAAACGAAACAGAAGTAAAAATACTTTTGAGTTGGGTGCTTAAGTAAATATTTACTACTAAATGTGATCTCCCCTTAAGATTTGTTAGCAAAAATCCTTACATACTTTTTTTCATAAAACATTTATAGAGTCACAAAAAGGAAAACAGCTCAAATTGATTTGGAATATTTTCAAAGAGAATTTGAATGGTACAATGAACACCCATACACTTACGCTCTAGATTCAACAATTATCAACATTTGCCACATTTATCTTCTCTCCACTTATATGTATGTGATCACTATGATGATAGGCATCGTGACAGTTCAGCATCCTTTGTTTTAAAATTTTAAAAACATATTTAGCTGCTTTGTTTTATATGGGGTTTTGCTACATATTAGTTGGGTTGCCTTGGGCAAGTTACTTCCCTCTGAGGTTATCTGTAATGAGGGTAAGATTACCTGCATCATAAAATTGTCTTGAAAATTAAAGGGACTTAATACAGGCAAAGCGCTGAGCACATAACTGGCTATTAGATATTTGAACTAACTCTACTCTTCTGCACAATTTCAACATCCTGTCCCTTTCTTTGTGGCTTCTCCTAAATATGAATTACTGCATTCGTGAATATCTGAATTAAAATAAAGGTTTCAGAAGTCTTGTATTGGACAGATCTGATTTCTTTTTCATATATAAAGGATGTTGAAGTGTCATGATGCCTACTAATTTCAAATGATCACACACACAAATAGAAATAAAGTAAATGTGGCAAATGTTAGTAATTGTTGAATCTAGAGAGAGGAAGCATATGGGTGTTAATTTACCATTCCAATTCTCTGTATCTTTAAACATTTTCAAATAAAAAGTTTGAAAAAAGCATCATAGTTTTAAACAAAAGTAAAGAATGGCATCCATCCCTATCCCACTCTGCCCCTGTACTTAACTTGGGCAAGTTAAGTAACCTCCTTGTGGCTCGGGATCTTATCTAAAAATAATGGTAAGGATTGAATGAGTTACTATACATAGAGAAGTTTACAACAGTGTCTGACACTGGTTTTTGTTGTTGTTGTTGTTGTTGTTGTTTTTAACCATTTTCCATTTTGTGTTGCTCGAGGGAATTTTGTTAGTGATGGAAAAGGGTGAAAGTCTACTATCCACTATTACTACCTTCCCAACTGCCATACTGCTTCAGAGGATGGATAGAGCTATCTAAGACCAGAAGCAATCTAATCCTAAAACTAGACCTAGAAATGTAATTATGAGAAAGAATATTCGACCTCAGTGATGGATGATGGCAATATGACACAGCATAACTCACTTCTTTGCTCTGAACTTCAGCTCTTTCATCTAAAAAACTGAATTGAATCCCATAACTGTATACAAAATCATTTTATAATTTATTTCCTCATCACTAATGAATACTACATGGTTAGCAGACGTTAGCTGGGATGAATATGTAATTGATTATAATAAAAAAGTAACAGCACCAAAAGGAAGGGATGACAACACTATTTTTAAACTAATTGATAAATTCATGTCTATGGTTAACCTGGCCTTTGGTATAGCAAAGATGGAACAAAATGCATATGCACACACCTTGGTGGGACTAGAATATTGGAACATCATTCTCAGAAGTACTCTAGGAAAGACTTTATATCAGCAGTTAAGAATCCTGGCTTTCGATTCTTTTCTCAAACGAGACTCCTTCCCCCCCAAACATGGAGACTTTTCAAGGAGTAAGTCAAATCCTTAAAAAAATTCACTGCAATCTCTCGCCACCAAAATTCTACAAAGGTCTGCTTACTGTATTAGTTTCCTATTGTTGCTGTAACAAATTACCACAAAATTCAGTGTCTTAAAATTACACAAATTTATTATCTTACAGTTCTGAAGGTCAGAAACCTGACACAGATCTCACTGGGTTAAACTAAAGGTGTTGGTAGGGCTGCATTCTTTTCTGAAAGCTTCCCCTTGTCTTCTCAGCTTCCTGAGGACACCTGCATTCTTTGGCTTATGGCCCCCTTCCATTTTCAAACTCAGCAATGGCTAGTTGAGTCTCTCAACATCCGAATCACATCACTCAGACATTCTTCTGTAACCCTCTGTCATCTTTTAAGAACTCTTATGATTACATTTGATCTATTTGCACCACCCAGGATAATTTACTCTATGGTCATCAGATGAGCAACCTTAATTCTCCCTTGCCACATAACAGAGCATATTCACAGCATATTCTTGAGATGAGGATGAGGACATCTTTAGGGGACCATTATTCTGCCTGCTACAGTCACTAATAACTCCTTTCCGTTGCATCCAAGGGTCTCTTTTGGGTTCCGAATTGTCTTCCACCTCCTTCAGGTCCACATTGCACAGTTCTGACTGCCTCTCCCCCCCGCACCCACCCCGAACTCTGCTTTCTCATTTTTGGAAACATCAACATTTCTACCCTACTGATTTACCTGATTTGTTCCCTTTCCACCTGTTGCTTTCATGTTCTCCTCCCCATTCCCCAATTATCAAAAGTCTCTGTCCTTGGGGCCCTCTCTATCAATAAATACTTCTTCAAAGGGTAACCTGAAATCCCCAAATCCATATGTCTGGCCAAGACTTTTCATAACTTTAGGACTATTTCTAATTACCAGCTCATATTGTTAACTGCCATTAACTTTAATTTCAGCATTCTCCAAATATAAGTTAATAATTATACTCCTTATGGCTTCCAACATTCCTTATTTTGTCAGCGGTTTCCCTTTATTTCTTATCTGTTTTTGAAATCTTCATACTTTTTAGTTAAATTAGGGACCACATCTTAATTCTTCCTTTGGAATATCCATTTGCTCTTTTTTCACTACAAAGAATTGTCACAATCCTATTTAAGCCCTTGTCTCCTCATATTAAGATATGTGCAACAATTTCCTTATGTATATATTGCCAACTTAAAAATAATAGAGAACATTGAATATTTCTTACATTCCAAACACGTTTTCCATGAATCATCTAGTTTAATCACAGTAACTCCACATTAATGACAAATAAATTGAGATGCAGAGAGGTTAAATGATATGCTCAAAATTAATAAGTAGTTTGTGGTAGGTATTCCCAAAAGATAGCTGTTACCATTCAGAACTTTCCAGATCAGGGCAGTCTCCTTATTTTGGATTTGTGTCTAAAACTGTACTTTTTTGAAATGCCCGTTGAAGCTATTCTGAACTTGGAATGGCTTTCAACTATCCTCTTTTCCCACTCAAATCCTGCTTTCACCCTTATCTGAGTAATTTTATCTTCTCTAGATTATACACGTCAATTCCAAATTGGGAAGCAACTAGCACATATTGTTCCCTTTTTATGTTTTAGTCATAGCTCACCATAGTATTTCCATGACTAAAACTCAACAAATACAGATTAATTTAAAAATTTCCCTATATACTATGTTTTAGAGGAGTCACATAAAAAATACTATTAATTGGGAAGTTGGGAAATGTAGAGAGAAAAGTAGGAAAGTATTATGGGTAGAACATATTCCTCAAAAGTTCCAATGTTGGGAGTCCTAACTCTTTCAACATACCTCAGGATGAGACAGGGTCTTTACAGAGGTAATGAAGTTAAAAAGAGGTCATTATGGTGAGCCGTATTCAATCATGATTTGTTTCCTTATAAAATGGAAAAATTTGGAGACAACCACACACACACACACACACACACACACACACACACACACACACACACACACAATGCCATGTTGATGATGGCAGAAATTGGGTTGTTGCTTCTATAAGCCAAGGAACACGGAAGTTGACTAGCAAACCACTAGAAGCTAGGCAGGTAACACAAAAGAGATTCTCTCCCAACAGATCTCAGAAAGAACCACCTTGATCTCCAATTTTTAGTTTCCAGAATTGTGGCACAATATATTTCTGTTAAGTCCTTCAGTTTATGGTACTTTGTTACAGTATCCTTAGCAAACGAATACAGGAAATAAGGGAAGAACGTTCTGGATAATCAAGCAGTGAGCTGTCATTTTAAAAATGGTTAGAACTTTGTAATCTACTATAAAAGAGGTAGGATGAACGCCCATGTTTTTAGTCTTAATAAAGTTACTGGTGAATAGGGGAGGGAAGGAAATTGAACAAAAGAATTGGTTTAAAGTGGCATAACTGAAGGCGTCTTTGTGTAATTGAATTCAGGTGCTAAGTCTTTGTCATTTACCATGCCCAGAACCCCCTCCTTTCATCACCACTGTTTTTAACCCAGTTTTTACAGATAAACCTGTATAAACTTTTGATGAACGTGTTACAAATTTGGCAGTATGGCATTAGTGGTTCTTTAAAGCAGGTGACTTTTTCTGGTTTCTATTTTTATAGGAAAGGCCATGTGTACACATTACATTGTTCTTATAATTTCTGTTGACCTCGAAGTAGTACCAGTCATGGAAAGATTTGTTTTTGAAACTGGGGCTTATTACAGAGTACTCTTCTTTTGCCTCATTAGGATTTGGTTGACCAGAGACTTTTATTTACTGTCATCTAATGATGTTCCAAATCCATTCAAAGCCATAAGCTTTTACTCAGCACCTGCTCTTGAAGTACCATTTTCAACCTCCCTCAATTTGTAGCAAACCATATACAATAAAACTGAAGGAATATTTTAGCTTTATAATTATATCCTTTTTCTTATTATAAGAGAATTACACCATGGTCTTCTTAAAGCCTTTTATATTGGAATAATAACAGTAATAATGTTTGATAACAAATAAGAAAATGAAGCCACTGGTGAGAAGATATTGGCAATTTCAGAAAAATATATTGAAATATGTGCCATGAACAAAGGAAGCTTTTGTCCTTCATTTTCGACTTTCAATGCATTTGGAGTTTATAAAATAAATAGAAAAGAAAAACCAACTTTGCCATATATTGCTCCAAAATTAGTTATAATATAAACCATATAGGCTGCTCTTCAAATTTTAAGTATTTCAGAGGACAAGGACATGATTCAAATAATAGCTACGCTTCACATAGCCTAGTATCTGGGCAACCCAATGAATTTAATTTCTATTACAAATACATTAACTACTAACTAAGCAACAGTCATATAATGAGAAACAGAATAAGTACAAAATTTAGAACTGCCTAAAATTAATGATTAGTGATGGCTAGAAATGGTAGTGGATATTGTCCCTGACTTTTTCATTCTTTTGATAGCCAAGTGAGGTAATAACCCCACCTGTTACTCCTGAATACTCACAGGGAAATACTACAACTTTCCAACATATATGCTTTTCTCTCTCCTATTCTCATTTCTTTTACCTACCTGACTTTGCTTTTCCTTCAGCTGGCTTGTGACACCCAACTTAAGGCTAGAGAGACTCCTGATACTTTCCCTCTATTTGCCAAGCTCCAATCACAGAACAAAACAAAATGCTACCCTTAAGTAGCTGTTTAAAAAAATAAAATTTTCATTATTGTTTAACTTTGCAGTAAATATTACAGCATGTTGTCTGCCAACATTTATTAACTATGTTTATTTAAATGACTTAATTACAAGGTATAAACTCTTGTAAGGCAAAGACTTTTTTTAAATTATAAAATACATTAGTCTCTCAAAAAGGTTAAAAACCCCCCAAACTCTCATGTACCCACCACCAAACTTAATAAATGACCCAAAGGCAATATAGTGTAGTGTTTAAAAGAGACAATATATGTGAAAATCTCAGCACAGTGTCCAGCATATGGAAACATTACTGTGTTAGATATTATGAATACCAGCACAGATCATGTACTCAAACACAATTTCTGGATTTGTTTCACTTGTCTATTCCATAAGGAGACAGATTTAAACTGAATCTGATACTCAAGGGTTTAAAAATATACATTAAATTCATTTCACAATTTGGTCTTCAAACAAAATGTTACCATGTTTTTGAAATAAGATGTCCTCTGTGCAAGGTTTACAATTTAGACTACTGCTTTCACTGCTGATTTGAAACATTTTTTTTTAAAATAGTATTCTGTATGCTTCATTTTTTAATAGCTGTTATCTATAGATTTAAAGTAATCTCAATGCCCAATGTGAGGCTTGAACTCACGACCCTGAGATCAAGAGTTGCATGCTCCACTGACAGAACAGCCAGACACCTGAAACATTATTTTAAATGTAACTAAATGATATTACAAATTTCTAGAGAGAATCTACCTTTATTAAGTTTTTTTTTTTTTTTTATCTGAACTTTGCAAACCCTGTGAAACTACTTGGAAAATACTCCATGTATTTATGTACATTTTTGGAAAGAAAAAAAATCTTTAGCTTTCATTAACTTTCTCAAAGAAATCTCTGTACTCCCTCCTCCCAAAGCAAATGAATACTGAGCAAAGATATGTAACTTTACAATAAAACTAACTAGATAAAAGCTTAAATAACTTTGACCTGAATTTTCCCATTATGACTTTTTTCACAATTATATACATGTTTACCACTTAAAAGAAAACATTAATTTTCCATAAAGTTCATGTTGGTATGATAATAATATGGATATATATTGCAAAAATAATGTTATAGGTTTCTGGAATATTCTTGTTCACAGGTGACATCTTCAAAGCACAGATCCAACTTCACAGTATGATCTGCTTAATACTTGACAGTGCTGATGCTACAAACTTGTAATTCATGACGGTAAATGAATCTGACACAAGCTCTTCAAGAACTACTGGGACGTGGTAAAAATTTACTATACATAGCACATTGATAGTCTGGCTATTCAGTAATATAAAAATTAAGTCTTCCAGGGGCGCCTGGGTAGCTTATTTGGTTAAATGTCTGACTTAAGCTCAGGTCATGTTCTTACAGTTTGTGAGTTCGAGCCCCTGGTTGGGCCCTATGTGGACAGCTCAGAGCCTGGAGCCTGCTTCAGATTCTGTGTCTCCCTCGCTCTTTCTGCCCCTCCCCCACTCATGCTCTGTCTCTGTCTTCTCTCTCTAAAACTAAAAAAAAAAATAAATAAATCTTCCAAAAAGTATATATATTTTGAAAGGTAAAAATGACAAAAAATCTTAAGGACAAAATAAATGGCATCTGAGATGTTAGTGTATTTATTTCAAGATAAATCTTTACTTTTTAAAATGTATGTTTGATAAAATAAAAAGGGATCCAGATTTTCTCCTTCTGTTTAGAATAAAAATTAACCATCAACTTTTCAGTAACTAGAAGATACAAATAATGGAACATTATAGTGAGTTACATAACACAGTGCTTCAGTTAGTTGTGGAGTAGTAACCTTGGCATTGCTGACAGAGCAAATAAGAGATAGTTCCTCTTAATCCTCAGCACACATCTACTATCCTTTGCCACAGCAGAAAATAAGATTATGGTGTCAGAACTTCAGAAATTTACCTGATGAAACTGTCCTCACATTACTACTTGTTTATATTTAGGAAATAATAAGAGTAAAATAGAAAAATGACACTAAAGTTATAAATGTAAAACATGCCCATATGAAAGAAACATGGTCCTAACGATCAGTACAGATGTTCAACTTCTGCATGTTCTCCTCACTCTTAATTCTTTGTTGTAAAGTGGAACCAGACTATTCTAATTTCCCAGTTTCTGCTACTGAATGTAAGTAAGATCCATAGGGAAGCAGATCCGGTCTGCTTTCTTCAACCCTATACACGCTGTGCCTTGCATAGTGCCTAACATAGCAGAAACAATAAATACCTGTGCCATGAAGAAAAAAGAAATAAAAAAGAAAGCCAGTGATCTGGGGCTTAGAATGAGAGGTGGGAGTGGGGAACAAAAAGTAGAACAAATAAAAGTGAATAATGCTTGTAAAAACTCACAGTGTCATATCAGAAGAAATTTAAGTAGAATATTGACATATTTATTTAATACTTATTGCTATATGTAAAGGCTTCACTAAGCCTTAAATTCCAAAATAATTTGTAATAATTTTAAAGCGGCTTTGAAGAATATTTTTTTTTTGCACTTTGGGTTATAATATTTATGTATGTATGTATGTATGTATTTAATTTTAAATTTATTCTTTTTAATTTACATCCAAGTTAGTTAGCATATAGTGCAACAATGATTTCAGGAGTAGATTCCCTTAATGCCCCTTACCCATTTGGCCCATCTCCCTTCCCTCCACCCCTCCAGTAACCCTATGTTTGTTCTCTATATTTAAGAGTCTTTTATGTTTTGTCTCCCTCCCTGTTTTCATATTATTTTTGCTTCCCTTCCCTTATGTTCATCTGTTTTGTATCTTGAAGTCCTCATATGAGGGAAGTCATATTTGTCTTTTTCTAATTTCACTTAGCATAATACCCTCTAGTTCCATCCACATAGTTGCAAATGGCAAGATTTCATTCTTTTTGATTGCCGAGTAATACCACATCTTCTTTATCCATTTATCCATCAATGGACATTTGGGCTCTTTCTATACTTTGGCTATTGTTGATAGTACTGCTATAAACAATGGGGTGCATGTGCCCTTTGAAACAGCATACCTGTATCCCTTGGATAAATGCCTAGTAGTGTAATTGCTGGGTCGTAGGGTAGTTCTATTTTTAATTTTTTGAGGAATCTCCATCCTTTTTTCCAGAGTGGCTGCACCAGTTTGCATTCCCACCAGCCGTGCAAAAGAGATCCTCTTTCTCCACATCTTTGCCAACATCTGTTGCTGCCTGAGTTGTTAATGTTAGCCATTGCGACGGGTGTGAAGTGGTATCTCATTGTGGTTCTGATTTGTATTTCCCTGACGATTAGTGACTTGGAGCATTTTTTCATGTCATTTGGCCATGTGTGTATCTTCCTTGGAGAAGTGTCCATTCATGTCTTTTGCCCATTTCTTCACTGGATTATTTGTTTTTTGGGTGTTGAGTTGGTAAGTTCTTTATAGATTTTGGATACTAACCCTTTATCTGATGTGTCATTTGCAAATATCTTCTCCCATTCTGTCGGTTGCCTTTTAGTTTTGCTGATTGTTTCCTTTGCTGTATAGCTTTTTATTTTGATGAAGTCCCAATAGTTCATTTTGCTTTTGTTCCCCTTGCCTCCAGAGACATGCTAAGAAGTTGCTGCAGGGGTGCCTGGGTGGCTCAGTTGGTTAAGCGTCCAATTTCGGCTCAGGTCATGATCTATTGGTTTGTGAGTTCGAGCGCCACATCGGGCTCTGTGCTGACAGTTCAGAGCCTGGAACCTGCTTCAGATTCTATGTCTCCCTCTCTCTCTGCCCCTCCCCTGCTCATGCTCTGTCAATAAATAAACGTTAAAAAAAAAAATTAAAAAGAAATGGGGCACCTGGGTGGCTCAGTTGGTTAAGTATCCGACTTTGGCTCAGTTCATGATCTTGCAGTTCATGAGTTCAAGCCCCACGTCGGGCTCTGTGCTGGCGGCTGGGAGCCTGGAGCCTGCTTCGGATTCTGTGTGTCCCTTTCTCTCTGCCCCTCCCCTGCTCATGCTCTGTCTCTCAAAAATAAATGATGAAAAAAAAATTTAAGAAGCTGCTGCGGCCAAAGTCAAAGAGGTTTTGCCTGCTTTCTCTTCAAGCATTTTAATGGCTCCCTGTTTTACATTTAGGTATTCCATCCATTTTGAGTTTATTTTTGTGTATGGTGCAAGAAATTGGTCCCAGTTCATTTTTCTGCATGTCGCTGTCCAGTTTTCCCAGCACTACTTGCTGAAGAGACTGTCTTTATTCCATTGGATATTCTTTCCTGCTTTGTCAAAGATGAGTTGGCCATACGTTTGTGGGTCTATTTCTGGGTTCTCTATTCTGTTCCATTGATCTGAGTGTTTGTTTTATGTTAGTACCATACTGTCTTGATGATTACAGCTTAGTAAATACAGCTTGAAGTCCATGAAGAATAATTTTTGAAAGCTAATTAACTTGCCACTGTATACACTGTATGTTAGCCAATTTGACAATAAGTTATGTTTTAAAAAAAGCTAATTAACTTGCTACTATTTAAAAAAAAACCTTAGGTTTACATAATGAACTCATTTGGGTAAAAAGATAAATGAATAAAAAATTCTGCCAGAATATAAGAAACTATTAACAGTGGTTTTCTCTGGGAAGGACCGGATGGCCGTACACAGAAAGATGGGAACTTTTCTTTTTCCCTTTATATGCTTTGCACTGTTTAAATTTTGTTTTTTTTTTTACAATGAATATATATATATATATATATGTATATATATATATATATATAATAAAACTAATTAAGATATATATGCTTTGCACTGTTCAAATTTTTTTTACAATGAACATATATATTATAATGAAACTAATTAAGAAAAAATATCCAATTTGAATTTTTGAAACTACAACAGAAATTTAGAAATTTTAATCTCTTTAGAATATATTGATGATTGATAATACTGTTTAAAGTTTACACTTCTTATTACTTCTCTTTACTAAAATATGAGAATAGACAACAAAACAGATATGGGCACAACAAAATGAGATACACCAGTCTGATCCAAAGCAGGAAAAAATACTTACACTTAAGAAACAAAAGTGTCTAAAGGGTGAAATTACAAACATCTACCTGCTAGTTTCTGTTAAACATTATCAGTGATCTTCACTACAACTGAACGTAAGTTGAAATTTAGGGTTCTGAGGTATTCCAATTAAACGAACTATCACATATTTAGTAGAATCAGGTACAAGACAGACTCAAAAACAAAACCTAGTTGCTCATTCTAATAATATCCTAGGATAAAACAATTTCTCTCTCTCTCTCTCTCTCTCTCTCTCTCTCTCTCTATATATATATATATATATATAAATGACCTCACTAGAGACATCATAATACAGGAATATCAGGATTTTGTTTTAGGTGAATTGGCCATAAAATTACAAATTGTCATTTTTAGCTTTAAGTTACTTTTTTTACTATCAATGCACTTAACTACAAAACAAGAAAGTATGGTTCTTGAATGATGGCATATATATCAGAAGGTTAATAATAACTAACCTAAAAAAACAGGTCTTTGAAATGAACACAATTTCTATATCTTATTTATTTATTTTACTTATTTATTTTTTTGAGAGAGTGTGTGTGTGCGTGTGCATGTGTGCGTGTGAGCAAGGGAGGAACAGAGAGAATGAGAGAGAGAATCCCAAGTAGGCTCCATGCTGTCAGTGCAGAACCTGACACAGAGCTCAATCTCACGAACCGCGAGATCATGATCTGAGCCTAAACCAAGAGTCAGACACTTAACCGAATGAGCCACACAGGGGCCCCTTGATATCATTTTTAATAGATTTAAATTACATCTATCTGGGACTAGTAACACCATTCTTTGGTGGTGGCTCATTATAAGATATTGTATTAGAAATCTGTAAATTAAGCAACTGTTTCTTATGATATACACCATTTTCCTGGTTGGCATGTTCATCCAGAGATTTTCTTATATAGTTCTTTAATTCTTCAATTCCTTCTCCCGTAATTGCAGAGATGGGGATGATGTGTTGGAACTCCACAGTCCTCTCTGGAATCATGTTTTTCTTAAATAAATGCAAAAAATCTGAAACAGAGAAACTCAAAACTAAGCTGATTTTCATGGTCTTTGAAAAGAAGTTAAAATTATGTTAGAGGTTTGATTTATGAACCAAAAACTTGGCATTTTTAATTCTTTTTTTCCTTCCCCCATTAATAAGCTCTCAGAATCTTTTGTTTTTACAAATGACAATGATAAGATTCTTTGCACATGATAGGTGCTTAGCAAATATTTGTTGGATGAATATGTTTTAAACCAAATTAAGAATAAATTAAAGATAAATCATATATGATTTACTTACAGAAGCAATAAATTTGGTTTTCTTGGAGAGTTCAATGAAGTCAGACAACATATGTCTGAAAGACATTATGTATAAAAATAACATCATTCACGAGTGGGACATTCTAGCTTGCCTCAGTATATTGGTGGCCTTTAGCTTCCCTAAAATACAGACTTATCACTAGTGGTAGGAGCCATACTAAAACTGAAAAGGGTGTGGGGACAGTTCAATGGTAGATGATTTCATATGAGTCTGGTTTATCACCCCAAAGGGACTGACATATTACTTTTTGTCCACTTCCCTGCCTCCAAGACAATGGGCGGGGGAATGGCACCCTGATGGGATGGGTTAACATGAGTTAACAGAAAGGCTAGACTGGGAGAGACTGGACAAGCTAACCTGGAGCTTGGTTTCTGAGATTCATATGCCCCCAAAGAAATCTAAAGAAGCTAACTCAGGAATTATCACTGAGGGGACTATGTTTTGTTTTACGACAGTCCAAAATAGGCACAAACCCTTGAGTTACCCTCCCTTCTGATACCGCCTCTAAAAATTCCCTTTTCTGCAAGAACAATTAGCAAACAGATCTAATGACTTCATAAAGCAAGTGACATTAAGGAATGAAGATTATTGAGTAGTTCCAAGGGTATTTATATCCTAAGAGTAATTTATTAACTTAAGGTCATCTCCAATACATAAATGACACAGTGGAAAGATTTTTGAGAGGAGAGAAAGGATCTTCTGGTGCTTTCTGCTAGTCCTAGTACACTAGAGTTTATTTTCCCCAATTTTTGTGCCAAGGATAAAAACAGAAAAGTTAGTACCATTTACAAACATATTAGCCACCTTCCGTCCACCCTACTTTTCCTTATTTGTGAAGAGGTCCTCTACTAGCTTCAGAAAAGTGAAAGCATCATCACTGTAGGATACGAGGTGTTCTGCAAAGGTCAATATTCAAAACTGTAGAGAGTCTCTTTAAGTTCCTTTACACAAAGTGGTCCATTTAGGAACAAATTTTCAAACAAATAAATCTTTTTGCAGTAACAGCTTCTATTATTCTATGTAACACATACACAGGTATTCAAGTTCTTTTTAGAAGATTAGTACCCTTCAGAGACCTATAGAGCTAGCATTGCAAAGATACATACCTCTTTAAAACTATCTGCTCTGGTTTTAAATTTGTGGTGTATTAGGGTAATGAAGTTCTAGAACTTGTTAAGTACATTAAAGTAAAAGAATTTACAGGTAAGATGTTGACTTTTTCCTCTTCTGATCCAAATCCCATTAATTCTTTAAGGGCCCAATTTAAGTTTTACTTCTTCATGAAGCCTGACCTTTTCTTTCGTCTCTTCTAATTTACTGTCCACATCACAAGTCTGAAACTTGATTATATTACAGTGTTAAAGTTTCATATGGTATGCATTCTTTCTTCAGACATACTTTTTTTAAGAGTAGAACTGGCAGTTTTCTTATCCATTGATTATACCATTTAGCAATCTCTGCACACAGGAGGTAATCATTAAATTGACATTAAATGAACAAATGTATTTACCTTTAGGATTCTGGAGTTGATTCATCAATACATGGAACATATCTTGGGCACCTGGCAAGTCCATTTTATTAACTGCCAGGAGTACAGGTTTTGTCTGAAGTTCCTCTTTGTACAACTCCAACTCCTTTAAATAAAAAAAGAAAAACCAAACAATTGTATTAAAATATCTGTATAGATCACCTATTTGGTAATATCTTTACTATGCAGGCCTGGGTAATCAATCTACAGCCCACTCACATTCCTGAAATGCAATAAACCCCAACAGCCACAAAACTAAATGACAAAGTTCATAAAATGCTTACTGGTTACGTCATGTGTTAATATATTTTAATTCAAATAATTCAATATATTTAAATTCAAATTGAATTTAATTCCAATATTTTAATTCAAAATCACAGTTGTGATTTTGTGCCAAGGTCCAAATACAGATATCCAGACATCTATTAAGCACACTGATAAAATTCAGAAGTAAATAATGACAACTTAATGTTACACTTGTATTATTCTTGGAAAAAGTAAGTGTACTTAGGAGTAAATCTTCATAACCATGGAGTAGGCAAAGGTTTCTTAGCTATGACACCAATACACAAGCAAAAGAAAAAACAGACAAACGGAACTTCATTAAAATGTAAAATTCTGTGCTTCAAAAAAATATAAAGAAAATGAAGACAACTGATGGAGTAATGGGTTGGGGTGCCTGGGTGGCTTAGTCGGTTAAGTGTCTGACTCTTGGTTTTGGCTCAGGTCACGATTTCACAGTTTTTGAGTTCAAGCCCGCATCAGGCTCTGTGCTGACGTGCAGAGCCTGCTGGGGATTCTCTCTGTCTCCTTCTTTCCCTGCCCCTCCCCTGCATGTGCTTGCTCTCACACGCTTTCTCTCTCAAAATAAATAAATAAAAACTTAAAAAAAAAAAAAAAGTGGAGAAAACTGACAGAATGGGAGAAAATATTTGTGAATCATATATCTGGTAGGGATTTATTTCCAAAATATAAAGAACTGTTACAACTCAGCATAAAAAGACAAGTAACCCAATTAAAAATTGGGCAAAGTATTCTGAATAGACATTACTCCAAAGACATACAAATGGCTAATAAGCACATGAAAAGATGTTCAACATCATTAATCATTAGAGAAATGCAGATCAAAACCATAATGAAATACCACTTCGCACCCACTAAGATAACTAAAATAAAAAAGACAGACAATAACAAATGTTGGCATTCACGTGGGAAAAATGGAATGCCTCACATAACATTGCTAGTCCGATTATAAAATAGTACGATGATACAGCCACTCTGTTAAAGTCTGGCAGTTCCTCAAAGTGTTAAACATTGATTTCCCATATTATCTAGCGACTCTAGTCGTAGGTATATATCCAAGAGAAATGAAAACATGTCCGTACAATAACCTGTATTCAAATGCTCACAGAAGCATTATTCATAATAGACAAAAATTAACAAGGATATAAGATATAAAAAGTCCTGGAAGTAAGAGACATCATGCTGTGGTAAAGAGAAATCATACGGCTGATAATAGAAAGTAAGGCAGGAAGGGCACAGATGAACTGCTAGGTAGGAGCCAACTCTTGCCAGACCTCAAAAACCATGTTCAGGGTAAGATGTTAACCTAACAGCAGTGGGGGACCATTGAAGCATTTTAAACAAGGAAAAAACATCAGCTTGATTCTTTCACAAAGATCACTCCAGTTGCCAAATAAAAAATGGACTAGAGAATGGTATAATAATAGCCATTATATGGTGACAGATGGAGGCTACACTTGTGGTGAGCACAGCATATTATATAGAGTTGTTCAATCACTATGTTGTACACCTGAAAATAATATAACTTTGTGTGTCAACTAAATTTCAATTAAAAAAAAATGGACTGGAGAGAGGTGAGACTGGAAACAAGGAGATTACATTCTAGTGAAGGGGGGATTGATTGTAACAGTGTGGATGAAGATAAGTAGATGAATTTCAGAGAGATTTAAGATATAGAACTGACAGGGCTTAATGCAGGTGGTGAGAAAGATAGAATCAAGACCAACACGCAGGTTTCTGGTTTATATACCCAGTAAAGTTCTTGGGGAGGATGAAGAGTTAAAAAAAAAAAAAAAGTTAGTTTTATACTAACTAAAATAACTAAGTTATTTTTTAAGTCTGATAACTTAATGGGGCATCCAATCAAAGATATCTATTAGGCAGCTGATCGAAAGCACAACCGAAAGATCTAAGCATCAGAAACAGATTTGGCAGTCATCAGTATATTAACTGTAACCAAATGCTACTTAAACAATGAACAGGAAAGAGCACAAAAAATAGACGAAGAAACAATCTAAAAAGTAGGAATAAAAGTTCAAGCAAAATAAAGTCTGAGAAATATGTAACAAGGATTTGGAACCAAACAAGATTTTATTGGTTGTAACAGTTTGAAGAGTGGGTTAATACAGAAGAACTGGAGAAAGTAGGTTTAGATAATTCTTTGACATCAAAGCTTCAAGAAGTAGAGGTGGAACATATATTTATTCTAATTATCTGTTATTTAATACAGTCCTATATGCCTACATATTAGACCAAATGCAGAACACAGTAAAACAGAAAACCTACTTTTGTAAGAAGTATTATGGTTTCAAAGGCAGTTCTGTATTGAGTTTGGGAAGAAAGCTGAAATCCAGAAATATCGACCTAAAAAAAGATGGAAAGAGACAGTCTCTAACATAAAAACAACATAAAAATAGTTATAAATTTGTTTTGAAATGTTTTACTCTCTCAAGTTAAAAACAATTTCTCAACCTATACACTGTTGGTAATTTAGTAATTCAAAATAAGTAAGAGAAACTGTGGTGTTAGGATAGCTATAATTATTCTGATAAAATTACAATCATTAATGAAATGAGAAAATAGTATAGATAAGGCAATTTGTATGTACTTATACAGATAATCTAATGTATGGCTTTAGCACCACAAATGAAGTAGGAGAGAGATACTATACAACATAGCAGAATGTTGACAATCTTAAGGAATTAAACCTTGAAAAGTAGAGCTAAATTTACATCTGATACAGTAATGCCATTTCCACCCCTACAATATAATTGAATTATTTACTGTATTTGACCCCCATTTAAACACTTAGTGGAATAACATATGATACTACCTTATCTTTACAACTTATTGCCATAAACAATTTCTAGGAAAACAAAACTCATTGATTTTCACATTCATTTGTATATTACATTGGTATGCATATGACTTACAACAAAAAGTAGTTGTCTAGTTCTTTCTATATGCTTGAGGAATTTGTGGCCCATTCCTTTGTTCATATGTGCTCCTTCTATTAAACCAGGAAGATCAGCTACTGATATCTAATACAAAGTTAAATAGTTTGATGAAAAAGAAAACACTTATATCCATAGATTTTCATATTTCAAATATAAATAGTTTCTAATTTGTGATTACCACTGACTCTTTATAAAGCCAAGATACCTTTATAACAAAATAAATGTTCTAAGAATCAAAATACTTTGTTATCAAAAATTAGAGTCCCAGTTTTACTTGTTAATCTAATAATCTAAGAATTCTAGGGATTAGTTTAACATTGATAACATAAATCCTTTTTAGAATTACATTAATTATATTGTTCAATATGAACCTGTCATAGAATTTCAACTTTGTAAATTCTTAAAAGTACAGAAGGATATTAATTCAGCATTTACTTAGTATAGCTCTGTCATTTCAAGTTTTAAATTCTATATGTAATTGATTATTTGGCACCATTGTTCCTTTTTTGTTCATGTTCTACCAGGAGGACTACTGAAGATTCTTGATAAGTAAAGGACATAATGTTCCTATAACTCCTTTTTGAAATGTTAACCATTAATTTACATTTGTGGTTTTCAAAACTCACTGCACATTATAAACACCCAGGGATCTTTGACAAAGTAGAGATGCCCAAGCCCTACCACTAAGGAATTTGGTTTCAAATCTCTGGAGCTCAGGCTTCATTTATCATTGTTCTCCTGAAGCCATCCAGTTAATTCTGATATGCAGTAATTGATGAGAAGCACTGCTCTACACAAACTGCCCATGTGGATAGGATTTCAGAATTTTAAAGGCAATTGTGGCTAAGTGACAAAGTAGTTACCTAGACAAAATACAACAGAGGTCTCATGTCCTAAATTTTTTTTTCATGTCCTAAAATTTTGTTTGGAGGTTCTCCACTGAGAATTTTGTTATTGAGAATTAAGTTTCCCTTAAAATTTACAATGTACTCTTTTCCTCTAAATATTGCTCTCCATATTCATATTATCCTGTATTTGTAACTTTATTATTTAATATTCTGTATAATTGTTAGAAGCATTTCATTTTTTACTGTTATATCACCATTAAAAATGAATATAAATCTTAATGTCTTTTAATTAGGTCAGTGGATTATATAAAACTACACTGATACATCATCACCTTAAGTCCATACTTTACATTAGAGTTCACTTTTGGTGTTGTACACTGTATGGGCTTTGACAAACATATAACATGCATCCACCAGCACAGTATCATACACAATAGTCTCACTGCCCTATAAATCGTCTGTGCTCTTCTATTCATTCTTTCTTTCCCCTTAATTCTTGGTAACCAGTGATTTTTTTGTTATGTCCATAGTTTTGCCTTTTACCAGAATGTCACATAGTTAGAACCATACTGTATGCAGTCTTTTCAGATTGGCTTTTTTCAGTTAGTAATATGCATTTAAGGTTCTTCCATGTCTTTTCATGGCTTGATAGCTCAATTCTTTTTAATGTTAAATAATATTCCATTATTACCACAATTTATTTATCCAATCACCTGCTGAAGCATATCATGACTACTTCCAAGTTTTGGCACTTATGAATATGACTGGTACAAACATCCATGTGCAGGTTTTTGTGTGTATGTTAAGTTTTCAATTCACTTGGGTAAATACTAAGGAGCACAATTACTGATCATACATTATATATTTTAAAAGTTTTGTTACTTCCATTTTTTATTTACTCTAATTATTCAAACTATCTACAGTTCTTCCTTATCAAGGAAAAATAACTTAATAGCTAGACCAGAATCCTCTTCAATTAAAACATTTTTTTTTTTTTAGAAAGAGAAAGTTGGAATAAAATCAATTCCATGAACTTTAGAAAATGCTTTTAGGAAACAAAAATCAATAACCAAATATGGCAGTAAAATATGGAATTGCAATGAGAACAAACAGAGATCAAAGAGATAAAGAAGATAGGATGCTGTAATGATAAACTGGACCTAAAATTTGGAAGGAGAAGGAAGTTATATTCTTATACAATATTTTACTATCATTGCAGTCAATAGAATTGATTTGTTAATGGTTCCATTTACCAAAAACAAAATCCTGGTAATTTTTCTCCCCCTAACACCACAGAAACAATAAAATATTACAAAGTCCAAGTGTCAAAAGCAAGTACTTTCCCTTCTAACCAACTGTGTTACTTTAAAAATACTCACCTGTCTGAAATCATTATACACAATCTTTCCAAGTTCAGGCTGTAATGTTGTAACTGAAAGAAAAAACAATAAATTAAGGCTAGAATAAAGGCTGGTACTCTCAAAATTGTCTTAGCCTCATGTATAAAATAAATAATATTTCTTTTTTGTGAACAATTTAATTCAGATTATGTTCTCATTTGTTGTTATGGAAAATATAATTATAATCTGCATAGCCATAGATCTAATATAATTAGAGGGCTTCGAAGTTCTTTTATTGTACTTTAAAGATGTGGTAAAGGTGTTGGTGGGTAGAGGAGAATTTAGGTTTCTATCACTGGGTCTATGGATGAAACTTATCTAGTCCTTTTCTCATTCAGTTATCCTGAAGCCTCATCAGTTTAGAAACTAGCCTCCTTCCTACAACTCTGAGCTTTTCTTCCTCTTTCCTTCTCAAGAGTCCTTGTATCATAACAATAAATATTGGTTATGTAATTTATAGCAATTAGTCCAAAATTAATTCTACTCCCTCAGAGTCTAATTTTAGAATGGCTTTTATTTTCCAGGTTAATGTATGTTTTGTATCTTTTTGTTTAATTATGGCAAAGATTCTATCACATTCATTCATTAGTCTAAACCTTCATTATATTTCATCTAACTACTGCAATAGCATATTTTTCCCAGACCAATTTTCTGACCCATGCCATTCCATTCTCTATATATTATATTCAGAGAGATGTTTTTGAAAAGCAAATCTAATCATTTTATCCTTTGATTAAAAGGCTATAGATGTAAAGATCAAATACAGCCTACTCCGTCTATGTGATATGGTCTCTACCTACATCTCCAGCCTTATCCTGATTCCTTCTTTCCCTTACTACATGCTCTCTAGACACACAAATCTCCCTGCTACTACAGAGCTTTTCTGTACATGCTATTTCCTCTAGCTGAAACACCTTTCACATCCACTGTGTGTCACTGATTCACTCATGTATTCTTTACACCTCAGCCCTAGCATCACACTTTCCCAAAGGAGTTTTAAGCAGCCACCTACACTCTTTCATAGAATATTATATTCCCTCATAGTCATGTGTGATATATGTGCCTTCCCCTACTAGTCTGTAAGCTCAGTAAGAGTCAGAACGGTATCTGTTTCTGCTTACCAATCTTTGTAACTCCAGTACCTACTGTAGTTCACAGAAATAAATACTTGCTAAATGAAAGTACAGTGCTTAATAAAGGGTAGATGCTCATAAAATCATAATTAAATTAAATAAATGATTATGCAACAGAGAAATAAATGCAACAAAGCAAGTGCCTAACAAGTGCTAGGAACTTTGCTGAGGGCTACAGAGGTTTCAAGGATTAATGGGAAATGCATGTATTGTATCAGCCAAGAGTTTTCAAACTAAAGCGACGTCAGAGTTGTCATTTTATTCATACTCAAAGGAAGTGCAGTCTTTAAAAGTTAACCTACACACATTAAAATATACAACAAATTATACTTACATGCATAATCTGCGATTGCAGGTTTTGCATGAGAAACCTGACTTAGCAAAGAGGATTTTCCTGCATTTGGGAATCTGAAATGGAAAAATAAAATAATGTATTAAAACAAGTATTATTAATACTTGCTTATCTCTGAATTTTTAACACCTCAGGAAGTAGATTTCTTGGATATTTTCTGAGAATAAAAGTAGAATATAAATTAAAAATAATCTTGAAAAACTTGAGCAACAAAATATACATATGAAAAAAGTAAAAACAAATTCATGCTGGACACTAGAGATGTTTTAGTATCTCTGAGAGTAAATAATTCAATTATCTTTAAAAAACCTGCAAATCATAGGAAAACAAAAAGAAACTAATAAAAATATCTGTAATCCACTAATTGTAGCCAAATAATGACAAAATATTGCTTATACTGCTTTGTAGATTTTTTAAACATTTTATATGAACATTTCCAAATACATACAAAAGTGGAGAGAAGTAATGTATCCCATTTAGCCATCACCTAGCTTCAACAAATAACACATTCCCAAAACTTTTTTAAAGTTGGTTTGTTTGAACAGGGACCCACACAAGGTCGGTGCATTACAACTGGTTGATATATCTGTTAAATTTCTTATGGTAAAGGTCCTCCATCTTGTTTCCCCTCTGCAATTTTATTTTTAAGGAAACTGGGTCATTTGTCCTATAGCAGCATTTCTTTCCCATAGTCTGGATTTTTTTTGTTGTTGTTGGCACCCCCATGATGTCCTTTAGCATGCTCCTTGTGCCCCAGATTTTCTATAAATTGTTAGTTTGATATAAAGCCTTGTTCAGGTTTAGTTTTGATTTTTTTTTCGTGAAAGACTACTTTCATAGTTAGTTGGCCTGCTTTTTAAACTGAATAATACATGATGAACACCTTTCAAGGCCCACTGTAATTTCCTATTGTTAAGCATTTAGGTTATCTCCAATTTTTTATTAGGAATAACACACAAAAAAATATGTATAGCTAGAAAGACATATATCAACAGTACAGTCACCTGCATGTGCTAGAATTAATAAACAACTATTTTTGGCAAATTTTCTTTCAGCATTTACTTATCTATTCATTATCTAGCTTTTTTCTTAAAACTTTAAATACTACAGTTATTTTTGTTGAACTTTTACACACAGTTTAACCTCCTTCTTGAGATACATTTCTTGATGAGAAAATGCTGAATTAAAATAGCTGTTTATTGTAGGGGCACCTGGGTGCTCAGTCAGTTAACTGTCCAACTCTTGATCTTGGCTCAGGTCATGGTCTCATGGTTGGTGAGATCACAACTCGCATTGGGCTCTGTGTTAACAGTAAAGAGCCTGCTTGGGATTCTCTCTCTCCCTTGCTCTCTGCCCCTTCCCTGCTCATGTGTACTCTAAGTAAATGAATAAACTTAAAAAAATAAATAAATAAAATAAAATAAAAAATAGATGTTTGTTTTAAAGGCTTTTATTTTATTGCTAAATTTACCTTAAGAAAGGCCCACCATATAAGGAAGAAAGTACTAGGAACAGGCATCACTTAAGAGAGGATTCCTCAGTTCCATTCAGATATTTTCATTATATTTATCCAAAAAATATTTATTAAGCATTAACTTATATCAAGCAATATACTAGGCATCAAAAATAAAGCAATCAAGGAGATAAATGTGATCCCTGCTTTTATGCTTTTCACTGAAATTGGAAAAAGTTCTTCTTTCAAAACCTGCCAAACTTGCACTTGGAATAATGGTGTAATACTTTGGAAATATTAATATGAAATCCTACATAAATTCTATAAAAAATTATTCTATAAGAATTCAATAAAAATTCTACCTCTTAGAACTCTTTTAACTTTAAAAATAAATCTAATTAAAATATCTTATTAAATAGATCTTCCTACAATGAATTTAGAATAAAATGTGAGATTTTTTAATGACTCATTTTCCTGTGGAAATACAGTCATCTTTTATCTTATTATACTCACTCAGACTCTTATAAATTTTTTAAAAAGTTTATTTATTTATTTAAAATAATCTCTACACCCAACGTGGGGCTCAAATGCATGACCCTAAGATCAAGAGTTGCATGCTCTTCCAAATGAGCCAGCCAGGTGCCCCTTGTGTAACTTTTTGAAAAGCAAATTGAAAAAAAAAAGGAAAGCAAATTGCAATCATTTTTATCCATGATTATCACTAACTGAACTTATTTCTTTCCATTATCTTCATATTTTCATAATAGTATTAAACATAGAAAAATGCCAGCAACTATTTCCAAAGAGATCAAAATAAGAGAAGAGAAAGAACGCTAATGATTGAAGAACTGATACTTGAGAGTTCCTGGGAAGTACTTAACAAAAACTTTAGAAGCTGAAATCTAACCTATGCAAAGATCAGATTTGACAACAGCCATACAAGTATGTTAGTTATGACACCTTTCTTCTAAGGTTCAGTTCATTCCTGAAACCAGCAAACAGGTATCTGTTTATGCTGGTATTCACAGCAATAACTTTTTAATAATAGGTGCCTAATTTAAAAGTACTAAAATACATATGTTAAGTATTGTACGTAAGAAACATGATGCTTTAAAAAAAAAAAAAAAGATGATTGCCTGGGTGGCTTAGTTAAGCATCCGACTTTGGCTCAGGTCATGATCTCACAGTTTGTGACTTCGAGCCCCATATGGAGTTCTGTGCTGACAGCTCAGAACCTGGAATCTGCTTCAGAGTCTGTGTCTCCCTCTCTCTCTCTGCCCCTCTCCTGCTCTCTCTCGCTCTCGCTCTCTCTCAAAACACTAAAAAAAAATTTAAAAAAAGAAACTTGATACTTTGTATTGACTAATACATCTCTGAAAAGCTTAATATTTCACTATATGTACTCCCAATAAGTTGACAATATAATGATGATAATGATAGCAACTACCAATTGTTCATTCAGCATTCATAAATCCAAGGCATATATTATGTCGCAAATGTGTTATCTTACTCACCAGCATATTTTACCAACATCTAAATCCACTATTAAAAATGAGAAAGGCTTAGAGATGTTCTACAATCTATCCGACACCATCCAGGTGGCCTCCAAAGAATATGAGATTCTAACCCAAACAGTCTCTCACTTGAGTCTCCCATCCTCATTCCAACTTTACTACTCAGCCTTGTGAGGCTATTCTTAGTTTGTAGAGGTGTCTCTATGGAACTTGAAACACATTTTTGTGTCAAATGAGACTGTAAATGGCTATATTCTCAGTCCACAAAACACTACTAAACCCACAACATTGTGAAATATATACAGTAATATAAAACCTATGGCTCATAACTAAGGTTTATGGAAAAGACTAAATGTGAACACCAGGATCACATCTTTCCCTGTTACAATGTGAACAGGAATGGGGCCTTTATGAACTTTCAGCCATTGCTGTTAAGACCTAGTAGCTAGACAGGCATGGCAAGGGGTAAGGGATTCAGACTGAGGAGTCTGGTAAAGAAGCAGTGAAATCGCTGGAGTGGAAAATAAAAAGAGCTTAGAAAGAAGCTATGCAAGGTGAGGAATGGAATTGGCAGTTTCAAGTAAAGCCAGCAATAAGGCAGTCTTCCCTACCATTTTCTTAGGTATTCTATCTGTCTACTGTGTAATGCTAAAGTGGGGCCAGGGAGAAAGGGACAGGAGAAATGTAATGTTAAAATTTTCCCTTCATTTTTTTCCTTTCTATCTTGCTATCCATCCCCCTCTGGTCAGGTGTCAGCACTGCAAACCCTACAGCTAAACAGCACTGCTTGATGAAAGAATGGAAGCTGGTGAAGGAGGACAACATTGTGGGGGCTGCAGTACTGAGAATGGACAGATCCTAAGTAGAACAAGAAGGACAGGGAAACAGTCATAGCAAGATCCAACTTGGTGCACAATAGGATCTAAATCTGATGGTTGAGATGGTCTGGATTGGCCTTTAGCCACCTGATTAATAAAATATCAGTACCTCTATTAAGATTTGTAAGAGTATCTCAATCATTTTATTCTTTTCTTTTTACTTTCTCCTATACATTTCTTAAAATGTGGTTTGGATTTGTAATTTTATTCCTTAATATCTGGTAACATTTTTTACCTTCTTATACTATTGCATTTGATTTTTTTCTTTGTTGATTCATCCTCTAAGATTCCCACTAGCCTACTTAATTGCTATGATCTTCCTTTCTTTTTAAAAATAAATATTAACTATGAAACTCTATTTTTGCAATATAAAAGTGACTATATTTAGCAGCATTTCTCAAGTATACATACAATGCACAAAGTCCATAAATATATTCCATAAGTAACACTGGTCCCAAATTACCATTTATATTTAATTCCTACTCATGAACTCTCGCTCTCAAATTATAAAAATAAAAATATAAATGATACTTACCCTACTAGGCCTATATCAGCTATAAGTTTTAGATCAAGGTGAATGACTCGTTTCTGGCCTTTCAATGGTAAGAAATTTGTAAGTAATTTACCACCAAGACCTCCTTCAGCTACCAAAATTCTGTCCTTCTCTTTATTGAGTTCTCCTTAAAAACACAGAGAAAGATACTTAGAGAAAAGATTACTAAGTGGAGCTAATCAGTAATGACATTTTTTTGTTTATAAACAGATGCCAGAAAATTCCAGTTTATAAATCTACAGGACTAAACCACTGGGTTAAGATTTTATTAAAAGTTTGATCCCAGAAAACATTTTGTAAGCAGTTGATTAGAGACTAGTTATATATTTTAAAACTGAGTAAATACTCTTCTATATTTATAATAATTTTAAATTTAGCAGTTAATTTTGATAATGTTTATATTAAGTTTTAAAAATCTTTTATAAATTAGCAGTTGAAATAGTTTTGTTTTGTTTTTTTTAAATGTTTATTTATTTTTGAGAGAGCACAAACAGGGGAGGAGGAGAGAGAGGGGGACAAAGGATCCGAAGCAGGCTTGGGGCTGACACCAGCAAACTCAATGTGGGGCTTGAATTCATGAACTGGAAGATCATGACCTTAGCCAAAGTTGGACACTCAACTGACAGACTCTTGATTTTGGCGGCTCAGGTCATGATCACATAGTTGTGATACTGAGCCTCACTCAACGCTGAGTATGCAGCCTGAGTGGGATTCTCTCTCTCCCTCTCCCTAGCTCATGGGCTTTAAATAAATAAATAAATAAATAAATAAATAAATAAGCAAGTAAGCTGAAAAAAAATTCTGAAATTCAAGAGAAGCTATGCCCCACAGCTCCCAATTTTAGAAAATATGCATTTTTCTCAACCTTAGAATCTATAATACACTTACCTATAATTTTACCATTTTCATCAGTTACTGAAATACCCACAGGTACAGGAATTTCACAGTCTTTTCCTCTGGAGCCTTTCAGTGCATTAACACTACAAAAAAATAAAGCTAAATCAAAACAGAGAAAACCCACTATATCAAATGGTCTATGCCCAACCAAATATAATGGTTTACAAAGACTAGCAACAAAGTTTTCTTGTTAATGCAGATGTTAAGTGGCCAAATATCTGTGGAAGAGAAAACTGTCCCTAATTGTTTACTTGCATTTTAGACTATCACATAAATTTAACAAAAATAAAATAATAAAAACAAATAATACATAATACATAATGATTTAAGTTACCAAGCTAATCACCAAAAGTCATTTTAACCCATAATGAACTAAAATACTGTATATCTGAAGAGATCATTGCTACAACACAAATAAGCTAGAAATAAAAGGAAAACCCATTGAATAAGAAAGCTTTTAACTCTGATCTCAAATAAAGAGTACACTAATTATAGGAGGCTCATCTGACTAGTCTCATACTGTTCATGAAAAAATTAATTGGTATAAACTTTTAACTAGCAATTCTATTTCTGGAAATTTATCCTAAAAAAAAAAAAATGAACCATATAAAATACTATATACACAAGGATATATATTACATTGTGACTATAACAGTAAAAATATCTATAATTACCTCAATAAGTGAATGACAAATGTTATGTTATTTCCAGTAGTATATTAGTATGCAGCTATTTTGAACAATTGTCCGGTGCGGAAAAAAAACATTAAGTGAAAAGAAAAGGTCGGAAAATACTGTGCTTTCACTTTTGTACCCCAAAATTTCAAATACATCCATATAATTACAAGCTGTCACAAGTCAATTTGCATAAATGTACATAAAAGTCTTAGAAAAGTCAAGAAATGATTAATAGTGGTTACCTATGGGTGGAAGAATTATAGGTGACTGACTTCTTTTTTCACATCTTTTTACTTTATCTGATATTTTTACAATGAGCTTGAATTATACAGAGACAAAATGAACAAAAATATACAAAGAGATTAGACTATACAGTTACATAATAACTATACTAAGGCTATTACATAATCATCTACTACTTTTTCAGCCAAAAATATGTCCCAGGCACTATTAACAGCTTTATTTTTTTAATGTTTATTTGGAGAGAGAGCGTGAGCAAAAGCACATACAAACGAGCACAAACTGAGGAAGGGCAGAGAGAGTCCCAGGAGATATTGTAATGGAATCACGAGTAACTTGCACCACCTGCAGGAAATTACTTTCCATCTGGCACCAATGTATAAATTCCACCTACACCCCCCCCCCCCAACTTTGCTTACACACACGTTAACGATTACTATCTGATTTGTTTTCTTCACGTTCACCACATGTGTAAGATCTTGTTTTCTCCACTTTCATGTGTGTAAGCTCTTGTTTTCCTCATGTTCACCGGGTGAGTAATATCTTATGAGCTCAATAAAAACAGAGATAAAACTCCTGTTCCAGGCCCTTGTCTTCTCCTGGACATTAACTTCTCTCATATTCAATTCTGCATCCGTTCGCTTACTGGACAAGAGAGAACTCCAGACTCATAGTCTGCAGCACAGAAATTTTAACATTTGTTCTTCCAATCTATGAGTACGGAATGTTTTTCCATTTCTTTGTGTCATCTTCAATTTCTTTCATCAGTGTTCTATAGTTCTCAGAATATAGATATTTTACCTCTTTAGCTAAATTTATTACTAGATATCTTATGGGTTTTGGTGCAATTTTAAGTGGGATTGGTTCCTTGATTTCTTTTCCTGCTGCTTAATTACTAATGTATACAAATGCAACAGATTTCTGTAGGTTGATTTTGTTTCCTACAACTTTCTGAATTCGTGTATCCATTCTAGAAATTTTTTGGTGGTCTTTTTGGTTTTATATGTACAGTATCATGTCATCTGCAAACAGTGAAAGGTTGACTTCTTCCTTGCCTATCTGAATGCCTTTTCTTTTTGTTTTCTGATTGCTGTGGCTAGGACTTCCAGTGCTATGTTAAATAAGAAGTGGAAGTGGACATTCCTGTCTTTTGCCTGATTGTAGAGGAAAATCTCTCAGTTGTTCCCCACTGAGGATAATAGCTGTGAGTTTTTTGTATATGGCCTTTATTATGTTGAGGTATGTTCCCTCTAACTCTACTTTGTTGAGAGTTTTTACTATGAATGGATGTTGTACTTTGTCAAATACTTTTACTGCATCTATTGAAAGGATAATATGCTTATCTTTTTTTATTGTTATTATTGTGGTCCATCACATTTGAGTGATTTGTGAATATTGAACCACCTGTGCAGCCCAGGAATAAATCCCACTTGTGATGAATGATTCTTTTAATAGAATGTTGGACTGGATTTGCTAGTATTTTCTTGAGAATTTTTGCATCCATGTTCATCAGGGATATTGGCCTATAGCTCTCTTTTTTAGTGGGGTCTTTGATTTTGTTATTCAGGTTATGCTGGCCCATAGAATGAATTTGGAAGTTTCCCTTCCATTACTATTTTTTGGAATAGTTTGAGAAGAATAGGTATTAACTCTTCTTTAAGGGTTTGGCAGGATTCACTTGTGAAGCCATCTGGCCCTGGACTTTAGTTTGTTGGGAGATTTTTTATTGCTGATTCAATTTCTTTGCTGGTTATGGGTCTGTTTTCTACTTCTTCCTATTTCAGTTTTGGTAGGAATGTTTCTAGGAATTTATTTATTTCATCCAGGTTGCCCAACTTGTTAGTATATAGTTTTTCATAATATTTTAAAAGATTCCATGCTCCTGGATAGGAAGAACAAATATTGCCAAAATGTCAATACTACCCAAAGCAATCAATGCAATCAATCAATTCAATGCAATCCCTATCAAAATAACACCAGCATTCTTCACAGAGCGAGAACAAACAATCCTAAAATTTGTATGGAACCAGAAAAGACCCCGAATAGCCAAAGCAATTTTGAAAAAGAAAACCAAAGCAAGAGGCATCACAATCCTGGACTTTAAGCTATACTACAAAGCTGTAATCATCAAGACAGTACGGTACTGGCCCAAGAACAGACACTCATATCAATGGAACAGAATAGAGAAGCCAGAAATGGCCCCACAAACGTATGGCCAACTAATCTTTGACAAAGCAGGAAAAGATATCCAATGGAATAAAGGCAGTCTCTTCAGCAAGTGGTGCTAGGAAAACTGGACAATAACATGCAGAAGAATGAACCTGGACCACTTTCTTACATCATACACAAAAATAAACTCAAAATGGAGGAAAGATTTCAATGTAAGACAGGAAGCCATCAAAATCCTCGAGGAGAGGGGCGCCTGGGTGGCTCAGTCGGTTAAGCGTCCAACTTCAGCTCAGGTCACGATCTCGCGGTCCGCGAGTTCCAGCCCCGCGTCGGGCTCTGGGCTGATGGCTCAGAGCCTGGAGCTTGCTTCCGATTCTGTGTTTCCCTCTCTCTCTGCCCCTCCCCCGTTCATGCTGCGTCTCTGTTTCAAAAATAAATAAACATTAAAAAAAAAAATTAAAAAAAAAAAATCCTCAAGGAGAAAGCAGGCAAAAACCTCTTTGACCTTGGCTGCAGCGACTTCTTACTCAACATGCCTCCGGAGGCAAGGGAAACAAAAGCAAAAATGAACTACTGGGACCCCATCAAAACAAAAATCTTCTGCACAGCGCAGGAAATAATCAGCAAAACTAATAGGCAACAGATGGAATGGGAGAAGATATTTGCAAATGACATATCAGATAAAGGGTTAGTATCCAAAATCTATAAAGAACTTACTCAACACCCCAAAACCAAATAATCCAGTGAAGAGATGGGCAAAAGACATGAATAGACAGTTCTCCAAAGACATCCAGATGGCTGACACATGAAAAAATGCTCAACATCACTCATCATCAGAGAAATACAAATCAAAACCATAATGAGATACCACCTGTCAGAATGGCTAACACTAACAACTCAGGCAATGATAGATGTTGGCGAGGATGCAAAGAAAGAGGATCTCTTTTGCATCGTTGGTGGGAATGCAAGCTGGTGCAGCCACTCTGGAAAACAGTATGGAGGTTCCTCAAAAAATTAAAAATAGAACTACCCTATGACCCAACAATTGCACTACTAGGTATTTATCCAAGTAGCTGTCAATTTTCAATTGCAACTCAATAAGAAATAATATAGATACTCACACACAAATTCACAGTCGTGTGTGTGTGTGTGTGTGACTTTAAAGTTTTGTGAAACTGTATTTAATAGGTGATACATGATACTGTTTCCTATTCTTTTTATTTGAAATCTAATGAATTGATTTTAAAATCCTAATGCAATGTTTTTCAAACATTCACAGAATGTGTGACATTCATACAGTCACAACCAGCATTTAAAACAAGATATGTGATCACTTCAACAATATGAATGTAGAACAATGCCACAGAACTGTACATTCAAAAATGGTTAAGGGGCGCTTGGATGGCTCAGTTAAGCATCCAACTTTGGCTCAAGTCATGATCTCATGGTCCGTGAGTTCGAGCCCTGCATCGGGCTCTGTGCTGACAGCTCAGAGCCTGGAGCCTGCTTTGGATTCTGTGTCTCCCCCTTTCTCTGCTCACCCTCACTCACTCTGTCTTCTCTCTCTCTCAAAACATAAACATTGAAAAAAAAATTTTTTAATGGTTAAAACAAATTTCATGTTATAATGTATATTTTCCCACAAGAAAACAACAATGTACAATATGCCACAGAATAGAACAGAAAATAGACATAACATACATGGTCAGGTAAAGTCTAAAATGTTTCTCACTATGGATGGCAGTAAAACTCATTTGAAAGTAGTACAATAAAGAACCGAGAGACACAGTCTGAAAACACTGACTTAGAGCACTTAAAAGGAAGTCTAATAATCGAGATCTTCTTCCCAGGACTAACTTTTTCACCTCCCCAAAATTAAAGCACATGAACAATTTTTAAAGGAAAAGAAGGGAGTTAAGATTTATATTCAATAGGGAACAAATCTCTTCAGATGGAATTGAGTTTTGTCTGAAAAACAGAAAATGAGGAGGTGAAGGTAGGTGGGTGGGGGGAAAATTGGCAACAAAATACTGATAAAACTTAGTTGTTTGGGGTAAGGACATAGACTGGTTGAAAGTACTATATTCTTGAGGTAAAATGGGGGATAAATGAAGCAATGTGTAGATATTAGTGCATAAAAAAAATTCTCTGTAGTAAATATTAAACTCCAAAAAATATTTCAAAAAGTTAAAATACCAATCTATTCTCAAATCAATCATTCATGATTTTAACTGATTTATACAAAGTTTTTGAACTGAAATTTACAAAGCGATACCTTAAAATCAGAGCATGATACACGATACCCCATTGTAGGAGTTCATCTTTGAGTCTACTACATGTAAGGCATTAGTTTATTCTTGATTCTCAAAAAGTGTGTTATCCCTGTTAGCACTGCAAAATGAAAACAAATGAGAGCTCAATTTCATCAATTCAAGAGTCTCATCTTTTGGTTCTATAACCAGAAACCAAATGTCAGATAAGGTAACTTGAAAATCGCTTGTAGATTTCTGAGTTGACAAAAACAACACTGAACAATTGATTACAAAAACACTGAACACTGTGTAACATAGTGGGCCATAAAAATGCATCTCCTAGACCTGACTGCAGGGAACATAACTGACCTATGGTCCAGCTGCTGTGCTCTGAAATCTTAAAGAGATGATGCTTCTTGCAGTCTACTTCCAGCCAATGACTGGGTACAGCAGGGTTACTAAGGCAACCCCTTTGTAGGAAACTAAGATTCCTCTGATGGGCAACTTTTGATTAAGGAATCACCATCAGCTGTGCCTAAACTTTCTTAGAACTACAGAGCAGACTAAAACTTTGCCCTTCCTACTCTCCTCCATAAGGCATTAGACCTGCAAAGTGGTCAGACAGCTTTCCCAACTACCCCTCAGGTCCCTCCCCAATTTGCCTTTACAGGTGTTTAAGTGTTTTCCCCAAAAAATCTCTCATTCATCTCATCCTACCTTGGTACCTACTTCTTGTAGGACCCAAATTTAGATACATGAAGACATAATTCACAGAGCTATAAAATAAATTCTGGCATTCAGTAAGTTTATTCAACTTCGTGACTTAATTTACCTGAACTCTACAAGATAAACAAGACTGTCACCTCCTCCTTAGCTTCTATGACACTAAATCTCTCCTGACTATTTTAGATCACATCTGCTTTTTTCCCTTAAATGTTGGTGAATAATAGAATTTGATCCTCAATCCTTTCCTCTTCTGTAATACACTTACCCTGGTCCATGCCTATGATCAACAAATTTATCGCTAGACCTGACCATATTCCTGAATGACAGACCTATATTTTAAGTGCTTGCTTATATCTTTATAGACCCTTCAAACCCCCTTCCTCTACATCTCAGTTGCCACTTTCTACCATAATCCTTCTCAAAGAATGGTACTACTATCTACCTACTACTCAAGTCAAAACCAGGAAGTTATCCTTGATTTATTATTCTCCTTCAGTACTCTCATCAATCACGAAGTCTAACTTATTTCACTTTTTTAACCTAGCTCTAATCCATCCATCTGTCAATCCAATCCATCATTCAGCTAATGTTAACTGAATATCTACTATGTACCAATCACTGTACTATACATCTGGGGAGAAATGATGATCTAAACTCTTCTCTGCTCTCATGGACCTCAACAGTAGACTGGTAAGAGAGCAGACAGTAATCATTATGTGAAAAATGGAAAATTATAACTGTGACAAGTTTTATGAATTAGAACTTACACATGTGAGTAGGTATGGGAATTATGACTTAATCAGAGAAATCAGGAAAGACTTGAGCTTAAATCTAAAGGATTCATAGGAAGCAACCAGATGAAGGTGAGGAAAAAGTATTACAGGAGAGATAACACAAACAAAGGACCAGTGATAGAAGACAAATACCACTATAAGATACTAAAAGAAAGCCAACATGGCTGGAATGCAGAAAACATAGAATGTAGAAGGGAATGTAGAGGGCCTGTACCTAGAAAGATAGGTACAGGCCAGACCTTGAGAACTTTGTCACTTACAAAATATTGCGATATTCTGTAAATTGGCCTCAGTCAACATGTCCAATCCATTCTTTAACCAATTATCCCTAGAGTGATCTTCCTAAACACTAATGTATTGTCACTTGCCTATTTAAAATCCTTCAATGGCTTCCCGTCACTCTAAGATAATATTCAAACTGTAACACAGTATATCAGATCCTTCATAATCTGGACTACAATGTCTTTATTTTAAAACAAGCTGCCCCACTTGTACCACAGTTATGCTAGAAATATTTATTATGTCACCAAACAGCTTGTTCCCTCCTAACCACTGCCTTTATAAATGTTGTACACTTGCCAACACACCTTTTCCTGCCTTGATTGTCTGGCAACATCCTATTCCCCTTTCAAGACTTGGTTCAAGCACCACTTCCAAAATCTAGGTAACTGAGTAAGATTTTTCTTCAATTTCTTTATAATAGAAGAAAAAGTTTTTTTCCCCATATTTTGAGAGCAACATATATTCCGTAAAAAAAATTACAAAAATTTGCAAAAAAAAAAAAATAAAGGGAATATTTTGATGTCACAGAGAAAAGACCAAAACAAGCCAAAGGAAAATACACAAGAGACAGATCAGTGAAACAGGCTCTAAACCTTAAGATCCTGGTAGAACTACTGGTGACGGTGGAGTGGGTAGCACAGTTGAGATTTGAAGAAGTTTTCCCAAAGACTGTCAATGACAATTTAATTTTAGAAGAAAATGGTGGGGATTCAGATCATTTTCTGTTTCTACAGAGAAGTGCAAAAGAATATAAACAGACATTGCGAGAAGAAAATAAAAATGTTTAAGAGTCTCAAAACATTGCATAGTCTCTACCTTTTATCCTCACTAGAGCTGAGATAATTATTGTAGATGTTTGCTCAGTTATGAATAGAGGATATAATTTATTTCAAATTACCAATTCAATTTTTATCTTCTAACTTTTTTTTCCCCTGGGAAAAATTTTCAAAAATCAAAGTCATTCAGGCAATACTTACCGACTATTTGCTCCTTCTCCAGCCACAAACCGTTTCTGAGGATATTTGTCTTTAAGTTGTTTTAAAGTCATTTTCTTATGGGCTACAACCCAGACGTCACCACCTTTTCCACCTTCTCCACCTAAACGAGGGTAACCCATTCCACCACTTCCTCCCCTGGTGAAGAGTCTTAGGTTATCAATGAAGTTTCCATACTTTAAAGACAGAGAGAGAGCATTAAGATACCAAACGTGCTTACCAACTTAGAACTCCTTTCTAGTCCTTTGCTGCCACTAAAGCTCCTAAAAAAAATCAATACCACTTTGTGAATTCCAAATCCATAATCTTTTCTTAGTTCATCTCTGGTCTGACCTCCCTTTCCCTTCTGGTTAACTCCTCTAATACCTCTTTTTTTCAATGATCAATTATTGTTCCACTTTTTGTCTGAAGGTTTATGACATTGTCCCACTTTTCAATCTAGACTTTTTCCTCTGGGTGACCTCAGACTATACCAGCTAACTATCACCTAGGTGAGATATTCTCTATGCCTAGTCTGTTGAACATTTCCACCAGGAGGTAAGCTTAATAGTCTAAAGCAACTAAGGGCAAAACCCACTACTTAATTTATATTTGAAACCCCTTAAATAATCCACCTTTTCCTAGATATTAGTTGAAAAGATAATAGTCACATCAGATACAACCATGATAATATGAAAACACAAACTTTTCCTTAGGTAAATTCTGTTCCCCCAGTGTTCTTCCAAATAATGGAACCACAGTTTATCTAGTCATTGAGACTACGTAGGGGAATCTCTGACTATACCTGCTTCTTTCTCCAAAGCTCTATTTATTTTCCCTTTCTGGTACAACTTAGTATCTTGACCATCATATTAGCTCCTAAAATGCTCTTGCTGTGTTTAGTCATTCCTTCCTCAACCCATTCTTTGTCTTGCTGCCTCAGCTATTTTTCTGAAAATGGGTCTGATCTCTAATTATGTTTCTCCCGAGTAAAAAACCATTCTTTTTTTTTTTAGTTTTTGCTCTTTACAGTTTCATTTTTGTTCCTTCAACCCCTCCTATCTCTCCTTCCTCACTCTGCTCTGTACATGACCTACTGTCACATCTCCGTGCCACTGTTCATTTTTTTTTCCTTCAAAGTCATTTGTTGTTTTCTGTCATAAACCTACCTACATGTCCTACTTTCTGATATCTTTGTTAATGCTGCTAACTAACACCACTAACTTTGCTGGGATTTCTCAGCAATTAGATCTTATCTCTTATTACACCCTTTGAAAACTTACACTGCATTTACTGTTTACTTGTTTCCCTCACTAAACTTCTTGTAGGTAAAGATCCTATGTATTAACCTCTCAATTATCAAAATTCCTTACAGAGTAATTTCTTAAACTCATGGCCCTTAGTCATTTAGCATAGTTTAAATATCAAAAACATCTGGGAACTTTTTTTTAAACTACACAGTCCACTGACCATTCTGCTATACTCTGGAGGAGGGGATGAAGCTAGGTCTCACCAGGATTATTTAGAAAAAACTCCCTTGGTGATTCTGATGCAGTTTAGATCTCAGATTGCAGTGGATAGGTACATAACAAAGATTCATATATTAGTCTTTGAGTATGCAAATATAGTCATGAAATAGGATGTTGTAAGGAAACAAGGTAGAAGGAATATGGAAAAGAAGAACTTGAGGAATAGACAAAATATTTTTCTCTAAGGGTGAAGAACTTATGCTTTGATTCTTCCAGGCTATGCCAGAAATGCATCACATATAAGTGAATAGATTCCCCTTGCAAACAACATGGAGAGGAAGTGACTGTTCATGGCAACCATACCCTTCGTGACTTACCCACCACCCCCCCCCCCAAAATGTAGCAGTTTCTTTTTAGTTGAAGAATTAGTTCCCTCATATGCCCAAGTACTACCTTTCACAAGTCTCTTTTCTTTTGACTACCTATTTTTTGAAAAGTAGAGGGTTGGATAAAGTATAATTCAGAGATATTACTCATACCTCTACCTCCAATAAAAAGAAAGTTTCTGTTTTTAAAGTTCCGTTCAACAGTGCCACATTTTTTACTCCTCCAGATTCATCAGACTCAGAGGTTTAGAAAGCAAACTTAGGAGTATCTGACTCTCTTTGTTGTTTAATAATGCCGGTTAAGTTTCAAAAAAACATTACTAGTAAAGCTCTTAAAGAGATTTTTTTTTTATTTGAAGCAACTAAATTTTTACAGAAATGATTCTACAACAGGCACTGCATACAAAGATAAATTTCTTGCAAGAAGGAAGCCAATTACATTATTTTCGTTTTCTGATGAAAAGTCTTTAGAAAGCTCTTAAAAACCCTGAACTTGAGGAAAACTTTTATAAGAAAAGGCTATGTATATTACTACCTAAAAGAAAGAAGACACGCTATTTGAGCCAAAAGAAAAAGTCAGCCTTACACGGTACGTATACTATATTGCATATCTAAAACCTAATTTCCTTAGCTCCCCATTCCACGTGCACACAATTCCCTTGAAGAACCTCCACACCTGGGCCCCCAAACAACAGTTCTAACCGTTCCAGGTAGATATATTCTTCACACTTCTCAAAAGCCAAGTCTGACTCCGAAGGACTGAGAGGAGAAAACTACAGTAGAACAAGCAGTTAAAAGGCCCCCAGAAAGAAAAAGGGGAGGGAGGAAAGGGGAACCAAAGGTGGGGCTACAGGCACCAATCTGTCGAGCTTCAGGCTGAGAGGCACCAGTCACGGACCTTTCTGAACCACACGCTACCGCACCGCACCATGACTGCGACGTTCTAGGGCTGACTCCCTCGAAAGTATACACACGGACTCACCGCGCAGGAGTTTTACGTCACCATTGGCCGCCAACGCGATATTTCCTCCGCACGCGTCGGCGGAGACGGTGCACGCGCTGTATGATGGACTCCCACCGACTGGCACAGGCGCAGGCGCAGGCGCTGAGGGGCTTGCCTTACTGGTAGGTGGGAAAGAGTGACTTCTGTTTAGGCGTAAAGCAACGAAAAACACTGAGAAAATGTCGAGGGGCACTGTGGCAAAGGACAATCGGGTGCACAGTGGATACCTCAGGAATGAATACTTTGCATGGGAAGGGACTGGAGACTGAAAGGCCATGAAGGAATTTTTCCGCTAATTGAGGAAACCAAAGGTACCAGTCTTCACTCGGTGAAGCGGAGTGGAAAAAACAAAACACACGCACACGAGAAGAACCACCAACAGACAATAAAACCAAACGCGTAAAAGACAGAAATTGAGCGGCGAAAGAAGAGGCCGAAAGGCTGTTCGTTCATTGACGAGTTGAGTAATCTCTAGTAAAAGCCCGGAGACAATGCATTTAAAACTTGGGACACAAGTGTCAGGACCTGAGGTCTGTAACAATTTCATTGTAGTGGGGAAGGGAATTTGTCTTCAACCGTTTGTGAGACAGTAGCTTCTTGGAGGTGTGTAGACAGGGGGCTTTCTCCACCTCATGTCTGAAGCGTGCCGTTGGGAGAATTAGCATACTTTTTCTCTGCCGGGACAGGACCTGCAGAGAGTGGCCAGATCTCAGCCGCTTCACTCACCTCCTCTCCCCATGGCCTTCTGTAATTAAAAAAAAAAAAAAAAAAAAAAAAAAAAAAAAAATCTACAGCCAAGTTAGGCGACCCTGCACCACGCTGCTAGTCGTACAGTAATCTTTCTTAACCACTCTGGCTCTTTATTTCTGAAATCCTTTTCATACTTCTACCCCTCCTTTATGAAAATGATTATTTGGAGATACAAAATGTGAAGAAAGAAAAAAGCCCTCTCTGTTGCTCTTTTGCTATTGAACCTTACTCTGCCCCACTAGTCAATAAAGTTGGGATTGTTGTTTCACCTGTGATTAATTAATCAGAACATTAGGTTGTTAGTATGTAGAAACTTAGCTTAATCTTGATAATTTTTGCTGCCATTTGGATTACTGTCTTCACTGGGTCTTTCTGTTCTGTCAGACCAGTGTGAAGCCCAATCTATTTATTTTCTAAATTTTTTTTTCTTGTTAATGGACACAAGCCAAAATGATTTTCTTTCCCCTAATATATACACAGGAAAATGATAACAGCAAATAAAAACAAATGAGAAAATGATATTAAAACATCCTAAAATACAGAGGAACGTTCTGTACTATAAGCAAAGGAGAAAGCGTATTTTGTTTGAACAAAACATGGTCAGAGCCTGAGATATTTATTACAGCTCTGGTTATCAGATAGTAAAAGAAACATGAAACTAGAAACTGCCCCCTTAAAAATGTGCAGATAAAATGAACATGAGGTGAAATGACCCAAGGCATTATCCAGACCTGATGCAGAAGTCATTATTGGACAAAAAAATTACTACCTCTGCAATTGAGAAGACAAAACACCTTACCCATTGCTGCTAGGAAGATAAAAGTATAGGAAAAACATTAAACTTAGTAGCATTAGAGAATTTGGCATAATAGGCATGATAGTCCCAAATGAGCCATTGGCATAACTCACAATTTGATTTCAAAAAAATCTTTAATATAAGCTAGAGTTATTCTAACAAAAAATTTTAATAAGCATTTCATTTTGAAATAAATTTAAATTTGCAAAAAGTTATAAAATAGCCCAAAGACCTTTCATATTACCATTTACTCAGCTTGCCCTAATGTTAACCATTTGTCAAAACTATGGAATTTATGTTGGTACAATATGATAGACTTTACTTGATCTCTTTACTTTTTCAACTACAACCTTTTTCTGTTCCAGAATATAATCTTGGACACCACATTACATTTAATCTGATAAATATTTTAGTGTAGCTATTATTTTAAGTGTAAAATGAACAAATATGTAATTAACAAATTAACATTTTATGATTTTGTACTGTTTAATTTTGTCAGCAGACTAAAATGAGAACTAACTTGATTATTTGCTTTATAGTTTATCTAAATTGATCTTTTGCCCTCTCACCTTCTATTAATTAGATTCCTACCTTTTGTCTATCATGCTTTTGGTTCTTTCCAAGAGAAGTCAACATAGCTAAGTTAAAGGGTCTATATGTGAAACTGCAAAGATAGAGTCTGTCATCAATTTTATACCACTCTCTAGGGTATTCACTAATTTCCCGGAAATGCCAGCCTCTTCTCTATACCAAAAACTAATTTCCCAGGATACATAAGGGAACTCCTAATGTGGTGTTTTCTCCTCCAACAGGCCTCGTTATTTCCCTCTTTTTTTCCTCTCATATCAAAACTTAGCAAGCCTACAGCTTATTCCTGAGGATATTTCCAAGGACAGCCTAGCCATTCTGACAAAATAATTGTGTCAAGATGTTTCTAGGTGAAATTGGCATAAAGTTACTCCTACTAAAGATATGTACTCAATGGCTTCCAGTTACTTCACTGAGGAGAAATAACTCCATTGCTGGAATTTTCAGGTACCATGGCAAGTCGATGGAAGAGGTTTTTGGTGGATGGGCAGGTCTTCCAGATCTACTTAAGGCAGATGCTTCCTGTGATATCAATCACAGGCCTAAACCAGGATGGACTTGGAGCTAGATGGGAAAGAAGGAGGCTAAGCATGTAAATAAATAAATCTGTTTCTTATTTTTTTTTAATTAAAAAATTCTTTTTCATGTTTATTTTTGAGAGAGAGAGAGAGAGACAGAGCATGAGCAGGCAAGGGGCAAAGAGAGAGGAAGACACAGAATCCAAAGCAGGCTCCAGACTCTGAGCTGTCAGCACAGATTCTGACATGGAGCTCGAACTCCTAAACCGTGAGATCATGATCTGAGCTGAAATCAGATGCTTAACTGACTGAGCTACCCAGGCGCCTCAAGCCTGTTTCTTTTTATAATAACTACTCAGATATGCAGGAAATTTCATATATAACACATAATTGAAAATATAGTTCTATATTATACTATAGTACTACAAAAATAAACAATTTTACATTATTCATCTCATTTCTCTCTATTAATAATAGTTACTCAGGAGGTGAATAGCTTATCCCAGAATTTGCTATGAATTAACTTTCTGATACTCCATCATCTACGGTTTTTTTTTTTAGCATCTACAGTTTTTATGAATATTATGCTAGCAAGAAGTAATCATTAGATTAGATTTACTAGTACTTACTAATAAAATGTTTTCTCTCTGCACTTCCTTTTCCAGAGTCACCCCAAGGACAAAGTGTTGAAATAATAGTTTGTTTTTAGTATTCTTAACCTTCCCTTTTTGCACTCCTCCCCCCCCCCCCCCCCCCACTGCCGACACTATAATTACTTTTTACTACAGGTACTAAGTACCCTTCTGCTATCCTCTCGCAGTACCCGTGAAAACTGGATCTCAGACATGAATATGATACCTGGATTTTACAACCTGACATGATTTTAACCCAATGTGTTAATTCTCTCAGGGCATCTGCTTTTAGTTTTTTATCTCTATTTGTGGAATGAACAAAAGGCCCTAACTTCTACTAAAACAATTTAAAGCTTTACTGTGGGAGATCCTCCAGTGGGGGAATATATGGAAAGAGTAAGGCTTCAGTATAACAGAAGGTGGCAGCTTATATTGCTTCTATAAGATTCATTCTAAACTTAATTATTTTATTGATTCTATAGTGAAATTGTTATCAGGCTTCACTAGTTTTCATGTACAGAGGAAATAATTTAACCCAAAGGTCTTTTTCACTGTAATCCTTTATCCATATGATCTCCAGAGGTGTTTTATTCCCTCTTAAACACAATGCATTTGATCATATCACTGTTTTCAAGATCCCCTTATGATCTTAGAATGACTGCTATTGTTCCAGACATCATATCCATGTTCCAGGTGGGAACATTTATAAAATTTCTTTCTTGGAAGTTCCATGTTTATGTCTCATTGCTACCTCTATCTTGAAAAGCTCTTTTTTTAATTTTTTTTTTTATTTTTAATAAGGTGGTTACTTTGTCATCTCCAGCTGTTTAGATGTATATGTCTTATTCTTTTTAGTATTTCCTAACAGGGTCCATTTGGCCCAGGCCTCAGACTCAATATATGCACCCTGCATTTGTTAATTTATTCTTAAGAAATATGGTGGCTATATTGCTAACTCCTATGACATATGAATCACCTGAAGTGGGGCACAGAGTTATTCTTGTTATCCTCATAACATAAATTATTTTAGTTTCATGCCATTAAAAATATTGTTACTCTGAGAACAATTATTAATTGGGGTCTGAAACTCAGTGATTAAATCAAGTTCTCCTAGGTAATAAGGGCAAATATATTGAACAAATGAGAGCCATATACCAGTTAAGGTTCATCTTTCTAGATTAAAATGTAGTATTGTCAAACTGAGGGCCTCTGGCCATGTAATTATTGCCCTGAAACAAAACCCATGTGAAGAAAAATAGTAGATTTATTGCCTTTCTTCCTAGGGATTTATAGTTTGTTCCTTCTTTCATTCACATAACAATTACTGAATTCCAAATTTATCCCACATACTCATCTGTGGGCTGGAACACTGCCATGGTTACTGGAATAACTGAGCAAGAATAAGCAGAGTAGTTGTATTAATGAAAGCAAGAAGTAAATACTAATATTTCTGATACCTGAATTCATAGTGAATGGAGAAACTTATTCCTATTGAACATGATTTTGCTTTGTTCTTAATGCACCCTGTTTTTAATTTGAAGAATGTTATTGAAAGGTTATTTTCTTAGAAATATTTATAGAAATCCTAAGAAATGGTTGAATCATGTTTTTAAGACCCCCAGTGTCAACCACCTGTACTAGAAGGATAAAAGTATTTTAAGGGGCTTCCACTATACTATGAGTCATTGATTGCTCTCTTTTTAATACTTTCTTGTAATCATCTACATGTATAAGAATGGCCGTGGAATTATCAGAAGGACCTTTGATAATACTGCTTCCTGCTTATCCAAAACAAGAGCACTCATACAGCAGGAAATTCAGTAATATATTCAAGATTCTCATTTATCTAACACATTTTCTTTGTTGCTTGTTACTGATACTTGCTGAACAATATACACTTAATAGTAAAATAGAATTCTTAGATAATTTGAATAATAATACAAAATAAGGAAACAAATATTTATATTAACATACTCATGTATTATTTTAAGTCTTTATTACTACCTCATCATAAATTAATCATCTAGAATATTCTCTTGTAGGAGGAAGTATTGTAAGAACATGTAAGTCATTGTCCTATTGTTACCGAAACCTAAGTTCAGCGGCCCATCAGTTGAAAGGCCAATACTCAAGATATGAGTTTTGATTGGAAAGGAATATGAGTTTCATTCAGGAGGCCAGCCACCTGGGAAGAAGGTGGACTCTTGTCCAAAGGCCAGCTCCTAGGTTTCTACCTGGCCCAGAGTTTTAAATGGGTTTAATCAGTTAAGGGAGTATAGTGGTCTGTGACACTTCTTGATTACATGCAGACTCGATGATGCCAGCTACAGAGTTATCTTGGTACGCGGAAATTTTGCAGGAAATTCTGGTTTTTTGGTGTCCAGGACTGATTGTGCAAGAAGGTCTGGTTCCTAGGTACCAGACGGTGGTTGGGCAAGAGCACTCTTATTTTTACAAAGGAGGGGAAGGTCTATAGATTCACAGAGGTCAGTAAAGTCATTTGTGTGACTTTAAGCAGAAAAAAACATTTTGCTAAAAGATTGCTGGGCTAAACACAAAGCCAAGGTGGCTTCAAGCAGACATGCTGGCCTCAGTGGCCTGGGAAAGTTTTGGCTCCTTATTCCCCGAGGCCAGTGGTCTGCAAATATCAAAGAAAGCAAATTAGTTCTGTTACAGATGAAGGGCCATAAGTCAGCAGGCAAGGAGTGTGTTAACTTGAAGCAAGTTAGCCCTTAAGACCAGCTGGAGTGCTGTTACACTATACGTGTGTGTTAGACTATCACTCCACACGTGGTAAGCTACAGCTTTGAAATGGAATAGCATTTGTGCACATTGCACCCATTCTATAGCCTACATAAACACATGGCAGAGACTGTACTCTGAGAAGGTGAACAACACATAACTTATTAGAGGACATGGTTGTGTGTGTAGAAATGAAGTGTATTAAGAACCTATTTTGTTCAAGAGTTGTATAGAACATAAAAAATATATAGTTTTTTAATCTTTCTAAAGGGCCATAGACACCTCTAAAGAGACAATTTTAAAACATTAAGTCCAATAGTTCTGGTTGGACTTTAAATTCATTCATCTAATTCATTCATTTAACTAAATTCATTCATTTAAATTCATTGATTCATTCAATCTGTCTTTTCCAACAGCGCTAAATTTCTCATTTGATTACTGCAGAGCTCCCAGAAATTTCAGTATTCATTTCTGATACCTATTTCCCTATCTCCCTTTCACTCTTCAACCTACTAGAACTTTATTTATGTTCTTAGTATTTCAGTAAAATTGCACTCACTGGGCCCTTTTCTCAGTTCATATTTTATGTGATCTGGAAATGGCTATTAGTGAGGCAATTACAGTTATTGGATATTTTCCCAATTTTAATGACCAAACTGACAAGAGAGAAAAAAATGAAGATATCAAAAGGTAATATAGAACTTTTGATTTTATATAATTATTTTATGTAATTATTAGTAAGAAAAATTAGGCTCAAATCCCAATGTGTAACAAAACTGAGTGGAAAACAACCCAGTTTGGCAATTATAGCTAAGCATTGGCCCCCCTGACCTAACAATGCTAAAAAAGTTTCTGATGAGTCAAAATGAGGTGGCAATAGTTGAACAATGGAAAGGATGAGTCTGTATCTAGGGCAAGTACAAGTTCTTGGGAGCCTTTTAGGGTAGAATTGGTTTAAGACTTATATGTGAGTGGTTTTTTTTTTTTTTTTTTTTTTTTTAATTTTACATTGAACAACTCTAAGCACAAGACCTAACAAAACACATTTTTTTTTTTTTTTTTTTTTTGCTTCCCATTATCTCTTTAAATCTTTCCAGTAGTGGGAGTTTTCCTCCACTATTAAATTACAGTTCCAGGATTTATTTTCTACTCACTCTTAGATAATAAACATTCCTTAAAAACATTTTCAGGGCCCAAACAGTCTGGATTCAGAAATTAGAGTGTTGGTTCTTGTATAATAATCAAAACTCTGCATTTAATTCAAAGTTACAGTTTTCCTCCTTCTTTCAGCTAGTGCTGATCTTAGGTGCCATTTTGCTGACCTTGACTTCAGGCCATTCTAAATTTGGAGCATGAGACAGAGGAAGAAAGGATAATAAGAATATATTTACTTGAACTTGGCATTGGTGGGCTAGATTTGAGTTCCTGGGTTTGGCAGGTATTTAGAGCTAACTCTTTCATGGATGCTTTTATGAAGATGGTAGAAGAGTCCTACCACTGAGGTCTCTCACCTCTTGTTCCCTAGTAGATAAATCTGTGTTTGAACACTTCTTTGATATTCTTTCCTATGAGAATCCTATTCTAGATCCTATCCTTGTGGATGGGCCCCTTGATCCCTTTCAGTAGGTCTATTGAACTGAATCCAGGGTGAGCTCTTCTTCATATATGGCCCACCTCCAGTCATGGGAAACCCTCACATAGACTTTACCTTGGCAAATTAGAGTGCAGGCCAATATCCAAACAATAGAAACTCTTCTCCTTTAGCACCATAGCAATTGGTGAGCCAATTTCTTGACTTCTTGATTTCTCTGGACAGGAATCAGACTACTCATTATGCCTCACCACTGTAGGAGTAAAGTAGTGTGCTCTCTCAGTAGGCTTCTTGGAGGCCTCTGCACATCCAAATGAAAGTGAGGAAAGTGAACAGGCATTCGCTGTTCTCTGCCCATTGGGGATGGAAGACCTCAGAGGTCCAAGAGTTTTGTGACCATTTTCTTCAAAATATGAATTTGTTCACTATATTGTACACTTGAAACTAATATACCATTGTGCATTAATTATACTGGAATTAATAATAAAGGAAAAGAAATCTGAATTTGAGTCTGACACCTTACTTTAGTATGAAGTGTCCGACTTCTTACTACTTCTTGATGTGTCAGCTATAACTTGTCAATGTCCTCAGATATTTCTTTTTTGGGAAATATTAAATTTAATATGAATTGAATCAACCAAAACACGAACACATTATTTTCTTTTTTCTCTACATGAACTTTTGTCATTATTTTATTTTATTTTATTTTATTTTATTTTATTTTATTTTATGTATGTATTTATTTTTAATTTATATCCAAGTTAGTTAGCATATAGTGCAACAATGATTTCAGGAATAGATTCCAGTGATTCATCCCCTATGTATAACCCCAGTGCTCATCCTTACAAGTGTCTTCCCTAATGCCCTTTACCCATTTAGGCCATCCCCTCACCCATAACCCTTCAGGCAACCCTCAGTTTGTTCTCTGTATTTAAGAGTCTCTTATGTTTTGTCCCTCTCCCTGTTTTTATATTGTTTTGCTTCCCTTCCCTTATGTTCATCTGTTTTGTATCTTAAAGTCCTCATAGGAGTGAAGTCATAAGATATTTGTATTTCTCTGACTTATTTTGCTTAGCATAATACCCTATAGTTCCATCCGTGTAGTTGCAAATGGCAAGATTTCATTCTTTCTGATTGCCAAGTAATACTCCTGTATACCACCTCTTCTTTATCCATTCATCCATTGATGGACATTTGGGCTCTTTCCATACTTTGGCTATTGTTGATAGTGCTGCTATAAACATTGGGGTGCATGTGTCCCTTCGAAACAGCATACATACACCAAACATAACAGCATTATCCCTTGGATTAATACCTACTAGCGCAATTGCTGGATCATAGGGCAGTTCTATTTTTAACCTTTTGAGGAACCTCCATACTGTTTTCCAGAGTGGCTGTGCCGGTTTGAATACCTACCATTTCTCTGCATCCTTGCCAACATCTGTTGTTGTCTGAGTTGTTCATGTTAGCCATTCGGATAGGTGTCAGGTGGTATCTCACTGTGATAATGATTTGTATTTCCCTGATGATGAGTGATGTTGAGCATTTTTTCATGTGTGGGTTAGCCATCTGGATGTCTTTGGAGAACTGTCTGTTCATGTCTTTTGCCCATTTCTTCACTGGATTGTTTGTTTTTTGGGTTTGAGTTTGATAAGTTCTCTATAGATTTTGGATGCTAACCCTTTATCTGATATGTCATTTGCAAATATCTTCTGCCATTCTGTCGGTTGCCTTTTAGTTTTGCTGATTGCTTCCTTTGCTGAGCAGAAGCTTTTTATTTTGATGAGGTCCCAATAGTTTATTTTTGGTTTTGTTTCCCTTGCCTCCAGAGATATGTTGAGTAAGAAGTTGCTGCGGCCAAGGTCAAACAGGTTTTTACCTGCTTTCTCCTCTAGGATTTTGATGGCTTCCTGTCTTAGGTTTACGTGGTCTTTCATCCATTTTGAGTTTATTTTTGTGTATGGTGTAAGAAAGTGGTCCAGGTTCATTCTTCTGCATGTCACTGTCCAGTTTTCCCAGCACCATTTGCTGAGGAGACTGTCCTTATTCCACTGGATATTCTTTCCTGCTTTGTCAAAGATTAGTTGGCCATACATTTGTGGGGCCATTTCTGGCTTCTCTGTTCTGTTCCATTGATCTGAGAGTTTGTTTTTGTACCAGTACCATACTGTCTTGATGATTACTGCTTTGTAATACAGCTTGAAGTCTGGGATTGTGATGCCTCCAGTTTTGTTTTTCTTTTTCAGGATTGCTTTGGCTTTTTGGGGTCTTTTCTGGTTCCATACAAATTTTAGGATTGTTTGTTCTAGCTCTGTGAAGAAAGCTGGTGTTATTTTGATAGGGATTGCACTGAATATGTAGAGTGCTTTGGGTAGTATTAACATTTTAACAACATTTGTTCTTCCAATCTGTGAGCATGGGATTTTTTCCATTTTTGTGTCTTCTTCAATTTCTTTCATAAGCTTTCTATAGTTTTCAGTGTATAGATTTTTCACCTCTTTGGTTAGGTTTATTCCTAGATATTTTATGGGTTTTGGTGCAATTGTAAATGGGATCGATTCTTTGACTTCTGTTTCTGTTGCTTCATTACTGGTGTATAGAAATGCAACTGATTTCTTTGCATTGGTTTTATATCCTGTCATTTCTCTTCTTAATAATATCTTCATAATATAGTTGTGGGGAACTAAAGAATGTGTTAATATGAATTGTTTTCTCTTTACAACTTTTCTGTTACAATAGCATATTTATTTGTGGATGAAATTTCCTCCCTTGTTATCATTTTTCCCCTTCTGAAATGTGAAGGAATTAATAATCCTTCAAGTAAACCTCTATGGGCTGATGTTGGGCTATAAGAACTGCTCTCTTGTATGCCATTAATTTCAAATTTGGACTTCTCTTTGCCTACTGTGTCGGGAATGATCACATCTCTTCATTAAGGAAATTATCTCTCATATGAAATGTCATCTTAGAAAAAAATGTTAATATTGTCATTTGTCTTGCCATGTAAGACTTCTGACAGAATATTCTCCAATAGATGAAAGGTGTTTTCTTTTATCATAGAAAAATGGTGTCTTATAACTAATGAATGCATTTTGTTAAAAGAAGGTGAGATCTGTCATGTATGGAAATTACAGCTCAAAGAGGAGAGAAAACAACTGCATCACTTTTGTATTACTTCCTTCTAAGATACTAAAGTGTTGCAACAAGAAAACAAAGATTACTACTTATAAAACGTTACTCTGAAGCTAGATATAAAAGGCTGTAACAGAATTAAAGAGGACATAAAATTGAATAATCTTGATCCATTTTATTTGCATAGACAGATAGGAATTGCGACTGAGTCAAAGCTATGATCCGCCCAGGTCAACATTTTACTAACAACAGTAGCCAAGTTGATAAAAACTGTTATGCAAGTGCTAGTCATAATATCTGAGAATTTCAGATGAAATTGTAGGGTGGTTGGAATCAGAAAATTGAATTCATTGAGTTGTTTTGTCCCATCACATTTTGTAAGTCTTAAATACATCCAACTTCACTTCATGTCTTTTTAAATAGGGCCATGATTGGGGTTTAGGTGAATCACTATCTTCTTTCTCACGGTATTTTCGTGAAGGGCATGACTGGTAATTTCATACCATGTCTATTCAGCTGTAACTATGGTTTCTAGAATTTCTTTCCCTTTAGTAGTTTCAATTTAGAGTTGGCCATTAAAGATATTGCATGAGGGGCACCTGGGTTGCTCAGTCGGTTGGGTGTCTGACTGGCTCAGGTCATGATCTCACGGTTCGTGAGTTTGAGCCCCGCGTTGGGCTCTGTGCTGACAGCTTGGAGCCTGGAGCCTGCTTCGGATTCTGTGTCTCCCTCTCTCTGCTCCTCCCCCATTCACGCTCTGCCTCTCTCTCTCTCCCAAAAATAAATAAAGCATAAAAAAAAATTTGCATGAGATTTGGAAGGGGGCAGCAACAGCCATTATACTCAGAAGGTTGATGCAGGGCCCCAGGCAACATTGCTCGATACATGCTTGCATACTTGCACGTTTGTGAACTTGTGTGTGTGTGTGTGTGTGTGTGTGTGTGTGTGTGTGTGTGGTTACTGATGTGCTGGTTCACCATGTTCACATGGATTAGCACCCAGTCCCATGGTTTCTCTAGCTCCCATGAGATCTCCTTCAGCTTTTCCAGTTCCTGGGCATGGATAGCAAGATGGTCAAAGACAGCAACTTCTTCTGCAGGTCCAAGGAGCTTCCTTGGAGTTTGATATAAGTGACCAGCATAGGTTCCAGTTTGTACTTATGGAAGAAAAATGCATTCTTACTTCACCCTACTGTCTGTCCAGCTTTTATTCCTGACTCTCTGACTTACTGACTCACAATGACTTTAGAACCTCCCCCTCACCTCCCCCAGACACAAAGGCAATTACCTTCCACAGAGTTTTTCACACCTCTTTTTGTGGTCCATTGTAATTGCCTTTTCTCTAATCTTGCAACTATTTGCATTCTGATCTTTCATTCCTCACCTTCTCTCACAATTGTGTAAATTCTAAAACCTATAGTAAATCTCTTATTCCACAGTGTTCTGTTTTCCCAATTGAAATGCAGCTAACATATTGCCTATTTATAGAAAGGATCACAAGAGATACCCTTAGTTATATACCTCAGTGGGAGAGCTCAAAAAACCCAAGGTAAAAGATGTCCCTTGGACATGGCAAATAAGATGTCTGTTTAGCTTGGCAAGGGAGACCAGGAAGGCCACTGCATAGCCTACACCAAGGAATGCCAAAATATCTTAAATATAGCAAGAAAATTAAAAAGGAATCCAGAAGTTTTTAGACCTACCTTATATGTATTTATATTCTCAATGAAATAAAGTTAAAAAGACTAACTCTTAAATGTGCCCTTTTCTTTACATATGTTTTAAATTCTCTAATAACTTAATCTCTATTCTCTGCTTTCACGTAATTGTAGATGCAAAAGAAAGGAAAAAGAAAAGCCAGAAGGCAAGATGCTAAGAAGTGCCTAACTTTATTTTCCAAAGTTCTAAACTTGTGCATGCTCCCACTTAAAGTCTGTGTGAACATATACACTAAGTTTTCATTCCATTTAAGGCCATTCAAGGATCCCTGTCTTGGTATTAGCATCATCATTCATGTAACTGATAAAGCCAAAATCCTTAGTCAATCTTGTTTCCAACTCTTCCTGGCTTCTCACATCCAAACCATCAGTGAATCTGACCAAACTTAAATATTTCCAAGTTCCAATAACCTCTTACCACCTTTACTCTTACACTTACTTACCTTCTTCTTGTACTGTAGTAAAAGCCTCTTAGTTGATAACCCTGCTTCTACTCTTGACCCCTTTGGTCCATGCTCTACAGAGTGGTCTGTGGGAGCCTTTGAACATATAAATCAGATAATTTTCTTTTCTATCTTAAAATTTGCCGGCATCTGCCAATTGCAACTAGGATAAAATCCACAGTTTTAAGGTCCCACATGTCCTGGCCTCTGGCAATTTGTCTATGATGCTCTCTTGAACACATTAAGTGTGTACCCATTTTGCTAGCTATTCCCTCTGCTTGGCATGTTCTAACACATGCCAAGTGTCTTATCTTGTCTTATCTTCTTGGCCAACTGTTACCACTTCAGCCCCAACATAAAATGTCATCTTTTCAGAGATCTCTTCTGGAACCCCTATGTCTAAGATAGTGACCTATAAGTCACTTTGTATTTTAAATTTTTATAAATCTTGCCACTGTCTGCAATAATCCCTATTATTTGTATAGTTGTTAATTTATTGTCTGTCTCTCTCCCCTAGGGCCTTGTCTACTTGTTTGCCAGTGCAACCCCATAACCTAGCTCAGTACCTGGCAAGAAGTGCTTATCAAGTATTTTTGAATGAAGTGGTGATTTTCCTTTATAAAAAAAATATGGAATTTGTTTATATTGTTATAATTACATTCCTAGTTTTTAGAACATGTTCTTATAGAAACTTACAGAAACCTGTATATATTTACTGTGAAGACTTATATTGCCTGCCTGTAATGGGAATCTGGATTGTTTAGAATCACAGTGATTAGAAATAACAAGAATCTGTAGTTCCCTTTTCCAACTGCTGTCTAAATGCCTCCTGTACCAGCATATCATTCTTCCTATAACTGTCCCCTTCAGGAAGCTGGTCCATCATTATGGGAAACATGTAAACCCCTGAACCCTAAAACTGTCCTTTGGCTTTTCTGCCCTTAAATTTACCATGGCGTTGCCTGGCCCACAATTATCCCCAATTAGTCATACTTTGTTTTTTATTGGCTGTGTTTTTGATGATGTCCAATCCACTTTAGGTCTTTTAAATGGTAACTCCCCCCAAAAAAACGAAATCTAGGGGGCTGAATGTGCTATGTTACTCAGGGATTCTAGCAAAAAATTAACATCAGATATGAATTTGAAAACATTATTTCCTCTAATCTCAGAAAGACTAAGCATCAAATCATTCTCTATCTCTACCCAGCATAGTTTAGAGGAACCCAATAGTCATAGTCTGTAAAATAGTTCCAGGAAGCTTCTCTGTATCTATTATTTCAGAATTCACAGATAGATCTAGATCTAGATCCCAATCACCTCTAACAAAATCCACCACATCTAATAGGGAAACTCTAAAATACAGTGCTCTATTCTTATTAGTATAATACAGATAAACATTTTAATTAATTACTTAATTGTATAGGGAAGTCATAATTACTAGATTTGTGAACATTTGTAGTCTATCTCTTCTTGAAAATTGGCCTACACATAAGAGAAAGGATTCTTTTTTTTTTCTTTCTTTTTTTTTTTTTTTTTGGTCACTTGGGGCTATCATTTGGTCTCCTAAATTCAAGTGTAGGTCTAAACAAACACACTTTCTGAAACCAGAAAGGCTATGTGCAGCTACATAATAAAAAGCTACAGAAGCAAGAAAGAGAAAAGGTGGTAAGAAAGGGCATACAGGGAAACTGTCAGAGAAGTTTTGGGAGGCTGGGAGCTCAGAGTGGAGAAGAATTAGAGTTTCTGGGAATAGCTATGGTTTTAGGGAATATTAAGAGGAATGGTGATAGACTAAGAAGGTTTTAAGAAAGCACTCTCTCCCTTTGACATTTTCTGTCAGTGAGAAGACCTACACTACTGGGCACTGAATGTGTATCTAGTCTGGGTCATGTGGAGTACCAGATGACCTGATCCGAATAAAGATTGTATTCGTGTTATATTAGTTTGCCATTTGACTTTGCAGAACAGTTCTTCTTTATGCCTGGTATCTTTTTCTGTTGCTGGACGTTCTTTACTCTTTTGCATTCTTCATTCTCTGTCTGGTTCCTGGTGTACAGCCTTTCCTTGTGCCTGCACTGTGGACCTATAGAGAAGGCGCACAGAGGGAGCTGCAACCCTCTGGGTGCAGAAGCTTCACTTCCTAGAGTGTTGGTTAATGCATTCTGTTTTCAACTCTTATCATTGTAAAGAGATTTAGCAGCAAAGTGTGGCTCTAGAAGATTATTTTATTCTTATACAATATTTATACTTAGACACTTTGCCAGATAATCCCATCTGCTTCTTAATAGGTCTCTCATTTTTAGTTAAAATAATTGTTTCAACTACTTTTCATAAATAGGGCCCAGAATTCTATACCCTATTATGGTGGTAGATAACCCAGATTTCCAATTTTCCTTAAATTTGGGTATAATTTTACTTGTTTCATACTGAACCTAGCATTTAGTTGAAACTTCCAATAGAAAGGAAATTTCACAATTGAGATAAATGTGGAGATGTAGCACCCAGATCTCTTCAAGGAAGAACATGTTGCTTCACCTTCTGAGAGTGATATTAACAAATAGCCTTTGGCTGTAGGCCCCTTCAAGAATTGTCTCAGCTGCAAAAGCCATTTTGCCCAAGGTTGTATCCATCCAGATATGGTCTTCCAATAACTAACAGAGGAAGGGATAAAAGGGATGACCCATTTGACAACATGGCTAACCAATGGGCCATTTCAGCTTCAGCACTTCCCATGGAGTTCACTGAGAACTTCACTGGGAATTCATCACAGCTCAGCTTTTCCTTCTGCCCAGTCCTGCTTCCTTTCCCTCCATCCTACAGGTATTGATCCCAAGATCACTCCGTAACAAACATTCTGCCCCGCAAATGCTATCACAGAACCTGCTTCCTGGAGAAGTCAACCTGTGACAGTGATTCTTAAGGTTCAAAAAACATTCTGCTTATTGAGAAGAGATGTAAAGCCTAATTTTTTCTTCAAAACTAGGAAATCATTGCTAATTTTTAAGTACAAGTAAAGGTTAAAAGGTTACTACTAATGTAGATCTTTGCTTTCAAAATATCTGCTTACTTTTCTTATATGTAACATTTTTTTCCTTTAAAAATTAAGCATTTTAATCCTTTCACCGCTTAAAGATTTTTATGGTATAAGGACATAAGTTTATAAGGAAATTAATTGCGAATAGTTAGATATTTGCTTTCATTTTAGTAGTATTTTCAATGGAGCCCATAACAATTTAGAATTTCTAGTGATTTGGATGGAGCATTAATTGCTGTCTATGAGAAAATCATGAATAGAATTTTAAAATGCTTTAATATGAATAAAATGTCCTTAGAATGTATTCCATTTTAAAATCACTCTTTTTTTATTACAAAGTAATACAACTCAAAATATTATAAATAAAAGAAAAAAAAAACCTTAAATTCTATCATCCAGAGAAGTAACAATTACTTATTTTTGTATATGTTATTTTAGCTTTTGGAATAGACATTAATATTAGATGATCTTTTTGTATGTGTGTATGCTAATTTCAGTTTTAAGATACTTAATAAAATATATCTTTTCTGAAGCTCTGTTTTTAGCACTTTGCTAGCAAAGTCCTTAAAAAGTAATGAAAAGTTATAACATTTCTTTGGCAATATTTTATAATATAGAATTTTGACTAACACTGGGTGTCACTCCAATGAATTCAAACTAGTGATATTTATTACACTTAAGAAAATTCCCTGGGGCGCCTGGGTGGCTCAGTCGGTCAGGTGTCCGACTTCAGTTCAGGTCATGATCTCACGGTCCGTGAGTACGAGCCCCGCGTTGGGCTCTGTGCTGATGGCTTGGAGCCTGAAGCCTGCTTTGGATTCTGTGACTCCTTCTCTCTCTGCCCCTCCCCTCTCACTGTCTCTCTTTCAAAAATAAATAAACATCAAAAAAAAAATTAAAAAAAAAAGAAAATTCCCTTAATTGTTGTGTTGGGCTCTGTGCTGAGACTGCTTATGATTCTTTGTCTCCTTTTGTCCCTCTCCCCTGCTTGCACTCAATCTCTCTCTCTCTGTCTCAAACAACAAAATTTTTTTAAGAAGTCGCCAGATGAATTTAACAAAGGAATGTAGATGACAAAACAGAGCCAGCAATATTGAAAATAAGTCAATAGAAATTATCTAACCTGAAGAACACAAAAAAGGTTGAAATAAAAATAAACAGTAAACACATATCAAAAAGTCTAAGATGCATGTAATTGGGGGTCTCAGAAGAAGATGAGAGAGAGGAAAAATGGGCAGAAACAATATCTAAGGAAAACATGCTGAATATTTTCCAAATTTGGTGAAAGATATAAGTTTACACATTCAAGAAGTACAACAAACCCAATAGTATAAATACAAAGAAAACTGCACCTATCATAAAGAATTGGCTGGCCTTTGTCCCTGGTTCCTAGGAGGTAACCTCTAAATCTTTGGAATTTCTTTGAATGACAGGAATGTCTTTATTATTTATTATGGTCCCCTGGGACCTTACTTGAGTTTATGCTAATGAGATGACTCAGGATGGGGGCTGGCCACACCAGAGAGATTAACTATGTAATTTACTTGTAACCATGTAATTCTGAAAGATGTCAGAGAACCATAGTACATTGCATACAAGGGAGCCCACTGTCAACATATACTTTCAGTTTTCTTTATCTGAAAATATATTTTATTTCACCCTTATTCTTGGAAGATCATTTTCACAAGATGTAGAAATTCTGAGTTGATATGGTTTTGTTCCCCTCTCCCCTCCAGCACTTTAAAGATGATGTTCCACCTGTTTTCTAGTCTGCATTACTTTTATGATGAGAAGTTGCCAATCATTCAGTTCATAATTCCCTTGTATGTAATGTACCATTGTTCTCTGCCATCTTTTAGAATATGTTACTTTTCTAAAATTTAATGATAATATGCCTACTTGTGTGTACTACAACTACAACTGTAATGTTCAGTACCCAGATTTAGGTCAAATTTCACAAGTTAAGGGCACAATCCTCCCCTCACTTCAGAAATTATCTGAAATTCCAGGCTTCCTAAGACCACCTGTGCTTTTGACCCCCTAGCTATATATTTAAGGGCTCCCACTACCCTTAAAGTTCTGCAATTCACTAGGATGACTCATGGAACTTAGGAAAGCCCTATATTTATAACTACAGTTCTTTCTACAAGAAATATTAGGGAGGCTCTTCAGGCTAAAGAGAAATAAAAACATGTAAATTTAGGTCTTGGCAGAGGGGGAATGAAGAGCACTGGAAATTATAACATTGTATCATGAGGTTTATAATGTACATAGATGTAGTACATTTGACAACTTTAGCAAAAAGGATGCAAGGGTGAGTAAATGAACTACTTTGTAAGATTTCTACATGTTACATGAATCAATTCAATATTAATCCTAAATATCCTGTGAAAAGTGAAGGACACATATTGTGATCCTTAACCACTACAAAATAATGCAGAGGTAAAATTAGGATCCTGGAATACATAATATTTGTATACTTTCTATATTGCAGCTAAAGATAAAGATAAAGTAAACCTAAAATACACTTTTATTTCTTTTTCTTCTTAAACAATGTCAACAATATTTTCTACTAATTTTTTGGCAAGAGTAAGGATTAGTGATTTTTTTCAACTTTTCTCCTGAACTTTTTCTCTTATTTCCAGAGACAGTATTCAGTTCATCTTTGTCTCTGTGTTCCTGAAAAAATTATGCCTTCTAATTTCCCTTCAATTAGTCACAGTCAAGGAGTGCTTGTTTTCTCTGCAGGGTACTTATTGGTTTCAACTTCATTTCCTGCTCTTTCTCCCTAAGGTCATTGAATCACATTTTGATAAATACATCATTATTAAGGTTTACTAGAGGCAATTGCAATTGTAGATGTTTTAAATTAATGTCTTTCATTATAATGAGTCAGAAGATCAATGAATTGGAAAATTATTCTTTTTGTAGGTATTCAGCATTAGTCAGTCAACATGTCCCTGCTGTGTGTGTGGAGTGCTCTTCTAAATTCTGTGGGGTGTGATGATGGCAGTATTTCCTGGAGAAGCATGCTGTATAAAGGAGAACTGGAATAAACACAAGTGTGACAGAACTGCAACTAAGTGATTGGAAGGTAGGAAGAATGGTGGGTTGGGGGGGAATGACTAGGCTACTACTGGCCTGACTAAACCAGGCAGTCTTCACAGGCAACACTAGAGTTCTGCAAGACTTGGGTTTGACAGATCTTCCTACATGGAGGGAATATTATGGATATGAAGTAGAAATGAGCTAAAAATATTTATTGAGTGCCTATTGTATTATATGCCAGTAACTAGAAAAATATGAAATAAACATAGTATTTTTTATAAACTAGTAGGAAAGATGACACGTTTTCATAGAAAAAAGTCACCATAGGTAGTATAGATGCCAAATACAATAGGAATAGATGCCAAGGAATGTAATGAAAATGAACACCTAGTTGCAGAAGTAAGACTGAATTAAGTAGAAGGGACTTTGAAGTAGGTTAGGGCCTAACGTGACAGAAAATGAGAGATGCTCTATCATACAACTCAGAGATGGAGTGATGGCCAGGGTTGTGCTGCGAACAGATGATCATGATAGGATGGTGATGAATATACTGCTGCTGGTGACGGTGATTTTAATAAAAATAATGCATGTCTTTGAAAACATATCTGCTTAGTTAAAGGTTTTGCTTTGGATATAATGATAAATTAGTTGGATTAGTTAACTTGGCTTTACAGATACTGACTGTTAAATCTAAACTGCATGAATTTTTCATAGCTATTTTAAAATGTATTGTGTATTTTTGAATTTCACTACTGTGCCTTCTTTTTGCCAAATGAAAACTCTTATTTCAAGACCAGTCTCCTAACCTTCTCTAAAGTGTTTGACTAACTGCTGTCTTCTGGTCCTCCTCCTCCTCCTCCTCCTCCTCCTCCTCCTCCTCCTCCACTTCCTCCTCCTCCCTCTCCTCTTCCTTCTTCTCCTTCTCCTTTCTCCTTTCTTCTTCTTCCTCTTCCTCCTCCTCCTCTTCCTCCTCCTCCTGCTCTTCCTCTTTCTGCCTTCTCCTTTTTTTTCCCTATTATTAAGTAGACTCCATGACCAGTGTTAGACTTGAACTCATGACCCTGAGATCAATAGGTATATACGTACTCTACCAGGCACCCCTGCTTCTTGAATTATATCTTCTGTTTTAGTCTGTTTGGGCTGCTATAACAAAATACCAAAGACTGGGTAATTACTGTGTCCTCACATGTTAGAAGGCACTAAGGATCTCTCTGGAGCCCATTTTATAAAACACTAATCTCATTCATGAGGGTTCAATCCTCATGACTTAAGTCTCTCCAAGGCCTAGTGCCATCACCTTTATGGGTTAGGACCTCATCATATGAATTTTGGGGGGACACAAACATTCAGACCATAGCATCCTCCCTTTGGTTCTGTGATATTATACTATCCTAGAGCTTATATAGACTGAGTGCTGTTTCTGTCCTTCCTTCATTGATTCCATTTGCAGTTCATAGACTCCCTAAATTTGGGCATAGTCCTCCATCTTCTCAACTGTATCTTATCAACGTATATTCTCAAAGCAGCAATTTTCTATCAAAATAGAGACCTTTCAACTTAATTATATTTCTAGCTAAATTTTAGATATTCCAGAAAATCCAAAATCAATTCTAATGCAACAAATACTAAATCAAACTTATCCTCCCCACTAATCACCTCCCTTTCCATCTTTCATATTTGTTATTGTCACCCCCATAAGGAGGTATGCTAAAAACATTAGTTTTCTTCTCTTTCCATTTCAAATCATTGTGACCAGTCAGCAAGTTTTGTCTTTCTGTATTTGAAATATATTAGGCTCTCATTATCCTAACACTTTTATTATACTCTATTCAATAATAGAAAGGAATATACAAAACATACATATGTTGGAAACCATAGTCATAATGACTAATCAATCCACCATTCATTGAAGCTCTTTATACATTCTTCTAGATCTTTTTTTTTTAAATGTCTATTTATTTTTGAGAGAGAGCAAGCAAGTGCACATGGGAGGGGCAGAGAGAGAGAGAGATAGAGACAGAGGATCAGAATCGGGCTCTGTGATGACAGTAGAGAGCCTGAGGCAGAGCTCAAACTCCCAAACTGTGAGGTCATGACCTGAGCCAAAGTTGGACTCTTAACTGACTGAGCCATTCAGTTGCCCCCACTCTTTCTAGATCTCATTCCCTTGTATACCCAAACTTAACCATTCTCTTGAATTTCATGTTAATCATGTTCTTACTATTAAAATTATTTTATAATATACATGTATTTGTAAAGAAAATATGGTTTCATTTTGTTTATCTTTGAAATTTATAAAAATGGTATTTTCTGAAAATTATTTTTTCATCTATAATGAGTATAGCTGGAGTCTATTCATTTTCACTACACAGTAACATCCTAGTGTGAGAACATATCATAGTTAATTTATCCTTTCTCCTGTTAATGGTCATTTTGACTGTTTCTAAGTTTTTTTGCTTTTATGAACAGTGTTGCTAAGAATATTCCATTCTAGTGTATGTCTCTTGGTACCCACATGCAAGAATTTCTTCAAGATATATTCCTGAAGGGGTGCCTAGGTGGCTCAGTCAGTTGAGCATCCAACTTCAGCCCAGGTCATAATCTTACAGTTTGTGGGTTTAAGCCCCATATTGGGCTCTGTGCTGACAGCTCAGAGCCTAGAGCCTGCTTTGGATTCTGTGTCTCTGTCTCTCTCTGACCTTCCCTGCATGTGCTTTGCCTTTCTCTGTCTCTCAAAAATAAATAAATATTAAAAAATTAAATACACACACACATACACTCACTCACTCCTGGAGTGAAAAGACATCTTGCACGTTATGTGCTTGTTCAAATTACAAGATAGTGCCAACTTGTGTTCTAGACTAATCAAATCAATTCATGCTTTCTTAGCTGTGTGACAGTGCCTGTTGCTTCATGTGATGGTTAATTATATGAGTAAATTTGACTGGGACACTGGGTACCCAGATATTTGGTTACATGGAATTTCTGTGTGAATCTATTAGAGTGTTCTTGGATGAGATGAGCTTTTGAATTGGTAAACTGAGCAAAGAAGGTTGGTTGCCTTCTTCCATGTGGGTGGGCATCATCCAATCTCTTGGGGGTCTAAATAGAACAAAAAGGCAGAGGGAGAGAGAATTGCCTGACTTATTGAGGTGGGATATTGGTTTTTTTTCTTTCCCTTGGATTGGGACTTAGTCCTGTTGACTCTCCTGGTTCTCAGGTCTTTGGACTTGGACTGAAACTACACCATCAGATTTCCTGGATCATCAGCTTATAGAAGGCAGATCATGAGATGTCTGAGCCTCCATAATCACATGAGCTAATTCCTTGTAATAAATCTCTTTAAATATATAAAGTCATATGTATATTTTTTCTATGTTTCTCTGGAGGACCCTGACTAATATACTTTACATGCTTACCAATACTTGGATATTGCTAGACTTCTTTATTTTTGCAGCCTGAAAGGTATTAGTTCATATCTGATTGTGGTCTTAATTTACACTTTCTGCTTGTAGTAAGGTTATGAATATGTTTATGTATTCATTCATTATGCTTTATTTATAAAATGGCTCTTTAAGCCTTTTGCTGAGTTTTCTATTATGGTATCTGTGCTTTTCTTGTTGATTCCATGGAAAACTCTTGGATCCTAATTGTAATCTGTTTGTGGTTTTGTGTACTGTAATTATTGTCTCCCAGATTACAGTTATTTTTTATTTTTACTTATGATGTCTTGTGATTAACAGAACACTAATTTAAATGTAGTTAAATATAGTAATTTTTATGGTTGGCACTACTTGTATTTTGTGTAAGAAATTCTTACCAAACTCAAGATCAGAAAGATAGTCTGCTGAATTTCTTCTTAAAGTTGTAATGCTTTGTTTTCACATTTAAATTCTTAATTTACCTGTGATTGATTTTTGTGATAGTATGAGGTAGAAATCCACTTTTATTTTCTCCAAATGGATAACCAATTGTCCTAGCCTTATTTATTGAAGAAACCACTGTTTTCCTACAGATCTACTATATTGATTTTATCACATACACAGTCTCCATAAATGTGTGGGTCTGTCTCCAGGCTCTTTAACCTATTCCATTGTCGATTTATCTATTTCTGAGGCAATAGCACCCTATTTAATTACCTGTGAGTCCCTCTTTTTTTTTTCAATGTTTTTTTATTTATTTTTGACAGAGAGAGAGAGAGAGACAGAGCATGAGCGAGGGAGGCGCAGAGAGAGAGGGAGAAACAGAATCTGAAGAGACAGAATCAGGCTCCAGGCTCTGAGCTGTCAGCACAGAGCCCGACGCGGGGATTGAACTCAGAAACTGCGAGATCATGACCTGAGTCGAAGTCAGACGCTCAACCGACTGAACCACCCAGGCACCCCACATCTTCCCTCTTTTAATCGACAAATTCAGACCATATATATTTATTGTGATTATTGATTTAGTTCTTCCATTTTAAATGTACTTTCTACTTGTCATTTTTTCTATGCTTTCTTTCACCTCTATTCTTGCTTTCTTGAGTTCCTATTTGTTAACCTGTTTTTCTTTCTTTTTAAAAAATATATATTCAACTTTATTTCATTAGAAAAATTCATTTAAGCTACATGGTGGCCATAATGCTATGTCCTGAGCTGGCTTAACCATCCCACTGTCCCCTTCAGACCAATGTATGAACATACACACTATGTTGAAGAAGGGACTTTAACATGTGAAACAATGAGACTTGGACACTGACTACTCCCTCATCCCCCTCCCTATAGCCAACCCACCCACTGCTTCAACTGTTATCTGCACATAGACAAGCTCTCATGGAAGAGAGGCTGAACACCAAATAAGATGACCATAAGTTACCCAAGTCCAAAGGAACTCTTGGCAGATGTTGAGGAAACGATGATGAAAATGACACCATCTCCCAAAAGCTGAATGTGAAGCACAAACCGCCGTCTAAGAGATGTCAGAGCCATGTTGCCAAGGGCAGCAAATCTTACAGCAGAACCCAGGGAGAAGAGTGACATCACTCCATCCCACAGTTATAGGCAACACACTCACACCTATGTATTAAACAGGCTCTTTATCCCGGACAAGGAGCATCCAGAGAGAGAGGCCCTTCAAGGACCCATTAATAATTCTGATAACACTGATACTCTCATCTTGCCTTTCCAGCCATTTGACACCTGGATGGATATGCTTAGGTCAGTGTTACAAGGTTATAGCTGGTGGAGGGAGGTCTTATCCACACCCCACACCTCTGGAAGGCGCTTGGGGCTGTGTGCTAGCTAGTTGACCTCTGGTGGTCCAGGAGCTCCCAGGAAATAGGTTCTCCAGTAAGCCCCCAGGGACTCCCTCAGTCTAATAAAGATGGAGAGCAGAGTCAGCACCACACCTAGGAGGTAGAGGTTCAACAATAGGCTTCATGGCTGAGGTGATACTACTCCTTTGTAGACTAGCAGAGCTGTCTTCTGCTTCTGGAACTTCTCTGGATTCTCCAGGAGGAAGGGCCTGCAGTGGCCTGCTCACTGTAACAGTGGGTCATGTTAGAGTTGGGAGAAAAGTCAGTCAACCCTAGATGACTCAAAGGACAAAAATGTAGCCTACAGCAAAGCACAGAGGAAGACTGCCTATACTGCTCACAAATCAATCTTTTTTCATATTCAGTTTTTACTTTCCACCTGTTCAAAAGCTTTGTTCTTTATTTCTGTCATTTAGAAACTACCAAAGAAATTTTACATACATATTTAACAACTTTACAAAGTGTAATTCAATATCTATATCTTACCTTTCACCATACATATTTATTGACAAATTCCAAATTTACTATGTCTCACTTTTCTGATCCTCCTTTTTTTTTCTCCTCTGCTTTCTTTTCCTTACCCTTTGATTCTTCTTTCTCTTCTATTCCCTTCTTCTTTCCTTGGAGATTTCACTTTCTTGATTACTCAACAATAATTTAAAAAGTACATTTATCATCATTTAGGCAGTTTCTATTTATAATGTAGCAGTGGACCCTGGAGAGAAATCAGTCACATTGTAGATATGTTTTTTCATTGACTTGAGGGTAGAACCAAGAGCAGAATTTCTGGATCATTTTCAGGTTAAAGAAATTATGCCACTTTTCTTCTATGGTGCTTATACTTACTAGCTGACACTCTTCTCAAAAGTATATGAAAATATTCATTTGCTCAAACATTTGCTAACATTGTATAATATCAAATGCTTCAATTTTTGTTAAACTTTAATGAGAGAAAACAATGCATTATCTCCTTGAATGTGAGCATCTTTTCTCATATATGCTGGATTTGGGGTATTACTCTTCTGTGAATTGATGGTTTATATCCTTAGTATATAGGAGTGGAATGCCCAAGGCCCAGTCAAATTGGACAACAGCTTTGGTGGGTGAAGAATTCTTTGGGAGAGTGCAGGGTTTAAACTTCAGATAGAATGCTGAATGTTGGATTAGGTAACTTTTAATGTCTCTGCTAACTTTAAGAGGCCATGGTTAATAGTGGACTGAAATGCCTGGAAACCTAGAGCTGAAGAAAATCTGGTATGAGATGGATTTGTGTGTGTTCTACCTAATCAGAGTAAATGACTCACTTTGCAGTTCTGTTTTGTACAGGAGCTAGTCCTAGAGATGGAAGGGACATGGAAGGGTATTGCCAGGGCAAGACTAATAATGATGGCTGCACTCATATAATGAGGAAGGCAGAGTGCAGCTTTTTGTATAATGGTAGAGTTGGGAGAAGTGAGCTTTAGGGAAGACAACTGCTGGGAAATTGGCTGTTGAGTTTGGCCCATAATCTTAACCATCCCAGCTCAAGAACCAGTGAGGAAAGGGTGACCTGCTTAAGGGTAAGTTGGGTTAAGACAACTAGCTTTGGGTTGGTTTCCCTTACAGCTCCATGTGATGATTGCTTTTGGGATTTGGGGATAGAAGTCAGACTTAAACATATAGTCCAAACGATGTGTCAAGGCTGAGATTGATGCACAATATACAGATATTTAAGGGACTTGCCCAAAGTCTTCATTCTGCCAAAGACTAAAGAAAACTATCTTCTCAAAATTAAACACTGTGTATTTAGGTAGAGGGGAAGATACGTTGCAATGTGTATGTGTTACTATTAATAATTTAAATGGTGCTTCGCTAGAGGTTAGAACTCATCAAGGAGGTTCATTTCAATAGGGTCCATAGCCTTATGAAAGTTTTTCTCTGGATAGGAGAATAGGGTGAGAAGGCTGGGTGGGTGCAGGGAGGAGACAGCTGGAATATATAGTAGACTGACTGCTGTGATGGATTTTCTCAAAGGCAGAAAGGTAGAAGGGAGGGGGGAGGGCGAGGAAGACCTGAGCAACTGTAATTTCAAAATTGGGAGGAGGGTATGACAGGAGCACCAACAGAGGGCAGGGAGTGGCGGGTCCAGTGGGTGGCCAGTGTGGGAAGGTGGGCAAGATGAGAGCTGGGTCTCGGCAGCGTGACCACCCACTCTCTGCCCCCTCCCTCTTTCCCTAGAAAAGGAGCGTGGTTTCGGGCTGCGCGCTGACTAGGGCGCCACTCGCGAGGCCGCAACAGAGCCCGCAGCGCCGCCATCGGCGAGCCAGAGCCTTCCAGCCCCGGAGCATCGAACTGCGGACACACTTCAGCTGGGCGAGTTTGAGGTGCTCGCGGCGCGCGTAGAGGATCGCGTGGAGGGCAGCTTCCCGCCTTTCGCCTGCCACTGGGGTGGGACCTGGTTGGGCAGGGGGTGGGAGCCGGGAGGGCCGGGGGTCGTCTGGAGCCTTCTGAGTCCTCTTGTCCCTACCTGGCAGGAGCCGCCTGCAACCTTCGAGTGAGCTCGGCGCGCACAGAACACCGCGCTGGACGCGCGCCTCGGCGCAGACAAGAGGTACTCCATTTCCGCTCGGGCTCCCTCTTCCGAGCGAGTCCAGATGACCCTACCTGGAGGAGGGCACTGGTCGGGAGTGTAACCTGAAATTCTCGTGAAGAAAATTCTCAGGCCCCAGCCAGTCATTTCCTTTTAGAACTTCTATCATACAGTTGACACTGCCAGCTCAGTTTGGGAATCTGCAAAGATTTTGACGATGTGAAAAGACCTGAATAAGCAAAGTTTTTTGTTTTGTTTTTTTCTTTTGTCTCTTTACCCTAAATTATTTTGGAGGAGATGTCAGACGGTGGTATATGGGTAAGGAGGTGGTGAGTCTTCTGGATTTGTCCCCCCTCTCCACTCCTCGGCCATGGCTGTCAAGGTTGTGTCAGGGACTTTTCCAATGCCAGCTCTGTAGCAGTTCAAAGCCAATTTAGTCCTTGATGTCCACTCATGTAGCCAGTTTACTGAGTGATGATTTGGCAGGGAAACTTGGGCAAAGACCATTAGAAAATGGCAAGATTTTGCTGAATGTCATTGGCCCTACACTATGTCATATTAGCTCATATCACCTTTATTGTCTTCCTGCTCCTAAAGGTATGTCTGTTTAATCTTCTGCAAACAGATCCTGAACAACCTGAGAGTAGCCAGGGACCCACCAGACATCAGTGCGTAACAAATATTTTTCAATGAATAGAAATGGAAGAAGTGTCAGTAACTTTGAAACTTTAAATGGTGCTCGAACATCCAACACCACTTGGGTTAATAGATTGGTTACATTTAAAATTTAGGGGAAAAAACACCTTTTTCTCATGGTTACACATGGAATAGCCTGTGCTGATTCACTTAGTTGGAATGTGTTGTGGTAGGAGTCTTAGATACGGACACAGGAGACCTGAGAATGTGCATAGTCATATCAGTTGAGAATTTTTCTAATTTGTAAAGGTTGGAGCATATGTTTTTAAAGATTTCTTTCAGGGGTGTCTGGGTGGCTTACTCAGTTAAGCATCCAGCTTCAACTCAGGTCATGATCTCACGGCTGGTGAGTTCGAGCCCCACATCGGGCTCTGTGCTGACAGCTCTGAGCCTGGAGCCTACTTAAGATTCTGTGTCTCCCTCTCTCTCTGCCTCTCCCCTGCTTGTGCTGTGTCTCTCTTTCTAAAATAAATAAACGTTAAAAAAATTTAAAACAAAGATTTCTTTCAGCTCTAAAAGTCTGTGATGAAATGAATCCATCACGTCTTCAAAAACAAGTATTGCATTTCAGTGGCTGCTGAAGACTTTATCAGAACATTGGTAAACAGATTGTAACTGTATCTTTTCAAAACAAGGTTTGAGAGTCAGCAACTTAGAGGAAAATCAACAAATACATAGTAGACAAATTTGGCTTGATCAAAAACACATATGTCTTTGTAAAATTTTAGGTTTAAATAGATCATTGGATAATTGAATAATTGAGTAATTGTCTTTTTAACTTAAAAATATATTCCCTCATTTTTTTTTCTCTATAGAATATGGGTTTTGCCACAAGAGGACGGTTCTACCTACCACTGGGCTGCATGATGCTGATCAATCTGATTAATGCTGACTTTGAATTTCAAAAGGGGGTGCTTGCCAGTATCAGCCCAGGCATCACAGAAGATATTGATTTCCAATGCTGGAATTCTTGCTCTTTGACATTGATAGATCTCAAGGAACTCAAGATACAGCACAATGTGGACGCTTTCTGGAATTTCATGTTGTTTTTGCAAAAATCCCAGCAGCCTAGACATTATAATGTCTTCTTAAGCATAGCTCAGGATTTTTGGGACATGTATATAGACTGCTTGCTCTCACGATCTCATGGAATGGGCAGAAGACAGGTGATGCCTCCCAAGTATAATTTTCCGCAGAACAGGAGGTAATTTAAATGTATACTTAAGAGAATAGAAGTTTAGTTTTCTTTATTTTTTTGAGTTTTTATTTTGAGAGAGAGAGAGAGAGAAAGAGACAGAGGGAGAGAGAGAATCCTAAGCAGGCTCCATGCTGTCAGCACAGAGCCCCACATGGGGCTCTCATATCATGACCTGAGCCGAAGTTGGACACTTAACCGACTGAGCCATCCAGGTGCCCCCAGCAGTTCAGCCTTCTTAAAAATTCAACATTTAATCATTTTTGCCAATAAGCTAGCAAATTTGCCTTATTTTTTCCTAATGATTGACTTTGATTTTCATTTTTACTGATTTTATATTATTTAGAAACCGCAGGAGCTCTGATGTACAGACACATGATCTAAATGATCTTGAGATATAATACATTTGGTAGATCATTAAAATTATTACCTTATTTTTTCCCACAAATAGTTCATGAGAAATCTGTTTAACATCATAGTTATTCATATTGCATTTATTGAAGAAATTTTAAAGATAGGACATATAATTAGGCTTTTTAAATTAAGTTTTTCAATAGGGTTATTTAAAAGGATGAAATCTTAAAAGTCATTTTATAGTGAGTATTAACAATTTCTCCTCTCTAATATTATAGGACTGGATTTTACAAAACATGAGTTTTACATAGAAGATAGAGAACATGGAAAATACTTCAAGCAAAGTGACATCAACCTGAAGGTTTAATTCTGTCAGTATTTCTGAAGTCAAATATTTCTTATAGTATTTATCAAAATTGTTATTTCTAGTTCTTTAATATTTATGAAAGTTGTATTTTTGTTGATGTGATGTGTAAATGCTTTATGGCTATTGAATTAGCATTTCCATCTTTTCAGGTAATTTGTCAATATTTTTTTTTATTTGGAAGGCATCTCTGTAAAGCATCTTTAAAGAAAACATTTAAAATGCAAATGCAATATATTATTAAATATAATAGTTGAGGGAGTAATGCTGTAACTAATTTTTTAAGGTATCTTATACGTAATATTGACTTTAAATTGTGCCAAAATAAATGCCAGTATTGTCCTAAAAAGTAATATTTGATTTTGATGTCATGTACTGAGTGGCTTCTGAAATGTGCATTTCATCTCCAAGCCATCCTATATATTAAAGTGTTTTTCTATACATTAAGGACTAAAATTTTTATGTTCTCACTTTTATTGGCTTAATTAAAAAAAAAACAGAAAGGTAGTAAGAAACTTCATTTTAGTAAAGTGAAGTTTGGTAGAATTTTGGTTTTTAGGTACTAGCTCAGTTTTTCTTTTTAAATGTATTTCCTACATACATCTCACATCTTATTCCAAAGAGGATGTGAAGCTTTAAAAAAATATAACAAACAATAGGATAACATGAAGTGGATGAGGAAATTTCGATGATGGGAAATAAAGACAGGAAACTAATAATATGTAGTTGTATTTTGGATGAATACTTTTAAATGCATGTTATAAAAGCCTATACCTTTGATAAAAAGGTAGCTGTAAGTTTGGTCTGAGTTTTCTACTTCTAAAGGTGAAGGACTCATGAGCATTTTCAAGATTCACACTTAAAAAGTTTTTTTTTTAACGTTTATTCATTTTGAGAGGGAGAGAGAGGAGGAGAGAATCCCAAGCAGGCTCCACACTGTTAGCACAGAGTCCTACATGGAGCTTGACTCAGGAACTGAGATCAGGATCTGAGCTGACATCAAAAGTGGGATGCTTAACTGACTGAGCCACGCAGGTGCCCTCACTCTGTTGATAAGAAAAACCAAACAACATGTTTAGGAGAAGCCCAGCCTTTGCTAGGACTAAACACCAATAAAGATCACAGGTTTTCATAATGGCTACCATGGGATACAGCACCGTGTTTTCAAGTATCCTGGCAATGACAGATTCCCTTCAATGCAAGCTGATGTCAGCACACCCAAACTCAATTAAATATAAATAATTTTAAAAGTAGCAAAAATAATACTGAACAAATGGGCAACTGTCCAATGATTTGACTTGATCCAAGAATAAACATTAAATGGTGGAGTGGGGGCTGACATTCTTTGAGTTATGGATCACTTTGAAATTCTGATGAAGCTATAGACACTTTAACAAGGAGTTTTATGTACACAGTGTCATCATTTTGTGTATGATTTTGGGGGGAGGGGTCCATGAACCCCAGGTTAAGAATCTCCAATATTAAAGAATAAATGGTTTGCATGGCTTTCAAGTATTATTTTATAAAAATTATTTCATATAACTGAGTTTTGTATAATGAGGTTTTAGATAATATAAGGTTGTCAGTCTAATAAATTCCTATATTGAAAATATTTTATCTTGCCAATTAAGGACAGATCCCTAAGCTCATCAAATTAGCTGGTTGGAGGGTAGGTTTTATGCTCAGATGACCAGAAAGATACATAAAAAACTGCCTAATTCATTTCCTGCAGGTGGAGGCATAGGGTCATGACTTTCCTTAGAGGATATCTCTCTTTTACAACCTTTGGGCAAATGATTGAAGCTCAAAAATTCAATATCATAAAGCAAAACCAGATAATTTTAGCCTAAAAAATTGTTCAACTAGTTATCAATCAGAGTTGTCATACAAATTTTTATTGCAGCAATTATTAACTTTTCAGTGTTAATAAAATTGTTAGCTATCCAAAATAGGTTAATTGAAAATGGCTTCCTAGATCACCTAACTGAATTAACAGGCTACATTGGATTATTAAAAATAGTAAAAAGGACATTTGCCAAAACGGGCAGTCTGGTTTTAGAACAGTTCATCTTAAGTCTTTTTGCTGGTACTTAGATACCATGTTCTGTTAAAAATCCCCTCCCTCCCCAGCAATTTTTGGCACAAATCCTGTCATTTTTATATAGAAAGATATATTATTATGTTTTCATCGTTCATTCATTCACAAAAATGTATTGAGCTTGTAGGTATACTGCTGAATAATCCTTGACTCACAGAGCTGCCATTGCAGTGGGACATAGGTACAGTAGGAACTAATACACTAATTCAAAAACAATTTTATGATATGAAAATGTAAGTTAAAAAAAGAGAAATGGTGGTCAAATGTGATTGAGTGGGGGACAATATGTATTTCACTTTTGCCCTGTTCAAAATCATCTGACTAGATCATTCAAAAGATCATTTTTTTAAACTTTAAATAAACTTTATTTTAGAATAGTTTTAAGTTTGCAGAAAAGTTGCAAGGATAATGCAGAGATCTTGTATACTCCTCACCTATTTTTTTCCTATTGTTAACTTTTTACATTAGTATGGTATATTTGTCATAACTAATGGTCCATTACTGATACATTATTAACCAAACTTCATATTTTATTTGGATTTCACTAGTTTTTCCCTGATATCCTTTTTCTGTTCCAGGATCCCATCCAGGACTCCATAATATATTAAGGTATCATGTCTCCTTAGGCTCTAAGAAGGTGTTTTCATTCAATGACCTTGACAGTTTTGAGTGCTGATAAGGTATGTTACAGAATATCCAATTTGGGTTTGCTTGATTGTTTTTCTTACAGTTAGACTGAATTTATAGGTTTTTTGGGTGAAGACCACAAAAATAAAGTACTGTTCTCAGTACTTCAGATCAAGGGTATATGCTATCAACATAAGTTATCATTGATGATGTTTAACCTTGGCTAAGGTAGTGTATCCCAGGTTTCTCCGCTATCATGTTACTTTCTCTTCTGTTTCTATATTGTATTCTTTGGAAGCAAGTCACTAAGTATAACCCACATGTAAGAGAATGGGAAGTTATGTTCCACATGCTGAAGGAGGGAATATCTACATAAATTATCTGTAGATAATTTATATGGGAGATTTGTCTGCCCTCACTCCCCCCCCTTCTTCTTCCTTCATTCCTTTTCTTTCACCATTTATCATATCATTCGTCATCATATCAGTAGGAACTTAACAGGCATTTATTTATACTTTGGGTTATAATCCAGTACTACTACATTACTTATTTTGTTGCTGAAATTGTTCCATCTTTGGTCATTGGGAGCTCTATAGGATGTTCCAGACTCATCTTGTGTATTTCTGCCCCATCCCCAGAACCAGCCATTTCTCCAAGGAGCCCTGGTTTCTTTTATTGGAGAATATTATCAGAAATCAATATCTAGGCACTAGGTGTATCTATAGAATTTTGACCTGATAGTACCAGGCCAATTCCTGACTGTCAGGGGCTGCTTTTCTCTTTCTCAGAAAGCATCTTTGACTGTAAACTCAATATAAGCAACTATGAAACATAACTGCTAATGAAACTAATGTAAGCTTAGGTTCTGTTGGCAGAAAGTATGTAAAAATGAGGAATACTGTTTTCATTATAACCTCCATGGGACCTACAACACCTGGAAATCTTTGTTTAGTTTTAAGTCTGGTCACAGTTTAAAGGAAAATTAATAAATGGTGGCACTTCAGAAGGGGCTAGCCAGATTCATAAAGTCTGGAATGATTAAATAAGAATGATTACAGAAGGGGCACCTAGGTGGCTCAGTCGGTTAAGCATCCAACTTTGGCTCAGGTCTTGATCTTATGGTTTATGGGTTTGAGCCCCATGTCAAGCTCTATGCTGACAGCTTAGAGCAGCTTACAGCCTGGAGCCTACTTCGGATTCTGTGTCTCCCTCTCTCTCTGCCTGCTCACACTCTGTCTCTCTATCTCTCCAAAAATAAACATTAAAAAAAAGAGGAATGATTACAGAAAATAGATATTTGACCGGAAAAGACTTAGGCTGAACACAATAGTTTTTTTCCTGTGATATGAAACATATCTTGTGCTCCAGAAGACAGAGGAAGAGATGAGTTATTCACCTAATTATTCACTGGTTTTCATCCAATATAAGCAAGAACTGGCTAATAGAGTTTAACCATGGGATGAGCTCCCTCATGTGGTAAAAATCTCATTGAAGCATGTTGAAACCATTTCATCTGTATTCACTAAACTCCATTTTTATTCTTTTGACTCTCTTTGAATTTAGTTTATTAGCAAAAGTTTCAGTTTGAGAGCTTGAAATTTTGTCTCAACTGACTCATGGAAGAAAATATATTGTCTGCCTTTCAGCCAGGCTGGATGGACTAGAGGGCTCAAGATTGGTGTAGGAGCACAGGATGTGAGGAGAGACAGAGACCTATTATAGTTAGTGACATTGTCATACTGGTTCACTTGCTTACTACAAAGGTGGCTGGAATTGTAATATGCAAACACAATGCACATCTGTCTACCAAGGTTAAGTGTCTGTATGAAGCAACACTATCCTCCATCCACCTACATTTATTTAGCTGTTAAATGGCTGCTAGGTAACAACCTGCCCTATTTTACCTTTCCTCTTCCTGATGGGTAAGATCTACACAGCAGAGGGGAAAGGTCCAGCGATATCACAGACTACTTTGTAGTCTGTCCTAATCAGTTTGGAGATATCGCATTGTACTAGATACAAAAAATTATATTCAACCAAGTAATATCAATTCTATTTCTACACATTGTTTGTGTAATCAGTTAATGTAATAGTATTTATGTCTTAAATACTTAAAATTCATTTTGGATAAAGTCTATCACTGTTATGGAGTAAATACATGTGAACTACCTTAATATACCTGTGTTTAGCATTACCTGTATTTTGTTGGCTGAATCTTCCTTTTGAGCTCAAAACTTTGCTGCATTTGCAGAGCTCAAGGGAAAGGCTGTCAGGAGCTGGGGCCACCATTACACTGATTTAATGATTTATTTACTGAAGTGTTGGTTTCAATAATGAATGAAATGTAGTTTCTACCTTGTGCTTAGGGAGCTTAGCATCTGAGGAAGAAGCATATAGTCTACAAAATGAGGCAAGATTTGTTGTTCTTAGCCATGAACACTTCATTTTGATTGTGTGTGTATCTGACATACTTGAGGTGTATCTGTTGCTTTTTTGTATGGACATCTCATCATTGCGTGTTCTTATCCACATCTTTTCTTGACCCAGTAACTACTCTTTCATGGACTCTTTGTGCTTAGGGCTTCCTGTCAAGAAGAGGAACAAATTATGATTTCTAATATCTTGGTGGTGGTGGTGGTGGTGGTGGTAATAAAGAAAAGGATTCGGGAGAGACAAAGCTGCATGGTAAGCTGATGCATGTTATCTATTCTTGTGGGCCACAAGGAGAATAGGCAGCTGGGCCAGGATTAGAAGCTGCTGGCCAATGGTATACTGTCAACTCATTTTAATTAGAACATGAAAAACGTTGCACTTTCTCTCCTTTTTGCAGATGCTACTACCTTCACAGATGGGGATAATGGAAAGTTTCTGGTGGAATGTGAGATGAGGTAAGAGGAGGAGAAGGGAGGAGGAAGTTGGAGGAGGTGGGTCCAGTGGGGTGATGGAGCCTTCTCTTATTTGATAACATGGACTCTATGCAGGTCTTCCCAACTTTGGATTCAGTAGCATCATGTTGATAGCTTGTAACTGGTCACAGTGGGAGTATTTACACCATGCAAATTGGCAAACACTACAAATAAGGGCTATTTCCTCTTGAAGAACCAGTTGCTACACAATTACCAGTATATTGCTGAGTGTGCCTATGGGCCTAGAATCTAGACTCAAATACCAGCATATTTTCCTATTAAAGAAAACAGGTTCTTGTCTCTCCATATCCTGGACATGAATTCAACTTTGTGGCTTCCCTGGAGTTGATGGGAATGGAGACAGTCTATGGAAACCTCATAATTGCATACATACATGGACACTCTGTTCCACATCCAGCATTAAGGCATCTATCTCCTGTTTTTTGGAAAGATATCTCCACCACCAAAGGAGGGAAAACACTTCCCAACTCTCCCCTTCCCTTCCCCATTAAAGAAGAAAATAGCATTAGAATTAACTTTGCATATTTATATATTAAGAGTAAAACCATCTGTATTTTTATTTTTATTGTTTAGCTCATGAATAACACTTGCTTTTTATAACAGACATAATTTATTTTACTTTGACCAACAAATTGTTGCAAATGTTTTTTCTGCCCAGTACTTACATGTACATATGATAACAATATCCTGATTTTCCAGTCCATCTCTATATTTTGTTTGGAGTTGGCCTGCTTCTGGCTCTGGGAGTAGGCAGTACTTAGATCTGGCCAAAGTCATGGTGGATGGCTCAGTGGGCATGTGACCAATCAAGGGTCCCAACATGTGGAGGCAGTTGCAGACATTGTGGAGAGACAGGCATGTATTTTTCTGTACTGGGTATCAATTTGGGAAAATATAATCCAGTAGCTGCTAGGGAAGGAGATTCTACTCAGAGCTTTAGTCCCTGGATCCAACAATGCCTGCAGTCTTATTTACTCCTAGATTTGATAGCTACAGAGTGCCTGTAAAAGTTTTTATTGGCTTAAACCAGATGGAGTAGTCATGCAACCAAAGGAGTTTTAACTGATACTATATGTTTTACAATTAAGAGAATTAGCAATCTTTCAAAAGAAATTGATGACAGCTCTTCTGATGCCAAATGTTGATATTTTCAGTACAAATAAATTGTGTGCTTACTTTTATTTTTTCTTAGTATTTCCTACAAAAATATTCCAAAATATTTGCTTTATAATTATAAATAAACATGTATTTAACTAAAATAAACAGACTTTATTTCAGACAGTCTGTATACTGTCTTATGTAGGAGCGATCTTCTTTGGCTCATTCACAGTTTTGGCTGCTCTCACCCTTTGTAAGGCTCCTCCTCGAATAGGCAGTTTTTTAAGAGCAATGTCTGTATCAGCCAGAGGTCCTCCCAGTAATCGGGCAGGAGTGCTTTCCACTGTTACTACCCGACCAGAAGGCACCTGGAAAAGCAAAAGGTATATATCTAAGAGTTCATTTGCAAAATTTCCCAATAAGAGAGAAACCCATTCATCCTTTAGCTGACTTTGGAAAAGATACCAAATTATAGCAGTTTCTTGGAAATCCTGGAAGGCTGATCTGGTCTAAACCAGTACTGGGTGAGAGTGGAGGTACTTTAGAGATAAATATGCCTTAACTATGGGAAATGTGACCAGTGAAAAGAACAAATATGAGACAAAACCCCATGGAAATAACATTCTATGGAGACTAAATTCAGTATCTACTAAGAAAAGTCATGAAGCAAAAACCCTTACCGTTGTGTTAAGGCCTTTAATATCTGTCCTATGAAATATTGCATTTGGAGGTTGCCCACTGTATCTAGAGGATTCTATAGCTTTTTCCTGAAGCCTCTTTGCTTTCTGAAGATTTTTAAATTAGAAAGAAAGTAGTATTAATTTCTATTAAAGCATTAACTATTGTACTTAGAATGAAGTATATGAAGTACATTTAATTGTGCCTGGCTTATACTTAGACTGTTCATTAAGTAGCCCTGTAACCTACACTTACTCCCTTAGGCTAAAAAGATCATTATTAGTAAGTTATATCTTTTATACGATGCAGAAGACACCAGTCACCTAAAACCATTACTGAAATTTCCAGAGGTACCAGTCATATATGACCAAGGAATAAGGCGGTCCTAAGGAAATCATGTTCAATTTTTAGCACATAATTTAATAAGCTACTAACTTGGGTGATGCATATTTTCAAAATATTTTTCATAAATTAAACTAATCAGAACACTTAAATGCTTCAAACAGAATAATATAAATTGTATAATTTGTTGCACTTATATTAAAAAATTTTTAAGTTTATTTATTTATTTTTGGGGGGTGGGGGAGAGACAGAGAGAGAGAGAGCGAGCAAACGAGCATGCACACACAAGAACCATGGAGGGGCAGAAAGAGAGGAAGAGAGAATCCCAAGCAGGCTCTGCCCTACCAGCACAGAGCCTAATGTGGGGCTCAAACCCATGTACTGCGAGATCATGACCTGAGCCAAAATCAAGAGTTGGACACTTAATCACTGAGCCACCCAGGTGCCCCTGTTGCACCTATAGTTAAACTCAATAGTTGAAGCACTGCCACAGGTGAAATTCAAGGTAACAAATGATCTGCATTCTTAAACAAATGAGGGGATGATTTTCATTAATTATTCCTTAAAAGTACAGATAGTTGTGAGGATGTTTTATAAGTTGGGAAGAATTTTTATTGAGAAGGGGGAGACATGGTACCTCAAGTGAGCTTTTGTTCTTAACTTTGGTTTTGCTACCTTAATGTGGTTTCACTATTTTCAGGGCCTAACTTAACATTCAACAATTTCATATCTAGTGGAAGAACTGTAACATTACATAAAAGCATATCCAAAGTATTAATGGAAAAAGTGGGAAAAGTTTATGTATAAAAAAAGTTTACATAAAAGTATATCCAAAAGTATTAATAGAAAAAGGAGGTTTTGGAAATACTTGCTGCTTCTCACATATCTCAAGTAAACATTCAACATTATAAACTTTTTAGATTAGTTTCTAACTTATTCCTGAAACAGCTTACCACATTTTTCCAAAGGGATGTTTCTTCTCAATTCTCATTTAAGCTTTAATATAACGTTACTTTTGACAGTCATGGAAGGGAAATACCCTTAGGGGAGAGAGTACAGACAATTATTTTTTCTGTCCTTCACTCTACTTCTTAAAGAAATGACCAATGAATAAGAAGACTCAAAGTGGAAAGTAGGAGCACATTTCTCCTGCTCATTGCTGGCTAACTATCATCTCCTTTATGCAATCCAGGAAATCATCCTTGATTCCCATTGCTAGATCAAATAAAACTCCAAGTAGCGTCTTCTGTAATATGAAAATGCATAGTTTCACTTATTATGCTACATTGCGTGTGAGGATCTAACAGTGTTGGTATTCTATAGAAAGGTCAGCAGAAGGGGTGCCTGGGGGGCTCAGTCAGTTAAGCGTCTGACTTCGGCTCAGGTCATGATCTCGTGGTCTGTGAGTTTGACCCCTGCATCAGGCTCTGTGCTGACAGCTCAGAGCCTGGAGCCTGCTTCGGATTCTGTGTCTCCCTCTCTCTCTGCTCCTCCCCCACTCATGCTCTGTCTCTCTCTCTAAAAAAAATGAATAAACATTAAAAAAAAAAAAAAAAAGATCAGCAGAAGGGCCAAATGAATATTCCTGAAAAAGTCTGTTTGTCTGAGTTGACTATTTGTTGTGGATATCACAAGATTTTAAAAGTCCTACCTTTAAAGTTTTAGCATTTGATGTTCTGGCCAAGAAATTTTCCCATGATTTACTAGCCAGTTCTCTTTGCTTGTGTGTGGCTTGTATCTGAAATGAGAAAGATAAGTAAGAATTCCAGTTTCTATGGAAGAATACCAAAGCGCTTTTTTAAAGCCCTTACTTTGAAGGAAGACCTAGATTTTGCCAATGTAAATTTTAGAATGACTAGCACAGGATTAGAATATTCAGAGTTCAGCAAAAGTCTAAATATGGAGGAAAAATCCTTCCTTCACTATGTGGCTAAGGTTTGAACTGCTTTCCATGAAACGTAATATAAAACTGTTGTTATAAAAATATAAAATATAAAATAACAATAATCATTCTCCAAAGACTGATTGCTTTATGTGATTATCACTTGTGAAGACACATCATAATCCAGAACAAGCTAAGTAAATGACCCAACGGCAAATTCACGGGAGAAAATAGATTCCTACTGCCATTGATAATAGTTTACGCGAGGTTACTTCAGGAAAACTACTAATTTGTGACTGTAGCAATTTAACACAAGCAGTTTTGTGAGAGTGCCGTGTTGGTTGTGGTGATGCAGTCTAGGGAGGTAACCACTAACTGCAGGCTACTTCTAAATTATAGAAACAATTCTCAACAGGCTATTTACTAAATTATAATCAGAGGACACATGCCCTTAGCATATATTATTAAATTTACGAATTATGAACCTAAGAGTATTTAATTAAACAACTACTTAAAAATAAATGGGGTCAAAGCCATGATAACACATCAAAAATAACCAACAAATCAACAGTTGTTAGTCCACACAGCAGACGTTCTACCATTCTACAAAACTAATGAGGCAGCAGGACTTCCAAGAGGGCTCTCCCGCTTAAGAGAAATAAATTACTTAAATGGCAACATCTATGCAATAAAACCTCTTAAAACTTTCAAGCAAATTGGTGTCTAAGATGGAGCAGAATTCACAGGTGGATGCAGACAGAATTCCTACTAGGCTGTAGATACAAACATTTAATAGACTATGTGAAAGATCAGACAATAGAAAACTTTGGAAATCACCTTAGAGAGTTGTAAACATTTAATTGTAATCATAAAGGGTCACCAACCAGAAGTGGGGAATCTGCATCACCTTTGTATCTGGAGACAAGCTAAATAGCTACTTAACCTATTTGTTCAAAACTTCTGTTGTATTCAGTTTCTGACTGAACACAAAGCTTTAGGAGAATGGTTTATATTTTCCTGGAAGGTTTTTCTGATTAAAGTCAGAGGCCAGCTTACCTCTGGATTTTTAGATAGAACATTCATTGTAAGTTTTATGGTACTGAAATGAGGATGAAGCTTTATGGATATGCCTATGGTTGGCATGCCAGTAAGGGCCTATCACAGAGGGATGGATGAGGGCCAACTTTCCCAGTGAGGTTAAATGTACAGTCACAGAGATACACTATCAGACACAATTTGCCAAGTGTATACCCTTAAATAGACCACAATTTTTGGAACTGACATTTCAAAAAATGTATCTCAGTTGTCTATTTTTTAAAATGTAAGCCTGTAGAAATCAAATTACAATGCCATAAATTCATACTGAATATAGTAATTGAATCTCAGGCTCTTAACTCCATGGTTTCTTTAAAAATTTCACAAGAACACTGAAAATAACTATAAGAAAAAACTACACAATAACTCTAAGTGCTGAAACACAAATCAGGCAAATATATCCTCTGGTCAACTAGCTTATACAATGAAATTATCTTCTGCCTTAAAAGTATATGTGACTTACTTTTGCATATACTTTTTGTTCATTTTGCACATCTTGGTGTGCTTGGCTTTCAATCATCTCACTTTGAAGAGAAGCAACCATCTTTCCAATATTTTCTGATGCTGTTGTAATAGCTTCCAAAATTTTTTTATCTGTAGTGACTGGTCTTAACTTTTCTAATTTTATTTCTTCATAGATTTCATTCCATATTTCTCCAATCTGTTATAATAAAGTTTAAGTTTAAAAAGTTAAATTAACCAAAAATAAATGATATAATTTTAGGTAATCCTTTATTTGGGTGGTTGTTCCAAAGTTAACATCTACTGAACTACCCTTTCCCATCTTACTACTTGGGAATAAGTGCATTGGGAATAATTTGAGGCAATAGTTACATTTGAGTATTCAGAAGTAATTTATTAAATATTTTATAGTGATAAGGTATTTGTGGATGAGGCTCTACTATCTAAGTCTAGTTCACTGTCATTGTCACTGCCCTCTGGTTTATAGTCACACTGTTTTCATAGTTGCAGAAACTGCTGCTTTAGTCTCATCCTCTGGAACTACTGATGTTTTCCTCCCCAAACCCATGTATTAAAAAATGAGTTAAGGAGTGCTTGGCTGGCTCAGTCCATAGAGCATGAGACTTTTGATCTCAAGAGTCGTGAGTTCAAGTCACACACTAGGTATGGAGCCTACTTAAATAAAACAATAAAGAATATAAATTGCTTGAAAGAAAAAAAAATCTAAGGCTGAACTTGTAGGACATTGAGCATGGGGATTCCTGAGAATCTAGAGTCCTGTCTCTTGCCCCTTATTTTCTACCTAAGACTGAATCGTAAGCTGTTAAAACTCCATGGTTTCATCATACTGACAGCTCATATTCTAGGTTGTCTGGAAATTAATGTGCTTGAGTATGCTTATATTTGCAGAAAATTTATATATCCAGGATTGGGAAGAAAAGGAGCTTAGTTTTCATTTGAAAATAGGTTTATTCATTGGCAACATTCAAATATATAATACTAATATTAGTAGAAGAAAATGTACTTAAAAAGACGTTGCTGACACTTCAAAAGCATTTATTTGCCAATAAAGATATAACCATCAGGGTGAGCAACCTAATATCCTTTAACTGATATTTGATTACCATATAAACTAATAATAAAATCTTTAATAAATATTAATTGATTTTAATAAGCAATAATTCATTAATAATTCAATTAATTATAGCTCCTAATGCTCTATAAACAGAAGAAATTATATTTTAAAAATTCTGTAAAACTTCTGAATGCCTCTGTCAGTAACATCCATCTTCTTTTATAAATAGTTAGATGAAATCATATCCTATGGAAAATAGCCAGTTAATTAATTGCATGTTTCTGGAACAGTATCAGATGCAAAATGGAAAATAAAAACTATACAGTACATGGTTGACTGCTTACAATACATGGTTGACTGCTTACAACTATGAATATAGATCTTTTATTTCCCAATTGATTTTTTTTGTCATATCAGAGTGTAATAACAAGATTATAAGAAAGTACTCACTTTAAAATCAAGGTATCTATGTATGATACAAAGAGTGACAAAATCTTCAGCAGATAGGCCAGGTAAATTTTCAAAATCTAAACAAAGTTTATAAAGAAAGAATTACTGTAACAAAGCAAGTAATTCCAAAAAAAATAATAATAATAACCCCATATATCTATCATAAAAACTAATGCAAACAGTTATTTTTGTTTCATCTTGATTATGGAAAAGTTAGTTTTGTGAGCTTTTGGCTTCCTCCTATAAGAAACCTCTGCCAGGTCATCCTTATTGAGTCACTGCTGTGGTCAAGACAATGATACTGTATTTTCAGAGACTGAATAATGTTTGAGTACCTTTTCCCTTAATAGGAAGCAAGGACTAGAAAAAAAAAGAAAAGGGAAAAAAAGAAGGACTTTAAAAATGCAAGTATTTCAGAATTCTTGTGTTTAAGCCTAATCATCTAAACTAACCACTTGTAATCCTGGCTGCACCTAGAACTGCCTGGGGAGCTTTGAAAAATGCTGATGCCTGGGCTCCATACCCAGAGATTCTGATTCTAATTCATCAAGGGTGTAGGCTGGACATTAGAGTAACAATGAAACATGCATTTATCTGTATCAGGGGACTTTTTGATCATGTCTGAAAAATAGACTCCAAAGCAAAATGAACTTGCACACTCTGCAAAACAGAGGCTCTTATGAATGTGACAAGTAGCTTCTTACCTAGTTTGCCCAGCACAGCATAAATTTTTGCTCTGATATTCTCGGCAACATCCATAATTGCAATAGTTGGGCAGTTTGCAGGCAGTGGCATGATTTTTTGCTCTTCTTGGAAACTAGTAAATAGAGGTTTCTTTGTATCTACTCATTGCATATCATGAAAACACAGAAAGGACAGGTAAAAACATTAGTAAATTAATTTAATTTGAAATTTTACTCCAGACATAGAATATATATTATAAAATAGTGCATTGTATATGGTTATTCTTGTGAAAGCATAAGTAATCCCCATTCTATGGCAAAATTTAAAGCTTTTTTATTATTTACGTACAATATGAAAATTTCACAAAATAACTATTTTAGGGGTGCCTGGGTGGCTCAGTCAGTTAAGTGTCTGACTCTTGATTTTAGCTCAGGTCGTGATCTCAAGGTTCATGGGTTTGAGCCCTGAATCGGGCTCTGTGCTGACAGGGCAGAGCCTGCTTGGAATTCTGTCTTCCTCTCTCTGCCCCTCTCACGCTCTTCTCTCTCAAAATAAATAAATAAACATTAAAAAATTACTTTTGGGGTGCCTGGGTGGCTTAGTCAGTTAAGCATCTGGCTCTTGATTTCAACTCAGGTCAAGATCTCACAGTTCGGGGTTCAAGCCCTACGTCGGCCTCTACAGTGGTGGCGTGGAGGCTGCTTGGGATCCTCTCTCTCCCTTTCTCTGCCCCTCCCCTGCTCATGCTCTCTCTCACTCTCAAAATATATAAATACACTTAAAAAATAAAAGTGATTCATCCTTATATACAACACCCAGCGCTTCTCTAAGTGCCCTCCTTAATAGCCATCACTCATCTAGCTCATTCCCCCCACCTCCCTCCATCAACTCTCAGTTTGTTCTCTATCATTAAGAGTCTCTTGTGGTTTGTTTCCCTCTCTTCTCTTCCCCCACCCCTTTCCATATGTTTGTTTGTTTTGTTTCTTAAGTTCCACATATGGGTGAAATCATATAGTATTTGTCTTTCTGTGATTGACTTATTTTGCTTATTGGTACAATGTATTTTTACTCCACGTCATTGCAAATGATATTTCATTCTTTTTGATGGCTGAGTAATATTTCACTGTATATATATACATACTACCTCTTCTTTATCCATTCATCAGTTGATGGACATTTGGGCTCTTTCCATAGTTTGGCTATTATTGAGCATACTGCTGTAAACATTGGGGAGCACATACCCCTTCAAATCTGTATTTTTGTATCCTTTGGGTAAACACCTAATAGTGAAATTGCTGGATTGTAGGGTAGATCTATTCTCAGTTTTTTTGAGGAATCTCCATACTGTTCTACAGAGTAGCTATACCAGTTTGCATTCCCACTAACAGTGCAAGAGGGTTCCTGTTTCTCTGCATCCTCACAAACACCTGTTTCTTGTGTTGTTAATTTTAGCCATTCTCACAGGTGGGAAGTGATATCTCATTGTGGTTTTGATTTGTATTTCCCTGATGATGAGGGATATTGAGCAACATTTCATGTGTCTGTTGGCCATCTGGATGTCTTCTTTGGGAAAGTGTCTATTCATGTCTTCTGCCTATTTTTCAACTGGATTATTTGTTTTTTGGGTGTTGGGTTTTATAAATTCTGTATACATTCTAGATACTAACCCTTTATCAGATATGTCATTTGCAAATTATCTTCTTCCATTCAGTCAGTTGCCGTTTAGTTTTGATTGTTTCCTTCGCTGTACAGAAGCTTTTTATCTTGATGAAGTGCACGTTTGCTTTTTGTCCCTTGCCTTCAGCCACGTGTCTACTAAGAAGTTGCTGTGGCCAAGGTCAAAGAGGTTGCTGCCTGTGTTCTCCTCTAGGATTTTGATGGTTTTCTGTCTCACATTTAGGTATTACATCCATTTTGAGTTTATTTTTGTGTGTGGCGTAAGCATGTGTATGGTGTATGCATGTCACTGTCTGGTTTTCCCAACACCATTTGCTGAATATACTGTCTTTTTTTCCATTGGATATTCTTTTCTACTTCGTTGAAGATGAACTAACCATATAGTTCAGTGCATTTCTGAGTTTTCTCCTCTGTCCCATTGATCTATGTATCTGTTTTTGTGCCAGTACCATAGTGTCTTGATGACCACAGCTTTGTAATACAGCTTTAAATCTAATGTGGATGAATCTTAAGAACAATATTGAATAGAAGAGATCCAGTTGTGCTTGGAAAGGGTCTATGAGTAGGGTCTTTCTGGGGTGTTTACAATAGATCATTTCTCTTTGTTTTTCCTTTAAAAATCATTCCTATTGTGGTTTAACTTACATGCAATAAAATAATTGTAACATTTTATATATGTATTACATATACATATGCAATGTATAATGTAAACTGTGTATTAGTCACATAGATGTTGACTTTATAATAATTCATTAGACTATTCATTTGTAAAAAAAAAAAGTAAACTGCATGAATATGAATCAACAGAAATGTGCAAAATACTATACAGGCACTCTATTTATATCCCCAATTTTATCAGTAAATGAAATGGGTTGAATCTATTTGTAAAAGCAGGTAACTCAAAGGAACTTCTTTAGGACATGGTGTTAGGTTTTGTTTTGTTTTGAGTTAAACAATATAATCAAATACCACTTCCTGAAAATATCTATAAAAATATGAATCTGCTGATAATATACTTTTCTTCCATTCATTCAGAATTTATGATAGCAAGTTCTTCAAACTCTTGTGAAAAGAACCTTAAACAAAGGGGTGAAAGTTCTCATACTTCCCTCATATCTTAAAGATCTCTTTCTAAAAATATGGGTGAAAGATGATGAAGTCCTATGGATGTAATTAACAGGGTGGTGGCTATTCTAACAATATTTTATTATATATTTGAAAGTTGCTGAGAGTAGTTCTTAAAAGTTCCATCACAAGAAAAAGATTGTAACTGTGTGGTGACGGATGTTAACTAAACTTATTGTAGTAATAATTTTGTAATGTATAAAAAACTAAAAAACTAATGCAATGTAAAATTCAATTATATCTCAATTAAAAATATGCATCTAATTGCTATTATAACAGTTATAAATACACTTACCAATGATCATCCCATGTTTATCACGTTTTACTCCTAGTTCTTTTTCTTCCTTTCTCCATAATTTAATTAAAAGACTAGCAGCTGTCTGGTCCTTCTTCCCTCGCCAAGCATTAACATGAGCCGTAGTTTTGGGATTATCACAAAATTCAACCATTATTCCAAGTACTAGATTACAGAATTTTTTTTGGTTCAACTTTTGCAAGGAAACAGGAAAGAAAAAAATGCAATAAATTTTAAAAATTATTACCTTCAAAAAAGAAAACAAACATTTGTATTACTGATCAGTAACTTTCTTCTAAATGACTGCCTTAAAATTCAGACTGAAGTATGATTTGGGACAATCTCCTATTAAAAAGTATGTTTTCAAACATTAAGAATTAGAAAATATAAAAAGAAAAAGATTCAATATAATTCTCATATAGTCATGAATATATGTCATGACCAAAATGTAATGATTAGGTTCAGTCAGAAAAAGAGAGATTATAAAAATAAATGAAAATGTTCATTTTAGGTAGAGCAATGGCAACAGTACTATACATAGTTCACTGTATTTATAGGATCTTTCCAATTTACATGATTTATTAAGGTTTATAAAGACTCATATTAACTATAATCTCATTGTGATTAAGAAAATAACTGATGGTAATTGCAAGTGGAAGTCATATATGAAAATAGATACAAATGAGATGTAATTTTGTATTTTGAAAATCAGCATCCAAAACAGTAAGCATTTAAGAAAAATCATCAAGCTATTCCTTTGTTTTGCTACTAGTTTTCAGCAAACCAAAATTTAGGTATAGAAAAGTCCATCCACAATAATAGCCTCCTCCACACAATAATTTGCGTCTGAAATATTTTTTGTTGATTAACTCATAGTATACCACTAATAGAATATAGCAAAGGAAACATGTAACCTGTTGTTTGAACTGCAAACATTATCAGTTTCCTCTTTTATAAAATGAAAGATTATAATATTACCTGCTTTAAAGAGTTATTATGATGAATTATACAAGACTGCCTGGCACATAGAAAGTTCTAAATAATATGTAACATAATTAGCAATTATTGCATACTGAATAAATATTTTAGCAGATTGTATTAAGCAGAACTCTCAACTGAGTTTTTTATTCCTATACATCACTTTCAGGAAAAAGGGGCAAATGTCAAAGGTTGGAGTTGATCTAAAAATTTCATTAAAGAATATTTTTTATCTGTAATTAACTTGATTGGTTTGATCCACATTAAGTACAATCTAATAATTATATTCATAATAATAGAAAACACTTACATGGTAAAAATATGTCAGGCACTATTCCAAACAAGTGTGTATGTGTGTGTATGTGTCTGTCTGTCTATACACACACACACACGTGCACACGCATATATAATCACTCATATAAATCTCCCAACAGTGCACGGGGTAGATACTGTTATCTCTTTTATAGATGAAGAAACATATTACAGAGATGTTAAATACTTGTCCAAGGTACACAGCTAACAAGTATTGGAGGCCTCAATCAGACTGATTGCAGCCTATGCTCATAACCATTGTGCTATATATGGCTTCTCCTAGCAGTCTTCTTCATGCCTTTCCATCAGAGAAACCCTAGTGGTGAAGGAGAGTGAACACAATTGAGAAATGTCTGTGAAGTCTTTTATATAATCTTAAATATTCCTATAGAATTTATTATTTTATAATTATTTTTAATGTTGATTTTTGGGAGAGAGAGAGAACACAAGCGAGATCATGACCTGAGGCTTCACCAACTGAGCCACCCAGGTGCCCCTATTATATAACTCCCTACTTTTGAGTCTTTAAATAAAAAGATTCTAGGAAGATATGCCAAATTAATTCTGTGACTTTGAGAATCTCCTGACACATCACCATGTGTCTCTGGGCACACCTGTACTCTCATCAGAGAAGCATGGTGAGGTATACATCATTTAGTAGAGCCACACATATATTCTTCCATATTATGTCCAATATCTCTGAATTTTCCAAGGGTTTCTGGTCATGATTCATTCCTGTTTATCAAAGTTTATCATTATTTATGTTTTGTATGTAATTTTTTATATCTAATGAGTTTGCTCTCCTATCTGTAATGCCAGCTAATTTTCTTTCAGAGAGATGAAGGGACACAAATAACTGTAGTACATTTGCTAAATCCAATTAAGTTCATTATTCTGTTAATAAAATCATGAATGGTGGCAATCACAGGCAGGGACAGAATATCTCTCAAAGTTTTGCTGAAACCAAAATAACTTTTCCTCCCACATTGTCTTGACTATGGACTTACTTAGAATTCAGGCCAGTAGAAAATGACTTTGAGGATAATTGAGGGTCTTTGCCATTCTTAATTGGTATTAGATGGCAACTATATTTCCTGACAGGCTTAATATATCCATTCCTGTTCATTCTGTGAAATGGTCTATGACATACTAATTCCTCGCATAACCTACAAACTATACACAATTCTTAAAAAATACTGATCTTTACTCCTTTGTGTAATGTAGCCCTTAACTTTTAATACTAAAAGAAGCTAGAAGTTATCAATAATGATTATACATTTTGATATTGTCTAGCACTTCACACACTATTTCCTTAAAGGTTGGTGGGGAAAAGAAATCCCATAAAACAAATTATCTTTTGTTATGTGTTTGTGAGTTCTGACCTAAGTACACTGGTTTCTTCAGAGGAGGGATTTTCAGAGCTTTTACCTATACAAATGCAAATTATGATCTCCAGGTGAGATTTTGTTTAATGTTTACTTCTTTATTTTTGAGAGACTGGGAGAGTGAGCACAACTGGGGGAAGGATGGAGAGAGGGAGGGAGACACAGAATCTAAAGCAGGCTCCAGGCTCCGAGCTGTCAGTTCAGAGCCTAACGCAGGGCTTGAACCCATGAACCGTGAGATCATGACCTGAGCCAAGTCAGACACTTAACTGACTGAGCCACCAAGATTTTATTTAAAACAAACATTTAAACATGATTTGGGGACACATTTAATTACAGAATAGTGTTCTGTGGCACTTAGCTTTGGAAAGCTTTAATAAAGACATATTATTATTAGTATTTTATAATTGTTAACAATCATACTTACTGCCAGTAAATCCAAAAGGAGAAAAATGCCTTCCTTTTCAAGAAAATAATCCTCTAAGGGATAACATCCCAAAATACAGCACCTTAAATAAAAAGGAAGTTATTCCTTTAACAAGGATTCTACTATCTATATATATTGTCTACTTCTATAGCTTTGACTATGTTAGATGCCTCATTTAAGAGAAATCATGTATAAGAGTTTTCTGTGACTGACTTATTTCACTTAGCATAGTGTCTTCCAGGTCCATCCATGTTGCTATAAATAGGATTTTCTTTTTTTAAGGCTGAGTAATATTCCATGGTGTGTATATATACCATATTTTCTTATCCATTCATCTATTGATGGAACATTTGGGTTGTTTCCATATCCTGGTTATTGTGAATAGTGCTGCAATGAACATGGGACTGCAGCTATTTCTTTAAGATCCTGATTTCAATTCTCTTGGATATATACGTAGAAGAGGGATTACTGGATCAGGTGGTAGTTCTATTTTTAATTTTGTGAGGAACCTCCATGCTCTTTTCCATAGTGGCTGCACCACTTGGCATTCCTAACAATGTCAAGAGAGTCTCTTTTCTCCATATTCTTGCCAACATTTCTATATCTATATATCTCTATATATATCTACCTACCTGTCTATCTATTTACCTATTTTTGTTTTGAATAACCACCCTAGCAGGTATAAGGTGATATCTCATTGTGGTTTTGATTTGCATTTTCCTGATGATTAGTTGTTCCATATGAATTTTTAGGATTGTGTTTTCTATTTCTGTAAAAAATATCTTTAGGATTTAATAGGGATTACATGGAGCTATACATCACTTTGACTAGTATGACATTTAAACAATATTAATTATCCCAATCCATGAACACAAGAAGTCCTTCCATTTATTTGTATCTGCTTTCATTTCTTTCATCAGTGCTTTATAGTATTCAGGGTTTAAGTCTTTTACTTCCTTGGTTATGTTTTTTCCTAAGTACTTTATTCTTTTTGGTGCTATTCTCTTTGATGCTATTTACTTAATTTTCTTTTTGCATGGTTTATTATTGGTGTAAAGAAATGCAACTGATTTTTGTAGATGATTTTGTATCTTGAAACTTTATAAGCTCATGTAAGCTCATGTAAGCTCATCAAGAGATAATTTTACTTTTTTTCTGATTTAGATGCCTTTTATTTCTTTTTCTTGCCTAATTGCTCTGGCTAGTACTTACAGTATTGAGTAGAAATAGTGAGAGTGGGTATCTTTGCCTGGTTACAGATACTTAGAGGAAAAGCTTTTAGCTTTCCACCATTGAGTATAATGTGGGTTTTTCATTTATGGCCTTTATTGTGTTAAGGCAAGTTCCTTCTCTACCTAATTTGTTGAGAGTTTGTTTTTATCATGAAAGGGTGTTGAATTTTGTCACATGCATTTTTTCTAGAACTGAGATGATTGTGATTTTTGTTCTTCATTGTGTTAATGTGGTATATCACACTGATTGATTTGCTTGTATTGAGCAATTCTTGCATGCCAAGGATAAATCCCACTTGGTAATGGTGTATGATCCTTTTAATTTGTTGTTGAATTCAGTTTGTTAATATTTTCTATAGGACTTTTGCTTCTATGTTCCTCAGGAATATTGCTCTGTAGTTTTTCTTTTCTTATAGTATCTTTGTGTGGCTTTGGTATCATGGTGATGCTGGCCTCATAAAATGATTTTGGAAGTGTTCCCTTTTCTATATTTTGGAAGAATTTAAGGATTGTATTAATTCTTCTTTAAATGTTTGGTAAATTTCAACTGTGAAGCTCTCAAGTCCTGAGCTGTTTTTGTTAGGAGGTTTGTTTTTTGTTTTTTAGAGAGGGAGAGAGAGCACAAGCTGGGGAGAGGGGCAGAGGAAGAGAGAGACAGAGAGAGAGAGAATCTTGAGCAGACTTCACGCTGAGCACAGAGCCCACACAGGCTTAGTTTCACTATTGGGAGATTATAACCTGAGCCAAAATCAAGAGTCAGACACTTAACTGACTTAGCCACCCAGGTGTTCCAGGAGGTTTTTGATTACTGAGGCTCAGGCTTTCTAATTCTTCTTGATTCAGTCTTGGTGGGTTGTATGTTTCTAGGAATTTTACCTATTTCTTCTATATTGTCCAATTTGTTGGCATAGAGTTGTTCATAATAATCCCTTATCTTTTTTATTTCTATGGCATCTGTTGTGATATGTTGTTTCATTTACATCATTTATTTTGAATCATCTTCCTTCTTTTTCTTCGTCTAGTTAGTGCTTTGTAGACTTTGATATGTTTTCAAAACAAACCAGCTCTTATTTTTCTGGATTTCTTCCCAATCCCTCATTTATTTCTGTTCTAATCTTTATTATTTTCTTTATTCTGCCAACTTTGAGCTTAGTTTGTTCTTCCTTTACTAGTTCCTTTATGTGTAAAGTTAGGTTGTTTGAATCATTCTTCTTTTCTATCTAGGTATTTATCCCCATAAACTTCCCTCTTAGCACTGCTGTTGCTGTATCACATAAGTTTTGTTATGCTATACTTTCATTTTAGTTTGTCTTGAGAAATTTCTAATTTTCCTTTTGCTTTTGTCTTTGACCCAGTGGTAGTTCAAGGGTGTGTTAATCCCCATGCATTTGTGAATTTTCCTAACTTCCATTTGGTATTGATTTCTAGTTTTCTTCCATTGTGGTCAGAAAAGATATTTTGAATGATTTAAGTCTTCTTAAATTTGTTAAGACTTGTCTGTGACCTTGTAGGCAGAACCAGCCCCCCATCCTGTGGTTATCTAGGCGCTCTCCAAAAACTACCTCATTGACATAAACTCAGATGTGGTTGAAAGGGGCTTGTTATATATAACAAAAGACACAGCCTTCAAAAATTATTACTCTGGAGCTATTACAGGAACTGAGAATAAAAGACCAAATATTGTAACAAAAGATGTTCTCATTGCTCTTTGTGTTAGATCTATAGTCAGTTTTTCCCCCCAGATATGCCGCAGTGGGGCTGTCATGAATCCCACCCAAGCAGAAAAAAAGAAATATGTTAAGTGTTAATGATATTTGAAACTCAAGTAATTTTCTCCAAGACAAAATTTCATAAATTAATGTTAAGAAAAGCAATATTTATTTATTTATTGCTATTTAGGAATGCTAAGACATTTGGGGAAAAATATTGGTTAGGAAATACCTAATCAATTGGTTTTTGACTCTTCAAAGAGGAAATGAGTGAGGAACTGTATGAGTAAAAGTAGATGCTTGTGTTTTTCCAGACCAGGCCAAAATGGAATGGATTCAAATCACAAAAACAAGAATTTAAGTTTATATACAAACTTGTATCCTGAGTTACAGACAAGATTGCTTTCCAAAGGATGTTAGTAAATATCATTTCTGGACTATTGAAAAAAGAAAAAGGCAAAAAGGCAAAAAAAAAAAAGGGGGGGGGCATTGGAAGAGTTATCTTTATGGTGTGATTTTAAGGGAAGAAAAATTTTTTATGAATTTAGCAAAACTTTTATTGAAGCTTAAATTGTGGTACAAAAATACATTTCAACTGATTTAAGAGAGAAATTATTGCAACAAAATTTTCCCTCCTCTATCATACACACTAGAGTTAATTTCAATTATTATCCAATCTATAGTTTTAATTGTTCTAGGCTTTTATTCCATACAAATTTGTGCAGTTTTAAAAAATTAGATAGAAATCTTAAATCTATTTAAAAAAATCAGACCTCAAGCCAACAAATGTCATGAGGTAATTTTCTTGTATTACAGTTCTAACTTGGTTACAGTAATACTCACCAAATGCTGTCCAGTGTACTAAAAAGAAGTACATTATAGCCTAATCCACTCTGAAACTTCATGGGGTCGGTTTTCATTACATGAAGAATTATATCCACTCCTTCTGTTCCGAAAATTTCCTAAGAGATTTATTTAAAATTATGTTTTGAAATAATCTCATCCTTTTCTATTTCATTTTGTCCCCTAAAACTTTTTTTACCAGAGAAGCAGAAAACACTGTTACTTTATTACACAATTTTTTGAATTAATATTCAGTCTCAGGAGTTTAGGACAAATTATTATAAAGCTAATCATTTTAAGAAAGGGCATCAATCACTATGCTAGCTTAATGTCTCTTTATAATTTTTATTTTTCCCTTTCTTTAAAAAAAAAAAATAAACCATAAGCTTGCCCCATGATTTTCTTCCACATTATAATGAATGTAGTCCAATATCCTGTCAGATGAATGCTAGATAGCAAAAACTAATTTAAGAGGCTAAAATTCTATCATGGAAGATTTTTTAATGCTCCCAAGAGAGAAATATACATACATATATGTATACATATATATATTTCTCTCATATATATATATGAGACTCATATAAGGTTTTGTAAAACCTTTAATAATTTATATCAAGTTATTACCAGTTAATATTTCTCCCTTAACAATTACCTTTCCCATTGCTTTGTTGTTCAGTTCTGCTACCCAGTAAGCAAGACTATGAGCATTTTTCCAGAAGAACACAGGCACAGGATGACAGAATACAAGGAAAAATTGCACCAAAGCTCAGAGCGAGGTGTGGATTTACTGTTCTTGCTGGCTTTCCCTAAAACCCCTCTATTGAAAACTTCATAATCTTTAATTTTTATCTTTCCAATTCTATCTTTTGCTATTTATCAATCTTAGAGACTCAGGGTTTATTATAGAGTTTAAAAAGATCAAAGGGAATTAAGCTCTTTTTTTCTAATTTTTAATTCTAGTTATGAATTCAATTTTCTCCAAGTTTTTATTTAAATTCCACTTAGTAACACAGTGTAATATTAGTTTAAGGTGTAGAATTCAGTGATTCATCACTTACATACAGCACCCAGGGTTTCACACAAGTGCTCCTTAAAGCCCATCACCCTGAATCAAATGTAAACTCAAAAAAACATTTATAATGCTACAGCCACTTTGGAAGAACTGTTTTCCAGTTTCTTAAAAACAGACACCTATTTTATGAACCATTAATTGCACTCCTAGGTATTTAGGAGAAATGAAAGAATGATGGCCACAAAAAACTACTATAAAAATGTTCACTGAAGCTTTCTACATAATAGTCCCAAATGGAAACAACCTAAGTGTTTATCAATAGGGGAATGGATAAAAAAATTTGGTATATTCAGAGTGAAATACTATTCAGCAATAAAAAGGAATGAACTGCTGATACCTGCAACAATATCAATATATTTCAGAAATATAATGCTGGATGACAGAAACCAGTTATAAAACAGTAAATACTATGTGGTTCCATTCATGTAAAGTAAATAAATAGGCAATATTAACTTAAGGGGATAGAAATCAGAATAGTGGTTACCTGAAGGCAAGTGGGGGGATGGCTGCTAAGGGGCATGAAAGAATTTTATAGGGATGGGGCACCTGGGTGGCTTAGTCAGTTAAGCATTTAACTCTTGATTTTGGCTCAGGTCATGATCTCACAGATGTGGGATCAAGCCCCACGTCAGGCTCTGTGGAGAGCATGGAGCCTGCTTGGAATTCTCCCTCTCTGTCCCTCCCCTGCTAGTGCTTGCTCTCTCTCTCTCTCTCTCTCTCCCTCTGTCTCTCAAAAATAAATAAATTAAAAAAAAAGAATTTTATAGTGAGATAACAATAGTCTGTTTTAATTGGGGAACTGGTTAAATGGGTATATACATTCATCAAAACCTATCAAAATATACACAAAATATATATTTTATCGTATATAAGAATACTCTAATTACAAAAAAGAATATTAAAACTTCACAGGATTAAAAAAACACCAACATTTATGAACACCAAGAAAAAGTTTAGAGGGAGGACTTAAGGTGGCAGACGAGTAGGGGGACCAGGATTTCCCTCCTCCCTCAAACACAGCTCTATTGAGGTTAGAGCATTTGGAACACCAGGAAATAAATCTGGCGGGGGGGCGGGGGGGGGGGTTAGCAGAAGGATCTCCACGGGTTGAGGGAGACAGCTTAGTGGGTCAGAGGTGCATGTATGCAAACTGGGGGAGATAAAACAGTGTAGGCATGGAGGGGAAGGAACCTCTTCTTTGGAGAGACAAAAGGGAAAGACAGAGGCTGTGGAATTGTGGTATTGTGTTAGTACAAGAGTAAAACCTCTCCAGACCACGGACTGGGGAGTGAGAAATATGGAGAGTGCCAGTTTCTACCTTGCAAACAGCGCCAGGAGCTGAGGATCGGAGTTTTAAAAATTGTGTGGCTTTCTTCAGACTGACAAATTCCTGGACACTCACACACTACCAAAACTCAAACAGGAAGAAATAGAAAATTGGATCAGACCCATAACCAGCAAAGAAACTAAATTGGTTATCAAACATCTCCTAACAAGTAAGAGTCCTGGGCTAGATGGCTTCCCAAGGGAATTATGCCAGCTATTTAAAGCAGAGTTAATACCTATTCTCAAACTGTTCCAAAAAATAAAAATGGAAGGAAAGCTTCCAGACTCATTCTAGGAAGCCAGCATTACCTTGATTCCCAAATCAAACAAAGACCCTACTAGAAAGGAGAATTACAGGCCAATATCCTTGATGAACATGGATGCAAAAATTCTCAACAAGATACTAGCAAATCAAATTCAATAGCATATAGAAAGAATTATTCACCATGATCAAGTGGGATTCGTTCCTGGGCTGCAGGGCTGGTTCAATATTCACAAATCAATCAATGTGATACATCACATTAACAGAAGAAAGGATAAGAACCATATGGTCCTGTCAATAGATGCATAAAAAGCATTTGACAAAATACAGCATCCTTTCTTAATAAAAACCCTCAAGAAGTCAGGATAGAAGGAATATACCATAACATCATAAAAGCCATATTATATGTTATAATATAACATAACATCATGAAAGGCCCTAATACCATCCTCAATGGGGAAAAACTGAGAGCTTTCCTCATGAGATCAGGAATACAACAGGGATGTCCACTCTCACCATTGTTGCTTAACCTGGTGTTGGAAGTTCTAGCTTCAGCAATCAGACAACAAAATGAAATAAAAGGCATCCAAATTGGCAAAGAAGTGAAACTTCCACTCTTTGCAGATGACACGATACTCTATGTGGAAAACCCAAAAGACTCTACCAAAAACTACTAGAACTGATACAGGAATTCAGCCAAGTCTTAGGATATAAAATCAATGTACAGAAATCGGTTATATTTATATACATCAATAATGTAGCAACAGAAAGAGATATCAGGGAATCAATCCTATTTACAATTGCACCAAAACCCATAAAATACCTAGGAATAAACCTAACCAAAGAGATGAAAAATCTATACACTGAAAACTATGAAAAGCTTATGAAAGAAATTGAAGAAGACACAAAAAAAATGGAAAAATATTCCATGCTCATGGACTAGAAGAATAAATATTGTTAAAATGTCAATACTACCCAAAGCAGTCTACGTATTCAGTGCAATCCCTATCAAAGCATTCTTCACAGAGCTAGAACAAACAATCCTAAAATTTGTATGGAACCACAAAAGTACCTGAATAATCAAAGTAATGTTGAAAAAGAAAACCAAAGGTAGAGGCATCACAATCCTGGACTTTCTCCTGTTTATTACAAAGCTGTAACCATCAACACAGTACGGTATTGGCACAAAAACAGACACATCGACCATGAATAGAGAATCCAGAAATGGACATACAAATCCTTTGTCCTTTGACAAAGCAGGAAAGGGTATCCAATGGAAAAAAGACAGTGTCTTTAGCAAATGGTGAGGGGAGAACTGGACAGCAACATACAGAAGGAAGCTGGACCACTTTCTTACACCATACACAAAATAAATTCAGAATAGATAAAAGACCTAAATGTGAGACAGGCAACCATTAAAGTCCTACAGTAGAAAACAGGCAGCAACTTCTTTGATCTCGGCCACGGCAACTTCTTACTTACATGTCTCTGAATGCAAGGGAAGTAAAAGCAAAAATGAATTATTGGTACCTCATCAAGACAAAAAGCTTCTGCACTGCAAAGGAAATGATCAACAAAACTAAAAGGCAACCAACAGAATGGGAGAAGATATTTGCAAGTGGCCAATCAGATAAAGGGTTAGTATCCAAAATCTATAAAGAACTTACCAAACTCAACACATGAAAAACAGATAATCCAGTGAAGAAATAGGCAGAAGACATCAATAGACACTTTTCCAAAGAAGACATCCACATGGCTAATATGCATATGAAAAAGATGCTCAACATCACATATCATCAGGGAAATAGAAACCAAAACCATAATGAGATACCACCTCATACCAGTCAGAATGGCTAAAATTAACAACTCAGGAAACAACAGATGTTGGCAAGGATGTGGAGAAAGGAGAACCCTCTTGCACTATTGGTGGGAATGCAAACTGGTGCAGCCACTCTGGAAAACAGTGTGGAGTTTCTTCAAAAAATTAAAAATAGAATTACCCTACATCCCAGCAATTGCACTACTAGGATTTTTTCCAAAGGATACAGGAGTGCTGACTTGAAGGGGCACATGCACCCCAATGTTTATAGCAGTGAAATTAACAATAGCCAAATTGTGGAAGAGCCCAAATGTCCATCAACTGATGAATGAATTAAGAAGATGTGGTATATATACATATAATGGAATACTACTCTGTGATGAAAAAGAATGAAATCCTGCAACAACACAGATGGAACTGGAGGGTATTATGCTAACTGAAATAAGTCAGTTAGAGAAAGGCAGATATATGATTTCATTTATATGTGGTATTTGAGAAACTTAACAGATGATCATAGGGGAAGGATAGGAAAAATAAGATAAAAACAGGGAGGCAAACCATAAGAGACTCTTAAATACAGAACAAACTGAGGGTTGATGGAGGTGGGTAAAATGGGTGATGGGCTTTAAGGAGGTCACTTGTTGGGATGAGCACTGGGTATATATGGGAGTAATGAATCACTGGAATCTACTCCTGAAGCCAAGATTACACTCTGTGTTAGCTAACTTGAGATTAAAAAAAAAAAAAAAAAAAGTTCATAGTGCTAGGTGATTGGGAGATCTGAACAAAACTTGGATTCATAGGCATACTTACCTTTCTAGGAATATGATGTTCACAAAGACCAGATAAGATAAGTAATATATCAGATTGAATTTCCAAAACAATGGCTTCTTCTTTGTCATGAGACTTGATTATATTTTTAAAAATGCCTGGTATGAAAAAAATCGAAAGAATGTAAACTTACTGGACATTGTATTTTTATTTTGATCAATTACTGTTTTGAAATCTCTTCTTAAAAAAAGAAAAAAAAAGAAACTCCTTATAAAATTTCAGCTAGAGCAACTATTTTAAAAGGGGTTGTTTTCATTGCACAGTTACTTAGAAGCTGTAGACAGATGATGATAAAGGGACTCTTTGAACACTGACTACAGTCAGTAGCCCCATATGTAGAGCATGTCTAGTACAGAATTAATGGAGTGACATTAAAAGATGCCCTAACAACCTGATACTTTGCCCAGCAAACAAAACTCTTTAGAAATATACAGAGTGCCATGAGGCAGAGATGAGTGCTGCTGCAAATATATGACTAAAATGCCTGATCCCAACTTGCTCATCTCCTTATGGTTAACAGGGTCAATTTTAGGCAAAGGTAGATCTCTCTAAATGTTTTATTTCTCTGTTACTTCTTTCTGCATTTTCTCCTTATGTCTACCTGGAGGTGTCTTCAACAACTTTAGATAGCAGTATTCCCATGTCCTTTGAAATCTCTCCCCTGCTTTTAATAAAAAATTAGAAAGATTGGAAAAGAGCCACTTACACTGATGGAATGACAATCACAATAAAATTTTGCCTCAAAAAGAAGTTTTCCTTCAAGCTTTAAATGAGGAACAAAAGTCATTGCTTCTCTGTTAAAGAAGTCCTTGGCATTAGCAGGAAGGGGTGGAGTTATGTTCCAAACAAAGTAAGAGGGCCACAGAAATCACAGCTTATTTCCATAGCTAGCCCTGAAGGGATGATTTTTGGTCCCATTAGAACGAAGGACAGGTGCTGGATCAATCTCTAGGGGGCTAGTTGAGCATGCTGGAGGCCCGGTTTAGGAGCATGCCAGGGACAGATGGGCCAATGCTCCTTTATTAGGAACACCTAGGAATTCAATCTCATTAGCCAGGGGTCAGATTCTCCTTTCTAGAGGATTTCATTTTCCTTCCTACTTGAGTGCAGGTATGTTACTTTTCATGTTGTCTATCCCACATGTTATGTTAATATTGAATTATTTCCTTCATATTTCAGTATCTTTTAGCTCCTTGCCTTTATCCTCTCCTTGTTCTATTCTTTTTTTTTTTAATGTCTATTTTTGACAGAGAGAGAGAGCGAGCGAGCGAGCGAGCGAGCGTGCGCATGGGGGGGGGGGGGGGCGGGGGTGCAGAGAGAGGGAGACACAGAATCTGAAACAGACTCCAGGCTCTGAGCTGTCAGCACAGAGCCTGATGTGGGGCTCGAATTCATGGACTGTGAGATCATGACCTGAGCCGAAGTCGGATGCTCAACCGACAGAGTCACCCAGGCGCCCTCTCCTTTTTCTAAGTCATCAGATATATTTATTCCAGGTTCCTTTTCCTAATACATCATTATACTTAACTTCCCTAATCAAAACCACTAATGGCTCCCCATGCCTAAAGACAATGCTATTCAAAACTCTTTCTAGCTTGGCTCCTAACTAGACATATTATATCTCATATTATTTGTTTTCATAAAACACTTATTTTCAATTTCTGTTTTTTATTACTTTTAAATTGAAGTATAGTTGATGCATATGTTCAGTTTTATGAAGACTTCACTTAAGCTAGTTCAGCACACATTATCATACATATTTTGACACCATGTCTCTGCCCCTGCTCTTCCCTTGCTTGAAAAACCATCTCCTTTATTTTTCTGTTTCAAAACTAGCTTTACCCTCCTACCCAAGCTCAATAAAGCTTCCGGCTTAATCCTGCCAAGATTACCCAGCCTTAAAAACTATTGATAACCTCTTAGTTTCTGTGGTATTTACTCTCTGTATTACTCATTAGGGGCCTTACTGATGGTGTTAGGTAACACATGCTATTTTTCTATGATAGACATCTTTTCTTTTGTTCTCATTAAGGCCAAGGTCCTGTGCCTGCACAAAGAGTATTATAAACATTTGCATTTACAATGCAATTACTATTTGTTGAACAAACTATTTGTTGAGCCTTCTGTTGGATTGAGTAAGGGAAGGCCACTACTGCCTCTAAGAACTCACATGATAAAGATCAGCTTCTTTCAAGTTAAAGGGAAAGGATTTTAAGAAGAAAAGAATCCTTCTACATTTGTTTTCCCTTGTCTCTACCCCACTTCCTACACAAGTAAGATTAATACTCCTTCCTGGACATATGAAAAATTGTATTTTCTAGACTCCATCCAGTTAGGCTGGTACTGAGTTCTGTACAATGGAATGTGCATAGAAGTGATAATATCTACTTTTGGGTTTGGTCATCCTGAGTAAAGTCATCAAGAGAGTGAGTGTTTTTGCTTAGCACCCTTCTCAATATCCTCATTTTAAAAGGCACCGCTATTAAAGGGTACCACTCTACTCCACTAATGATGGAAGAGTAGGCACTTTAACTTAACATTGAGAAGAGTTTTTGAGTAGGCATTTGTAATTAATTGACATCCAACAAATTATCTCTTACTCATGAGGCAATTACTGAATTTGAATATAACCAAAATAGCTCTTTGCAAAGTCAGGAAAGGTTAGGGCCAGAGGACTATTTATTTCTGAACTAGAAAAAGGTAAAAAGCTTTTAAGGTGTTCTGAGTTTATACTGAGCTCACCTGTATGTACTTTGGGGTAAGGTGATTCAACAGTCAAATCTAAGTTGAAAATCAAGGATATGGGGCACGTGGGTGGCTCAGTCAGTTAAGCATCTGACTGGCTCAGATTATGATCTCATAGTTCATGGGTTCTAGCCCCATGTCAGGGGTTCTAAGCTGACAGCTCAGAACCTGGGGCCTGCTTCAGATTCTGTGTCTCTCTCTCTCTCCCTCTCCCTCTCCCCTGCACGCTCTCTCTCTCCCTCAAAATAGCCCCCTCAAAAATGAACATTGTTTTTTTTTTAAATCAAGGATATCCTGATATTTCATAACAGAAAAGAATATCCTATGTACATATCTGTATATCCCAGCATACCAGTGTTCTGGTATGTCAGATACACTGGAAAATGGAATGTTATCCTCTTCCTGGCCAAAAAGTAGTGATCATATTACTAGAAAAATGAAACAGTAGCCCATTACAAAAAAAAAAAAAAAAAAGATAATCCTAAATGAAATAGTATCTGAATTGAGTAAACAGATGTTTACAGAATGAGTGATCATGATGTTTTAGTAAAGACAAACTGTCTTATATAGCAACAATATGAAACAAAAATCAAGAGAGTATTCAGGGGTTTTTAAGCTATAAAGACAAAATAAATTTGTAAGAAATATTTCAAACAAAACCTCTAGTTTATAAATATTCTACTTTCATAAGTATACAAACATGTTATGTTTACCTATCAGTTGCTGAATTGTTCCCTTTTCACAAAGATCATTGTTTATAGTCTCATCCTCAAGATAGACCATGGCTCTCAAGAGTCTTAAACTGTAACGCATCTGGGCAAACTTGTTGCCACGGCCGCCTGTACCATGATAACTATTACCATGACTAAAGAAGGAATCTGTGGAGAAATATTAATAATTTAATACTTTGTATCAACTTACAGCATAAAACATTTCAAATAAAATAGAATACATCAAATACCTTATATATGTATGCTTAATTTTAAAAAGATGTTAAAATTTTGTCATACTTGTTTTTTTTAGAGAAATAAATAGTATCCCTTCCCCCTTCTCCTTCTCTTCCCAGAATGGAAATATGCTTTAAAATTTTACTCAAATGTATCATATTGTGTGTATCTGTGGTAACTTGCTACTATTCTTCAGCATTACGGTTTTTAAAGTAGTCACACTCTTACAGACTGAAATATTTAATTGCTTTCAACATTCATTTTATAAATAAATCACAGTTTATCCATTCAGTAGTACAAACTGCTACAGTGAACATTCTGGTTCATGTCTCTTATTCCCACTGAGAAAGGTTTTGCCACGTGACACCAGAATCATATAGGATATACCCACATTGAATTTTACTTAAATTCCTAAATTGCTTCCCAAAGTGGTTATATGGATACAATGTATAAGACCAATAGATTTTCCCCAATCTGTTAAATGGAAAATGATAGTTTGTTGTTATTTGAATTTGCATTTCTCTGAGAGTACCAATAGGGTTGAATATCTTTTAATGTTTTTTTTCCTTTTTTTTAAATTTGAGATTTTGTCTGTGATTTGGCAGTCACTATTCTTTGTCACCTTCTCTACAGAGTTATTTTCTTCTTGAGTTCTTTATGAGCCAGGACTCTAATCTTTTATTATTCACAGAAGTGATAAATGTATTCTCTCAATTTGTAGATTGTTACTTTATTCAGATTTAGTCACACAGGCAATTCTAAATTTTACATGCATTCATCTTAAATTTATTATTAAATGCATTCATCTTCTGTATAGTTTAGGCTCTTCTGGTTTTTAAGTCTTTCCCTACCCTGTTATCATGAAGATATTTTCCCATGTTTTCTTCTAAGATTTTTACAGTTTAACTTTTCACATTTTGGGCTTTAATTTATTTTGCATTTCATTTTTTTTAACAAGGTGAAAGAACCTAATTTTTATTTTCACTGAAAGCAATATCATCTCTGATAATGCCAACCTCCCATATATTCTATTTTCATTGATCTATTCCTTGTCTAATACCGTACAGTTTAAATCACTATAGCTTTATGGTAGGTCTTGGTAAATAGCAAGGCTAGTTCTCCTTTCTTTTTTACAATAATATGCATTCTTTAAGAGGTTCTTTAGGGGTACCTGTGTGGCCCAGTCAGTTAATTGTCCATCTCTCGATTTTGGCTCAGGTTGTGATCTCACAGTTGTGAGATCGAGCCCCATGTTGGGCGCGCACCTAGTGTTAGGACTGCTTGGGATTCTCTCCCTCTCTCTCTCTGCCCCTCTCCTGCTTGTGCGTGCTCTCTCTCTCAAAATAAATAAACAAACAATTTAAAAAATAAAAGTGTCTTTAGAAGTAGCATTTTGTTTAAAGCTAAAATAACGTTCAAAAAAGTACTGTTGTGAGTATTGTGTATGTGTATAGGTTAAAAATGGGTTTCTGGAGCTAGAATGCCTGCATTAAATCCTGGATGTGCCACTTCCTGTGTGACCAAGAACATGTTATTTTTTTTAAATTTATTTAAAAAAATTTTTTTAAATGTTTATTTATTTTTGACAGAGAGAAACAGAGCGTGAGCAGGGGAGGGGCAGAGAGAGAGGGAGACACAGAATCCAAGGCAGGCTCCAGGCTCTGATCTGTCAGCACAGAGCCTGACGCGTGGCTCAAACCCACAGATTGTGAGATCATGACCTCAGCCGAAGTCGGACACTCAACCGACTTAGCCACCCAGGCACCCCTGTTGTTTAACTTTTTTGATTAAGTTCTACCCATCTGACCAACAGGGATAGAAATAGTACCTATAACCCCTAGATTTGTTGTGAAGACTAAATGAGTTAATACTTGTTAGGTGTTTAAGGCCTTCCACACAGTAGGTACTCAATAACTGTTAGCTCTAAGTCTTCCTCATATTAGGCAGCATTTCCTCTTTTTCCTTATAATCTTTTGTAAACATAAATGATATAAAGAATAGACCGAAGAATTGTTTTATTTAATGCACAGCAGTTTACCAAGAAAAAAATTAGTAACTCAGCATATTAGAAAATAGAGGATAAAAAAAATCAGCTATAATTTTTTCCCTCTCTCATGGATATATGATTTTCTTGATCTACTGAAAATGTATCATACCAAATTATTTCTAGAGCAAAATTACTACAAGAATTCAGTATCTTCCTTATAAACGTTTTTTTTTTTTTTTTTAAAGAAAGTCATTTCTCATTTCCTTTCTGAGAATGATGAGAATTGAAATAAAGTATTTGTATAAACTGGGAGTTTGCTAATTTGGTAGGCTATTTGTGGAGTCATTACTTCTGGCTGGAGATTTTAAGCTCCATGAAGGTAGAGATTTTATTTTTTTGAACATAAATGTATCTTTAGCAGCTAAAACAATATCTATACCCAGTAAGTATTCGACAAATATTTGTTGAATAATTAAAATATTTCCAGGACTTAGTATAATTGTTGGATAAGCCTAATGATACAAAAATTTAAATCAGGTTATATGAATGATTTCTTTTACTGAGAGGTACGCGTTACCTATAGTTAGGATATTTACTAATGTGTCAGACTTTAAATGAAATCTCAGATTTTTTTCCCTTAAAACAACATGTAAACACATGAATATATTTACATGAATATAAATCACAAGAAACCAGATATATATTTTTATTTCTTTGCTTTAATTAATTTTATTTCTTTTTCTATGCATATATTGAGAGTTCCGTTGAAATTTGTAAATTAGAATTTTCACAGGGATCACTCACCTTCACTCTCACACCATTGTAAGAATGCAAGGACTCGAGCATTTCCCTGACACAACATATACTCTTCTGTTAGTAAAGGAGCCACTGATGACAAAGTGGCAATTGCGTGCAGTTGTAATTCTTCATACTGTGCTGCAGACCATTCAATTGTTTTCTGTTTCTCAGGTTTTTTAACATAGGTAAACAAAGCCAAGATAACTTTGCCATCAATTAATAGCTATGAGAAAGGGCAAAAAGTACTTTATTAGAAGCATAATTAAAACAGTTTTATTTAATCTAAGAAAATTAAAAATTTCCAATATTATGTTTTATTATGATCATTAAAAAATTATTTCCTTCCTAAAGATCCCAGCCTATGTTAAATAGCAAAACAAAAAACAAAAACAAAAACAGCAATCGGCTATGATCCCCTTTATCTGGGATATGCCCTCTCTAGCTGACAATTGTATAAAGCAAGTATTAACGTTTTCATATATGCTGCTTATATATGTAATTTAGCTTCTGCCTATTATTAAACCACAGTAGCAGAAAATTTGGAGCAAACAAACTGCTGCCATTTCTCTCTTCCCTTCACTTTTTGAAAAACAAACACTTCACAGACTCAATTGTATACTATAAAGAAATCAATTTTATCCAAAATAACGACTATGGCTAACTTTTAAGCACCTGCAATATAACTTATATAAATTTTCTATTCAATGAATTCCACTCAGGTCACAAGCCATATTTATAATTACATGTCTAGAATTTTAAAATGGTACTGAATCCATTATTTCACTAAAACAGAACAAAAATGTATAGCTATTAGAATAGGACAATGTTGACAGTTGACAATTGTCAATGTTATAGCTAATTCTTTTTCTTTTCTTTTCTTTTTTCTTTTCTGTTTTGAGAGAGAGTGTGTGCCAGCAGAGGAGAGGGGCAGAGGTGGGGGGAGAGAGAATCTCAAGCAGGCTCCACACTCAGCTCAGAGTCCAACATAGGGCATGATCCCACAACCCTGGGATCATGACCTGAGCTGAAATCAAGAGTTGGACACACAACTGACTGAGCCACCCAGGTGCCCCACGGCTAATTCTGATTGATGCTTATATATGGTTCACAAGATAGCAACACATGATATGCTATATTCTATTCAATTTTCTTTTCATTTGGTATTCTTTTTTATTTAATTTTTTTTAATTTGTTTTTAACATTTATTTATTTTTGAGACAGAGAGAGACAGAGCATGAACAGGGGAGGGGCAGAGAGAGAGGGAGACACAGAATCTGAAACAGGCTCCAGGCTCTGAGCGGTCAGCACAGAGCCCGACGCGGGGCTAGAACTCACGGACCACGAGATCATGACCTGAGCCGAAGTCGGACGCTTAACCGACCGAGCCACCCAGGCGCCCCTATTTAAATTTTTTTTAACATTTATTCATTTTTTGATAGAGACAGAGCATGAGTGGGAGAGGGGCAGAGAGAGGGAGACACAGAATCTGAAGCAGGCTCCAGGCTCTGAACTGACAGCACAGAGCCTGACGCGGGGCTCGAACTCACGGACCATGAGATCATGACCTGAGCCAAAGTTGGATGCCCAACCAACTGAGCCACCCAGGCGCCCCTTCATTTGGTATTATTCTATAAAGATTTTTTCACAATAACATCTATGATTATTTTCTAAATTTTCTACTAGTCCATGTGGAATGAACACAAGATATAGATGTGAGAAAATAGGAATAAGAACAACGGCTAGTTCTAGCATTACTATAAGTACTAAGTAGATAATGTTTTCTTAATTTTTTCAATGTTTATGTATTTTTGAGAGAGAGAGAGAGCGCGAGCGCAATTGGGGGAGGTGCAGAGAGAGAGAGGGACACAGGATCCGAAGCAGGCTCCAGGTTCTGAGTTGTCAGCACAGAGCCAGACGTGGGACTGAAACTCACAGACCCTGAGATCATGACCTGAGCCAAAGTGGGGAGCTTAGCCGACTGAGCCACGCAGGTGCCCCTAAGTGGATGTTTTCAAAATACTCCATGAACTTCAAATAATAGGACATATATTTATCATCATTACTATTAATGGACCACAAACTTACGACATAAAACAAATTAGTTGATTCCACTGCTTACATACTGTATTAAGAATCTCACCACAGTTGTTATGCTATTTGACTCTGTTGTCAATTAAAATTGGTTTGTAAATTGTAGTGTACATTTTGTCTCCATAGCTATCATTTTAATAGTTATAGAAGACTCCACTGTACTAATAAAACCATATTTTATGGAATGATTTTCTATTTGGCAATTCAGAAAATACACTTAGTTTCTATAGAGTATATATTTTTGATGTAAATAATAAAGCTATGGGACACCTGGGTGGCTCAGTCAGTTAAGCGTCTGACTTCAGCTCAGGTCATGATCTCATGGCTGGTGGGTTCAAGCCCCATGTCAGGTTCTGTGCTGACAGCTCAGAGCGTGGAGTCTGCTTTGGATTCTGTGTCTACCTCTCTCTCTGCCCCTCCCTCATTTGTTCTCTGTCGCTCTTTCTCTCAAAAATAAGTAAAACATTAAAAAATTTTAAAAAAAGCCATAACTTTAAAGACAATTTTTCTTTCTCTGGGCTTTTTTAGTGTGTGTGTATGTTTTTCAAAGTTGTAATACCGAAAAATCCTGAGCTCCTTTAACCCATAATTCCATGAGGTAGGTGTTATACCCATTTTGAAATTAAGATATCTGGGATTTTTAGAAACTAGACAGCCTATGTGGGATCACGTTGCTAGAAAATGGCAGCAATGCATTCTGCCTGACTAAAGCCTTAGTCATAATATGATCAGAGACAGACTATTAGGCTGGATGGGCCTATATGGATTTTCTTTAATTTTTTTTCTTATTCAAGAGATCTAAATACATAAATAAATCAGTAAGGTTCTCCTGCTTTTATTTGGTTTATGTGGTTTAAATTTAGGTAAATTCACTGTTTATTAAACAGGTAATCAAAAGAAATTTTGCAAAGATGAAATTCTGCCCAATAAAAGTTACTTTCTATAGTAAACCTATGTGTTGATAAAAGATTTGCAGTCATGAGTTTTAAAAAGTTACACTACAAAGTGAGGCAATTTTAGCTTTGTTTTGATTGTTTTTCTTTTTACCTGTATAGTAGGTAAATCTTTACATAAGATCACAATTATATTGAATAGCAGTTTCTTCAACTCAAAATCTTCATAGGAATTAGAAAGCTTAAGACCTTTTACCAAAGGATTTTGACTTTTAACTGTTAGGAGAAAAAAAAAAGAAAATAACAGCTAAAATAATGTATAAAACTCATCAGGATAATTATAGGTTGAAAGCTTTATAGTTTTTACCTTCATTAAAAGTTGCAAATAGTATCAAATCCCTGGTAAAGCCACATTCCTAATAATAAATACACAGAAGGATGATTTAATTAGATGGAAGTTACAGATGTCTATATTTACTTAATATTTAACTATTTTTATCAGATTCCCTTTGTCATTTATTTGACTTCATAAACTACTCATAATAGAAAGGGATGAAAGCAAGAAATGTGAAGCCAGATAAACTTGTAATTTATTTAATATAAACTTCCTTCTATTGGTTCTAAGAAATATTTTTAGATTATTCTATATCTTATAGGATGCTATTTAAAATTTGGTAAGAACCCAAAATGTATTAAGACTATAAATTACTCATGTAATTTATTATTTATACCCTTAAGTGACAAAATGAGGGAGAAAGATGTTATTTTCGACAGCTTTTCTTCTTAAACAACCCTGCTTCCCACCTTTACCCCAACCAATCTCATTATGTCAAAGGTTTGGTCAAGAGATAACATAACATTTCCTAGTTAACATTAAAAGCCCTGAAGAATAAACAGAATTGCAAACATTTCAGCATGAGGTAACTCATTACAGACAGAGATATCCTAATTGGACTTTGTAATTAGGGAGAGTTTACAGGGACAAACCCTGGGCTTTAGAGCTTGCAGCATTTCATTTGTACTGCTTTAGGATCCATACAGTTTCTTTAAAAAAAACTTTTTTTAATGTTTATTTTTTACAGAGAAAGAGACAGAGTACAAGCCGGGGAGGAGCAGAGAGAGAGGGAGACACAGAATCTGGAGTGGAGTCCAGGCTCTGAGCTGTCAGCACAGAGCCTGATGTGGGGCTCGAACTCACAAGCTATGAGATCATGACCTGAGTCGAAGTCGGATGCTTAACCGACTGAGCCACCCAGATGTCCCCCTATAGTTTGTTTAAATGTGAAGATGTTATATGACTCATAAAATGCACCTGGATGTTTGCAAAGATGCTAATGAGAACTTATTAACTAACCAGGGGCTTCCAGAGAAACATACAGGTCTACCCATACATTGCAGCCTTGAGTAGGAAGCTATGGAGGATTGTTGCCCCATTTGCACATTATAAATTCCATGACTGTTCTTTGTTGGGATCATTTGATAACCATTGATATGAGACTGAGGCCTTCGCTCCCAAATTTCCTTTAAGCACAACTTAGAAAGTGTGTAGCTGATATGTGAATGTCATTGCCAAAGATCTCTACTCTGGGATGTCAATCATTCAGTGAGGTTTACATTATAAAATGTGGGAAGGCTCAGCTTCTGGGATGGCAGAGTAGCTCCTATAAAAAACCTTTCTTCAGGTAACAATCATAAACCCTGACCAAAATATAAAAACAATGGTTTTGTGACCAAAACCAAGCAGACGCTGGAAGGGACTCAGAACTTTGAAGAAAGAAATGGATTTCCCATTTTTTAAAAAATGCAAACTGCATGGGTTTCCCTTTTTTAAAAAAATGGCTTTTAGACTGAGGCCAGGCCCTAGTCTACACCTTGTATGGATGATACAACTCAGAGTAAAGCTGTAATCTTAGTGGTTTGAAGACTCAGAGGGCAGAGGTAATCTCAGGGCAACTGCTACTACTGGAATGTGAAGAGAGAAATCCCACATAAAGGAGAGAGCCACAGAAAGGGAACCTCAACTTCTGTGTATAAACTCCCAAATCTCTGGCTAATGCCTGAATCATGCCAGGGCAGGGAATTCTCAAGCATCCCAAGTGAGGCCAAAAGAAATGAACTCAGATTTGACCTGTCATCCACCATAGGGATGAGTAGCCAAACTAAATGCCTATTAATACAAAAAAAGTATATATTTGTCAGAGGAGTACACCAGAATCCATGGTATAGATGCTCATAATAAACCAAAAGACAGGAACTCTCAGCAGAGAAATATAAACTATAAAAAAGGAAACAAAAATTTTTTTAAAAATCCCAAAAATGTAACATCTGAAATAAAAATGTACTGGATGGAATTAATAACAGAATGAAGAGGATAAAAAAAAAAAGTCAGTGAATTTACATATATAGACCAATACAAATTATTGAATTTGAAGAATAGAAAAATTATTGAAAAAAGTGAACAGAGCCTCATGACAAACATACATGTAATCTGAATTACAGAAGAAGAGGAGAGAGAGAGGGGCTGAAAAAATACTTGAATAATGGCCCAAAATTCTCCCAATTTAGTAAAATTAAATACTCAGGAAGCTCTATGAATGAACCTCAAGCAGGATAAACAAACACAAAGAAAACCACATCTTGGCACATCATAGTGAAACTTTTGAAGACCAAAGATAGAGTGAAAATCTTGAAAAACAGCCAGAAAGAAATGTGATACACTGTCCATGGGGAAACAAGTTGAAATAATAAATATTTCTTATCAGAAACAATGGAAACCAGAAGATGCTAAAAGATAAAAATGTTCAACTTAAGAATTCTATATTCTGTGAACACAAACCTCAATAATTAAGCTGAATTAAGGATATTCTCAGATAAAAGAAACTAAGGGAATTTACTGCCAGCAGCCAGCAGATCTCCATCACAAGAAATGGCAAAGTAAATTCTTTAGGTGAAAGAGAAATGATGCCAGATATAAACTCATATTATCAGAAAGCAAAGTAACGTATCATAAATGGTAAATATGTAAGTAAATTATAAAATATTAAGAGAATCTCAGGTTTCCAAAAGGTTGCAAAGAAGAACTGGCAGAGTGCAAGGGTATTGGTGACCATAATGACATTACAATATACCTGGGCATCACAACAAAGTTCATAACTATTACAACATAGTTTAGGACTCCTTCCCCCCATACCAACTACTTCCACAATTAAAATTAATGCAATTTGATTCATACTTACAATCATTGGTGCTCCAGGATTTTGAGCTATAATTGTAGTGATTACTAATATATCATTTCTAAGCTGACGATCATAATGACTAAAACCTCTCATAAACAGATTTTTAAATACTTCCTTCAAAGTCCTAGAAAGCAAAATCATATCTTTAAAACCATATTTTTGTAAATGCTACTTAAGTGTCTACCAACAAAAGCCCCCTTTTTATTTTTATTTTTTAATGCTTATTTATTTTTGAGAGATAGAACACAATCAGGGGAAGGGCAGAGAGAGGAAGACAGCGGATCCGAAGTGGGCTATGCATTGTTAGCACAGAGCCTGATGCAGTGCTCAAACTTACAAACCCCAAGATCATGACCTGAGCTGAAGTCTGAGGCTTAACAGACTAAGCCACCCAGGCACCTCCCCCATTTTCATATTATGCTATTCATTTCAAAGTATTTGTAATCTTTTCTACATTTCCAAATCTGCCTCTACATAGGATTCAAATCTCTATCACATAAGAATCCATCAATCCAAATCTATACAAGGTGGGTACAGTGCTCTAAAATAAAGATTAATTCATATCATTTTCCTTTGTAAACTACTTAAAGGCTTTTCTTTGTCGTTAATATTAAAAAGTCCTACACCTCCTTACCAAGGCTAATCAAGCCTTTCATGTTATGGTCCCTGCTAATTAGCTTCATCTCTCCCTATTCTACTATTTTCTGCTCTCGATATATTGAATTTCTTTCAGTTTTTTTTTTTTTTTTTAATGTTGCTAGGTTCTATTTTCACTTCTGTTCCCCTGTCTAGGACGCAAAACTCTTCTCTGTTGCCAATTCACATTTATCATTCAGATACCAAATTAAGGTTCATCAGGAAGTATTTATTAACTCTCTAAATCTACATCAGGTTTCCTATACAATGGGCATTTGTTGCTTTGTCTTCTAGCACTCACTTGTCCTTCTTCTTCTTTCTCTTCTTTCTTTCCTCTTTCTTCTCTTTCTTTTGTTCTCCTTTCTTCTTCCTCCTCCTCCTTCTTCTTCTCATTATTATTATTACTATTGAAAGATTTTATTTTTTAAAGTAATCTCTACACCCAATGTGGGGCTTGAACTTACAACCATGAGATCAAGAGTCTCATGATGTACCGAATGACCCAGCCAGGTGCCCCTCACTTGCCCTTCTTATGATAACACTACCCTTATTTTTATTTGGGCATTTACTCTTTCCCCATTTTTGGTCTTGCAAAGATGCCTTCAGCTTCCTTTTAGCCAGAACATTTATTTGTCACTAGTAATTCATTCTGGAATGGCATATAGCCAATCCAGACTACGCAGGGCCTACAGGGACTCAATTCGAAATATTTTCTTTGGACTTTCAGAATAGCAAGTCTTTTCTGCTTCATTTGGGGTTGTGACGATATGAACGTACACTTCCTAGGTCTCACCATGTGGATCTTGGGAATAAAGACAACACACTGGAAGACTGCAAAGGGATGACAAGGGCCCAACTCCTTTTATTTGCTGAGCCTTGACTACAACTGCCCACGAAACAAGTTTTATCCTTGACTTTGTAGTTACATAAGCCCATAAATATCCTAAATGGTTTAAATCTGTTGGTCTGGGTGTGCTGATTCACTCTTTTCTAAAGAACATGTAGCACCTTGTGATAATGTCTTTCATAACATTTAGTTGCTATTGACTTGTCCATCTCCTAACATCATGCAAATTCCATGAAAGCAGAGACCATGTCTGCATTGCTTTCATTTGTATTTCTATGGCCTAGTAGTGAAGTTGGCACAGAGAAGACAATTACTTGATGAATAAATGAATAAGTAACTTAAAGGCTCACTTATATTTCTTGTTAATGCTTATTGCAACATCTGGAAGACAGTAAGTACTCAAAAATAAGTTTAGTGAATGAACAAATGAAGTAGTTCTTTTAAATGTCTAATTTTACTTTATACTTATTCAGAGACATAACTTAGTTTTAATTAATCTACTTTAAAAGCTTTCCAAATAGAAAAAAAATGGCTTGATGTGCAGATGCATTTATACCACAGCATAAAAGTGATGTCCTGAAACATAGCCATTACATGACTCAAAAGCCTAATTAAATACATATTCAAACAAGGATGTTAGTGATGTCACTGGCTATCATTTTAAGGTTAAAAAGCATTCCTATCTAACTACATACTTACAGCAAACATTCCAAGTTACTAAGCTGTTGTATGATTTCTTCCTTTGAAGATTTTTCCAATAAGTTCCAAAGTATTTCTGATGAACGAAACAGAAGCTGTCCAGAGGGATCTGGGTCATTGAGGTGGGCACAGATTCCACTGGCTGCTTGGGCTTTCATCATTAAAGTACAATTAACTTCTTAAAATAAATTTAAAAGTTATTTATGTTGTATAGTTTTGGCATTATTAAATAAAAACAAAAATAGTTGAGAATGAAGTATTTAAATTTAATAATATACAAACCAGAAGTTGAAAGATGTTGCAGAGCTTTAAGTACCCAAAGCTTCTCAACAAGTTGATTTTCAAGTAAGGCCAATGACTGGACCATTTTTTTTGCCAATCCTCCAACTTCAGCCATCTTAATCTTGTATGATGAACTTGCTTGCTGGTAACCTAAAAACAATTAGTTAAAAAATATGTACAGTTATTTCACATAGTAATCATCTATGTTCAGACAAAGGAATGAGTAATTTATTATTATAAACAACAGCAATAACAACTTAAAAAGTGTATGGCATTTTAAAATGGTATAGCACAAGGACAGGAAAACTTTTTCTGTAAAAGGCCAAGTAATAAGTATTTTAGGTTTTGCAAGTTATAAGGTTTCTGTCTCAAATACTCAACTCTGCTACCATAGCACAAAAACAAGCATAAGTAATGCAGAAAATAAATGGATGTAGCTGTGTTCCAATAAACCTTTATTTACAGTGGGCTGATTTTAGCTTTGGGGTCCATAGTTTGCTGGTCCCTGGTGTAAAATTTGAAATAGGACCGCAGATCCGAGGGGGCACATCTTGAATTCTAAAAAAGAGCAAAATATTTCTTATTTGTCCATAGATATGCCTCCCCATAAAGAAAAGTGGTATGATTACAAATATTAAATGTTTTCACTATTTAAGTCAATGCATTACTTCAGTTGCTTTCAAGGAAAAATGATGATGTGACATGACAATGACATAAGTGAAAATATAATGCTGTTTTGATAAATGCTAGTGAATAGAATGGTATTTTAGGGAAGTGTGATTCTTGGCAACGCATAAGAATTTCCTTCCGCCTTAGTTCCTATGAGAAACATTACCTCCTCTTTTGACATAATTGCACAGGTGCCTGCCTGACTACATTCAATGAGAAACATTAAATAAACATTAGAGGGTACTTGCTCACTTGATGCAGCTATTTCCTCTCTTGGTGCTGTGAATTATCTAGCTCCCTGACTTCTTCACTTTTGAAACCAATGAAGTTCTTTGACTTTGCCATAGTTCTGAGAGGTCTGTCAGTTTGTGTTATCTTTCTGAATCTCATCTTTGGCAATGGACAAGGCCCTGTTCATTTCTGGGATGGGTTCTCTATGGTATACCCTAGTTACTTACTTTAGGAATTTAAAAAGTATGGAGAAGAAAAAAAAAAAGAGTATGAAGAGGAAAGCAAAAATTGCCTGTAATTTCACTATCAAGAGATAGCAACATTAAGATTTTGGTATATTTCTTGCTAATATTTTTAATGTACGCATATAATTTTAACAATATACTTATATGTGGAATTTTATATTCGATTGCAGCCACTAAACATTTTTTAAGATTCTCCCCATTCTGTAAAATATTTTCCCAAATCATGATTTTTAATTCCATACTAATCTATCATATGGATGGACCAAAATGTACTTTCAAACTCCCTATATCTTTTTCTATTGAGTTCTAGTTCTATGGAAGCATATAGTAATATTAAGGCTCATGGACTGGATTCCTGTCTCCAGGGCTGTCTCTTAAATTGTTCTACTGAGGACTTTTCTCTGTGGTTCCAGATGTCCAGCCATGCCTACCACTAAAAACCAACTGTGTGACAGTAAGAGCATTGCCTAGGGCTCCTAAATTTTGGAGCCTGATTAAATTAAGGTCAGCCTCACCACACTTTAACTACTCTGTTTTATCTTAGACATCATTTGTCACCCTTTCTTTCCATCTTAAAGGGTGCCTGTCTCTTGCCAAGGTTAACCCTATCCCTGTGCTCTTAATTCCATCCTCTTCATGCTTTCTTTGGGACTTTCACCCTCCCATTTTTGAGTTACTAGCTTCTTGTTCTGTCTACAAACCTCATTTTCCCCTCTCCTATAAACAAATAAAAAACAGTAAAACCCAAATATCCCTCTTTGATCTTCCTACCAGCTCAGCTCTTCTCCATCTTCTTCTTTTTTCTTCACCACCTGATCTCACAATTTAAGTAAGCATTCACTGCCTCTACTCCCTTACTCCCCCTGCCTCTCTTCTGACAATCCTGTACCTGCCCTGACCACCTCATGGCAATACATCCACCAAAGGCTAGCTACAACTTTTCAGGTACCATATTAATTTGGCCTTTTCATTCATCAATCGCCGAAGCCTTTACTACAGTATTTGATGCTAAAACCACTTCTTCCTTCATCAAATTTTTCATTCATTGGCGCCTAAGACATAACAGTCCTGAGGTTTTCTTTCTCCTCATTGAGCCTTTCACTGCTGATTTCTTTGGGTCATTTTTTTCCACATGTCAATATGGGCACTGTCCATGCTGCCATTCTTGCTCCTTGGCTATTCATATGCTTTATCTCCAGGCAAACTGAACTATCCTGATAGCTTCAACTTTCATCTCTATTTGTATAAATTCCAAACCTGTATTTCTGGTCTATTCTAAGTATCCACTGTCTACTATCTACCAAACACTTCTACCTGTCTATATCACCAATAATTCAAATGTGACATTTAATAATCTCCTTACTCTGTGCTTCAGAGGTCTTTCCATTTTCCTTAGTCATAAGTAATCTTTCTTTACTACCATAGCTTATTTCCTCATCTCTTAAGAAACATATCACTTAAATTATTTATGTCTTCTCTCCCTTCCTATACTGATTATAAATTATAGAAACTATGAAGGTAGGAACTATGTCCTAAATAATATCATCCACAATGCAAGTGCCCCCTGGCTTGATACCACCCATTTCAGTGTGACTCATTTTACCATTATATATTAAGATCCCTTAGCTATAATATACAGACCTTTCTTCCCAAAGATGAGTGAGAATGTTATTAGCATTTAGAATTTAACATCTAATTGGGTGGAAAAGATATTGTGAATAATTATAGAAGGGTTAGAAAAACAATAAATAATATCATTAACAGTATTAAATAACATTAATAATAATAATTACAATTAAACTAATCTAGGCATTACTTTTAAAACTGTATCCTAAATATTTAGTATTAGAATAAAAATATCATGCAAATAATTACATATATATGTATATATATATACATGTGTGTGTGTATCTATATCTATATACATATACATATACACATACATACATACATATATATCCTTCTTATAAAGGTCATGGATTTAATGATTTCTTTGGAGTCTTCCAGAACAACAGACAATATCTTAAGAGTAATTGGGTGAGGTTTTCCAAGAACCACTGACTCATCAAGACCCCTGGCTCTAGGGCGTAAGTGACTTATGGAGATGTGCACAGGACCACAATCCTCAATAAAAACCACAGGCCCCAAGCAAAGACAAGACTCATTCTTCTTTCCTTTATGAGTCTCCCAGATGCTCTATCCATATTTACACTCTATGTCTTCAATAAACTCTGCTCTTACTACCTCTCAGCTTGTGTTTGAGTCCTGTGGGAATACCTCTGGGTCCTTGGATCCCACTAGCTTGCATCAATCCCACCATGTCTTTGTAGGTTCAAAGAGACAGAAGAATGTTTTCTAGACGTAAGTTGTTACTAAAAGACCATTGAAAACTTCACCTGTAATATGCTTCTTTGGTGGTTCTGCATGATAGAAGTCAACAATACACTTACAAATTTGTATCCTCAATTCAGAATTTGGTATTTTCATTAATTCACCTGCCAGAAAGATAAATGAATGCTATTTAATAACACTGTCATAAGTTTATTTGCAAATTTAAATGTGTGAGTAATATGATTAAAAATATCCTCACTGGAAATTCAAGCTGGATCATGTATTTTATACATGCACACACATACACAACATCCATACATGAAATACCTTGGGTCTATCCTTATAACATTTGGCCCCTCAATCAACTCAACCTCTTCTTCCCAAGGAGAAAGGAATGGTGATTAATAGCATAAATGCTGGAACCAGATGGTTTTAAGATTAAATACTGGCTCTGCCGTTTACTACCTATGTAAACTTGTATGTTTTCTCATCTATAAAATTTGTATAACAACAGTTTCCACTTTAAAGATTGCTGTGGGGATTAAATGAGTTAATATGAGAAAAAGATGAGAATAGAGTCTGGCATATAATAAGTTACTATTATTATTTTGGCAAGATATAGGTTATACACACACACACACACACACACACACATATGCACATGTGTTCGTGTGTGTGTCCCAACTGGAGACTGGAGTTGGGAGAATCAACTTCAGGGCTGAACCAGATCTTGGTGGAATCTGTGAGGGAAACAGATAATGAGGTGTTCCTGGAAAATCTGTGATTTGCATTAGGATTTGCACAATGTTCACCTCTGGGAGTGGTCAGTGAGTAGGGACACAAATGGACCAAAGGAGAAAGCACATAGGAAAGCTTCACACTTGCTTTAGGAGTATCTATCTGCAAAAAATACCACTAAAATAAAAAAAAGAAGAAGAAGAAGAAGAAAAGAAGACAATTTCCAGATGATTCCCTTAATTTTTTGAACACTTCCTTTTATGTTGAAAAATCATTACATTTTGGAAAAACTTAGTCAACAGAAACAACTAAACTTTTCCAACAAAACTAAACAAGTTTACGGGAAATTCTAAGGTTTCTCATCTGCTCCCCACCCTTTTAGTTCTTGTAAGTTTAGATCATTTCTCACGGTTTCCTGTTTTATCTCAGGACAGAGTACCAACATTTTCCCTCATACGTTTCCAAAATCCTGCTCTTGAATCAGAAATAATTATCACTTAGAAGAAAAAAGTAATATGATTTACTACTAGGAAGAAGCTGGAAGTTATTAGTAAAAATGAACATTTGTTCAACCCCTTATACTCTATATAATTATTTTAGCTTAAAACTCATCTTTTCAGCAATTAAAAAATAAGGGACAGGACAGTAGTATTTGCAGTCAATAATCAGTGAAGGGAGCTCATTTTAAGCAAAGAGTTCATACTTCCTTCACTCTTCTATAGGCAGGCAAGCAGTTATTCAGCAAAGACCAGACTGACACAGTAATAAAGAGACATGTATTTATCATACAAATGCCTGCCAACACTCTTATGGAGGCAACATTTAAAAACAATAAGGGCAATAGAGGCATTTTTTAATGTTATCATCCAAACATGCATCTTTTTTTTTTAATGTTTATTTATTTATTTTGAGAAAGAGAGAGAAAGGGAAAGGGGCAAAGAGATAGGGAAAGAGAGTATCCCAAGCAGGCTCTGTGCTTGGGCCCAGTCCCACAAACCATGAGATCATGACCTGATCTGAAATCACGAGTCAGATGCTTAACTGACTGAGTCACCCAGGTGCCCCCAAACCTACATATTTTATGTATTAATGTTATCATGTCCTCCTTTGGGTTGGCTTCCCATTGTAAATTTCCACTGATGGTAGAGATTCAGAGTTCAAGTTTCCTATTAGTTTCCAACCTGCCTGCTCCTTAAGGTCATCTTATCTAACTCCCCACATTTATTCTAATTTCCTTGACACCCTTACTCCATTCTAGCCCATAATAATTTCTCCCAGAATCTACCATAGAAGACTAATGAAACTTATTTAGATATAAAAGGATGTCTCACCATTTTATGATTTTATATAAAATTTTAGATTATTTAATGAACAATTTGGATCCCAATGATTCTAGCAATCAATTAGACTAGCAATTATGAGAGTTTAACATTGAAAACATTTTTGTGATTACTGAGAGGAACACATGTCTGATTTACAAAAAAAGTTAAATATTTCAACAAACTAAATAACATCAAGACAAATAAACATCTGCCAGTCCTTAAATTAAGGAACACAGAATCTTGTTGGTATTATAAAATGCCTAAGTGGATAATGATAACAAAAATTATCATCAAGCACGCTATGATTAATTCCCAACCAAAAACAAGAAAAGAACCTACATTTGAGGGACTCTAAGACTTAGTATATAAGACACTTTTTTCTTGACAGTAGGGCCTGTCATATGTTACACCCCTCTACCTTAAGCAAATCTTAACTTACCCAGAAGAGCGATTGAATTAGCAGTATCTTCAGCATATGTTACTTCATCCGATACTTTCTTTTTCAAAAATGGCAAGCTTCAATAAGAATGAAGAACAAATGAATTATGTTTAATAAAGTCTGTAATTGAGCCATTTGTAAAGTATGAGAAATTTTCCTTTCTAAAGGAAACAATGAAAATAATATCCTATTCTGTAGCCCTGGGAGAATTGGCAACTATCAAAAAAATTTTTGTTTCTAACTAAGTGACCAAAAGGAAAATAGGTTTATAAAAATAAAGAGAGATGGACATAAAAGGCAAAGGTTAAGAAAGCCATCTTGCAACACTGTATAAATAAAAACCTTAAGAATCCTCTTTTCTCTCTGAAGGCAAAGTAATAATGGATTACACGTATACCTCTATCAAAATTAGGAAGACACTGAATAATCAGATACAAATCACAGACCTCGGCTTACCTAGAACTTGAAAACTGCTCTGCTCAGGGGCTTTTAAAGTTCTGAAAATCTGATAGATGAATGGTCTATTTGTTCTCAAAGGTTAGTGACCTTTTCCTTATTAACTGGATTTTCCTTATTAACTGGATTAACTGGATCCTTGTTACCATCCACAAAATAACAAATACACTTTTTAAGACTCTAAAGAATCCAAGTTAACAAATATTAATTATATTAGACTTCTATTTCACAGCTACTATAGCAAAGCTATTTGAAAATAGTTTATTTAAAAATCATAAAAAGCAGGGCATTCAAACCTGAGTCATTAGTCTAAATGTGAAAGGAGAGATAAAAGTTATTTCTTAAATACAAAATATTAACTATTTTGGCGTTTCATGAGTTCAAAATTTGAATCTCCTGTACTATATAAAGTATAATATATCCTCTCTATAGGACTTTTAATTCATGCTTGTCAAGAAAAATTTAAAGATATTTCAAGGGAAATCTTTGAAAAGCACAATTTTACAAATGCCACAGAGATTCATTTTTAGTGTTTGTTAGAACTTTTCATTTGAAACCAATAACTTATTACTTGTTATCCAGCTCGTTGTTGAATCTCTAAAGTGAAGAACTCTAAAATTACTTTTTGTCCTCAAACTTTTCTACCAAAGAAAACAACCTAAAAGATAAAGCTAGAAAAGTTCCCCCCAAAAGGTTATGAAAATAATATGCATTATATCTCTGATGTAGTGAGAAAAACATAGGCACCAAAAACAGAAAGGCTAGGTTTTATTTTTTATTTTCAATGTTTTTATCTCCCAAAAATGTCTTGAGGAAAGAATCAATCATGTGAGGGTGAGGTATGGAGAAATGCAGGATGAAAGCAGAAATTATGAAAGAAAACTATTAAATAATTTGAATAATTATGAAATATGAGGGAAAGTGAAGAGTGCAATTCAAGTCTGTCATATTATGTAAGGAAATATTCAGTTGCAGCTTTCACACAGAACCAGTTCTTGGTCAAGCTCCATAAGAGCATTGCTGTTGAAAGTAATGCTTATAAACCTGGTATTCTAGGACTTGCAGAGCCTCAGAATTTGAAATGATAACAATATAATCCACATCAATATCATAATTTGCAATTAGTACATTAAAAAAAAGAGAGAGAGGGAGGGAGCCAAACCATAAGAGACTCTTAACAACTGAGAATAAACTGAGGGTTGATGGGGGGTGGGAGGGAAGGGAAAGTGGGTGATGGGCATTGAGGAGGGCACCTGTTGAGATGAGCACTGGGTGTTGTATGGAAACCAATTTGACAATAAATTTCATATTAAAAAAAAAAAGTTCTTTAAAAGCACCAGAGTAATAATTTACTTCTTTTTTTTTTCATGGTCTGTATTAAAAAGTAAGGTATGGTAAAGGTATTCAATAAATGATTTTTGGTTATTTTATTCAGATATCAAAGAAATTAAATGTAGATAGTTATAACATTTTAAAATATTATTGCTACTAAACCTAAAAGTGAGAGTTAAAACTACCATATATATATGCTCCTACTAGTGTTATTTGTGTATTAAAAGAAACATGCTATTTAAAAAGTTGAATTGTTAGAAAGATTTAGAAGGTTAAATTATCAGAAAGGTTTATTGCTACTTTGAGAAATCTCCTCTACTATATTATATTGAAACCTAAAAATGGATGTCTTGATTAGCTACTATGTGGCAGCAAGGAAGCAGAAGATATTCCTAGTTGCCCCAAATGGGTGAAGAAACAATAGTATGGAGGATAGAATATATTAATTTTATAATGCTGATTTACATTTATAATGCTCTAATTTACATTTAAAATATACATAGAAAAATAACTGGTGACATTTTATTCTTCATTGGAATTTGAAAAATCAATAAAACATGACTCAGAAGTTAATATATCTTTGAGAGCCAAATTTTCTAAACAGAGAAAAAAATACTAGGCAAACTATTTAGTATTGTTCATAAATTTTCTCAAAAATTCTCTAAAAAAATCATAATTTCTTGCTTTCATCTCACATTTATCATTCACTTGAGAGCAACTTATTGTGAGAAAAAATTTTATTATAGTTTAATCTCTTGTGGCTAGAATCTCCCATTACAATAAAATTGACCACCTCTGAAATATCAACTGGAATCAAGTGATCCAGTGAAGTTTTGAGTTCTTTATCACATACTATACCATGATGCATATCTTTGTAATATAAAATAAAATAATATGCTACATGCTAATGTAAAATAAAGTTAAAGAAAAAAACTTACCCACATAATTTTAGGATATTAAATGCAGATTCTATAAAGTGGGGCTGGTTTTCAATTTTTTCTGCACACAGATTCAGAATTTTAAATATTTGTGCTAAATCCCTTAGGGGCTTTAATATTTTTAGTTAAGAAATAAAATTAAGATTAATATTTTTATTAACATACTCTATAGCACTTCTCTCAAGAAAGTCTATAGAATTCCATCTATTTTGTTAAATGTGGTTGACACTTTTATTTTTTATTTTTTGACACTTTTAATTATACTAATTTTGAAGTCTAAAGAGGAAAACTTGGAACCATATATTTTTTAGGAATATTATTTAATTTTTGTCTCAGTAATCGCTTATTCAAAATATCATTTTCCCTTACCACACCTTTAGAATTTGATTACCAACTACTACACCATGGATTCAGCTGATCAATAACTTACTATTGGCAATAAGAAATAACACATAGAAAAAAACAATAGCTCAATTTTATACTTTGTTTTTCCCCTACCCACACACAAAACATACACTGCTCCAGAATAAGCAACCCAAACCTACCTTATTTATTTTATTAACATTATTCAGATGCATGTTCTTATTTTTATGTTGTAAATTGGCTGAGATTTTATTTCATTTAAAACTCATGAAATGAGAGGCACCTGGGTGGCTCAGTCAGTTAAGCATCCAGCTTCAGCTCAGGTCATGATCCCATGGTTAGTGAGTTCGATCCCTGCATGGGGCTCTGTGCTGACAGTGGGGAGCCTGGAGCCTGCTTCAAGTTCTGTGTCTCCCTCTCTGTCTGCCCCTTGCCCACTCATTCTGTCTCTCTCTCAAAAATGAATAAACATTAAGAAAAAACTAATGAAATAAAAATTTTGCTTTTATATTAGTCTAAAAGCAAAATTTATCTTCTCTAAATCTTGAGGTAACAGCACCTTTTATCTATTTAAAAACCCCAATTGGTGGGTGCCTGGGTGGCTCAGTCAGTTAAGCATCCAACTTTGGTTCGGGTCATGACCTCATGGTTGGTGGGTTTGAGCCCCACATCAGGCTCTCTGCTGTCAGCACAAAGCTTGCTTTGGATCCTCTGTCCTCTTTCTTTACCCCTACCTGGCTCTGCTCCCACTCTCTCCCTTTCAAAAATAGATGAACATTAAAAACAAACAAACAAACAAACAAAACCCCACCTGGTGCATAACAGCCAGTTCTGGAACTCTCTGTTACCAATCTGGTAAGATGACTACAGGGAGTGAGAGTTTCCTGTGACAATTGCATTGCCTTTTATAATAGCTAATATATGCAAAGGTTAAAACAGTAACAACAACAACCCAACAATAAACTGGTTCTTAAACACAGTTTTGAGCTGCACTGGTTTCCACATATTCTGATCAGGGTGGTATATACAGTGGGAATAATATATTTATACAATGTTTTGCAGGTTATCAAGCACCTGCATGTACATTATCTAGCCTTCCTAACAATATGATGAGGTGCTGTTATCCCGATTTTCTTAAGAGGTGGAGAAGTTAATACGTTTATCAACAGTACAAATAATCAGGTAAGTTGGTAAAAATAAGACTTTGACTTGACCCTCCTAACTACATCCATTGGGGCACCTGTAAAGTGACTCTTTTGGCACAGGTCATAATCTCACAGTTGTGAGATCAAGCCCTGCATTGGGCCCAGTGTGGAGCACAGAGCCTACTTGGGATTTTCTCTCTCTCCCTCTCTCACTGCCTCTCTCCCCTGCTTGTGCTCCTTCTCTCTCAAAATAAATAAATATACTTTTTAAAAATTGCCACTATCTGTGCAGAGTTAATCGCATTATAGTGTTTCTTCAATTTTATATTCCCTGGTAAACAAAACATATAATTCTGTGAAAAATACAAAATGTTAGATATTTTCTGTGGTAGACAGGATAATGGATTGCCCAAAGTTGTCCATACCTTAATTCCTAGAACTTGCAAATGTTACCTTACATGGCAAAGGGACTTTTCAGATGTGATTACGTTAAAAGCCTTGAGATGGGACTGTTATCCAAGATTATCCAGGTAGGCCCAAAGTAATCACAGGGGTTCTACATGGGAAAGAGAGAGGCAGGAGAGGATCACAAAAGATGTGACCACAGAAGCAGAGATGAGAGTGGTGCTACTCTGAGGAAGGGGCCATGAGCCAAGGAATGCCGGCCACCTTAAAAGCTGGGAAAAGCAAAGACAGGGATTCACATCTAGAGCCTTCAGAAGGAACCAGCCCTGCCAACACCTGACGTCAGCCCAGTGAGGCTGATTTTGGACTTGTGACCTCAAGAACTGTAAGAAAAAGCTTTAGGATGTTTGGTGACACTAAGTTTGGGGTAATTTGTTATAGCAGCAAGAGGAAATGAATACATTTTCTAATAAAAATTCTCCCATTTCAGGATAAATGAAACAAACACGTAAAGATCTAGATACAGATATAGATATATGTAAAGGATACAAGTCCATTCTGATAACACTGCACCAGTTTCTTGACAGATTTAAGTTGTTCTTCTTCTAAATCATCCTAAAACAAGTTATCTATTTTAGTTCTTTTGTACTGTTAAATATGTTGAGATATTAAAAATTTTCCTGAATATAAAAAGAAAGTCAATTGAAACTGTTAATTACTAAATTACTATATTATAATGCAAGCATTATAAAATACTTCCTCAAACAGTGAAGGTAAAAATAAATATATCATTTAAATTTGATTAGGAAGGGGCACCTGGGTGGCTCAGTCGGTTAAGTGTCTGACTTCAGCTCAGGTCATGATCTCACAGTTCGTGGATCTGAGCCCTGTGTTGGGCTGGGCTCTGGGCTGACAGCTCAGAGCCTGGGGCCTGCTTCAGATTCCATATTTCCCTCTCTCTCTGTCCCTCCCCTGTTCGCACTTTCTCTCAAAAATGAATAAACGTTAAAAATATTTTTTTTAATTTGATTAGGAAATTGAGAATCAAAACTAGATTAATATAAAAGCAGCATTTGTTTCCATTAATAATATTAACAATACTTGAATTCACTGAGCATTTTTCTATGCCATGCACCATTATGCTCTATTGATGCATGTCATTTAATTAATTTTTAAAATAACCCTATTAGGAAGGTACCATTACTATCTCTATTTTCCAGAATAGGAAACTCAAGTGGAAACGCTAATTTGTCCAAAATCACCTAGCTAGTAACTGGAGGTGTTAGGAGTCAAAGTTGGCTATCTGACTGTAGAAATTGTATTTTTAACTTCTAAACCAAGCCCAGTGTAATGGCTCAAACATCTTCAGCAAATTAAAACAAAACTCAAAAAACAAAACAAAACAAAGAAACAAAAACAAAACTCAATACAGTGATATGTTTGTCTTCATAACTGAATCACACTGTCCTTTTAAAATTCTTAAATTGTTCATAAGAAGCTGTGGCATTTTCTATACATTTTTTTTTTTTGGTCTGCCTTTATTTAAAAACTAGTTGGAACTTTATGTAGTTGGGTTTTCTTTTTTTTAATGAAGGCACATTCAAAATTAAAAATAACTTTCACAACAAACACAGCCAGCAAGAGATAAATTATTCTTATAAGGGCCATTATTATTATTGTGCTTTTTCTCTATGTGAAAATGTGAGACTAAAAAATGCTAACACAGTAACTAAATTTTTGGCCTACTAATCACTAGACACTTTTTTTGATTGGCTCTACCATGATCAACCCATTTTCCACGTATTAAAAGCATGAAATCTTCATCCTGTAGTCATGTTATAGTGTGTGCTGGCTTTTAGGCATGCAATCGATTCTTAGGTAATGTCAGGAGAGTGTGGTGTGTGAGCATGCATAAAATGCATTTATTATCCTTCCTCCCAATGCCTACACTCTCCACTTTGAGGCTCAGATCTGAAATAATTTTATTTCCATTCCATTCTGTATAAGATCCCTCTCAAAGTAGATTAACTTATGAATATGTCTGAGTGTGTATATATCCAGATTTCATGTCAGGAAATTTTAAGTAGTACATCATGAATCACTTTTTCTACTCTTGTTCCCCACATCCTTTTTGGTAACAAGCAATTAATAGAGGCTGGAGGAGTCTTCCTGTACTCTTGATACCTTCTGTTTATATCTACCATGGATTTGTCCATCCCACAAAACCAAATGAAATCTCCTCCTCCAGCCTCCATACCAGGTAAAACACATTCTTCAAACAGTCCTTGAATATGAGAAATGTTCCTATTTGAAATGTTTTCAACAAAAAGGAATAAACAAGACTTATTTTGGGGGAATACATGTTACCTTTCAGGGAAATCATAGTTTATAAGTGATACAGTAGAGAAATTTTCTCTCAAAGCTTACTTTATCAGTTTCTTCAAGGAGTTTGATGACGCGATTTAGGTCCATGGTCTTGAAAGCACCCTAAAAAACATACAACTCTTACAATTCTGTGTCATGAGAGTCAAGAAATCACATCAAGCACACTATTTTCCTATGATATTATCCCTCAGCAACTTAAAAGTATCTTATGACAAAAAGATAGTGAGGAGAAAGGGATAATGGAGGGATGGGCAAAATGGGTGAAGGGGAGTTAGAGATAGAGACCTCCAGCTATGGAATAAGTTACAGGGATGAAAAGTACATACAGCATAAGAAATAGAGTGAATGGTATTCTAACAGTATTGCATGGTGACAGACAATAGCTACACTTGTGATGAGCATAGCATTAACTATACACTTGTGGAATGACTATGTTGTACACCTGAAACTAATGCAACATTACATGTCAACTATACTTCAATTTCTATAAAAGATATGGAGGGGAGAATGAAAAGCAGATGAGACCTTATAGGAGTAAATAAATTTTGGAGTTGAAAAAAATAATAAAAATGCCTCTTGAATTCTAGTATTATCTTATAATCTTATGGTCTTTAAATTTCAAAACACCTGTAATAATCATGGAAAATGAAATGATCTGGTACATATATATTCCACATCCCACACATGCACAATACGTTGAGTTTGTCTATGCAGATATACATAAGACTCGCTTCTAAACTACAGGTAGGAGATCATCTTCCTGAACTAGGTATCCCCTTTCTCAGTTGGTATCAGCATTCTTACAGTCATCAACATTAGAAAACAGAATGTCCAAGTTCTATAGATTTTACATTTTAAATATTTCTTTTTTTTTTTAATTTTTTTTTTAACGTTTATTTATTTTTGAGACAGAGAGAGACAGAGCATGAGCGGGGGAGGGTCAGAGAGAGGGAGACACAGAATCTGAAACAGGCTCCAGGCTCTGAGCTGTCAGCACAGAGCCCGACGCGGGGCTCGAACTCACGGACCGCGAGATCATGACCCGAGCTGAAGTCGGCCGCTTAACCGACTGAGCCACCCAGGCGCCCCATTTTAAATATTTCTTGAGCGCAACTGATTTATTGACAGAGTTGTGAAGGTATCCTGCTGTTCTCAGTGCCTCTACTCTCCCACCCTTCATGGTCCTCTACTCTATGGTGAATAATAAAACTCAATTCTGAACATAACCCATCTAAATCATTCAGTTACTCTCCATTAGTGCCCCTCACCCCTCCTCTATTTTCCTTCCCTTGGTTAAACCCCACGGGTGCTTCAAAACTCAGCTCAGGTGTTGCCTCCTCAAGGGAAGGAAAAAGAACAAATGTCCTTCCTTTGTGCTCCCATAGCATCCTAAGTTCCTTATCCACTACAATTCCCATTATGGTTCTAGAATGGTTTGCATGTTTATCCCCCGCCACACCCTACCCAAAGCTCACTCAAGGCAAAGACTTTTGTTTTCTGGCACCCCAGCTCCAGAAACTGGGTCTGGCATATGAAGTTATTTGTAGGTAAGCGGAGAAGGAAACAGGAAGTGCTATTATCCCAAATTTAAGTACTTATACAAAAATCTCCACATTTTAAATTCAGTTTTGGGGATTAATGCTTTGTTGCATGACGTTTTCTTCCCTTTTTTTTAACCTTTTTTAAGTTTATTAATTTATTTTGAGAGAGAGAGAGCACGCACATCAGCACAGAGACCACTTCAGATCCTCTGTCCCCCTCTCTCTGCCCCTTCCCTGCTCATGTGGGCTTTCTCTCTCTCAAAAATAAATAAACATTAAAAAATTTTTTAAATAAAAAAATAACTTCAAAAAAATTATATAAAAGATGATGATATAAAAAAATTCAAAAGGGAAGAAAATCCTACTTATTCCTATCATCTAAATACATCTACTTTTATATATAATTTTGTTTTTATGTTTATTTTTATATGCTACTTTTTGTTTACATGTATAAATATATAATTTAACTTAGTGTTAACACCATTGTATTTTGATTTCTAAATCTATAATACATATCTTTCCCTATGTCTACATAGATATTATTCTATTGCCTCTTAAGTCTAGAATTTCCTTTCCTTTCACAATTACAAACTCATATATTCTAATCTCAGGCAGTGTCTTTCAAAAACAATTTTCAGGGGTGCCTGTGTGGCTCAGTTGGTCAGGTGTCCTGCTCTTGGTTTCAGCTTAGGTTGTGAACTCATGGCTCGAGTTCGAGCCCCACATCCGGCTCCACAATATCAGTGCAGAGACCTGCTTAAGATTCTCTCTTTTTCAAATAAATAAACTTAAAAACAAACAAACAAACAAAAAAACAATTTTCAGTAAAGTGTTCTAATTTTAAGTTTGTAGGGTATCTGAGTGAGTTTAACTCCAAATGCTTTTTACCAAAAAAATTAATAATCAAAAAAGATTTTCTAAATACTGATCTTTACCTGGTATTATGGTTATCCTTAAAAACTGTTATATTTTACTGTTAAATTGTTTAAATTATTAAATTTACTGTTACCAAAAAACTTGATAAATAGAATTTTGTCTTTTAAGATTTGAGTTCAGTGCCATCTGCCACTACCTCAGTTGTCTTCTTTCTTCCTCTTGGAAAAAATAGGTTTTTGTTTTAAGATTTTCTGCAATATTGTTTTTGAAGGTTGGAAAGCATATTGAAATGAAAGTCAATGCAACATTTTCTTTTTAATACCTGCATGTATTATCAGAATTGTTTTTCCCAAATGAGCAGGTATAACTTTTATTAAGAAACAGAGAGTAGTAAAGGTTAAAGCATAGATTCCTTTCAGATTTATGTTGATTACTTCATGCTACTCTGTGTGTTACTTGCTTAGCATATATTATATTTTTAAGATTTCTCCTGCCCTCCCTCCTTTAGCCCGTTCCTCCTTCCATCAATATTTAGAAGCAGCTTCTATGTTTCAGAAACTGTGCTAAGTGTGGGGAACAACACTGCTCTGACCTCAAGTAGCTATCAGTCTGGCATGGAATACAAGTAATACAGATAAAAAGCTACAAAATGCTCCCTGGATGCTGAAAGGCGTGCTCTGGAAGCACACAGACTGGAAGCACAGAAGGCATGACACAGTTGCTGTAAAAAGTAATTGGCAGGGAGAGGTGAGAAGGAGTAGGATCTGTGAGATGAACTGAAGGTTTGAGAGGTGGAGACAGGGAGTAGCATATGTGAAGGCCTGGAGGCAAAAGAAAAGGCATTTTGAGGATGGGGAGGAAAATATAGTACAAAGGATAGTGGCTACAGATGATGCTGATTGGGTAAGTAGAGGTCAAATCATGAATAATAACAATAATGATCATAACAATGATGGTGATGTCTATTTCCAGGTACAGTTGTACTTTCCACGTATTTGCTAATTGAATTGTATGAGGTAGATACTATTATTAACCCCACTTTACAGAATGCCTTGTACGTATCCTATGCTAAAGATCTTCAAAAATATTGAATGGTTTGAGAGACTGGATATATAAACAGACAATGGCCAGACTACATATGGCAACAGAACTCTAGCCTGTAATCTCTGCAGCAACCAAACCCAGGAGCTATTTGCTCAGGAAAGTCAGAATTTGGCAATGATTGCCAGATTCCCTATTTTTTGCCCCTCATATTGCTATGTAGGACCACCAGAGAAACCCAAATATGCTTCCCAAATCAATCACATAGAATGCCCTGTTTGTAGCTAGCCCACCTCCAGCTTCCCCATGGCAACAACCTCCAAACAGAGCATACCAGAAGCTTTCCCTTTTTTCACTACAAAGCTTCCCTGCCTGCCTTAGAGTCTCTGCCAAATGTACGTAATGTTAGCTGACTTCCTATATAGCAAGCTCTGTATATTAAATAGTGCCTGCTTATTCTCATCAGGGTGGTCTTTATTTCCACAGGCTTTAACCAGAGGAGTGTAACAATAAAAAGGCAATTTTGTTTGCTGAGTAGAGACTGAACTGGAAAGGTCTAGGCTGAACTGGAAAGGAGGTAGGAGACATCTGTAACTTGAGGCCTTGACTAAGGTACTGGCAACCCAGGCCGACAATAGGGAATGGAATGAAAAACATCAAGGAGGTAGAGTCTGTGGGACTTAAAGAGTGATTTGATTTGGTGGGAGAGAGAGGAAAAGGTGATGATGCTCCTGGGCTTGGGCAATTATAGAAGTAGTGTCACCCTTTGCTGAGACAGGGAAGGCTGGAAGAAGAGGCCTGTGTTGAGGCTGGAGATAAGTTAAATTGGGGGGCAGAGATTTCCAAATCAGAGACTTAAAGTAATAATTGGAAGAGTTTGGGTAAATGAGATCACACAGCAGAATGAAGCAAAAGAGGACATACAGATGTAAACATGAAAATAATTGCTGTTAACATAAGATGTTTATAGAGAATTGTAAAAACATTTAACAAAACATTTTAAGATCAAGTCTAATAAACTGTTTTGAAGAAAATTAAACCTTTACTTACAGTTACAGGATAAATTTATTTTCCCATTTTACCAAGGGACAGGTCAAAGGGGAGAAATCCTGCTCATTTGATACATGGTTATGGGGAAAGGAACTAATATTTACTGTGGTCCTTTTATGTGTCTGTCTCTGGCACTTTATATCCTTTTTTTTCTTTTTTTCCTAAGTAGGTTCCATGCCCAACATGGAGCTTGAACTCACAACCCTGAAATCAAGAGTTGCATCTTCTACCAACAGAGCCAGGCAGGCCCCTCCACCCCCTTTTTTAAACTTTATATCTTAAGTAGTCCTCGACTTTACCATATAGAGTTGATGAAACTGGGGTATTGAGACCTAACTTGTTAAGGTCACATAGCTAGTACCTGGGCTAGCAAGTCTGTCTGATGCAGGAGTGCTGGTTCTTTGCACCTAAGTTCTCTGCCTGACTTCTCAACTGACCACAGAGGTTATGTCTAGCAATTACCCCAAAACCAGGGTAGGCAATTTTAAGGACAGTCCATGGCAGTATTACATACAGTGGCAGGATAGGACTTCAACTAGAAGATTGTGGAGGTTCTCAGAGGAAGAGCAAATTTGGGCAAGGAAGCTAAGCCATGATACCTATGCAGGCCAAGTAATCACAATTTATTTATTCCACAAACATTTTGGAGTATCTACACTGTGTCAGACATTGTTCTAGTTGCTAAGGATATGGTATTGAATAAAACACAAAATCTCCTGCTTTCCTATGACATCAATATGTTTTGTCTTCAACAGCAAAGAAAACCATCAAGAAAACAAAAAGGCAACCTACTGAATGGGAAAAGATATTTGCAAATGATATATCTGATAAGGGGTTAATATCCAAAATATATAAAGAACTTTTACAACTCAACAGCAAAAATCCCCAAATAATCCAATTAAAAAACGTGCAGAGGACCTAAACAGAATACATTTCTATAGACATATAAATGACCAACAGATACATGAAAAGATGCTCAATATCACTAATCATCAGGGAAATACAAATCAAAACCACAGTGAGCTATCACCTTATACCTGTCAGAATGGCTAAAAACAAGCAAAAAAAAAAAAAAAGACAACAAGAAATTACAAGTGTTGGTGAGGTTGTGGAGAAAAAGGAATCCTCCTACACTGTTGGCAATAACATAAATTGGTACAGTAGGGAGGTTCCTCAAAAAGTTAAAAATATAAGAACTATCACATGATCCAATAATTACACTACTGGGAATTTACCCAAAGAAAACAAAAACACTGATTTGAAAAGATACATGCACCTCTATGCTTATTGTAGCATTGTAATGTTTACAATAGTCAAGATATGGAAGCAACCTAAGTATCCACTGATAGACAAATGGATAAGGAAGATTTGGTATATACATGTAATGGAATATTACACAGCCATAAAAAGTACGAGATTGTGCCATTTGTGACAACACAGATGGACCTAGAGGGTATTATGCTAAATGAATTAAGTCAGACTGAGAAAGACAAATACCATATGATTTTACTCACATGTGGAATCCAACAAAAAACAAATGCATAGGGGCACCTGGGTGGCTCAGTCGGTTACATGTTTGACTTTAGCTCAGGTCATGATCTCAGAATTCATGGGTTCAAGCCCTACATCAGGCTCTGGGCTGACAGGTCGGAGCCTGGAACCTGCTTCAGATTATGTCTCCCTCTCTCTCTGCCCCTCCCCTCCCCCTGCTCACACTGTCTCTCTCTCTCTCTCTCTCTCAAAAATGAAAAAATAAAACAAATGAATAAATCAACAAATAAAAAGCAGAATCAGACCTATAAATACAGAGAACAAACTGATGGTTGCCAATGGAGAGAAGGTGGGTGAGGGAAAGGATAGAAAAAATGGGTGAAGGGAAGTGGGAGATACAGGCTTCCAGTTCTGGAATGAATAAGTCACAGGGATGAAATAGAGAATATAATCACTGATATTGTAACAGCATTTTATGGTAGCTGATGGTAACTACACTTGTGAGCACAGCATAATATACATACTTGTCAAATCACTATGTTGTACACTTGAAACTAATGTAACATCATGTTACCTATAATCATATAAAAGTTTTTTAATGTTTATTTTATTTTTGAGAGAGACAGACAGAGAGAGACAGAACACGAGTGGAGGAGGGGCAGATAGAGGGAGACACAGAATCCAAAGTAGGCTCCAAGCTCTGAGCTGTTAGCACATAGCCTGATTGGGGGGGGGGGGGGGAGGGGGGCTCCAACTCAGACCACGAGATCATGACCTGAGCCAAAGTTGGACACCTAACCGACTGAGCCACCAGGTAACCCACAAATAAAAAAATTTAAAGTGAATTAATATGCTTTGGAGGAGACAAAAATCACTGTTATATAGTTTACTACAAGATGACATATCTTTGGAGGAAAGAAAGTAGGAAGTGTTAAGATGCTTAAGCAACGGTCAGCAAAAGACTCACAGGGAGGGTAACATTTCAGCAAAGTCTTGAAGGAGGTATGAAAAATAGGGGAAAACTCCCGGGCAATGGGCACACCAAGTGCATAGGCCCTCAGGCAGAGGTATAAAATACACCCGGCAAGGTTGAAGAGAAGCCAGGAGGCCAGTGTGGAACACAAAAGGCTTTGTAAGTTATTTATATGAACTTCAATTTCTACTCTGAGCTCAGAGTCAAGGAAGGAAGGACACATAGGTATTAAGATATATTTCCTACACTTAAGGAATCCATATTCTAGGGAAAGAGGCAAAATTTAGACAAATGAAACAGTTGCTAACATAACACAAGTGATAATTAGGTGACAAATGGTGTGACTGAGACCTAGGACTATATTCATTTATGAGAAGATCTGTGAGGGTGAAAATAAATGCTTCCTATTGGGAGAGTACTTTACGTTGGAGAGTAGGGAGGTAGGGTAAGTTTTAAATTCAGAAAAGGGGGAAGGGCATTCATTTAGTAAATATTTAATATCACCTCCTGTGTACCATATATTGTGCTGGGTGCTACTGGGGAATACTGGAAGATAATGGGGGACACCACAGGAAAAGACAACAGGCAAGAATTCTATCTTCTTGGAGGTGGCACTAAACTGAGAATCTGGTACAGATTAAGTACAAATAATACATTGGGAAACCCTGAAAACACAACAGAGAAGTAGATCTGAGGCACTTTAGGGAAGGCAGAGACCTTGGATATCATCTAGTTCAGTGGTTTTGAGGCTAAAAATCACTCGAGAGAGTTTAAAAAAAATAAATTTATTTATTTTGAAAAAGAAAGAATGAGAGAGAGAGTGAGTGGGTGGGCACAAGCAGAGGAGGGGCAGAGAGAAGGAGACAGAATCCCAAGCAGGCTCCACATCATCAGGGCAGAGCCTGATATGGGGCTTGAACTCACAAATGGAGAGATCATGACCGGAGCCGAGACCAAGAGTCGGATGCTTAACCAACTGAGCCACCCAGCCCCTTGAGACAGCTTTTTAAAAAGTACCAGACTCCACATTGGGGATTATGAGTCAGTAAATCTGGGTTAGGAATGAGCTATGGTACAGTTTTTTGAACCCCTCAGATGACTATGATGGTCACCCAGGTTTGGGGCACGCTCCTCTCAAACAGGCTTGCTTTACAGAAAATAGAATATTAAGTGATTTGATCAGGGTAATTCTGTGTGGTGACATAAGCGATAAGAAACTACTGTGGAATCCTGAAAGAGGTTGTGAGGCTCACAGGGAAGAAGGAGGACCATAAAGTGGTATTTATGGAAAGCAGTTTGGGAAGAGATGAAGAGGTACTGACTAGAAGGATGTGACATTCATCCAAGATCAACTGAAGCTTTGTGGTGACAGGAAAAGAGAGCAAGTAGTTCTTTTAAACTCCATTTGACATCTCTTGTTTTTTAACACACAGTCTGGAACAGTGGGGGTAGGGTTGGAATTTTGTTTTATTTTTGTTATTATTTTGTTTTATAATCTGAATCCACATGAAACTACTTCCTACAGCTATCCAGGAGTTAAATGTTGTGAAATTCTGTAGCACTGTTCATACTTTACTGCAGCTATAATAAATTAAGCATTGCTACTTCAGGTGGGAAATGAGGTCCTTCAACCAGTAGCAATGACATCACCCGGAAACCTGTTAGAAAAGCAGAATCCGGGGCTCCTCCCCAGCCCTACAGAATCACAGTCTGATCTTGATAAGATCCCCAGGTTTTCCAAATGGACGTTAAAGTTTGAGAAGCACCTCTAGAGGGCTTCTGATTCTTTAGAATGAGAACAACATTAAAACAAATAGGAAATTGGGGCGCCTGGGTGGCTCAGTCAGTTAGGCGTCCGACTGTTGATTTCTGCTCGGGTCATGGTCTCATGGTTGGTGGGTTTGAGCCCTGCCTTGGGCTCCGCCCTAATGGCATGGAGCCTGCTTGGGTTTCTCTCCCCCTGTCTCTGGCCCTCCCCCACTCATGCGCGCGCGCTCTCTCTCTCTCTCTCTCTCTCAAAATAAATAATTTTAAAAATAGGACATAAAGGTAAACAATTTGTGATTTCAAGCATAGAATGGAGCTGACTTAAAGCACTGAGATAGACTCTCCAAAGTCACTTTTAGCTACCAGTATATACTTACTGTCTCTCAAGTGTTCCAAGGGTTCCATGAGTCTTTCCTCTACTGGTCTAAGGCAGAGGTCTAAAAGGTTATCATTTCAATGATGGCAAAGATGGCTAGACCTCACTCCGATTAAAGAAACTAAGTAACTCTCAGTTAACTTCTCATGGCCTCATTTGTAAGAACAACTACAAAGAATACCCAAAAAGGTTGAGTGATCATTTCTCCTAGCTCTAAAAAAGTTTTTATCTCCTTTCTTTTGGTAGAAACGGCCTTCTCCAGTACTTTGAAAAATATTAATGCTTCTCCAAGTACTTATTAACAAGCTAGGAACTCCAATTAATACAAAAATAGTTCTACCTGAAAGAGAATCCAAGGCTCTGTAAGGAGGGGTAATAATGAAAGAAAAGGAAAAAAGAAAGGGAAAAGGGAAGGGAGAAAGTACACACACATATACACAGGTTTACTAGTTTTGCTTTACTTGATATGTTGTGGACTACTCTGGCTTTGGCCTGTTAAAAGCATTTCCCTTTTTTTTTTCTTTTTAACCCATGCTAGCCTGCCTCGTGTAACTGTGCCCCCCATCCCTGCCACCTCTTTTACAGCGAGTGAAGGAACAAGAGCCATTAGATACCAAATTCACCTACTTCTCAGTTGTGCCCGGTTTCTGGGCACAACAATGGCGGTAACGTTGAGCCCCCCTGCAGCCTTGGGAGTGGAGAGCTGCTGCTCCTGAAAGTCTTTCTTCTCCCTACCCTATTGGAATACGTCCACAAAACTGATAAGGTAAATTCCCCGTTCCTCCTCATGCAAAATTGCTGTTGCCCACAGTTAAAACCGTGCAAATGTCAGAGAGTCCTCAGGGAGTTCAATCTTATTCCCAAAGAAGAGGTCCCCAGTCAACTGGCCACTCCCAAGGAACTCTCCAAGGTTCCAGGATGTGGACGTAGGAGACAGGGTTCCTGACGCAGCCTGGGACTCGCAAAACCTCCACAGGAATTCCCATAGTGACCCCACGTCATCAGTGTGAAGAGGTAGGGTAGGATTCCTCCAGAGAATTCACGCTTTAGGGTTTGATCAATACTCTCTAGGGAGGGGCAATGGAACCCTAGTATGAAACAAACGACGTGGAGTTTACAAACACTTCCGCCACGAATGGAGATCCAGCCGAGGGTTCCGAAGTGAAATATCTCAACAGACCAACTTAGAAGAACTAATTTTGTATTCCTAATAAAAATAAACTCAAAACCAAATACAAGTACAGTAAAATATGTAAATTCTGTTCTCTCTCAACTCCGGCTCCATAACCAGCCTCCAATTTCATATGAAAATGAGGCTACTTTCTAATTTTGACAGATTTTCCTTCCCTCCAGGTGTAGGTTTTAAAGTGGGAGCTAATTTAAACACGAGAGATTTTACCCCTATGTCAAGAACATCACTTAGTAACAGGTATCTACGTACAAGCCCATTGCAAACAAAATGCTCATTAAATCCATGATTTTGCTACAAACGTGTCCTTTCCTCCCACGCCCTTCGTGGTCACAGTTTTCGAAGAAAAGCGGCAAAACCTTGCTTATTCTGTTTAGTGGGACGGTCCGGGAGAACCTCGCGCCACAGTCCCCAGACAGGTTGGCTGACGACAGCTGGACCCTCCCTCCGGCGGCAGTTCTCGGAAGGATCGGCGTTGCCTTGGGAACCTCCGTCCCGCGGGCTCCGAGTGTTTCCACTTCGGCCCCCATTTCCGCCCTTTGCTGCCCCCGGCCTCTCCCCGCCCCCCCCAGATCCCAACCTCCCCTCCACACTTCCCAAAGCACAGACACCCGACCATACCTGTGCGTCCTCGTCCTCCGTCACCACCCCGACCACCGGGATTTGGCGAGGGCTGCCGGACCTGTTCCTGCGGCCCGGTTCCGGGACCTCGGAGGTCCCCGCGGCCTCAGCTACCGACATGGCTGAAGTGGGAGGGAGGGAGGGATGGGGGGCGGGGGTGGTCCTCCAGTCCTACACAGTTCCCTTAGCCTCAAGATCCACAAAGTACCCCCCACCAAGAAGAGAAGGCCGCCGGAGAGCCGCTAGGGTCGCGAAAAGCCTCGGGAGTCCGGCAGTGGCCTCGGCCACCACGACGCCACCCTTATTATCAAGCCACCGCAGCCCACCGGCTGACTTCGGCTCCCGCGGGCTGGCGGGTTGTTAACAAGCCAGAGCGTTGCCAGGGGCGGGGTCGGGGGCGGCAGAATCGTCGGCTCCTACGGAAGCCTGGGGAGCCAAACTACCCCAAACCCTAAAGGCACCTCCAAGTTGCGAGTAGCTCAGTTTGGTCGCTGGCGGGAGGGAGGCGGGAGTAGACGACCCCGGTACGTGGCAGTGGCGTGTTAGCTTGGCGTCATGTGTTCTCAGTCTTGCTAGTTTGCGCCGGGCCTTAAAGTAAAGCAAGAGTGGGTGGAGAGATGAGGGGTGGATGTGGGTCGTAAGAGTGATGGATGATGGATAGGTAGTTTTAGAGGTGGAGCAGTTTATCTCACCTCAGAGGAGTGACCCGTGTCACCTACAATCCCTGCCTTTTCCCTCTTCTGTGCTTTCGTGGCTCTACCAGATAGTTAAATAACAAACAAGGCATAGTACACAGTGTTAGAGGTTTTGAGTCAAATCATGGAATCTAGAGCAAGTTAACCCCTGGAAGCCCCACGTTCCCCCTTTTCTCATAAATTTTTAACATTTCTCCTCAATAGGATTGCTGTGAGAAGACAGAATGAGATGGTAGTTTGCAGATTGGCGTTTTGCACTTAAGTACCCAGGTAAATGGTCAATATTATCATTATCTTTATTATTACTGTTATCTATCCATTGTATCCTGAGTGATGACACAAGGAGGGTCACGACTTTAATGGAAAGCTGCTTATGATAATCATCAGTATAACTTAATCAGCCCAAAGGCCATGGCTATGAAAATATCTTAAAGTCCTTTAAACCTTTTCATCTTTTTTTAGCCTGAAGAAACTCTTCAAGATTCATATGTGTTTTTATATTATCTATAAAGTTTATGGCCTTAAAAATTACGGATAACAAACTGCATGAAAATAAATTTCACTTCACCTCTCAGCATTTCTCTCTTCATTTGTAGAATGAGCTGGTCGATCAGTCATTTCTAAGTTTCTTTAACCAGTTCAGACACTGAATGACATTTCTGATGACACAAATAAAAAGAAATGGAAAAACTAGATTGGGCATGCCAGCACTTGATGTAAATCATAGCCAAAGAAACCAAGCTGTTTTGAAAGAGAACTGAGTGTTTCTAGTCTCCATTTCCTCACTTATATTCATTCTTCCACTTTCCTCATCCTTTATCGCCTGAAAGTGCCCTGGGGTCACCACTACATGTGGCCAAAGTCTGTGGACCCTTTCTTGTCCTCATCTTGTACATATCTCTAGTATTTCTCCCCTTCTTGAAACTCCCTTGCCTGGACTTCAGCTCTCTTTTTGTTTTCCTTTTATCTTTACTCATTGGCATTTTTAGAGCTCCTTGAAGGCCTTAACACCTAGAGGTGGGTCCAATAGGTGTAAGATTGCTATTACTCCAGGAGAGTATAAAGGTTGTGTCAAGTGTATTAACATGAGCTAAATTGCTGTTGCACATTCCAAGTAAACTATATCAAAAGGAGACTGAAATCACTTGAGTAAACACAAGGGGATCCTGTGAGAATGGCACCCAAAACCAAGATAGTAGTGGAGAGCTGACAGTCGGATGATTTGTTTAATCTTTTTTTGTGTATTGAGCCTGGCATCTCCGGATGAGTAAAGATGAAGAGGAGGGACTGTCAAAAAAAATTTTCCACTTAAAGCAAAGTTAATCTGGGAGTTATCAACTGACTATAGTGTTTCAGCACAAAAGGTGAATCTGATGAGAATCCATAAACCTCAGTGACTGGAAAGTCACACTCTCCTCACTGGACTTAACTGCAGACACTTTCCTAACAAATGAACAAAAAGATTTTTATTTTACTTTAATTGTTTACAAATCTATATATTCATTCTGTCCTATATCCACAGTACCAGTTCCCAATGCTTAATTAGCATGACTCCTGTGAACGCTCCCTTTCTAGCACTTAAAAACTCTTTTCCTGCTCAGTGAAGTCAGTGAAATTCTTCATAGGAAGGGGTTCCCTTACCTAGGAAATTAATAGATTCAACTTTGTAATTTTTTTTTTTTAGCTCTAATGGTATTTGTTTTTGTTTGTTTTTAATCTTTTTAATGTTTTATTTTATTTTTGAGAGCGAGGGACAGTGTGAGTGGTGGAAGGGCAGAGAGGAAGACACAGAATCTGAAGCAGGCTCCAGGCTCTAAGCTGTCAGTACAGAGCCTGTCACAGGGCTCAATCCCACAAACCACAAGATCATGACCTGAGTTGAAGTCAGACACTTAACCCACTGAGCCACCCAGGTGCCCCTAATGGTATTTGTTTTTATTATTTGACAAATGAGAGGCAACCAGGATGGAAATCCTAACACCCCACATGCAAGCCATCTTGAGTGAATTATTTGTTGTTTCAGGAAGGTTCCAAGCTTCTTCCTGCATTACCTTTGCATATTGTTGTACATGGGACTGTCTTCAAATATCTAGCTCCCTGTGAAACCCAGCTCATGTGACTTTTTGGGGGAACCTTCTTTACATCCTCTGTTGGATGCCACTTTATCATTATGGTTTTGTTCTTACCACATACTTAATGGTGTTTATTGACTCAGGTGCCCAACCCCTTCCTCTAGAGACTTTGAAAGCAAGGAAAGTCATTTCCCCAGATTTGCACCCCAACCCCTCAGCATAGTATCTAGAATAGTGTTTCTGAAAGCTTAACATGCATCAGAATAATTTGGAAAACTAATTAAAACCGACTGTCTGAACCACACCTCCTGAGTCAGCTTCAGTTAAGCCTAGGGGAGGTCCAAGGGTTTGCATGTGTAACAAGTTCCTAAGTGATGTTATGCTCTTGGTCAGGCTAATGGTATTCAACAAATGTACATTAAAGATTTCAACGATTATAAATTGGTTTTTAAATTTTAACTGAAGCCAAATTAAGGCATTTCATAAGTTACCCAGAGTAAGGTAAATTATAAGTCCTTGCTGCTCGAAATGGGTCCTTGAACTACCTACATAGGCATTGTTAGGTAGTTAGGGGCTTGTTAGGGATACAGAAGTTCTACCCAGGATGGACCTCCTGAATCAGAATCTCCATTTTAACCAGACTGCCAGGTGATTAGTGTGCATATTGAAATTGAGAAGCACTGGTCTAGCGTGATGCGTGTATATTTTCATTAATGTTGTTTGGGAGTAGTTTTAACGATCTCCATAAAATTGGCTTTCACTGAGTATCCATCTGTGTATTTTCCATTTCCTTTGTTTTCTTACTGGTGATAATATTTGTTTTTCTTTTTGTTAAGTGCACCAAGTTTAAGCTTTTAAAAAGCTTTAATTGTTTATATTAGGTAATGAATTTAATTTTTTCTGATATTTTATTTATTTTTGAGAGAGAGAGAGACTGAGCACAAGTGGGGGAGGGGCAGAGAGAGAAGGAGACAAAATCCGAAGCAGGCTCCAGGCTCTGAGCTGTCAGCACAGAGCCCAGTGCGGGGCTCAAACTCATGAGCTATGAGCTCATGACCTGAACCAAAGTCGGATGCTCAACTGACTGAGCCACCCAGGGCCCCGGTAATGGATTTAAGTTTAATCATTCACTGAACCTTTTAAAATGTATTGTTTGAAGACTCTAAGTTAAGAGCACAGGACAGTTTCCTGACACCACAACACAGAAGGATCTAAGGGTAAAATGACTAACTATTGAAATGGTAAATTATCTCAGCAAAAAGATAAATTAATAGTAGAGAAATGTATGAGAAATAAATTATGGAGAATAGAAATGTTTCAGTCTGATAACAATTTTGCAGAATTAAACATCTGTTTAGTTACAAATTGCAATTCCTTAAAAGCAGCTATAGATTGAAGATTAACTTGACATTTTAATAATATGTTGTCCTATGTACATTTTTTACTTTTAAAATAAAGCTAAGTATATTTTTTATTTATTTATTTTTTGGTTCTAGTTCAGATTTTTTTTAATGTTTCAAGTTTTTATTTAAATTCTGGTTAACCTATAGCATAATACTGATTTTAGAAATAGAATTTAATGATTCATCACTTACATATAACACCCAGTGCTCACACAACTGCCCTCCTTAATGCCCATCACCCATTTAGCCCACCCCCCACCCACCTTTCTCCATCAGAAAGTTTGTTCTCTGTCATTAAGAGTCTGTCTTATGGTTTGCCTCCCTCTAGTTTTCTTTCCCCTATGTTCATCTGTTTAGTTTCTTAAATTCCACACATGAGTGAAATCAGGGTATTTGTCTTTCTTTGCCTTACTTTGTTTAGTGTAATACACCAAGCTTCATCCATGTTGTTACAAATGGCAAGATTTCATTCTTTTTGATGGCTGGGTAATATTCCATTGTGTATGTGTGCACACACACACATACACACACACACACACACACATGCACACACACCACTTCTTTATCCATTCATCAATCAATGGACATTTGGGCTCTTTCCATAATTTGGCTATTGTCGATAATGCTGCTATAAACATTGGGGTGCATGTGCCCCTTTGAATCAGTATTTTTGTATATTTTGGGTAAATACCTGGTAGTGCAATTGCTGGGTCATAGGGTAGTTCTATGTTCAACTTTTTGAGGAACCTCCATACTGTTTTCCAGAGTGGCCATACCAGTTTGCATTCCCACTGAAACTAAGGATATTTTGAACATTAATAAATGTAGTATTAAGAAATAACATTGTTCTTCTGATATTTTTTCCTGATACTTGTTTGCACACTGCCTAATTAAGCAATATTTAGTAAAATTGTAATTATTCATTAGTACAACTTAAGAATGTTTCTAGTAAGTATTTTAGATTACATATGAATTCGGTAGCCTCTAAATAATGCCAGATGTTCCAAATGTTCAAACAAATGTTATTCTTTTGTGAGTCAGAGTAATTAATTTTAAATAGAATTTTTATAGCACATAAGAAATGTAATTAGAGTATAGTCTTTGTAGGTTAGCTTTAGGGGAATTATGTAACAGAAAGAAAACATATAAAGCTGGCATTTTATCTACTTCAGTGTTTTAAAAAATCTTTCAGTTTGTGACAGAAACAAAGCTTAAAAGAGAAACAAAATAATTACCTCTTTCTGACAGAATCATTAGTGCAAATTTGGGAGTAATAAATACATGGGACAGAACAAAAGTAAAAGATCAGCCACCTCTGAAGTCAACTATTCTAATAAAAAATGTACTAATAATCCAAATTGCAAGTGACTTTTAAATAGGAAGATAGAAGAGCTATTCATGTTTAATGGAGAAGCTAAATGGTAATATGTAAATGAAATGAATTTATGGAGTGATTTGTACCTAACCAAAGCTTCAGTCCTGTGACTTAGGAATATTCCATGAAATGAAAATGTTCTCCAGCTTTTAGAACTAAAAAGAACTATTGTGTTCACATGGTGGGGGTTACAGTGTAGTAAACCCAGGATAGAACTGTCTTTATTGTGGAGCAGGATTAATCAGACAAGTGTATTCCAATGACATTAATTATTCAAGGTTTATAACTGACTTGACTTGCTCCAATTCCATGGACTCTGTATTAATTTGCTAGGGCTGCCAAAATAAATACCACAGACTGGGTGGCTTATACAACAGAAATTTTATTTTCTCACAGTCTGGAGGCTAGAAGTCCATAAGGTGTCCAAAATTGGTTTCATTCTTGAGGCCTCTCTCCTTGGCTTGTAGGTGGACATTTTGTCCCTTTGTCATCACATAGTCTTCCCTCAGTGTCTTTATCTCCTTTTTATTTTTAATGTTTGTTTATTTATTTTGAGAGAGAGAGAGAGAGAACGGGAGAGAGAGAGAGAGTGAGTGGGGGAGGGCCAGAGACCGGGAGAGAGAATCCCAGGCAGGCTCTGCACTGTCAGCACAGAGCCCAATGCGGGGCTTGTTCTTAGGAACCATGAGCTCATGCATGACCTGAGCAGAAATCAAGAGTCAGAGGCTTAACCAACTGAGCCACCCAGGTGCCCCTTTATCTCCTCTTCTTTTAAGGACACCAGTTATCCTTGGATTAGGGCCCACCCATATGACCTCATTTTACCTTAAATACCTCTTTAAAGGTCCTATGAATTAATATGAATTTTAGGGGGATTTAATTCATCCCATAACAGATCCCAACATACTTTGGGCTATAATTTGAATTCTTCTAAGAACAAATTAAAGGATAGAATATGCTTAGTTAAGGCAATACTGGTATTCTTACCTATAGGACATTGATTATTTCTCACAGAAATGACAAATGACTATTCTGATTTAACAATCACTATACATTTGATCTACATGAATCTGTCCCTGGGAGATGCATCCACTCTCAGAGCTTTCAAGTGATCAGGATTTTGAGCCTGCGGGGGGCCCTGTGCACGACTTTGTCAACATCATTTATGTCATGTCGCATTTTCCATTTGAAGAATCCTCTACCAAAGTTAATTTGCCAGCCTAGGTTCCCTAGAGCCTGCCTTAAACAAACAAACAAACAAACAAACAAACATTTACTTGCTGCCACTTTATTAGTGGGCACTCTCTCTGGGAAGCAGGTGAGGAAAAGATAGAAGTTGAGGCAGGCAAATATAGGTGTTACTTGAGCTGGCCATAGCTTTGGAACAAATGCAGCCAATTGCTCAGTCTTTTATGATGTTTTCATGGAGGCCTTAAGCATTATTATACTATGGAATAGCTAGCTTATCTGCAGGAAAGGAAGGGAGAATTTATCTACCAGCTCCCTCTTGTGCTGCATCTCTTTGGTCAAAGATCACTCCTCAGGGAGAGTTGCCAGATTTAGCAACAAAAAAGTCCCGTGCAATTGTAATAGAATTAAATAAAAAATTATTCATTGTTTGTCTGCATTTCAAATTTAACTGCGTGTCTTGTATTTTGCCTGGCAACCCTACTCTCAGGACATTAACGCCCATGCATTCCCTGGCAGCTCAGGGAAGCCAGAGCTTCCACAGATCCTGCGCACAGGCACCAAGGTTGGTTTCTCCTCAGTACAGCAGTGTGGCGATGGTGGCAGCCAGGAAGCAAGGCAGGAGGTAGAGACAGTGATGGGGAGGGGTGTGGGCAGGAGGATGCAGGCACAGCTGCATGCATGTGGGGTGATAAATAACACAATTTTCTCTAAAGATGAGTCAGCATTCATTATCTCATTAGTATCTTCAGGACCATACTGCATTAGACACTGGGAATACAGCAGTGAATAAGATACAGTTTCTGCTTACAGAATACAGCTCAACTATTATGTTGAGTCCTGGTTTAAAGATACTTAACACTAGTGAAATGAAATAATATTTTTTAAATTTTTTTAATGTTTTTATTTATTTTTGAGACAGAGAGAGACACAGCATGAGCAGGGGAGGGGCAGAGAGAGAGGGAGACACAGAATCCGAAGCAGGCTCCAGGCTCCGAGCTGTCAGCACAGAGCCTGATGTGGGGCTCGAACTCACGGACTGCAAGATCATGGCCTGAGCCGAAGTTGGACGGACACTCAACCTACTGAGCCACCCAGGCGCCCCTGAAATAATTTTTTTTTAAGTTTAAGTAACCTCTACATTCCACGTGGGGCTTGAACCCACAACCCCGAGATCAAGAGTCACACGCTTTTCTGACTGATCACCCAGGTGCCCTGAAATAATTTTTAAAATACCACCTCATTAGATAGATATCTTCCTAAATGACTACTTTGGCAAAAACAAACAAACAAAACCTCCAAAAGCCCAAAACCATTTCATGTATTGCTTTCCAGATGCTTCTAGAAAGAAACAGACGGCCTTCATCAAATACGGGAAGTATTATTCAGTAAGAAAGAAAAATTCATTTGTATGTAACACTTCAAAAAAGAGGTTAAAACACATTAAATAATACTTTTTATTTAGATGCTCATAAGGCAGATCTATGAGAATGATATAAAAAATGGCATGTAATTTGATAGTGATATTTTGGCTATTACAGAGTTTTAGCAAATAGCTATTACACAGTTATAAAGAAAACAGTATTTTCCAAGCAAATACAAAATATCAAATGAAAGATCAAAGGCAAGAAATTGAGTATCATTAATTAACAATGGAAAATCAATTCCAATTTGAATTGCACATTATCCTTGAAAAACTTTTAAAGATAAGAATTATTGCAGTCTAGTTCATTCAGTGTTAAATAGAATCATGACAAAGAACAGAACACCAGAATGGATTAGTCTGACTTCATATAAAGAAACCCAAATGCACAGTGAGTTAAATACAGGCAGAGGGAGTCAAATAGTGAAGTAGAAGTTGTCAAGATCTTTTTAGTTTCTAATAGGCTTTCCTTAGGGTGTGGCCTTGGTCCTCTTAGACTTTTGCCAGGTCTCCTATTGTATCCACAATTACGGCAGCAAGATGGAGGAATAAGATAAAGAACACGTGCTGCTTTTCTTTGAAGAGACTTCCTGGAAGTCAACCACAGTGCCCCTACATCTCACTGACCAGCTCTCAGTCTCATTGTTACACCCAACTGCCAGGGCAGTTGAGTAATGTGAAGGACAGCAGCTTTTAAAGAAGTAGGGTAACCAGACATTGGGAGACAACTTCCAGGCCCTGTGTAGGCTGAATGTCTGCAAAGCTATGAAAGACCTTCAAGGAAAATCTTAAGAGAATTAAGATTGAAGTTGACAATTTGAAGTCATAAAAAAGCACCTGTCTTAGTGATTTAATTTAGCCTGTCCAGCCATGGGGAGAGTCCTATATGTATAGTCTGCTCTAATTGTGCATGACTGCATGATAGAAAGCCAGTGATTTGGAAAGTTAAAAAAATCTCGGTATGTTTGTGTGTTAGGCTGAACTAACCAAAATACTGTTTTTGGTATCATATGGACAGAATCTGTGATTATTAGCACTTTATAATTTTCTTGCATTAAAAAAATTAAAGAATCCATTCATTCCTATAAAATCCACTGTTCAAAGGTAAGAACAGACTGTGTTTCCACTAAAATCAGTACATGTTCATTTAGAGCAATTACATATACTGAATATCCACCAGAATATTTTTTTACTCACTTATAAACAATTAAGGGTAGAGCATCTCATTTTCATGATGACACATCACAAATAGAAATGTTAACACCGGATCAAGGCATGAGCACATGTAGCAATGCTTTAGGCAAAAATTCACAAAATAATTTCAACACCACATTTTAGGCTATTTGAATACTTATTTCAAAACAGAGATTCTCTAGGCTGACACAGGTTCAGTGTTTATAATATTCCTAAAGAAATACTTATGAGTTACATTTATGGTACTTTATTTAAAATATCACATAAGAAACCTTTACATTTCACAAATAAACCTCTATTTGGGGGAAAAACTCTTTGTACAGAATTTATTATGAAATAGTTTAATGGCAAAAGGCAATTAAAAAGAATTAAAATTTTATCATATTATGTAAGAGATAAACAATACAAAAATCAGATATGATATTCTTGAAGCCCTTTTACACAATTTTCATAATTTGAAAGTATGAATATATCTTAAATTGCTATTATCAAATTAATGTTGAAAGTAAAATTCCTTAATCAAGTCAAGATTATGCTAATTTACAAGAAATTAATCAGATTAAAACGGAGTTCACTAGCCAATACTGTATGTAGCAGAAAATAATTATCTCATAAATACCTATAAATATAATTTCTTCATACCTTAAAATATTTTAAAATTTAAATAAAAATCTCTATATGTAGATAATCTGGGCTAAATTTCCATATGTGCTTTGAAAAATATATGTTAGCATGAATATATTCTTATTTAAACATGATTTTAAATATTCTTCATAGAGGAGACATATGAAATCTGCACACAAAAGCTAAGTAGCATGATTCAGCTCGTGATTACTTCCCTGTTAAGAAAAAACTTACTTAGTTTTTTTGCATAGGATTAAGACTGGGTATATTTTCTACATTCTTATAATTTTCTCAGGGGCACTTCTCAAAATACAAACCCCTACTACTTTCAAGTTCCTAACACTTTCTCACATCTAGCAAGAGCAGAATTCAGTTCTACTTCTGAGGCCAGAGTAATGATTTAAAAAAAAAGTGATAATGAGAAATAATGATTAAGAAAAAAAAATCAGGTAGAAAATGGTAAAATAAAGCAATTAAGAGTCAATTAAATAAATAAATTAAAAGTCAATATTTTTGCAGTATTAGAAAGGTTTTTAAACATTTAGAATTAGAATTAGAATGCATATATTACATTTATTCTAAAACTTCAAAATTATTTCATCTTTGTAGTACTGAAAAAGAAGAATTTATCATTTGAAACAAAAGTTATATACTATATACATTTTCATAAAGTTTGTTTTTTCACATTTTCAAAGGCCCCATTTATCTGTAATACTGTTATATTATTGGCTACTTAATATACACATGCAACAATATAATTCAATAGTCATATAGCTTTTAAAAATGTCTCATTGTATTTTCACATTAAATGGTGAAAGCACTGGTCTTGACAGAGGGTAACTTGAGGAACAAACTGAAAATATGCTATTAATTTCACTAGTGTGCTACAACAGTGTATGGGTGTTTCCCTTTAAAAGTTATCACCCAAGGTAGTTCCTACTAAAAACTAGCAAGGAAGTGATTATCAAGAGGGAAAAAATAGAATTAAAATTTTAAAAAGGGGGAGCTCAATTAAGAAGTACAAGATACTAAAATTCACCAAGAAGAGAACACCAGAGAATCATGAGTGATTTACCAAATTGACAGGGTGCAGTAGGAGGGAAAGAGCCAATGATGGGAAAGGTAGCCTCCACTAAATAGAACTCCTTTTATTTTGGCAGTTGCATTCAGTAGTACTTCAGTGGGTATAAGTTTAGAAATGTTATAATTTCAGGATATATAATTACATAATGCATATAATTGTATCTTATCTGCAGTTTTCTATTTTAATAAGGAAGGAACAAATGAAAAAAATGTAGGGCATTCTAATCAAAGTTTGAACTAAATGCAATTTTAATGTGGAGTGTCAGCACTGAAAATTTTTATGAATAATTTGTATGATTATATGTCTCTAGAGTAGATTTATAATTAACCACTTTTCTTAATATCCTTCATGCTTCCAAACTGCTCCCTCATGAATGGTTGAACAGGCAGGAGGACTTCTCAGGGAGAGAAAAAAGGGATGACCAACTCTTCAGGGACTTTTAAGATTCTGCAGGTCCTTAGCCATTCGTTAAAACTGCTATGGTCCTACCCTGCTGGAGTCCCTCACTGCATAGGGTCATATGGACTGCCATAGGTCTCCAGGGTCAGGTCCCAAGCAAGAGCCTCTTGCAAGGTGAGGAACTGCAGATTATCCCACAATCAATAATAAATTTATGACTGTAATATTTTCATATATTTTTGATACCCACAACACACTGTGAAGAATGTCAGTGCCTTTACTGACAAAAGAGGAAGCATCTAGATTGGCATCATGATGGTAATGAATGCATAAGGATGGAGCAGGGGCCATTAGCCTAGTGGTTAAAACCGTAGCCTCGGAAATATGACTGCCTACATAGTAAATGCTGGCTCTGGCTCTTACTAACTGTGTGACCTTGGGCAAATTGCTTTTCTGTCCTTCTGTTTTCTCCTACGTAAAATGAGGATATAACAACCTCTGTCATGGAGTTGTAAATATTAGATGGGACAGTACGCGTAAAGTGCTTAGAACAGTGCCTGGCATATTATAATCCCTCAATGAACATCAGTAAAATCATATACCAGAGAGAGTGGGGACTGGCTAATGTACAACAACATAGATCAGCTGACAAACAACCCCTTGTGTATAAACTTAATACCCTCCCTGTCACTAGAAACAACTGTAAGATTCCCTGGATTGGTACTATAGTAAAAAAATCAGTTTTGGAAGCCAAATATCACGGTCTTCTCCCAAATCAACATATTAATATGCAAATGAAACTGCTCTGTAAAAAGGAATGAAATCTTTCATAAGGTACATATTATCAGTATGTATTTCATGTCTCCTTTGCATTTCAAATACGTCAGATTCAATTTGTTTTTTTAATTTGTGTTTGTTCACAAAGCACACTGGTTCATACAATTAATTACATTCTTCAAACCCTATCTTATGAGAAAAATATAGGAATGTTACCATTCACCCTTACCTAGATGCTAATGTCACATGTCCTTTCTTAAAGTTAATGTATGATTATGTGTTTCTATTTCTTAAGCTGGATGACAAAACCTTAAGTAAGCTTCAGGGAAAAAAATGCATCCATTCAATTATATTAACACTTAAAATTCTGCTGGTTTGTAAAGTTTTTTTAACATTAGGTTACATCTATATTATTCGCCATAAATATTTTTGCCTGATTATGGAATACAGTTTATTAAAATAACAAGAGTGTTATGGTTGTGTAAAACAAAACATATAAGTTGACCACAAAAATTCATATTGCCAAAATTGATCTCTGTGAAAATTAATTTCAAGAAAGTTCTGCCACTAATTTGATTGAGATCTTACTGTAAGGATTTCAGCCCATGTCAATTTGACAATGCACTTGCAAATGAACATAAAGGAAGTCATAAAAATAATGGCATGAGCAGAATTCTATATGGCATCAATGAGCACCATTTATCATCACATTACTGTAACCCTCTCTGGTGAGAGATGAGGAACTGCTCCTCCAATACCTTCTTCCAGAAATTGGCTCTTTTCCCAACCTTTTTTAATTCTCTTTAGCTTTCGGCTTATGCATGGAAGGAGTAAAATGATCTTACCCAGAATTACAACTGAGGGCAAAACAAGAGCAAGAACAAAGTTTGGTGGTGTATAAAACCTATAGTACTCTTCTTCAAAAGCCCGTTTCCATCCATAAATTAAAACATGGAAAGTACTTATGAGCAGAGCAACGTATCCAAGCGTAGACTTGGGTAGAGGAGGAAGAAAAAGAAACAAAGTATAAGAAGTTATTCAAACTCATAAATTAACCTATCCAGCTACACCCATGTTTATAGTGTGCTAAAACTATTTCATCTTAAATTATTGAGCTACGCTTTGTTCTCTCCTGAATTAAAGAATTTTAATATCTTCATATATTTCATATATATTTATTTATATATTTGCACATCTTATACAAATAAGACCATACTGCATATAGCTTGATACTGTGATTATTTTATATCAAGAACTTTCTTCTCATGTCATTAAATATGAAAAATTTGACCCTAATGTTATGTAATATTCCACTGAATGGATGTGTTACAATTTACTTGACCATTCCTTTTTTGTTTACTCATTTACTCTGTTTCCAACAGATCATTTACTCTGTTTCCAACTTTCCTCAACTATAAGCCCTTCTCTATATCTTGGTTTATTTTCTTATAACTTGTTTCTAATAGTGGGATTACTGGTGAAAACATCTGGGTTTTCCTTAAGGATACTGATGAAAACTGCCAAACTTCTTTATGAAGGTTATCCACATTTCCACCAGTTGTGTGTATTAAAAAAATAGTATGTAGGTATGTGTGTGTGTGAATGCTGAAGGGCATTCTCATTCATATACACTCCCCCCCCACACCCTGCCTCACATAAATATACTAGTTGAAGGTAAACATGTAAATATTGAACATGAAAAATATTATAGTATTAGTATATAATATGAATAGCATTTCAAACATGTGGCTTTATTGACCACATTAAATGAAATTTATATTAAGAGTACTTCTGTTAGTTTATAGGCAAAAATCTAAAAGGTCAGCATTCTGGGTTCCCTAAATTATTACGTTTGATTGCTTACTTTGACAAAATGGTCTGTGTAACATTACATCAGTATAACGATGTAATGTCTAACTTCACTGGGAAAGGATCAACTAGCAGAAAATTGTCCTGTTTGGCAGTTACTCATCTCTATTTAATGATAATTTGCATCCGTCTAACACCCTTTATCAGAGGGCCTTCTATCTCTTTTCAGATGCGATTAAGCTAACAATGGGAAAAGTTTTCACATTTTCTTGCCTTCAAAAAGGAAAAGTTAATTTAGACAGGATATGCCCTTAACTTAAATGAGTTCTTTAGATGAATTGAGCAAATAGGCAAAAACAAAACAAAACAAAATTTAGTGTACTACCCAATGACAGTCATCCACATATTGTGCTATAAACCATTTGGATACAACCATTCCTGACTTTGTGATAATATAGGTAGGGTCTAAGTTTGAATTACATGTTTTAAAAATAGGCAAATTTATTAAATAACCATTACTGGAGAAGGTGAATTGTTTATTAAAGAACACAGTGCTACTTTGAAAACCCTTTATATGTACTCATATACACATATATACAACTCATATATTAAATACATATACTAACAAGATCCATAAGGCTGGTTGCTTGTCATAACCCAGCAGCCCAGTTACCTAATTTGCCACTGCTTGTGTTTGTGTGTATACACACACCTTTCTTTTACAATATTCAGACTGACCTTCTCCCCAACTTGAATTCAAATTAATGAGATTTTTCTAGAAAGATCAAGGTGGCTCAAAATGTAAAATAATTATTCACTCATTCGTCTAATAACAAACTGACTTTTGGCACTAAACTTGATCTAAGCTTACCCGTCCCCACTTTCATTTTTTTTCTTTTTAAAATAACCTTAACTTGTAACATAGTAAGCAGTGCTATCAGAGTCTTCTAGTAGAATCCTGTACTGGTCTTTTACTTACTAAACCCAAATGGTCCTAAGCTGGCTTCCAGCAGTTTTTGTTCCTTGAGCTAGATGTATAAATGCAGCCCCAAAGGCACTCTTTTATAAGAAGCATATTTAAAATTAAACTGTATTTAACACTTAAATTCTATGCCGCCCAATCCCTCAACCCACATACCTGAATAAAACTGAATTCCCTCCAGTTTAAAGCATTGCTCACTGAAGGGATAGAGGTGACTGCCAGGAGGGAGAGTAAGCCAAGGCTCATTATGCCAAAGGAGATATACATTTCAATCCTCCAAACTTCTTCCTCGTTCCAAGAGTTCTCGATATTTGCATGAACCTAATGAGAGCAAATGTGAATTTCTTTTATTTGGCAGAACATTAACTGATTCAGCACCGTTCACTCTTGGCATGAGAATACATCATATATGGATATATTCAAGTTGCATTATTTCAATTTAAGAGACTATGATGGAGAACCTATTAGTGGATGTTATTGTTCCAGGTGTGGGGAAAAGAGAAGAGGGAGTTAAATAAAAGGAGGACTAAGACTCTCTCTTTCCTTGCATATGTGTAAGGGGGCGAGTAAATCTACCATCTGCATTATAAATCACCACCATTCCTGGCCTGAAGTCCCAAGACCATGAATGCCAAGTGGTTGGTTCCAAGGTGACATAAAAAACGTACTGGCAGTTACAATTAGTTTTGAGGGACTTCTCCAAGTTGGTTTAAACTCGGTTAAATATTTTGGATACATTCTGGTCTTAGATCAACTTAGAACCCAGGAAGAGAATTTCTAAATTATGTCTCTATCTTCCTCTCTCACATGAAGAATATTTATATGTTAATTTATCTCTTTTTTTTTAACTTCTTTTCTTCAGGAAGCTGAGATTTCCATATGGATAAAATCATACCGAACGCAAATATTTATTCTCTTGAATTGCCTCATCAATATACTTTTCCAACTATTCAGTTGCCTCACTCAGATATAGTACTTTTCCAAATGTCTTTCCCTTACATTGATAATACATATATAATCAAGTCAGACTTGATTAACTCTGAATGTGTGGTATTCTGCACAGGGATTACTTTTAGAATTGTCTATTTACTTAAAAAAAAGGTTTATTTACATGTAAACAATATGATTAGAGTATACATCAAGGGTTGGACTCCTTGGGTTAAAGCTTTGTTTTAAATAAAATCTGTTCATGGATAACAGACTCTAACTTAAAACAGTTTAACTTTGTCCAGTTCCAGTTAACCAAACAAACTTGAAATAAAAAAAGAAAAGCTAGTTCTGAGCATGAGGTCCCTGGAACAATCATATCAACATCCCGAAGAAAGCCACAGAGCTCCTCTTTGGAAAAAGGCTCTTGTTTGATACCTTTTTTGACATCTATACAACAATACAGAACAAGGACATACCTCAGCAGGACATACCTACAGCTTACAACCTGGATCTACCTGGCCTCCTGGTTCGTTCATTCATCCCACAAATACACTTTGGGAGTGCCTTACTACGTCCCAGGCACAGTTCTAGGCATTAGGCATCTATCAGTGAACAAAATGGACAAAGGTCCCTCCTCTCATGAAATAATGTTCTGATTAAGAGGAGGCAGACAACAGTAAATATAATCAACAAGGAAAACATAAAGTGTATTAGGAGGTGATAAATGCTATTGAAAAGAGTGAAGGTAGAGCAGAGGAGGAGGGACTGGAAGGAGGAGGAGGGACTGGAGGGAGGAGGAAGAATCTAGGGGTTGAATCAGAAGCGCATAGCAGAATTTAAAAGGGTGTCCAGGCTCAGCCTCCCTGAGGAGGTGAGATCTGAGCAAACAACTTAACAACCAGTGAGGGAGCTGGTGCAGCAGATAGCAAAGCCTTAGCATTCAGTTAGCGGAAGGGGTATTTTTACAGAGACAATGGCTTCAAGAACATCAATTTACCAAATTTTTTTCAAATAATTTTAGGTTGAAATTGTTGAAACAGGCCTAAGTATCTAGTGCTACAAAGCTGGATCATGATGCCTTGGTTCCTTATAAAACGCAAAAGCTCACATTTGTTTTGGTGCAGTGTCCTTGGCTGTCACAGGTAAATGCTACAGCAGATAACTTCAGTGAAACCCTTTACGTTACATTTGCTCAGTGGGAATTATTGAGGAAAATCATACTCGGCTCCATCATCAAGCTCCTTCCATGAAGCTTTCCCTGAGATTTTCTTGAAGAGCTAAGTGCTATAAAGGTTCACCTGAGGAACTAAACCTTCACCAAAGTATCTTTTCAGCTTTTTTGATATCAAAAACCTTATAAATGTATGTCTCCTGATCTTGGCTTCCTATTCTGTTTTGTATTTTCACTAGTTGTAATTTTGTCGCATATGTTTACTGAGAGATGCCTCATTGTTTCATGGAACATGGCCAATCATAAAACATTAACTCAATGTTTAATGCTGAAAACAATCACTGCAATCATAACATCAAAAAAAAAAATGAAAGAATTGAATCCTTTATTTCTGTTCTTACTCTTCAAAGAAAGGTATAGTAGCAGTTTTTATCCTAAATGACTTTGGATCAGCCACGTAATTCTTAAATAGAAACACTGTGTGAAGAATAATTCTTTCCCCTCCCTAAATATACCAAAATTTCTATTACAAGATGTGTAAAAGCTCACACGACTTTAAATCTTACATTTTACAGATGATACTGATAAGGTATTTTACTAGTATCCAGTAAATAACGAGCACATTCCATACCTGCTGATAAGCCATGTTGAGAAACAAGTATCTCTCTGACCTTCTCATTGGTAAGCAGAGGCTGTAGGCAACATGGACCGAAGCGAAGAAAAAACTTAGTAATCCAAGCTGTTTTCTACACTGTAACCAGGTCTCCAACCAAGGTGGAAATTTCCTATATTTGGTGCCGTAATAAAGCTGATACGCAGCTGCCAGGAGACCTGCTAGGTATACCAGGGACAGCAAAGTAATGGCAACTATGGGCAAGGTTTTATTCACAATCTCAATAGGAATCTTGTAAAAGTCACTCTGCTGGTTTCTAGCATATGGGTGTATCACATCTCTGACAAAGGAATAAAGAAAGAAAAACGTGGCTAGACTTATGGCTACCACCACTGGCCCTCTCCAGAGAGTAAATAGTCGCAGGGGTAAATTTTCAATCTCCCTGGCTGATGATAATGATCCCAAGTCAACAGGAATGAAATTCAGCTGACGGGCAAGTTCAATAACCTGTTGTCGAGCTTGAATATTGTTGCTGCATATATAGACCTGTGGCAAAAACAAAAGACTCATCATTACTATTGTTTGTAAAAATGGTGCCAGTGACGATCGCATGCTCCACTTCACCCATGGAACGTCATTTGTGACGACCTTGAGGGATGCAAAAAGTTAAGGAGGTAAAGCATTTATTAACATATTTGTCTATTTATTAATAGGTTAAAACTGTCATAGAAACAACAAAGTCCTTGCTACCTGTGGTGACCTGAAAATAAAATGCAGAACAATCCTGCTAGAGCCTGGGATCGGGAAGTCCTCACGGGAAGAAAGCCAGGAGGAAAGAAAGGTTTCTAGACCACGTGTTTCGGCAGCAGTGGCACGTAAGGTTAAGGTGGAGTTTGGGCTGCTGGCCCTCTCCTGCCCACTCCAGCTCTCACTCTCACAGGCATCAGGGTGGGGTTGGCTTCCTGGACTTTCGAGGACAATATTCAGTTCTAGGACTGTAGTGATTCTGTCTAGTAGAGGGATTACAAGTACTGTCCTTTATAGATATTCAGCAAGAGAGAAGATGGGCATGAATTCTGGGTGGTTGAATTTGCAATTAAAATCTCTAACTTATGTCACTTATAAAATTTATCTTTGGTTTAGAAACTGATTGACCAAGTATCTGAAGAACCATGAATCTCAAGTTATTATTATTATTATATTACTTCACTGGTCAGAATATGAAATTCTTTCATCTATAAATAGTGATACTATACCTATGTGGGGGAAAAATGGTATTATAAGGTTTAGTTAATTTAAATAGTAAAGCAACTGCCATTTTCTAACACTAAGATGTTACCTCTGTATAATATAATGACGTGATGAGTGGGGGGTGAGGGTGGACTTTCAAACTACACAAACCTCTTAGATAAATTACTGTAACTGAGAATTTAACAAGTATTTGTGAATTGTCACCAATTCACTGCTGAAGTGAGCCAGTATAACTTACGGGGAGGTCATCTTACTCAGGGCTAGAAAAATATTGCTATAAAATCTCTGGGTAATGTTTGGGGAAAACAAATTCCTAAATATATCCCTGAAGATGTTTATATAAGGTCTCTGGAACAGACCACACTAAAATATTTGCATGCTAAAATTTGCATTATGCTAATAATGTAGAGCTCTTCCAATTATTAATTTTACTTAACATTAACCAGAGGAGTAACAGACTCTATACTATTATACAAATGTTCACAAATTTCTAAAATGGAGTGGGGAAGAATACATATTCCAAAGAAATAAGGAAAAGCATTCTAAGGTAATTTATTACAGTTTCGACAATGGTGACCTTTTTTTTTTTACTTCTTGTTAAAAAACCCTAAAGTAATAAAATTTAATTATAGATATAACCTATAAACTATAACATTTATTTAAATTTAAATAAATTTAAAATTTATTTAATTTATAAACCTAAACGTATAAATCCAACTTTTGTAATAAAGGCAGAGGGCCAAGAAATACAAACAAAACTATTTATGTAACTCACTTTAAATTTAATTATTTGTTCCACAGTTGTTGTTGATGAATTAAAATTATCAAGGGGTGCCTGGGTGGTTCAGTTGGTTAAACATCCGACTCTTGATTTCAGCTCAGGTCATGATCTCACAGTTCATGAATTCAAGCCCCACACTGGGCTCTGTGCTGACAGAGCCTCTCTGCTCCTCCTCTCTCTCTGCTCCTCCCCTGCTTGCTCTCTCTGTCTCTCTCTCAAAATAAATGAATAAATGACAATTATCACAATTATGGGCAAAGGATTAAATTTAGGTTTAAATTTAAACAAATTTAAATTTGGTATGTATCCATTCCTAAACTTTGATAGATATACAAAAGAAAAAAGGATTTAGAAATGACCTTTGGAGAGCTGGAAAGTATATAATCTTTTCCAAGTCTTCCAAATCAAAGACCTGAAAGTGAATGGTTATCATGACTGGATATGCATGCAGTGGTATAATACTTGAATTTATTTTTTAAGGCATTTAATCTAAGGCATAAACTGTCTTTATCGACAAAAATAATAAAAGTCTTTTACCACCATGATTATCTATGATGCATGACTACACCTTTAAAAGATTTTTAAGGTGCACTATTTTACACGTTTACTTCTAAAAGTTCTCATTCCATATAGGCATTGATGGAGCTCCCATCTGCTTTATTCTCAAGTTGAACTAGATAGAACCCATATACTAAAAAAGAACCTAAGAAATCCAGTCTGCCTCTCCACACAGATTAAAATTTACACTTTAAATAAAATGGGCTGCACTATTTTAAATTCTATGAAGAATCTATGTAAAGTAAAAAGGTACTACTAAAGAATTCTTCTTGAGGATCCTACTAAATAGTGTTTCATATGAGATGGAATCCTGTTATCAAACAGCTGCCAGGAAGGAGAAGGGAGGAAGAAAGTTTGGGAGATAGAGGAAGAAAAAAGATATGTTTGTTATTGTTTCTGTTTTTGTGGAAGCCAGGAGAGACTCAAGGCAATGTGTCCCATTATTCATCAGCCAACTTTGCCTTTCCCTGAATTAGCTGGTGACAGGAAAAGTCAAGTGACAGGAAAATCCAAGTAATTTTCTTAGCTTTCCACATTATTTTATAGGGGTAGAAATGTACCCTTACAAGGTCAGGACACGATTTTTCAGATGCTCCTATACAGTTTTCAAAATGATAATCCTTGGAGAGTCAGAATTTGCTTTTTAGAAGTATGACATTTTTTTCACCACTTAAATTAGGGATTAGGAGGTACAAACTTCTAGTTATAGAATAAGTAAGTCATGGAGATGAAAGTAGAGATAGGGAACATAGTTGATAGTATTGTACTAATGTGTGGTGACAGATGGTGACTGCACTTCTCGTGGTGAGCACTGAGTAATGTACTGAATTGTCAGATCACCATGTTGTACACCTGAAACTAACAGAACACTGCATGTCAACTACACTTCAATAATTAAAACAAAGAAACGAAAATTTAAAAACAAATTTAAAAAAACACAAAAAACACATACCTGCCGGCTGGCATCCTTAGGTCCTAACTGAAGTGCCCAAGCTGAGACAACATTAAAGCCTTTGACAATCAGGGAATCTGGGAATAATGAAGCCAAATATTCAGCGTTGGATTCTGGATATTGGTTTATCCTCATGTTATTGCTCACATCAATCAGGATTTTACCCACAAGCAGATGTCTCAGGTCCCACAGGGAGGTGTAATGTTCTCTATGTATAGCAATAAATATTATATTTGTTTTTGTCAGAGCATCTTCATGATGAGTGACATCTACCACATGAGGAAAAAATTCGGAAGCAAATTTAGGATTTCTACTTCCTATAACCACATGATAGCCACATCTAATAAGTCGAATCGTCAGCGATTTGGCAAAATCCCCACTTCCAATGACACCCACGGTGACCTTCCTTGCATCTTTGATACCATTGATGCCATTAGGCAAAAAAGTTTCGCTAAGGTTCTTAGGGCTTCCCATCATAGAGATCGATTCCATGATACAGGCTCTTTCAAGATCACCAGAGATATCCTAGGGGAGAGAAAATAAAATCTTCATCAATTACTTATGACCAAACATTCAAACACTTCTAGACATTAAAATACTACCTCTCATTTCTAGAGGTGAAATATTTTGGCAAGGTGTATAAAACCTAGAACCCAGCAAGACACAATTTGTAAGCTAAAAAAGGATGTCAGAGTAGAAAAATGAACTGTCACAAAGTTGATATGCTAAAGTGTGGCTTCTAAATTTTTAATGGACACATGAATCACCCAAGAATCTTATTAAAATGCAGATTCTGACTCAGTAGGTCTGGAGTGAGGCCCAAGATTCTCCATTTCTAACAAGGTGATGCTGATGCTGCTGGTCTGCTGACCCCTCATTGAGCAGCAAGACACCATGGCACAAAAGGAACCAGACTGAAGTTTTCACCTAGAAACATGGTTCTAACAAGTCTGATTCCCCAGTTTGGCAACAGGTCAGACGGAACCAATCAGAAATGCCACTAGAGGTAGAGGGGACCGTGCTGGCATGTGACAGCTCACATGACAACAGAAGACAAAAAAGCCACAAAAAACAAAAAAAAATATTTAAACTAAAACTGGCTAGAATCATTTAGGATGGAGTCAATCAATGATCCTATACACCTCCACAGCTAATGAGTGACTTTATTCTTAAATGAGAGATAAATCAGCTAATAAAAAATGAACCCCTGCATTTAAATAAGAGTTAAAGAAAAACAGGCTTTAAAATACAACAAAGGATTCCACTGACTTCTGTCATTCACCCTATATCCTATACTTTACTGAGAAAGACAGCATCCCAATGAAAACGGGGTTAGTAATGTGTTTATGGTCTTAAATTACACAATACTTATGAAATCTTTTTCTTCCCCTTTTATTTGTTGGCTTCACAGAATAGGATGCAGTTTATTTTCCCTGAAAAAATTTATCAAATTCTTTTTTACTTAAGTAACATCTGAAATGTTGATATGTGTAATAACTTGCTCAAGAAGACACATCAGATGGCCATGAATCAGTGTCACTGCTGGATCTGAACAAAAAACACTCTTCCACTCCATCCCCATTGCACAATGTCTTTTATACTTACAGCAGATGGATTTAATGGATTTTACAGGAACAGGTAGAATGCTTCAAAAAACATGTTTTTGGGGTTTTAATTAAATGACATTTGAAATGTAGAAGAAAGCCAGAAAAACTCAACTTCTTACCCTAGAAATGGATCACAATGACTCAAAAAACCTGTAAGTTAATCTTCAGAAAAACAATAATAATATTGCCTAATACTCACATAACACATTCTATCTGCCAACTGTGCTTTTTTTATTCACTGACTGAACCCTGCAACCACTCTGTGAGACAGGTGCTAATGTTGCCATGCCCACTGTGAACAGGAGGCACCACACATGCAGTAGATGACTAATTTGTCCAAGGTGAAAGGTGAGAAAGTCAGGAGCCATGATTAGAACCCATGCAGTCCAGCTAAGGCATGTTGTCACTTTGGTGCATGTCAAGAATTTAAGAGAGGGCTTTTTCTTTGAGTGGGGGGTGACATGGAATAGTTAGTTATGGTTGTGCTCAACCACAGAGTAGTATATTCTCCTTCTCTGGCCATGGTTTGCTCCTCAGCATTAGCTAGTGATCTTAATGTCTAACTCAGATCCTGGGAAGGGAGAAAACTCCCTATTTTTGAATCTATTACACGTTTCCTTTCACACTTTTCAAGATAGAAGGGGGTGGTAATTATCTGCTTCCCATGCACTCAGAAGGCCAGGCAGAGGTCAGAGGCACCAGAGTAATACAAAACATCAACATCCTCTTGGAGAAATCATGGGCTATCTTGGGAATCAAGAGCAGTTAAAAAAAACAGATATAATTAAATCAATGGTCATTTCATTCAACAATGCAAGGTGAACTGGCCAACTTGACCCTAATCGTATATGTTACCTAAGGGGGAAAGAGTTATCAGACTCACACACAGGAACCCAAGTGTCCTGTTTCCCAGTCCTGAGTTCTCCTGAGTAGAGATTGTGGCATCTCCTAAATACGAAAACTGCCCCACTGGCGTGACCTGAGGTTTGCTGACTCTGCTTGGTGCTATGGGAGTAGTAGGGGATCCCAGCACTTGAGTAAATGAAGAAGCAGAAATCCAATCTCAGAGCTGCTTCTTCCCACGAGGGAGAATGGCCTGCTAAAGCAGTGGTTCTCAGCTCTTGCTGCACACTGACATGACCTGAGGAGCTTTCAAACCCAGCGATACCCAGTCACCTCCACCACTCCACCCATTTTTGTTTAACTGGTCTGCAGTCCAGCTTGGGCATCAGGATTTGTTTGTTTCTATGTTTCTGGAGATCATCAAGTGTTTTAATTAAATGCAGCCACGCTTGAAAACAACCCTACTAAAAGATTCAGGATTGAAGCTAATACTTAAATTTGGTATTTAGAAAGAACAAATGTGGCTTTTTGATCCTCAATTATGCTCGTTGTTACACTGTTGCTCGTAATAATGAAAAGTAACACTAGCAGAGTAACGGTTGCCCTCTGGAGCAGAGGAAGCTGAGGAAATGCACGCTGTCCTTTCCCCTCTCCTTCTTGGGCAGGAGCAGAATCAGAAGGTCCACTCACTATTTTGCAATTTCCCTTTTTCCACTTTCTGGAAAGGGCAGTACTGCTCTTGAAACTGTGTCATCCCACTGCCCAGCATACTTTGTTCCTGTTGTTTCATCACATTCAACATTTGGAATGGTCAGTGATGGTATCTTTTCTTTCTGTCTTCAAAGGGACTCCTCAACTCTCCAGGCATCAGGGGTTCTGCTGATTGGAGCAGATGGGAGTTACTGACTTGCTCTGGAATAATGTCTATCAAACTTTAATGTGAATATGATCACCTGAGATCTTGTTAAAATGCACTAGGTCTGGTGTGAGGCTCAAGATTCTGTGTTTCTCCCAAGCTCCTGGGTGATGGCCCTGGTCCTTGTAGTTCATGGGCTATAATTTGATTAGCAAGGTCCTGGAGTCTCTCTACCTTCTCAGATCAAAGAATTGAGAAGACTATGTCATTTATGGAAAGTTTTGTTTATGTGGTGTTGAGGAGAAAAGACAGGCTGAGGCCTCCGAAATCACCTTGTTTCCTGAGTCTCAGTTTCCTTTGTTAAATGGAAAACAAAGAGGTTGTACTTGACTCCTGCAGTCCAATACTAAAATCCTTTTGTCTCCAAGTCTTAAGGCTATATAATAATAGTAATATCACTACTTTATATTTCACACTGTGACACTTCAACTTTATGAGCTCGATTTAAGTGTGATGTAAGTAGCACATGGGTGGGTTCCTTGAAATTTCAAGGTCACAGTTTTTCTTGAATGGCCATTCAACTTGCTGTTTGCATTTAATACTTGAAGTGTATTTACCATCAAGGTAAAAAAATTGGATTATACTCAGCTATGTGGCCTCCCTCCTAAGATTTTGTTTAGAAGAGTTTCCTTGACATTCCTCTGGCTGAATGGCAGCTGTTATGCTACATAAATAGAACCTAATTTGTTTCACATATAAACATCTAGGGCATTCATTTTTGATGACAGTAACTCTGAAAAGGCTGACCTCAGATATCTTGATAACATTCACAACCTGATGATTTAGATATGCTACCAAGAAAATGTAATCCCCCAGGACCATGATGTGGGGTAGGTGTATTTTTGACTTTGCAAGGCCACATCTGAACCTTTCTTCTCTCCTGCAAACACTTGGCTCCACTGAGGCTCGTGGCACCTCATAAAACTTTCTTATAAGCACTGCTTTTATCTACTGACTTCTAGCTTATTCTTTATCACTTAGTGCCTTTGGCCCCCAATACATACACAGTCTTCCTCTCTACACCAACAGTGGTCATCCTTCTCCAGTATGTCATCATTCAAATGGATAAACCATTCAACCTCATGGCCTCTTGTTTCTGTCACTTATTCATCAAAAATAATGAATCTCTGCCTCCACCCCACTCAGTCACTCATTTTCTGAGCCTTCCAATAATCCTAGTCAAATATTCAAAGTGATAATTCTAGACAGCAGAAGAAATCTGATGCATTGACCCACTGTTTTCTCACTCTCCTTCGACCTCCTCCTGGTTTCTCTTTACCCATCCTAAATTCCAAAGGATATAATTATTGTCACTTGCTTAAAAAGATTAACTCTTGTTAAGGACTAAATGTTTGTATCCCTCCCCGCCCAAATTCTTATGTTGAAATGCTAACAATGGGAAGGTATCAGATGGTCTGGATTTTATAAGGTGATTAGGTCATGAGGGTAGAACCCTCTTGAATGGAATTAATGCCCTTATAAAATAGACCTCAGAGAACTCTTTCTCTCCTTCTGCCATATGAGGACAACAAGATGATAGTCCATGAACCAGGAAGTGGTACCTGAATCTGTTCTGTAAATAAGAATGCAATAAATATTCTTGGGGCACCTGGGTGGCTCAGTCAGTTAAGCATCTGGCTGTTGATCTCAGCTCAGGTCTTGGTCTCAGGGTCATAGGTTCAAGCCCTGTGTTGGGCTCCATGCTGGGCGTGGAGACCACTTAAAAAAAAAAAAAAAAGAATGCCATAAATAATCTTTGTTGAATGTATCAAAAAAAAAAAAAAAAAAAAAGTGAGGTCCAGGGGCACCTGGGTGGCTCAGTCGGTTAAGTGTCTGACTTCAGCTCGGGTCATGATCTTGCAGTCTGTGAGTTCGAGCCCTGTGCCAGGATCTGTGCTGACAGCTCAAAGCCTGGAGCCTGCTTCAGATTCTGTGTCTCCCTCTCTCTCTGCCCCTCCCCCACTCACAGTCTGTCTCTGTCTCTCAAAAATGAATAAACGTTGAAAAAAAAAAAAGTGAGGACCTAAAGAGATGTAAAAAGTCTATAGGTAAGATCCCTCTCTTTGCTGATCAAGACATGTTAGCCCAAAGTGAGTAAGTGATATGCCAGTGTCATGGTCACTGGCTGAGCACAGAAAAAACATCCTGATGTTGATTGTCCTGATTGTGTCCTTTATTGAAACCTCAGTCCTAGTCTTTCAAACTGGTGTACCCTCTTTCTCACCTTCCTTACTTATTATCCTTTCTTTAAAAAATGTAGTTGCCTTCGTCTGTGCTTTTTCAGTATTAAAATATAATTATGCTTATTCATTACAAGTATTATTTTCCATGTCTCCAGTAAAATAAAAAGTGACTTGAATACAGTTTTTCATTCCCTTTTTGCACAATTAGCTCAATTTATCATTGTTTATAAAAGTGTCTCAACCTCTTACCCCCTCCGAAAGACTGACTAGCTAAGAGAAAGAAATTGCAAACCATTTCTAAATACCCTGCAAAATATCTAGGATGGGTATTTTTCTTCTGTAAATAGCTTTTAATCTATGAAACAACAGAGGGGGAAATGCTGAGTAAAAAAACAAAACAAAACAAAAAACACTTCCTGAAAGAAAAAATAAATACAGCAGATCAGCACAACAAAGAAATAATAAAGGTGGTAAGAGTGTGTGGGGGTGGAGTTGCGTGAGATGGGGTGGAGGAGGTGGTTTGGAATTTTCAGGGTTCCCAGTAGTGGAGCTGCTACCAGGACTCAATCTAATCAGTCTTGAGGGTGGGGGAAGAGGCAGGAGTTCAAATTCAAATTCTGCTTCTCCCAATTTCACCCGCAGTGATGAGTGATAATAACCATGGCTCGGAATAAGTTTTTCCATCTAAAAAATGAACTGCCTGAGGAGTAAAAACTGACACCAATCCTTCTCCAAGGGGTGGGGAAGATAATAAATGGAAATCTCTGGACAAAATTCTCTTTATCTCTCTGCTCTATTTTAAGAGCAAGATTTTTAGGGCATAATTTTCAACAAGTTTTGGCTGAGGCTGAACACAAGGCTGAAAGACGATTTAGGACACTCAAAGAAGCAGCCAATTACCTCCTAACACATAATGGCCTAAACACCCCACGGGTGCATAATTGGCTAATAAACAGAATGACTACTAGAAATACTTTTTCGCAAAGCAGCGCCGCGTGATACTCAGTGAGATGCGCTACATGAACCCAAAGTGATAGGTAGACGATCAGGAAGGCTAAGGTAACCTGCCCGTCCTTTCCCTTTGGGGCACATCCTACCTGGGACGATGTCTCTCCTGGCCTTTCTCCTGGGCCCAACCTCAGGACTTTCTGGGAGCTCGTGGAAGACCAAGAGGAGTAGAGGGCGGAATAGGTGGAACAGACACCCTTCTCCACCCTTCCCACTCCTGACCTCGAGATGCCAAGAGATCAGGACTGACGCCCGCAGAAGGCGCGGAATCCGGGGAGGACGGACGCAGCGCGTGGCGCCGACTGCATCTTGACCCTCAACTCCGCCGCCACCACCTGGTCTCGCGCTCCTACCCGACCCGCTCACCTCTGCGCCTCCCGCGCCGGGCAGGGACGAGCCTGGCAGCTCTGCGGACAAGGCGCCGACACCCCAGGGGCTCGTCCGCGCTCTAGGGCCTAGGGACCGCGCCTCCGACCGGCGGCTGCAGGGTGGCTGCCGCGGCAGTCGCGCTCCGGCGGCTTCCCCGCCTCCCCGAGCTGGATCGCGTATTGCCGGAGAGGAGGAGGACGAGGGAGGCGCGCAGAGGCCGGCCTCGCAGTGACGCGCCGCTAGGGGCTGCGCGCGGGGAGGGCGCTGAGCTGGCCGGGAACGCTAACTGGAGGGCCCAGCGGGCGGAGGTGTGGAGCCGTGCGGCGTCTGGAGGAGTCGGGGAGTTCGGCGGGGTCAGGAGAGGGCGCGGAGAGAGCTGGGGAGGACTGAGAGAGAGCGCCGACCCAGGCAAGCAGTGCCGCGGGGAGCCCGGCTGCCTCGCTCCAGCTTTGAGTATCCCCTGGACTGGGAGCTGCTGAGAATCCGCCTCTCGCCTGCGGCCCCCACTCTGCCCTCAGTCTCCGCAAGGCTCCCCCTCGATTCCTTTAGAAGCAGTTCTAGAAAAATCAAGCCCACTTTTCTACTCCACTGCTTTTGTGCTGCGTAGTCTCCTTTCCACTCTAGACTTTGCTTTTTATTACGCCGTGCACCACCCCCTCCCCGTTACCTCTTCCATACTCTCAGTTCCTGACAAGTCTCCACGAAACTGCGCTTTATTTCCTCTGCGTGTTCCTTCCCTCACCTTTACCCACCCAAACCGTCTTTTGTCTGGATTGTGTCCTTGTAATAAAATGTTTAGAAATGCCCTTTCATGAACCATATTTAAAAACTCCCTCAGATAGAAGGATCCTCACAGCCTGCGGAATGCAGATTAGTCTGTTGACTTTGACCTTTACTGTAGCTAGTGCCGAGCTAGCTGTGGAGTTGGGGAACAGAGGGGTTAGACAGGGAGTCAGGAGAACTGTGTTCCTAGGAAAGCCACTTAACTCTTGGGGCCTCGATGGCCTTGAATGCCCAGGGAATCTCTGAGCTGTAAGGACTCTTTTGGCTTTGGGATTCTGTAAATTTTCTCCCTGCAGATTACCTAGTCAGGACTCCTTTATCTTTTGCAAGAGATCTTTGTTTTCACAATTAAAATCAATTTGGGAAAATTCTCAAATTCGGGTAACTTTTTTTTTCATACGTTAATTCTCATTTCAGCAAATTAAGTTTAAAAATGATCTCTCCTGGTGGTTTATTAACCGGAGGTGGGGGGGAACCGAGAAGGGGGTCTCTGATCGATCATTGGACAACTGCACTTTCCCCTCTGTAGTCCATTCACAGATTAACCTTTGCAAATGCTGGTTTGGAAATACATTCTTTGTTTGACTTGACATTTGCCCCGTCCCCTACCGCCAAATATTATTAAGGTTTAAAGTTTAGGCATAAGCTAAGCTTTTAGTGATGTTGGGGTATTGACAGCTGGTGAAATTCTTTCCATTTTGGTAACTGGAAAAAAAATAGTTAAATTTTATACCAATTTTTATTATTTTGCTTCAATTGTACTCTCAATGAAATTAGCATTTTTTAGCACTCTGGAGGACAAGGGGAGGAAATTCATGAATCTTAGTTGTTAATGAAAAGCATGCAGCTTCCTCGTGTGTTTTTTCAGAAAAAACAATGGCATTATAAACTTTCACAAAGGGTTATTTAAAAATGAAGCATTTTCTAACTATCCTAAAGCTGTTAATTATTGTGCAAAACATGTAGGTAAACCATATATTTTATTATTATTATTATTAATTATTTATTCTTAAAGATTTTATTGTTTTAAGTAATCTCTACGCCCAACCTGGGGCTCGAACTCACAACCCCAAGATCGAGAGTCATATGCTCTACCAACTAAACCAGCCAGGCACCCCTAAACCATGTATTTTAAGTATTTTTAAAAGCTATCTTAACATTGGACTATCCCCCTCCCACCCAAAGGTGAAGTTATATGCAAAATCACTTAAAAGAGAATCAGTCAATAATTTGCAATTGCCAGAAGGAATGTCTGCTTTTCATATTTGAACTATTAAATATCCCTGATGGAAAATCTCATGTTGCCAATTGTGTCCCCCAAAATTGTTGGCATTGATGCAAAGCATGATTCCTTTCAGCTTATTCCAGGGTAACTGAAATTTTTACTACTGTTTTTCAGTTGGAGTTTTAGAATATAAAAATTATTTTGCAAGATTTTTCCAGGTCATGATGTGCTCTCTGAGAAATCTCTATAGTTCCCTGAAGTAGTAATTGATTCCACTCAAGTGCAGCAATAATTTTATTAAATGGATCTCTAGTGGCCTAGAGGTGTTAACACAAGTTTTTTTTGAAGTTATTACACAATTGAGTAACTTTAGAATGGTAGTTCTTAAGATGTGTAACCATGCACTGGTTCCTCAAGATGCTCTGCCAGTAATTCATTCACTACAAAAATATTTATTGAACTCCTACTATATCCCCTGGCTGCGGCACTAGAAACAATGAAGAACACAGATAAACTTATCTGTCCTGTTAGAATTTATAGTTTGGTGGGGAAGCTAAATTAGTAAACAAATGCAAATAAGATTTATACGAATTGATTTATGCAAGTAAAGTAATATAAATCATGATAAAAACAACAGACTTTGAGATAAATAACAAAAAGAACTTTTTCATTTTCATGATTCACAATGCATATTATGGATTAGAGGCTCAGAATTTCTACTGTAAAGACTTACTTAATCTATTTTCCACAAATTCCCAAATTTATTTTGAGCACTGAAACTTTGTGAGGAATACTTCTTCAAAAAATAGAACCATTTTTTGTGAAACTGCTTTTTTGAAACCAAAGGATCCAATGAACATACTTTTTTTGTCAGTGCACATTCATATATTTTAATAGATTTATAAATATACATACCATCTGTTTAAAATAGGTTTAGTTTGAAGACAAAATTATATAGAAACATAAGTACATTTGTATATTTCAATAGATTTATAAGAATATATTTTATGGATATTGTCTGAGGAAAAAATGACAGAATATTTCTAAATCTATTAAAGTATATGAATATGCATCTGTATTAAAAGGTATTTTGTAGAATGTATTTCCATATATAAACATGGTCTAGATAGTTATAATTCTTAATCACTATGTAGTTCATTATATTGCATAAAGCCCTACTTGGGACTTGATCTCAGGACCCTAGGGTCATGACCCTAGCCAAAATCAAGATTTGGACACTCAACCAGGCGTCCCTGGGAATATTTCTTTATTAAACATTTAAAATGCATATTTTAAGGGATGCCTGGGTGGCTCAGTCAGTTAAGCATCTGACTTCGGCTCAGGTCATGATCTCACAGCTTGTGGGTTCAAGCCCCACGTTGGGGCTCTGTGCCAACAGCTCAGAGCCTGGAGCCTGCTTCAGATTCTGTCTTCCAATCTCTCTCTGCCCCTCCCCCACTCATTCTCTCTCTCTCTCTCTCTCTCTCTCTCAAAAAAATAAACATTAAAAAAAGTTTTAAATGCATATTTTAAACTCATTTTTATTGTTTTATCATGATAAGTGTATGCTTTAATTCCCATCCCCTGTTTCTCCACACACATTTAAAAATGTGTTTTTTTAAAGATTTTTTAAGGTAATCTCTACACCCTATATGCGGCTTGAATTTATAAACCCTTGATAAAGAGTAACAATGCTCTACTGATGAGCCAGCCAGGCACCCCTAAAAATGTGTGTTTAAAAATAATGAAAAAAATTTTGGTACAAGCAGATTTGATTCTGGATCTCATGGATGACCATCTTATAACTCACAATAACCATGCAATTTCAGATCCCATTTTTTTTTTTTTGCATTTTTTATTGCATTGGTACCTAGCAATATTACCCTGTCAAACCTTACTGAGAGAACTCTTACAGCTGACCAAAAAAAAAGACAAAAAACCCAATTATAAAATGGATGAAGGATTTCAATACATATTTCTCCAAATAAGATATGCAAATGACCAATAAGATCATGGAAAGATGCTCAACATCATTAGTCCTTAGAGAAATGCAAATCAAAACCACATGAGATATCATTTCACATCCACTGGATGGGTGTAATCCAAAAGTCAGTATCATAATATCAATGTTGGCGAGGAAGGGGAGAATTTAGAACCCCTATACATTGCTGATGGAAATGTGAAATGGTGCAGCTACTTTGGAAAACAGTTTGACAATTCCATTTCTTGGTGTTGAAAACATGTCTACAGAAATACAGAATACAGAAACTTGCACACAAACGTTCATTGCAGTACTATTTATAATAGCTCAGAACCCAATGTCTATCAAGTCTATCAAATAAGGAATGTATAAATAAAAGGTAGTATATCCATATAGGGGATATTATTCACATATTATTATAAAAAGGAATGAAGTACTGATACAGTGTGTGGATGAATCTTGACAATGTCTGCTAAATGAAGGCTGCCAGACTCAAAAGCCCATATATTTTATGATTCCATTACATAAGTTGTCCAGAATAGGCAAATCCATACAGACAGAAAATGAATTAGGAATTGCTAATCTACTACCTGGTGAGGAAGGGGTAGGGAATGACCATTTAATGGGTAGGGGCTTACTTTCTGAAATGATGAAAATATTCTGGAATTAAATCGTAGTGATGGTTGTACAACTTGGTGAATATACTCAAAACCACTGAATTGTACACTTTAAAATAGTAGACTTTATAGTATGTGAATTATATCTCAATAATTAAAAAAAATAGTAATCAGGGATTGTCTCAACAAAACAAAACAAAATAGGGGCGCCTGGGTGGCTCAGTCGGTTGAGCGTCCGGCTTCATGAGCTCAGGTCATGATCTCACAGTTTGTGGGTTCAAGCCCCCTGTCAGGCTCTGTGCTGACGGCTCAGAGCCTGGAGCCTGCTTCAAATTCTGTGTGTGTGTCTCTCTCTCTGCCCCTCCCCGACTCATGCTCTGTCTCTCTCCTTCAAAAATAAATAAAAACATTAAAAAAAATTTAAAAACCCCAAAACCCCCAAAACCTTAATGAGTGAGCAGATGTAGACAATTTCTAACAAGGCATCCCCTTCGAGTGAAGACCAGATAACATTAAATCTGTGCTCTACTAAGGTATATTTAGCGGTTGACAGAAGAGAAAAAAGTGATGGAAGAAATTACTCACTCTTATTTTATTTATTTTATTTTTAAAAATCTCTTTAAAATGTATGTATGTATTTAGAGCACAAGCAGAGGAAAAGGACAGAGGGAGAGAGAGAGAATCTTAAGCAGGCCCCATTCTCAGAAAGGAGCCCAATCAGGGCTCAATTCCATGACCCTGGAATCATGACCTGAGCCAAAATCAAGAGTTGGAAACTCAACCAAATGAGCCATCCAGGCGCCCTACATTTTAATTTATGTATGTTAAACCCTGAAGATCTACAGAGTTATAGTTAGTACCATGCCCACCTTTTACAAGCAGTCATTTAACTTCTATCAAACAATATTGTTCTTTACATTCACTTAATTAGCTTTGAACTTTTTGTGAAAGCCTGTTCTCCCACTTACAATTGTGTGACACAGAACAAGTTGCTCAGTCTGTTGCTGACTCTTGTCTCAGTCTCAATTTCCTCATCTATTAAATGGGTATAATAATAGTGTCCACCTAACAGTGGTTGTTACGAATATTGAATGAGACAGTGTAAGTAAAGAGCCTAGTACTTATTAACTAGTGTAAATGCTAGATATTATTTAACAACTTGCAAACTTGTTTGGTTTTATAGTTGTGTACATGCTCTAAGCATAAGAAATTTATACTAAGTTTTACATTTGAATATATTCTCGTAATTAAAAAGTTTTTTTTTAATGTTTATTTATTTTCAGAGAAATAGAATGTGAGCAGGGGAGGGGCAAAGAGAGAGGGAGACATAGACTCTGAAGCAGGATCCAGGCTCCATGCTGTCTGCACAAAGCCCAACGCGGGGCTTGAACTTATGAACCATGAGATCATGACTTGAACCGAAGTTAGGTGCTTAAGTCCCCCAAGCTCCCCTATTCCTGTAATTTTTAATAAAAAAATGTAAGTCCACAACATTGCTATTGAGGACTTGTACCCCTTCTTTTTTCTTTAAAAAGATTTCATACTTCAAGTTTGGGAAACACTGGTTTAGAATAAGCTTAGGTTTTTTTGTTTTTTTTTTTTCTCTCCATACATCACTCTATACTCTCCACTACCTCACTGCCATCACTTTTTAAGTCTTAAAATTTAATAAAGATCAACCATACCCAAGTTTAGTCGCCTTGTTCATAGCTTAGAGTTTGAGTTGAAATACTAGTAGGTAAATGAAAAAGGCAGCATGTTGCAGTGCAAATTTGTGGAATAGGAGTTAGAAAGTCTTCAATGACTTATGTGAACTTTTAGCAAGTTGCTTATTACTCTGGGTCTTAGGTATAGTGTCTTGACTACGAAGACTGATCTTCAAGTCCCTTCAAGGTCTAAAATTCTGACATTTTCAGTATACCAACTATTGTTCTGTGATAAGTTGTCATGTCACCTAGTACTTAATAGAGAGATGTGCCTTTCAAGGTGCCAAACTTTCATGTGGTATCACCTAGTTGGAAGGTGATTAGTGGTCTGCCCTTTTCTCATTTGGTATCAATTTGAATACACAGCAAGATTCTCCAAAGTAGCAGAAGGTAAAATGGTCAGAAGTAGAGAAGATATGGATTATTTAAAGATTGAAAAATTAACTAGAAAATTCACACTTGGCTGCACAGTATTAAAGAGTCATTCCTGATTTTTTTTTTCTTTTTTAACCCATCATATTCTTTTGATATCATTTTAGGCACCATCTTAACAGCCACCATGTAAAATGTTGTAGAAAGTTCTTGTGGTAGCTGGTCTTCAGAGATGGCCTCCCAGTGAATTACACCTTCCGGTATTCATGCCTTTGTGTAGTCTTTCCCCACACTGAACCTGGGCTGGCCCCATTTAACAAATAGACTGCAGTAGTGGTGATGCTTTGTGACTTCTAAGGATAGAACACAAGAAGCCTTGTAGCCTCTGCCTTGGTTTCTTAGAACTCTTATTCTGGGGGAAGCAAGCAGCCATTTGAAATTTACCTTGAGACCACCATGCTGTGAGGAAACCCAATCTAGACTCATTGAGAGCCCACATAAAGAGACAGACACCTGACCAGTCTGCCCAGTTAAGGTGTAAATCATGTGAGGGAAGAAGCTGTCTTGGATGTCCAACACAAAACATCAGATGAAGTCAGCCCCAGCTACCACCGGATGATGAAAGCATGAAAGACTCCAAAGGAGAATCACCAGAATGAGGTCAGTCAACTCACAGAACTGTGAGAAGTAAACAATTGTTGTTTTATACTGTCAATATTGGGGCAAGGTGTTATGCAGTGGTACAGTAGCTTGTTTAAGGACCAAAAAAAGTTCATTTTCTTTTTGATCAGTAATACCCATTTTACATCTCTCTCATAAGAACTCCTTAAAAAATATCTCCATTAGCACTTTTTTTCAGGAGACTATTTCTTTCTTTGTTTTATTATTTTAAAAAAATCACAAAGACATTATTTCATGGTTTCATGTCATTTCATCATTTTTTAATGCCTGGTTTAAGATGTAGGTTTCCTGAATAATTGAGTTATCTCCAACATTACAAATCCTGTCATTAATACTCATGAAAGAAATCAGCTTCAAGAAACAAAACCCAAGTGCTAGTTCTATAAACATAAATGTTTGACCCTATGACTATAAAGGGATCAGAGAAGATTAGGAAAGGAAGAGATATAAAACAGGAGTCTATTTTATAATCACTTTTATTTTTTTAAAGTTATTTTTAACCTAGTTTATTTATTTTAAAACACATTTAAGTAAAATTGTAATGCACTTTAAAATGTTGGAATTTTATCACTGTAAATCCAACTATCTCTAAAAAAGATATGGCCATTTCATTTTATACAAATGTTATAAGAACTGACCACAGCATTTATACATGACAATTGTTTTATAATACTTAATTTCCTATAACACTCCAAAATAAATTCTATTTAGGTCAAAGGGTCAAAATTTAAGTCATATGATAAAGAAAATCAGATAAAACCAAAGTGAACATTAGTCATATTTCTAGTGGGGAAAGGATTCTTTATGTTTGAATAAATGGAAGCAATCCCAAAGATAAAGAATTATAATTTCAACTAAATAAGAGTTAAAGTTCTGTGTTTTTAAAAAACATACACTGAGGGGAAATGTTTGCTGTAACTTAACAAAAGATTAATGTCAAATATTTAAATAGCTCACACAAATTCAAAACAGAAGCAACTTTAGGCTCCAATAAAAGCACAAAAGAATTGAACATTTTAATAAAGAAGATATAAAATTGTTTAATAAACAGAGACACTGGGAAAGATACCATTTATAGGCTTTCATAATCTCTTCACTCTTCTCCTGTTGGTTAATTTTGAACAATCCAGTATTTATGCAAATCATCAAAGGTTTTACCTTAAGGTTTTACCTTAAGTAGGCCATTGGCTTAAAAATGCTGGGACAACATTTCTTTTGTTCTCACCTTTATTATGCAGTTATGTAATAAAGAAATTTCCAGACTTTCTAATCTTCAATGTATAAAGTTCTTCCGTAAACTTGGGTAGAAAGACTCAGTATCATGAAAATGCAATTGTCCCCAAATATATCTATAAATTCAGTGTGACTCCAATAGGTATCCTGTCAGGATTTTTCATGGAACTAGACACATTAACTCCAAGATTGACACGGAAGAGCAAGAGGTCAAGGACAGGCATGAAATTCCCAGAGAAAAAGAATATAGATGATTTTTCCTTTCAGACACAAGGCTAATACAAAACTGTGAAAACTGTATAACATAGGGTTAGATAAACAGGCCAAGGTAATAGAACAGACAACATCTGTTCCCTGGGCACAGAGAAAAAAAGTGTGATTTATGGCAGAGCAGGCCTTGTCTGTCAGTGGGAAGGAAGTGCTATTGTTTATATTCTTACACAAATTCATTTTATGAAAAAAAGTGAAGTTGTACTTTATCCCACAAAAATTAGTTCTAGGAAAACGAAAGACTTACTATGAGAGGGAAACTTGAAAACCTAGGAAAATATCTTTAAGGAAGAAGACACAGGATTTCACTCATATGTGGAATTTTAACAAATAAAACAGATGAACATATGGGAGGGAGAAAAAAAGAGAGGGAAACGAGGCTCTTTTTTTTTTAAATATAATTTATTGTCAAACGGGCTTCCATGCAACATCCAGTGCTCATCCCAACAAGTGCCCTCCTCTATGCCCATCACCCATTTTCCCCTCTCCTCCACCCCCTATCAACCCTCAGTTTCTTCTCTGTATTTAAGAATTTCTTATGGTTTGCCTCCCTCCCTCTCTGTTTGTAACTATTTTTCCCCTTTCTGTTCCCCTCTGGTCTTCTGTTAAGTTTCTCAAGATCCACATATGAATGAAAACATATGCTATCTGTCTTTCTCTGACTGACTTATTTCAATTAGGATAATAGCCTCCATTTCCATCCACGTTGCTGCAAATGGCCATAGTTCATTCTTTCTCATTGCCAAATAGTATTCCATTGTATATATAAACCACATCTTCTTTATCCATTAATCAGTTGGTGAACATTTAGGCTCTTTCCATAATTTGGCTATTGCTGAAAGTGCTGCTATAAACATTGGGGTACAAGTGCCCCTATGCATCAGCACTCCTGTATCCCTTGGGTAAATTCCTAGCAGTGCTATTACTGGGTCATAAGGTAGTTCTGTTTTTAATTTTTTGAGGAACCTCCACACTGTTTTCCAGAGCGGCTGCACCAGTTTGCATTCCCACCAACAGTACAAAAGGATTCCTGTTTCTCCACATCCTCGCTGGCATCTGTCTATAGTTTCCTGATTTGTTCATTTTAGCCACTCAGACCGGTATGAGGTGGTATCTCCGTGTGGCCTTGATTTGTATTTCCCTGATGATGAGTGACATTGAGCATCATTTCATGTGTTTGTTGGCCATCTGGATGTCTTCTTTTGAAAAGTGTGTATTCATGTCTTCTGCCCCTTTCTTCACATGATTATTTGTTTTTCGGGTGTGGAGTTTGGGGAGTTCTTAATAGATTTCGGATACTAGCCCTTTGTCCGATATGTCATTTGCAAATATCTTTTCCCATTCCATCGGTTGTCTTTTAGTCTTGTTGATTGTTTCCTTTGCAGTGCAGAAGCTTTTTATCCTCATGAGGCCCCAGTAGTTCATTTTTGCTTTTAATTCCCTTGCCTTTGGAGATGCGTTAAGAAATTGCTGCGGCTGAGGTCAGAGAGGATTTTTCCTGCTTTCTCCTCTAGAGTTTTGATGGTTTCCTGTCTCACATTCAGGTCTTTCATCCATTTTGAGTTTATTTTTGTCTATGGTGTAAAAAAGTGGTCTAGTATCATTCTTCTGCATGTTGCTATCCAGTTCTCCCAGGACCTCTTGCTAAAGACACTGTCTTTTTTCCATTGGATACTCTTTCCTGCTTTGTCAAAGATTAGTTGGCCATACATTTGTGTCCAATTCTGGGTTCTCTATTCTATTCCATTGGTCTATGTGTCTGTTTTTGTGCCAATACCATACTGTCTTGATGATTACAGCTTTGTAGTAGAGGCTAAAGTCTGGGATTGTGATTCCTCCTGCTTTGGTTTCTTAAGAATAGAGAACAAACTGACAGTTGATGGAGGGAGGTAGGTGGGAGATGGGCTAGATGGGTGACATGGATTAAGGAAGGCACTTGTAACGAAGAGCACAGTAAGTGATGTAAGAAATAAATTACCGAATTCTACTCCTGAAACCAATATTGATTGCACTGTATGTTAACTAACTAGAATTTAAATAAAAATTAAAAAAGAGAAAAAACATAGGAAAATATCTTTGTGACCTTTGAGTAGGGATAGATCTATTAAATAAGACATACGTACAAAGATGTGAACCGAAAGAGGAAAAGATGTATCCATTTGATGCAGAAATTAAAGCTCCTTATGACCAAAAGAAACCATAAAGTGATTGAAGAGTACTAGTCATGTTGTAAAAACATACGTGCTATGCGTATAAGCAAACTATTAGCATCCAAAAATAAAAACTGTACAAATTTATAAGAGCAATGGCAATCCAAAAGAAAAATGGTTGAAAACATGTGCATGGTATTCACCCTAGCAATACTATTCCTGTTATTTGCCTCAGATACTTTTGTCTCAGAACCTGTTTACACTCTTAAACATTATTGGAGAACCCCTAAGAGTTTTTGTTTCTGTGGGTTATATCTATCAATTTTTACCAAATTAAACCTGAGAGATTTAAAAAATATTTATTATTTAATTTCAAAATAACAATAATAGACCAATTACATGTGAACATAAATAAGTTTTTGAAAAATTAGTGTATTTTCCAAAACAAAAAGTGAGAAAAGTGGCACTGTTTCACATATTTTGAAAGATTTCTGTAATGCCGAGCTTAACGGGCAGCCTGATTCTCCTAGTTGTTTCTGTACTCAGTCTGTTGCAATACCACAAGTCATGTAGCCTCTGGAAAACTCCACTGTTCACTTGTGAGAGAATGAAAGTTAAAAAGTCAAATAACATCGTAGTATTATTTTGGGGCACCTGGGTGGCTCAGTTGGTTAAGCGTGTGACTCTTCATTTCAGCTCAGGTCATGATCTCATGGTTCGTGGGGTCGAGTGCCAGATTGGACTCTTTGTTGACAACTCAGAGCCTGCTTGGGATTCTCTTTCCCCCTCTTTGCCCCTCCCCTGCTCACACTCTTTCAAAATAAATAAATAAGCTTTAAAAAAATCTTTAAAAAATAGTAAAATAACATCTTAGTATTATTTTAAAAGTAGTTTTGTACAGGGATTTATACATAGGAGCTAAAATGATAAAGGAAAGCAAGGGAATGATTAACCAAAAATTCAGGTTGCTGTCTATCTCTGGGGGTGGGAGTGAGGAGCAAGCTACAATAAGGAGGGGCACTTGGGACCTTCTGAGACACTAATATTTTATTTCTTAAGCTGGATGTCTGTCACATGAGTGTTAATTTCATTATTATTTTAACAGTGCATTCATGTACATATTTCATACACACATACAAATATATAATTAAAAACATTTTTATAATGTGACAAAAATCTATTCAAAATGACTACAACAATAAAAGAAATAGACTGACTTTCATAATTGAAAATCCAATAGGAGAGAGTTTCAGGTATGGTTTGATCCAGAGTGCACTCCTGTAGCTTGGGGAACAGGTCATGTTCCTTCAGAGCCAAAGAGCTTTGGGAAAGGCTGAATGCCAGAATGATGAAATTACTGAAAGAGGAAAAATGTAGGCAGGAAAAATTAGTAAATGTTCAGAGCCACAAAACATAAAATAGGTATGATAGGTATTTCAGTTAGCACTTCTTATCTTATACCCAACTATTAAAATCCTTGTTTTTCCTGTTTGACTTTTGCTAACCTGAATTTCTAGCTATAATGAACCTATTAAGAGGCATAATGATTTTATTAAATCCTTCTATTAGTCTATAACCATAACATTCCAACTTTGTGCTTTAAATTTAAAGAATTCCAAATTTATGCTTTAAATTTTTGCTAGAAAGAGATTTTGATTCAATAAGAAAAGCTCCTTTTAAGTGTGTTGGCATTTAGACCAAGAAATAGTGTTAAAAACTTGTTGAAATAGTGACTTCTATGCCTGTGTCCTTGTGTTCCAGATGTTTCTATAGGTCATTCTTAGAGTCATATTGACTTTTGATATAATTGCAACTTTCATTCTCTTCTTATTTATTTATTTATTTATTTATTTATTTATTTTTTAATGCTTATTTATTTTTGACAGAGAGAGAGACAGAGCATGAGCGGGGGAGGAGCAGAGAGAGAGGGAGACACAGAATCCGAAGCAGGCTCCAGGCTCTGGGCTGTCAGCACAGAGCCCGACGCGGGGCTCGAACTCACAGACAGTGAGATCATGACCTGAGCTGAAGTCGGACACTCAACCGACTGAGCCACCCAGGCTCCCCTCTTCTTCTTTAAAATTTTAATATTATTCTAATTGTTAAAATGTTGTAATAGACAACTTTCCCAAACTCGTATTGTCACAGCTTATTATTTTGAATAATTATGAAATTATTTAAATAATTGAAAATTTCTCTTTGAAGTCTGAAGGTTTTTTTAAAAATGTTTATTTTGTTTTATTTTTAAGAGAGAGAGAGAGAGAGAGCGCACAGGCAGAGGAAGGGCAGAGAGAGAGGCGGAGTCACAGAATCTGAAGCAGGCTCCAGGCTCCAAGCTGTCAGCACAGAGCCCCACGCGGGTCTTAAATTCATGAACCGTTAGATCATGACCTGATCCAAAGTCCTACGCTAAACCGACTGAGCCACCCAGGTGCCCCTTAAGTCTGAAAACTTTTTAAAAAAATATTATTGATAGTAATCTCTCAAGCCGTACTAGACATATTAAATGCTATGTAATTTTATGTTTTCTTTATGATGCAAGGTCATTAGGAATGTAAATTACTTTGTTATAATTACAATGATTTTAGATGCAAGTAGCTGTTTGTTTTATATGTAAGGGGATGACTCTAACAACGAGTGTACATTTTTCATACTTTTTAGGACTGTTCTCACCATGAGCTTTAACTTTCTGATATTAATATGCCAGCACCTAGCAGTAAAACTCCTCTAAGTCCTTGTATCCAAAGTGCAATAAACTGATAAACTAGATAAAAGTTTGATATAACCACGTCAAAAGTATCTGTAAATGGGTTTTGAATGACGTTCTCCCTAAAAACAATGTAATTTTAGAGCAAAGATTTTTGATACATTCCTTTTATATCACAAGAGTTTTTACATTTTTATTTATAAATTTTCCTTCTTACCAAGTTCCCAGTTATATTTTACACATTTAAATTTCTAAGAGATTTTTCTAGGCAATGAATATGCATTGTTTTATAATCAGGAAAATGCACTAAATGTGAATAAAAGTGCTAAATTATTTCAGTTATATAATATTATTACTTTTTATGGTCTAACCACTATACTGTTAGAATCTATGCTTTCTCCTCATCATGCTGACTCTGACCTTTATTACTTCCTTTCTAAGCTATCTGTGATTTTGTTTAAAAAGATTATTTTTAATTGTCTCTTTTTCTCCAAAAATTAGTTTAGTGATTTAATTATTTCTCATTTTGATATGAAAACACTATTTCACAGATGCTCCAAATTTTAAAAAAAATCTCCATTGTCTATAGGATAAAACACAGACTATTAGAACTCTTCTCTAGTGTACTTCCAAATTACTTAGCTTCTTTCACTTACTATGCCCTTGTGTAATCTCTCTTTTTACATCTTTTTGGCCTACAATATGTCATTTGCAGTCCTATCCCCTGATGAGACTCGACCCACCTCTACTAATGATCTACTGTTTTGATCTCTTTCCTTTAGGAAGCCTCTCTTGTGTTTTCCCAGCCCACACAAAACTCTCTCTCTAATTACGTATGGCACTTATTATCCTATTAGTGATGTAGAGCATGCTTATTATTTTGTATTGCTTCTCTTTCTAGAATAACCTTTGGATGATTTTGTATATCTGCAACACCTCGTACAGTGTTTATCATAATACCTAGAACAGTGTTGTGTTTTATTAGACACTTGGTAAGAAGAATGAAATGATGGCTGGGTTGATTTCATTTAGAGTACATGCCAGTTGTCTATCTGTTATCATCCCTTCATGATGAAGAAGTGTGGGTTTTCTTTTGGCGAGGCATCCTTGCAGTGAGTATAATGTGAGTAGATGTTTCCATCAGGAAAGCAAAATAGAGACTGTAAGCCAAACTCAAATCATTCTGGCCAAAGACATAAACAGCCAAATTCTTTCAGAAATGGTTTCCTGGAAGCAATTTGCATTGACTGTGCTTTTGTCCAAAGAGCCTCCTTTAAAAGTGACATAGCAGTATTGGGACGCCTGGGTGGCTCAGTCGGTTAAGCATCCAACTTTGGTTCAGGTCATGATCTCACAGTTTGTGAGTTCGAGCCCTGTGCCAGGCTCTGTGCTGACAGATCAGAGCCTGGAGCTTGCTTTGCATTCTGTGTCTCCCTCTCTCTACCCCTCCCCTGCTCACACTCTGTCTCTCTATCTCTCTGTCTCTGTCTCTCTCTCAAAAATGAATAAACATTTAAAAAAGTGACATAGCAGTATGTAGTAAATCTAATCATTGTAGATAACTAGATTGGAGTAGCAGTATTTATCTCTTGGTTAAAATCATCTAGATTATTGTGTCAACAATTCACTTCATTTTAGAAAGTTGCAATTCATTTTATGCAGATATGTAAGAGAAATTATACATATTTTTTAAAGTTTATTTATTTTGAGAGAGAGAGAGACAGAGAGAAAGAGAGAGAGAGTATTAGTGGGGTTGGGGCAGAGAGAGAGGGAGAGAGAGAGAATCTCAACCAGGCTCCACACTGGCAGCACAGAGCCCAGTGTTGGGCTTGAACTCACGAACTGTGAGATCATAACCTGAACTGAAACCAAGAGTTGGATGTCTAACCAACTGAGCCTCACAGGCACCCCAAAAGTACACAGATTTTTAGAACTTCAGTACTTTCCTAATTACTGAACAGCTCTTTCTCTGGTTGAAGCAAATGTGTTGAATGGATTAAAAAAAATACATGTGAGTGTCATTGTACAGTGACTAAAGACTCAATAGAAACTTGGTATTTTTTTCCTTATAGTACATTGATCAGAGTCAGATTCCCAAACTGGGTTAAAGACATTCATACCTATACATATACAGGGTTGTATGATCAAAATCAAATAAACACCTGTTTATTAATTGTAAGCTAAGCCTTACTTGCACTGAAAAGAAATACAAGCCATGATCCTTGCCTTTAAGAAGTTTGCAATCTGGATAGGTAGATATAGGTAGATAGTATGTGTTATTTATTGAAATATGAATTCATGATAGAATAAAGCAGTGCATCATATTGGTCATATAATAATACAACAAAAATGTTATTCTGAGGAAGAAGGGGAGAGGAGTTCCTTTGGGATGAATAGGATGACTTTAGAAAATTAAATGGAAGTAGACTTTGAGTTGTACTTTAGGATGAGTGGATTTTGAATAATGAAAGAAAGGTGAGAAAGACTTTCTTGGAGAATAAAGGATGTGAACAGTGTGAGCAAGACCATGGAGACAAAGACATTTTTGGAGGAGAGTGAGTAAATCAGTTTTTCAGAAACGTGAAAAATTGCAGATTAGGCTAGAAAAGCATTTTGGGCAAGATTGTTGAAGAATGTGAATGCCAGATTAAGGACTAAGTATTTTGTAAGCAGTGAGGAGGTATTTGGGGAAGATCTTGATAAAAGAAAAAGCTTGATCCAAGTTGGGTTTCAGAAAGAGTAGTTTGTCAGCTATGTACCACTTGAAAAGGAGGGCAAAATTTGCAGCAACGTGGATGGAACTGAAGGGTATTATGCTAAGTGAAGTAAGTCAGTCAGAGAAAGACAGATCATGTTTTCACTCATATGTGGAACTTGAGAAACTTAACAGAAGACCATGGGAGAAGAGAAGGGGAGAAACAGTTACAAACAGAGAGGGAGGGAGGCAAACCATAAGGACTCTTAAATACAAAGAACAAACTGAGGGTTGATAGGGGAGTGGGGGAGAGGGGAAAATGGGTGATGGGCATTGAGGAGGGCACTTGTTGGGATGAGCACTGGGTGTTGTATGTAAGCGATGAATTATGGGAATCTACCCCCCAAACCAAGAGCACACTGTATACACTGCATGTTAGCCAACTTGACAATAAATTATATTTAAAAAAATAAAGCAAGCATAATTCCTTTGATAATTAGAATATGCAGAAAATAAACTGAACTTCAGTTATTAAAAAAAAGAAAAGAAAAGGAGGGCTAAGAGACAGGGTAATATGAGGCTGTTCGAGAGAAGCAGTTGAAGTGCGAGGTAGAGCAGCAAACATAATGATATTTTTCTGTTTGGTATTCCTTCCTTTCTGATTCAGTAGTTCAGCTGGAGAGGGCACAATTTCCCCTCAAGAGCCACTGGTAGGCACATGACCCTGATCTACTCAACTAGGACAGTCCATTCCTAGGTTATAATTGTTGGTTCACAGATGGGCACATGATCTAAATTGAGCCAATTAGTTTTAACTCTAGAATTTTTTTCTGCTAGACCTATTAGGAAAGATACCTTCTTCCTCAGGGACCCTAACATCGTCAGTGCTCATCTTTCCTGTCACATTGTTTGCTAGCTAGACCCCAGCATTGTCCTAAAGTTCCCTCCTGACATTCACATGCTTGTATAGTCTCCTTCGTGTTGTATTAGGGTTGGTCTTTATGATACATGAGTATACAGCAGAAGTGGTGGTATTTTATATGTGAAACTGGAAGCTACAGATTCCAAAATGGAATCAACAACACTTGGTAACTGATTGGATTTTTAGACGTAGGAAAATGCAAAGTTTTCAACTTTGACAAAATGGTTATATCATTAGCAGATGTAACAATGTCTGGAAGGAGGATTTGTTATATTGTGCTAGATGAATAGGAGGTAAGAAATTTATCATCAGGTTGAGGCTCTAGGTAGCAGTTTTAGGAACAATGGCTGGTATTTAGAAAAACGAGGTAGACTCACAAAATAGTGAGTTCTCTGTCACTGTTCGATTCCTTATTGCGGATGTTGGAGACGACTTATTATAATAATACAGCATCTAAAATCACTTCTGAGTGAGTGATTTGATTGCTACTAGTTGTTACACACACACACACTCACACTCACACTAAAGGTAAAGGTAAATGGAGGCAATAGCCATAATCTCTCCAATCATAGAGCTCTTAGCAGTTTTCTCCTTGTTTCTCACTGTTGCTTCAGGTGAATTATAATCTCTGTTGGAGCACCTACCCCAGTTTACTAGACAGGCTGGAACCAGGATCAGGGGACTCCTGGTCACATCCATCCCTTAACTTTGCAAACTACTTTAGCTCCATTCCTACTTGATTCCATGCTGTATAAAATTGGCATTCTCACAAAATACTCAGAAAAACAGGGGAAACCAACAGGCACTCCAGCAAACGGACAAACTGTGTTGTTTATATGTGTTTTTACCACTATGAGTTTATGACCTGTAAACATTTTTCTGATAGTGCCCAATACACTTCAATTCCCTTCTCCTTGAAGTTTCTTTTCCCTTAAAAAAATGTTATCCTCTGGGCCATTTTTCTAAAAACATTTCTCCTTTTCTCTAACATGATCCTGAAGCAAACACAATACATGGCTTGGGGAAAATAAAACAGAAATGTAAAACAAGGAAGTTAGACTAGATAATTGCTAAGATTCCTCTTAGCTCATAAATTTAAATAGCAAGTCCTAAGGATTTTGTATGTAGCATCACTGAACCCCTTTAGTAATAGTTTCAAGTACTTGTAGTGATACAATTATGCAAGCTATATTTTTAAATGCTTTTTCATCAAATTGTTGTAAAATTCTGTGAACACTTAAAAGGCATTTATGGGCTTGAAAGGGCTAACATGGTTCTTTATTAAGTGTCTTATTCATGGGAAGCCAAATCTTGATATTCAATAGCGTTTGTGCAACACAGAAAACAAGGAAGTGCAACAATGCAAAGAAAGCAGGTCCATCAGAGTCTTGCCTTATTCTCTTGTCTCCCTTAATCCATGCCTTGGATTCACTGAATGCTTTTTTTCTTTCAATTCTGGAAAAATCTCTTCCACTTGCAAGATTTGGTAGATGCCTGCCTTAGAGATTTATTATGTACTTTCCCTGCATCCACTTGAATATTTTAATGAAAAATAGAGGCTATCTTTAAAAATATTTGTTTTGGCAAGTGTAAAAGGATTAGCAAAAGCAGTGATACTTTTAATGATTTGTAAAATCACACAAGAGACTTGTTCATCGTTGGTGATACACTTAGCATTTTAAGGTTTTCTTATGCCACCTGGGAACGTTCAAAACACCAGGCTGATGCAATAGTCACTCATCAGTTGTTTAAAGAAAGTAGGGAGTTTCCCAATCAGCCGTTTCTAACTACACGGTACCTGGCTAACAGGGCTATTTGACTTTTTAATTCTGTTTGTATAAATAAAATGCAAACCAAGAGAGTATTGTGACTCAGTTGACTTCATAATTTTCCTTTCCCTCTGCCTCTCCAGCCTCCCTCCTTTTTGTTGACAGTTTGTTTTACCATAAGCTATTATAACATAAAGATATTATCTTTCAGGATAAAGGCAGAATGCCAAATTTGGAGGCAGAATTTTGGCAGCATTCTGGATGTTCTTAAAGACGATGTGCATTCTTCTTTCTTTATCCCCTTAGAGGTGAGAAATAAATCTCACCAGCTCTTGTGGAACAAATTTAGCTGAGCCCTCAACAGACAAAATGTTCCTTTGTCTATAGTTACCTCAGGGAGAAGATTCCTAAGCGTTCATTGTATAAGACTGTTTTGGAAATATTTTGCTGTTTCTTTTGGTATGATTTGTGCAGTATACTTGTGTAATTTAATAATAAAATTCCAGTTTTCATGTTGCAAATCTGGTTGCCCTAGTTTAAAATTATATGTTGAATTATGAAAATCAAGCCTTTGGTTTCCAGGGAGAAAAGTGATTTCTATCTTGGAATTGTTTAACTATACAGGCCTGGTGTATTTCCCACTCATATTTTCCTTCCAGAAAGTTGTCTGGAAAGCCATTCCTTCCCTACTGGTGACATTGCACAAATGTAGTGAAAACTTGAAATGATTTTGGTTTTCACTGACTTCTTATGCATTAGTCACACTTTCTGTGTTAGTCTCTGAAAAGAACAAAATGATAGATGTTTTTCAAAGGACTATTATGAAGAAAGAAACGTGGTTTGGGTTGACTAACAGAGATAGGAAAAGTGGGTAGTGTGCTGGTCTATATTAAAACAATTGCCCTCAAAGAAAATTCAGAAAAACTAAATTTGCCTTATTTAGGTAAAGACAATATTTCATTTTATAATCACTGTAATATAGATTTAGGAAACTCCAGTAAGTATTGAAAAGTTAGACATTAATAGGTTATTTTGCATTTGAATTTCAGGTTTTTAAAACAATATTTAATAAATTTCACATTATATTTGCTTTTTAGAAGATTTAAATTTTTTAAAAACTTTTTTATTTATTAAAAAAATTTTTTTAGTGTTTATTTTTGAGAGAGAGAGAGAGAGAGAGAGAGAGAGAGTGGCAGGGTGAGAGTGAGGGAAAGGCAAAGAGAGAGGGAGACACAGAATCTGAAGCAGGGTCCAGGCTCTGAGCTGTCAGCACAGAATGACCCAAACCGAACTTGCACATTTACCTAACTGAGCCACCCAGGAGTCCACCCAAAATATTTTCTTTAAAGGAAGACATGGTACCGTTTGTTTATTATTTTTTTTAATTTTTTAATTTTATTTAAATCCAAGTTAGTTAACATATAGTGTAATAATGGTTTCAGGAGTTGAATTTAGTGACTCATCACTTATGTATAATATCCAGTGTTCATCCCAACAAGTGCCCTCCTCAATGCCCTTCACCCATTTAGCCTATCCCCCCACCCAACACCCCACCAGCAGCTCTCCGTTTGTTCTCTGTGTTTAAGATTCTCTTATGGTTTGCCTCTCTCTCAAAACGCAGTGCCTTTTAATTTAAAAGCATACCTCACTATTTTGACGAGTCCACGGGATTTTGCTGATTATTCTAGGGTTGCTCTGAGGAGGAACGATTGCTAGAGTTACTGTTTAAATTTTACCTATGAGGCCCAGGGATCTGAAAACCAAGATGAATCAGGAAATCATGGTGGTGATTAATGGGGGTGTGAAACTGCTTCTAGCCTTCTGTCCCAACAGAAAGAAGAATTTTGCCACAAAGTATTTATTAGTAGTCATTGAATAATTCCTGGCCCTGGGTTTTCAGGTAGCCCTTTTCCCGGCACTATTATGCCCCTCACCCATCTGGAGCAAATTCAGATTTCCTGCCTCTGAGTGGTAAGCTTTGGTGAGGATTTCTGCAAAATACAGGGAAATGTGCTTGTTTTAAGTCTCTGGACTCTTTGCTGACACTTGCAATGACACAAATGCCCATCCTTCATCACAGAGGAGACCAAACACAAGCACGTAGAAGGATCAGTGCTAAGCTCTCAGCATGACACAGTGGCTACAAAGTCAGGGGCCCTGGGTCTCAGGCCTCTTTCTGACACCTGCAACTGTGTGATTCCGGAAGAGTCTCCTCTTTTTGGCCTCTGTGTCATTTGTAAAACGGGACTTCATGGAGGATTTACGATACAAAATTATGCTACTTATTAGAATTTACAGAAATTATTTTGGATTACAGATATGTAGACATTAGGAGGTGATTTTATAAACTCTGCTTCTTATGTGAGATGGATGTTAGACTGATTTTATATGAAAAGTTGGGCAACAGTGCATTGATATTTTAGCACCGGTTCATTTACAGCAGAGACCAGAATTATGATGGCCTCATTCCTGTCAGAACATGAAGCTTTAAGAGGAAAGTAATAATTTTAGAATCCTTAGCTCATTATTAATGACACCCCTTCGAGTTATACCATCTACTACCCAGCTTTTTTCTAAAGCCAAATTTTAGCACTGCATAACCACCTACTCTCTGCTCAATTGCTTGAACCTTAGATACTTTTTTCTCTAAAGTAAATAATCTGTTTTTTCCCTATAGAAGTTTTTGGTTTTTCTCCCCCTTATCCTTGGTGGCCTGAGAGGTGGCAGGAATCCACACCTATACAGTCTCTAGCTTCAGAAAATTTCTTTTATTATTTATTTTCTCTTTTTATTTTTTTCATTCCATCCTGCTAAAGCTTACATGAGAGGTATTTGAAATCACCCAGATGCTTTTCCATGTCTCTTAAATTTTCTTTAACATTTTCCATTTCATGAATTTTTTCTTTTGCACTGCCTTCTGGAAACCTGTAAATTAATCTTCAACTATATCTATTCTGGAATTCCATTCTTCCATTAATATTTAATTTTTTTTCCTTTTTGAATCCCGAGTATAAAGAGTTGGCTTAATTGTAACACCTCAGTTCACAGCACAATGTTGTTATCATTTGTCTGTGTAAGAGTCTTATTTCATTCTCTTGTTTTTCAAACCTTCCTCCCTGATTTGCATTCCCATTCTTCCTACCATTGTTTTTATTTAAGATGTTTGATGTATGTTCTTAAATGTGCATGTAATTCTGCATGCCAAAATATGTTGTGTTGTCTTCTCTGCATGCTTTTTTCCTGAACTGATAGACAGTATTGTGCTATGCAGCATGGCTTTAAAAAAATCTTGCAGTGAAGATCTAATTCCAAAGAACTCCAATTGCTTCTTTTTCTTTTCTTTATTTTTGCTTTAGAGAGAGAGAGAGAGAGAGAGAGAGAGAGAGAGAAAGCACAAAGCAGGTGAGTGGGGAAGAGAGGGAGAAGGGCAGAGGGAGAGAGAGAGAGAATCTTAAGCCGGCTCCATGCTCAGCACGGAGCCTAATGTGGGGCTTGATCCTATGACTGTGGGATCATGACCTGAGCCAAAATCAAAAGTCAACCAATTGAGCTCAACCAACTGAACCACCCAGGCACCCAATTGTTTCTGTTTTTTATAGCAATCCTGTTTTTGCTAATGAATGTAGTATCTTCTAAGATCTCTCCAAATAAATTACTTATACTTATTTATATAAGTCTTATTCTGTTGCCTCCATTATTTTCTGTAGGGTTTAGTTGTTCTGTTATTTGAATAAGATGATCCTTTCTTTCTTTCTTGTTTTTAATGTTTATTTATTTTTGAGAGAGAGAGAGAGACAGAAGAGTGCGAGCTGGTCAGGGGCAGAGAGAGAGGGAGACAGAATTCTAAGCAGGCTTCAGGCTCTGAGCAGGCAGCACAGAGCCTGGCGTGAGGTTCGAACTCACAAGCCATGAAATCATGCCCTGAGCTGACAATGGATGCCTAACTAAGCCACCCAGGCACCTTTCTAATGGTATTAATTTTCCTCAAATATTAGGTGATGATTGACTGTTCTTATTGGTGTGGATCTATTTCCTTGGCCGCATGAGAATCTCTGTTTACTTGTCTATGAAGGCAGGTTCCACTTTTGGTGATAAAGGGGAACACAGTGGAATATGTGGTCCAGAGGGCTGGTGTACTAGTTTTCTAAGCCTGCCCTAACAAAATACCCCAAATTGAGTGGCTTTAAAAAAGTAGAAATTTATCCTCCCACAGCTTTGGAGACTAAAATCTCCATCTACATCTAAAATCAAGGTGTTGGCAAGGCCATGCAACCTCCAGAGCCCCTAGGAGGGCATCCTTCTTTACCTCTTCCGTCTTCTGGTAGCAGCATCAGGAGTGTTTTGGCTTATAGCAAAGTAACCCCACCTCTGCCTCTGTCTTCACTGTGATGGTCTGTGTGTCTCTTTGTCTTCATGTGGCCTTCTCATTTCTGTGTCTCTCTCCTTTTCTTAAAAGGACACTAATCATATTGGATTAAGGGCCCATTATACTCCAGTATAACTTCATCTTCACTAATTATATCTGCCATCATCTATCTCCAAATAAGGTCACATTCCGAGCTACCAGGGTTTAGGACTTTAACATATCTTTTTGAGGCACACAATTTTACCTACAACAGCGGGTAAGTAGCTTGTCCACTTAGTAAAAGTGGGCTTCCCATCCCTTCCCTTGTGACATAGTCCTGCTTCTGCAGTACCAGAAACTACTCTGGGAGTCTCTAATTCCGGAACTCAGTTTGGAGACCTGTGCATGCCAGTTTATCATGGTGCAAATGTTTGAGTCAGGATGACCTTCTATTTCTGTCCTCTGCTGCCATTGTGGAAGTCTTGCTGGACTCTGCTTCTCAGGCCCCAGCACTGAAGCCAGGAGCCTTTCCCAAAGTTTTTTAGCTTTGTTTATAAATGAGGTTTATGGCCAGCTGTTCAGATCTTTGGAAGAAAGGGTCACTGGCCAGATTCTCTGATTGGTCCTTTAATGACTCATCCAATGATTTCTCCAGGACTGCTTTGGTTTGGTTAGCTTAGAGCATAAAACTCATTCAGGGTTTTCTTAAGAACTTTTGCTTCCTTTTGCAATAGCTTGTATTTGAATCTTGTGTTGCAGCTTCTCCCACTTGTTTCTCTGTTAATCTGATCTCATCTGTTTCCCCTTACCTCCCCAAAATGTTTTTTTTTTTTTTGTATTAGAAATTTCTAAAGTTTTCTGGTCCACTGAGACCACCCTTTCTTGTTTTCTGTTATGTATCCTTCTTTAACCACAGGTTTTCTTTAATTTCAGTGGCATTTAGTGGGGAAGGAGATAGATGTATGAGTTTATGCTACCATCATGACACAGCGTAAGGTGCTGATCTAAACTAGAAGTCATCGAAGGGCCAGATAGTAAATATAGGCGTTTGGAGCTATGAGGGCTCTGTTGCAATTTTTGACAATGCTGTTTTAGTGCAAAAATATATAGACAAGATGTAAATGTATGCAAGTGACTGTGTTTCAATAAAACTTTACTTAGAAAAACAGGCAGTGGGCCAGGTTTGGCCTATCCCTGAAATCAGTGGTTCTCAAAGTTATCTTGCAACAGAATCTATGGAAAGACTTGATAAAATACAGACTGCCTCCTCACCTCCAGTTTTTGACTCAGTGGGTCAGGGGTTAGAGGGGGTGTCCCAGAATTTGCAATTTTAATAAGCTCTCAAGTGATGTGATACTATTGGTCTATGGACCATACTTTGAGAACCACTCATCTAAATAATTTTTATTTCCTAAACACCACCATCTCAACCATTTTTTGACAATACAACTGTGTTCCTTATTCAACCATTCATTTGTTGGTTCATTCAAGTATTTATTCATTTATTTTTAAGTGTTTATTTCTTTTTGAGAGAGAGAGAGAGAAAGAGAGAGAGAGAGCACAAATGGGGGAGGTGCAGAGACAGAGGGAGACACAGAATCCGAAGCAGGCTCCAGGCTCTCAGCTGTCAGCACAGAGTCTGATGGGAGGTTTGAACTCACAAACCACGAGATCATGACCTGAGCCAAAGTCGGATGCTTAACCAACAGAGCCACCCAAGTGCCCCTCAACTAGTATTTATTGAGCTTTTAATATGTGCCAGGCTCTGTTCTAGGTCACGAGAACCTTGTCATGAACTAGACACAGTGTCTGTTCCCATGAGTGGGGGAACCAGATGACCAGACAAACACAAGTTATATCTAAACAAGATACAATATTGGATAGTAATAAGAACTACACAAATGAAACCAAGGAAAAGGAGACAGTGATACAGGAAGAGAACGATGTTAGACAGGACAGTCAGGGAAGGTCATTATGAAGAGATGACATCTCAACATAGATGTAATGATGTAAAAGAGTTAATCATGGGAAAGGTAGAGATTTCCAGGAAGAGGGAATAGCAAGTATGACTACAGTGGCTTGGACTGATATGGGTTTTAGTAATGAGACACAGCTGGATACAAATTATATTGTGATGGTCGAGCCAGCAGAATTTGCTGATAAATTGGATGTGGAATGTGAGGGAAGAGCAGTATTAAAGAAACTCCTGAGTGTCCATCTTGGATAACTGGGTGGAGATGGGAAGGAGCTTAAGATTTTATTTTTAGCACTTTATGCTTGAGATGCATTTTAGACATTCAAATAAAGTTGTCAAGAAGGTAGTTAGATGTAATATGCTGGAGATCAGGTGAAAGGTCAAGGCTAGAAATAAAATAGAAATTTGGGACACATCAATATGCTTCCAGTGTTTTATATTTAAAGGCACAAGTCTAAAGGAGATCACCACATTGTGGGTGTAGATAGAGAAGGGGGCCAAGGAGTTGACCTTGCTAACTGAGATGATGGGAAGACGAGGAACCAGCAAAAGACACAGAGAAAGCATGGAGGAGAGAGTATGATTTCTCAGACGCCAAGTAATGAAAATGTTTCCAGAAAGAGAGAGTCTCCAATTTGTCAAATGGTACTTGGTGAGCAAATGAGATGAGGGCTGACACTTGATCACTTGGTGATCTTGACAAAAGAGCATACAGTGGAACAGTGAGAGAGAAAGCTGTTCAGAATAGAAGCCAGAAAATGGAAGAAGAGGACCGATGACAATAAACAGTCAATTCTCTCCAGTGACTTCTGCTTCTGGTAATGCTTGCTGAGTTATATGTACCAATACTGAGAACCACTAGAAAAACAAGCCTAATTATAAAAACTATTTGCCTGAAGGTATTGGATAGCTAACAAAAGGGTGAAGGATAATAAGTTTTGGAAGAAGAAAGAGACCCGGAGAGACAAACCCAGCACCAAAGTCTATTTTTTAATTAGATGAGGTAGCTGAGAGGTTGAGAAACTCAACAGGATTTTTAACAGCCTCAAGAGACTGTTAGGACAAAATATGTAATCCAGAGTATGCCAAGGGAGAGAGCTAGGTAGTCACCTTCTACCAGGTTTTGCATTTGAATCCCAAGGAACTGACTCTAAGTAATAAATATAAATCAAAAGTAGTTCAAGTCTGGCAGCAACTGTAGCCCAGCTTCAAATAATCTCAATTCTTAAAATGAAATTAAGGAAATCTTACATTGCTAGTGCTCTTAACTACCTGCCAGAAGAAAACATAACTTTGTTATGGAGTAAGACAACGTAATTTAAAGCCTCAAATTATTTTTACAATGTTGTAATATACAGTGTCTGGCAATCAGTAAAATAACATGTCGTATGAGGAGATAAAATGACAGGAGTGAAAACCAAGGGTGGGGGAAACTCCTAATAGTAGAAATAGACTCATAGGAGCATCATGAACTTATCTTTAGGATTCTTAATTCATTCAAGGAGATTAAGGACAGATTAGGGAATTTGACAGGAAATTGTAAACCATGAAAACAAACAAACTGAAATTCTAAAACTGAATTTACGTGGTTACGGAAATTAAAAACTCAATGGATGGGGGGCACCCGGCTGGCTCAGTCAGAAGAGCATGTGACTCTCGATGTCGGGATCATAAGTTTGAGCCCCACACTGAGTGTAGAGATTACTTAAAATAAATAAATAAACCTAAAAAACCCCTCAGTGAATGGATTTAATAACTGATTAGACAGAGTTGAAGAGAGAATTAGTGAATTATGAGATTGGCAAAAGTGATTGCCAGAATAAAGTATAGAGATGAAAGGTATGGAAAATACAAAAAGAATGTCATAAAATAGGAGCTATAGTGAGAATATTGGCGTGAATAATTAGGGACCTGGAAGAAGCAGAGGAGAGAGAAAATGGGACATAAGCAGTATTTGAAAAGACAATGAGAGTTTTCCAAGTCTGTTGATGAATATCAAACCACAGATGCAAGAAGCACTAAAAACCTCAACTAGGATAAGTAGAATGAAAACCACACTTAGCCCAATTATAGTAAAATTACCTAAAACTAAGACAAAAAGAAAAAAAATCATAAAGTAGCTGTAGGAAACGCATGAAGCAACAGAATGAGATTTCTCTTCTTTCATGACAACAGTGGAACTTTCTACAAAGTTCTAAAAAAAATAACTCCCAGACTAGATTTCTTTCTTTCTTTCTTGCTTTCTTGCTTTCTTTCTTTCTTTCCTTTTAGTATTTTATTTATTTATTTATTTATTTATTTATTTATTTATTTTGAGAAAGAGAGAGAGAGAGAGGGAGTGGCAGGGAGAGAGGGAGAGAGAGAACATCCCAAGCAGGGATTCTGGCAGCATGGAGCCCAGTGTGAGGACTGATCTCACCAATCATGAGATCATGACCTGAGCCCAAATCAAGAGTTGGACACTTAACTGACTGAGCCACCCAGGCACCCCTAAATGCTATCATTAAAAGCAAAGGTTACCAGATTGGATAAAAAATAATAACTGTGTGTTGCTCTCAAGAGACACACCTAAAAATATGGGAAAACAGAAAAGGTAGAAATAATAGGATGAGAAAATATATGACATACAAATATTAATCAAAAGAAAGCTGAATAGATTATTAATATCAAAGTAGGCAAGTCTTTGGAGGAATTTTAAGTTTTCTGAGGAATGGGTCAAGAACTAGAGGGGGTTCAAACTATTTTATTTATTTATTTTGTAATGCTCGCATACTGACGGGAAGACTACAGCAGAGATGTGGAGACTGATGACACAGGAAAGATGTGTATAAGCTGTTCGAGTAGAAAAAGGGATGAGATTGGTGCTGAAACAGAAGAGTTGGCCTTAGGGACAGGGACAATGTTTTACCAAGCAGGTGCCAGGTACCAGATGCAGGTACATTGGTAGACAGATCTTTTTAGAAGATGAGACAGTTCTCTTTTGAGTACATCTATTTCCTAACAAAACAAAACAAATCAAACAAACAAACAAACAAACAAAAGTACCAGTTAAGTGTAGGAGGAGAGGTTATTAGGTTATTATTGTCGGAGCAGAGAGACAGCATGATACAGTTTTAACAAGAGGAAAAACAAACTGACTATGGAAATACACAAAGGCTGTAGGCTGAGGGTTGAGAGTTCATGTATCATTTGTTATCATCAATTTAAAGCAAAGCTTGTCAGTGTGGTAGTTGTATGTGTTTTCCAGACAAGCCCATCTGGAGTGAGGATGAAGAGTAGGTGAAGAGTTTAATCTGTGCTCAGGTAAAGTGAGGTAAGACGTCTGCATAGTTTCTTTTTATAAACCTACATCTTCCAGACCAAAGGAGGCCTTCGCCCCTCCCTCTGTCCTCTTACAGGTATTGGCAGTGTTGAGAAGTTTTAGTGTTGGTTCTGCTGAAAAGCACCTCTCGGCAAACCCCATCTGATCCACAGCTGCTTGTTCTCTGAAATTAGAAGGAGGACTACTTAGCGCTTTTGGTTCTCAGCTGTGGGCCTAGTTGCCAAACTTGAGAAAAGGGGAAGAACCCATTTTGAACTTCACATCATGGTTACATCTGTCTGCAGAGATGGAACAAGCAGATGCACTTAGATCCTGTCTTGTGGGATCCAGCCCTAGGGCCTGGAAGGATAAATCATTCCCTTTACCTGTGGGTCCTATCAGCGTTTCCCTTTTATTTATTTTTTTAAGTTTATTTTTTGTGGGGGAGATAGGGCAGAGAGAGAGACAGAGAGAGAGAGAGAGAGAGAGAGAGAGAGAATCCCAAGCAGGCTCTGCATTGTCAGTGCAGAGCCTGATGCAGGGCTCAAACTCATGAACCTCAAGATCATGACTTGAGCTGAAGTCAGAGGCTTCACTGACTGAGCCACCCAGGTGCCCCTCAGTGCCCCCTTTATGTTATCAAGATTTCCCTCCGTTACCTGAGAGACTTTGAGTAGGTTTCTGTGTTTGCGAATAAGTCATCTTTGACAAAAAGATTAGTTTCCTCTTCTGTGTAAAAAGAAGTGGTTTTCAAACTGTGGGCCTGCAGCCCGAGTTGTCACAGGGGCTTGGGAACAGGATGGAAGAAGTAACAAGGCACTTCTGGTTCTACAAGCCCACTCCAACACTGACCTCTCTTACACGCTGGGCTTTTGTTAGGGATTTTGCTTAAAAAGGTTGTATTAACAAAATGAAATAGAACCTACTCTTCCAACTCTTACACTATATAATTCCACGGTGTAAGTCCATTTATATTTATCTTTTGTGGTAATAGCTTCAAGTTACAAGACAGGGGAGGTCTGAAATCATTTCCCAGGTCATGGGCCAAGGCATCAGTAATCCCTGAGCTTAGCTTCCTGTTTCTCTGACTCTCAGATCTTGTCCAACCAGCCACTCCCTGATCTGGCTGATGTGCAGGGGAGTATGGGTTCTGGAAGATCAGCAGCTTCCTCACATTACAATACCGGCACTTGTGTTTTCTTTTCCTTTTTCTCTCTCTTTAGTATTGTCCAGAAATACAAACATTTTGCTGAGGGAGCCTCATTTCAGTGAGGTCATGCCTCCGGGCAAGGGATTAGCAGCTCAGGTGATCTCATTGGTCTCTTCCAGGTCAATAACTTTACAGCTGCATGAACTGGCAACTTGTTCTTGGCACAGTTAAAGTGGGCATCCATTAATAGTTCTGGGAATGTCACATACTCACTAACAATAAACGTGAGGACCCCCTGACCAGCTGAAGAAGTAGAATTAGCTGAGAAGGGACTGAACTTTGGCCTCAGGTCATGTGTAATGGTCACAAATCAGTGATTCATTAATTTACTCAAGCACAGGATTATTTTCCACAAATGGATCAAATAATTTATTACCTCTTCAAAGGGCATCTTGAAAACACCTGGAAAAATTGGCATGAAGAAAGAGGACTTCTAATTAACCGAGTAAAATTTAACATTAAGTCCAAACTGGAAAATTTCTAACACTTGTGCTTTGAAGACCAGTTTTAGAAAAAGGAGCTACTAAAACGTGTTCATTTTCTTGGAAGACAATTCCAGAGTTAATGTTACCAATGAAAACCACATATTTTTGTTACTAATTTATATGTTTAATTTTACAGATCCTGTGCTTAATAGGCCATAATTCTTTACAGGCTTCCTCAGACATGTGGTCTATGGTCTGAAAATCAGATCAGAATCATAAATTTCTTTCGTATTATCTTAAAACAGCATTAAATGAATTTATTATTAAAATAATAAAAATACATCATTTTAACAGTTTTTTTTTTTTAATGAAAGACTGTAAAATTCCTAAAGAAAAAATGCTCACAGAAAATAAACCCTAGGTAGACTTCATTTTAAGTAGAAAGGAGAGCTGTGAGGAGAAAGACTTTGGGCTCCTGGCCTGCAGCTTTTCTAGGTACTGTTCTTTGTGCTTTGGTGAGACCCTGTATAACTATGCTCCACAACCATATTAATTGTATCAGAAGTTTCAAAAAAGAAAATCAGCTTATCAAAGGAACAGGGAAATACCTTCGTTTCCCCCCTCCCCCATTGTCCAAAACGGTATGCCTTTCATAGTTACATGTGTATATGCTGAAACTGAAACACCACACCGCATGCCTTGGCAACTGAGATGATTGTAAACAGCATACAACATACGGAACACACTCACAGTTTTTGTTTTGTTTAAAAAATCTTCTCTTGTAGAATTCCCTGTTCTGTTTCGTGGCATCATCCATCCATCCATTCATTCATTTATATTTATTTTTAAAATTCTAGTATAACATACAGTGTTATGTTAGTTTCAGGTGTACAATATAGTGATTCAACAATTCTATACATTACTCAGGGCTCATCACGCTAAGTGTACACTTAATTCCCTTCACCTATTTCACCCAACTCCCCTTTGGCAACCACGTTTGTTCTCCATATTTAAGAGTCTGTTTTTATGTATGACTCTTTTTCTTTGTTCATTTGCTTTCTTAATTTCCACATGTGAGTGAAATTATATGGTATTTCTCTTTGACTTATTTCACTTAGCAGTATACCCTCCAGATTGCATCCACTGCAAATTGTTTTAAGTGGCAAGATTTCATTCTTTTTTATGGCTGAGTAATATGTCCTTGTATATATGTATGCCACATCTTTATTTATCATCTGTGGATGGACACTTGGGTTGCTTCTACACCTTGGCTATTGTAAATAATACCATGGCATCATTCTTTTTTTTTTTTTTTAATGTTTTATTTATTTTTGAGACAGAGAGAGACAGAGCATGAATGGGGGAGGGTCAGAGAGAGGGAGACACAGAATCCGAAACAGGCTCCAGGCTCTGAGCTGTCAGCACAGAGCCCGACGCGGGGCTCGAACTCACGGACCGCGAGATCATGACCCGAGCTGAAGTCGGCCGCTTAACCGACTGAGCCACCCAGGTGCCCCGCGTGGCATCATTCTTTAAGTCATCCATGCTAACCAAATCCTAGAATTCCCATTCTAAATACCTTCTCCTCCCTCGCTCCTCATATTCTATTGGTAATGAATTCCTGCAAATTCTGTCTTCCTATCATATGTCATTAACTCTCCTATCTATCCTCTCAGTAACAATCTTCATTTAAAAAAATTACTATCTTTGTAATATTGTGGATTGTTTCCTAAGCTGCAGCCGCCATGATGTCTTGTTGCCAGAAGGCTGGAGCTCAAGTTCTTCCTCTCAGTCCTGGAGATGCTGCCACTATGCCATCACGAAATGCAGATGAGAGGGCAAGCACTTGATTGCTGCATCCCAGGGCTGCTTGGTAAGGGTATGACATGTATCACATGCTTAGTTAAGTGGACCATTGTTATATCCCCCTGAAGGATCTGCTTTGCAATTCTAGAGCCCTAAATTCCTTCTTCTCTAATGGTGAATTATTTCTCAAGGGCACTACTTTCTGCTGTTTCCAATTGTGCCACTCTGAAGTCTTCTTCACTATCTGCAGACATAGATCTGTTTCTGTAAGTCTGAATCTCAATAGTGCATAGAACTCAAATTTATATTCCAGAAGCCTCCTTGGTCCCCATGTAGTAATACAGAATAGTCCTTTGTAACAGAATAAAATTTTTTTAAAAATGAACACTCAGTGAATGTACTATTTTTCCTAATTTGTATCTTTAGCATTAGTTCTATTGTTTTTAATCATAACAAATCGTTTACCTACATAAAAGATATGGTTGGTGGTTAGTTTTGCTAATTTTAAAAAACCTGTGAAGTACAGTCAATTGGGTTGCAGAGTCCTGACAGCAGATGTCTACGTTGCTCTCTGAGGAACAGGTTCAAGGTTTTACCAGTGTATTATGTTCAACTGAGTTCTACATAACTCATATAGAGAAGAGTGAATTTACTTTTTCTCCTGGAGACCCTGAGCTTTATTTTGCCTGGACATATATCTGATATTATTCTGTTTCTTTACTTGTATAGACAGAATCTGTGTTTTTTTGTGTTTGTTGTTTCATGAATAACACCCAGTTATAGGAAAAGAAACTTCTTTTTGAATTTTTTTTTACTTTTGAGAGAAAGAGGAGAGAGAAAGCATGCACATGAGTGGGGTGGGAAAGGGGAGAGAGAGAGAGAGAGAGAGAGAGAGAGAGAGAGAGAGAGAGAGAGAGAGAGAATCTCAAGCAGGTTCCATGTTCAGTGCAGAGCCCCACATGGGACTTGATTCCATGACCCTGGGATCATGACCTGAGCTGCATTCAAGAGTCACATACTTAACTGATGAGCCACTCAGACACTACAGGAAAATGAAACTTCTTTAACAACAGTCATAAATACTAGATATACTTGCATGGTAGATTCAGATAATACATTTTTTAATGGCTCATGATATCTTTTAGTGAGTAGTAAGGACTTGTACTTCATGGCCTTTTGTTATTTATAAATATGCTATACATTCTGACAAATCAGATGCGATTGTTTTATTATGGTTAGTTCTACTGAACATAGGGAATGTGCTGAAGATTATTTTATTTATTGCTTTGAATCAAACTACAAAGAACTACACATATTTCAAACTCATGACTCATAACCAAAGAGATACATGAAGACCCTCAAGTGGTCATTTTATTAAACAAATACAAATTTGAAATGTTTATGGTAAAATACATCAGTATCGAACAAAAATGTTTGTAAACAGTAGTTCTACAACTGGGAAGACATCTTGGTTTTATTAATTTTGGTGACATCTTCCCAACCATGTCTAATCTTTAGTATCTTCTTCCTCAAGCATGGCAGGAATAGTATGGCTTTACAAATCAGGACAACGATTGGAAGGAAAACAGCGATCATAAAAGTTGGAGGTGTATACCATATAAATTGTTTTATATCTACCCATTTATTCCAGGCGAAAATCAATGCATGTATAGTGCCCAGCAGAAGGCAAACAATTCCTAGCTTGCTCTGCAAAAGAAAAAAAAAGATTATGTTGGTGGGATTGGTTCAGTAAGAGTTTATTTTTTCTGACCTTTTCTGGATATATTCTGCTGCTTGGCAATTCTTTCATTCACCTGTGTTTATTTCCCTATCATATTTCTCAATAATGTCCACTCACATCTTTCCATTCTTTTCACATATCCCCGCCTTACTTTGGGTAATGTCTTTGTCCCCAGGTTATTTAAGAGAATCCACAATCACTCTCCTCTCAGTCTCAGCCAATCAATAACACTGTCTTCCTTTTCTCCACATTTTGTTCATTTGTCTTATGACATTTATTTGATGGCGCTTTGTCTCTTGAGCATTTGCCTTCATTCTATCAAGAGACATCTACGATCAGGAACTCTTACTCATCACAGGGTCCCTGCAGAATCAACACAATGATTTGTGCATTTTGGGTGCTCAGTAAATACTAATGGGTTGACTGAAGATTAGTGCAAAAATCAATTTGGTATTAGTGATCTTTACCAATTATGAAAGCAACTAAAGTAAGTGACTCTGATTTTGGTACATGGATACTAAAGTGAATAAACTTGGCCCATGTTAAAAATCAAACATCCTGATAAAGTAGAAAAACACCAACAATTATTTCCACTGTTTGAACAACACATAGAGACATGAAGATGTGAAGAAAATTTTCAGCTTGCACTGGGATACCTGGCACTATCCAGAAAAAGTTGCTTAAAAACAGTTGTTCACCTACGTAATTTTATGGCATTCTGACAATAGCTTTTCCAGATAAGTTTTGACTTTGATTCATTTTACTGGAAATGGTCATTAGCCTGCCAGAATGAATCCAACTCACAATTATTCAGCAGTAAGCACTCTTAAGCCCCAACGAATACAATCAAATAGCTAAGTTTATATTTTCAAATATAAATCTCCAAGGTAAATCATGCAGTAACTAGTTCTTGAATTGTAAGTGAAAAGTTTCTAGGTTATTAATTGAAAAATACATGTGATTGGCTGAAGATCAAGTTAACCAAGTGTGTACTGTATTCTTATTATGGGTTAGGTATTGTGTACATAGTGGGAATGGGCTGGAATGTCAAGATGCAGTGTGTGAATTCCTAATTAAATCTGAGAAGCGATGCTCAGCATATGTGTGACAGGCAGAGCAAATGTAAGAAGAAAGTTATTTAATGAGGAATGGAGAACTCTAATGCCTATCATGCTGAGCCTACAAAATCAGCAAATACTGTGCTTGGAAAATGTGGTGCCATTTCTAAGCTCCACTGGAAAAATTCAGATGGAGACATATTTTCCAACCTCATCAGATGTCCTGATAAAGTGTCTGTAGAAGTATATGTATAGACCTGTAGAAGAGATAGTGGGGAATGTCTGACTTTGTGGGAATTTCCAAAAATGCCCACCCATAAAAGCTAAAGCAATATACTTTAAAAAATCTTGGCAATGCCTGTGACTAAATTAAATGTAGTCCCTTGACTCTGGTCAGACATGAATCCCCCATGTGAATTCTGGCACATTGCTCTTCTTAGGGTGTAATCTACCACTAGCAGATTAACCTCAGTAAATCTGAGACAGTTTTGAATTCCAAGAATACAGCAACTTCCAGTGAGAGAGCTACATGAAATGGAAGTTGGAAAAAGCAGCCTTTAAAATTAGATATTAGAATATCTTCGGTAGATAAAACTCCGTATTTCAAGGAGAGATGCTTTTTTATGGATAGTACCAAGCTGTGTAACTTTAAAGGCATAAATAAAATCAGGGGACAGGCAAAAGAATATTTTCATTTTGGGGAAACTTAAAAACTGTGGATATTAAATTCCTAAAATATCACCTTTGTAGTTAGTAGGTGAGTAGAAAATTGTCTAACAAGTTTCAAGTGTTAGAATATTTTTCTTCGAGTAATGCCTTTTTATTTATGTTTAGAAAACACTTCTATTTAGAAGCAACAGGGAAAAATGATTGGAGAGCACGTTATTGATTGGAACAAGTGTGGGATTTTTGCTATTGGAAAACCATCTGTCATTTTTTTATGGTGTAAAGTCAATATACTTGATGATATTATAAGTACAAAAAGATTTGCCTCTCTGAGGGGCCAGAGTTCTTTTGTATATAATTTACCTGGATATAGTGAAATTCTCTCCATGTCAGAGAGTCGCTCACAGATGGAATAGATGTCACAGCTAACAGAGCCAGTATTGCGAGTGCCACAATTCCCAGAGACACATAAATTTCCATTCTCCAAACATCATGCTCAATCCAGGCATCTTCTTTATTTTGTTGGACCTACCAGAGGGTAAAAAGAGGAAAGGCATGCAAACAACATTGGTTTCTGGCAGATGAGCCTCCTTCTTTCTACATTCCGTCTATGACGGGAGGGCCTACTAACTTGGAGCTTCCACAAATCTGTGACTTTTTTTTGCATTCCTCTAAGCCAAGTGACATAGGAGACATCAGTCTCTTTCCTTGAATGCAACATTTACATATCTGTTTTATTAATTTATGTAATAGTTATTTGCTGCTTAGAATTGTAATGTGCATGCTTGTGTGGTGAAGAACAATTAGAGTTACAAAGTAATCTCATGAGGGTGGCAGAAGGTTGCTGTGTGGCTCTGTCCATGAACAAAACACGTATTTATGTTGTTCAAATTGTAGTTTACTATTTTCAACTGAAAAAAAAAATCCTTAGCGTAAAACTATTTATAACAAGCCCCAATGAAGAGTTACACTAAAACATTTAAAAATGCAGATTACATTCCCAGCACAGCATTTCAAGACAGGTTTGGGGTATTGATATTAAAATAAGATAGAGTTAATCTGTAGATGACTTAGACTTTTTAGTTTAGTGATATTATCAATATTGTCACCTACCTGTTGATATGCCCAGTTTAGCAACTTGTATCTGTAGGATCGCCTCATTGGATAGGATAAACTATAGATTGCATGCAGTACAGCAAAAAAGAAACTGAGAAGCCCAAATTGTTTTCTTGTTAACATCCATCTATCCAACCAATGTGGAAATTTCTTATATTTGGTTCCATTATGAAGCTGTACAATTGCCGCTATCACACCTGGCAAATAAACCAGTGCCAAGAGGGTAATGGAAACCATTGGCAAGACTTTGTTGATGACCAGGATTGGAATTTTATAAAAATAATGTTGATGGGAAGTTACAAAAGGGTGAATTATTTCCCTCAGAAGAGTGTAAAGAAAAGTCAGAGATGATACGATAGCAGCAATTTTAATTGGCAAGCGCCACTTTGGAAAGAGTTCCTGTTTGTGTTGAAGCTCCGCAGGGCAATCAAATTCATCAAAATGGGTTGTTTGGTGCGTGTGCAAAGGCACAGGTCTTTTTAGCATGCTGGTCTCGCCTGAGTCCTTATTCTACAATGGAAAGAAAATAAACATTTAAAAATTAAACAAAATAATGGGATTTCTCTTCAACTAATTACTTATTTTGCTCATTGTGCTTATTAGTAAAAAAGGACATTCAGAACCTTGCTTTTGGATACTGGTTAGCTGAAGATGTCATAGTCCTATGTAGCACTGATCAAAGGTAGACTTAGCTATGTTAGGATTCTCCGTTATAAATTTTTAAAAAATTTTTATTTATTTATTTTTTGAAAGAAAGAGAGAGAGAGAGAGAGAGAGAGTGAGCATAAGTGGGGAAGGGCAGAGAGGGGGAGAGAGAATCCCAAGCAGGCTCTGCACTGCCAGCATAGAACCCAACACGGGGCTCGATCTCACTAACTGTGAGGTCATGACCCAAGGCGAAACCAAGAGTTGGATTCTTAACCTACTGAGCCACCCACATGCCTCTAGGATTCTCCATTAGTTTCTGTTACTCATTTTTCTGTAAGACAGAAGGATACATGCTTTGTTAAGACCGAAGATATCTCCATTAAAGCTCACACCATTGTGTTTCTATGTTGAAGGCACCAAAGAATAGAATAATGTAAGTGGGAAACTAAAATTGAAAAACTTAAAAAAAAATTCAGGAATCCTCGGTAAAAATAATACTTGTAGGTTACATAGATAGTTGTATTTGTTTTATAATATTTTTATTGGTTACTGGGCAACTCTCCACAAAGAATTAAAGAGTGAATTCTTCATTAAGTCAAGTACAAAGGATCAAGAAGAATATAGTCATTACAATTATGAAAATATCTAATTTCCATCATGATATACTTTGATTTTATATTTCTAAAATATCTCATTTGTGTAATTAGTGATTGACAACTACTCTATCAGAAGGTGCAAAGTTTATATAAGTAGTTAAATCCCATAGGGATGATCTGTTTCCTAAGAAAGTTATACTTCTTTACCCAGTTGCATTTCTAAGCAGTCAACAACTCAAAAGAAGAATGCTTTGAATATTTGGTCATTTCCCCAACTGACTGATATACCAGCAAGGTAAAACAAAACAAAACAAAACAAAACAAAACAAAACAAAACAAAACAACACTTCTAAATAAGAACTTAGAATGTTTCATATTGTATTGCTTTAATTAATAAATTTTCTTTTTCACCCAGTATGTTATTTCTCATTTCTTAGAGCTCTATATGTAGAACCATAAAATTTTAGTGCTCAAAATATTAGTCATGATCTTGTTCATTTCCTCATTTTATGCAGAATAACCTTAATTCACATAGTTCTCTATCATTTTTAGTGTTTAAAAGTAGCCTCTTGCCATTTGACTTTTACTTTCAGTGATAAATCACTGTTACATCCAATGCTTTTTCCAGGTGCTCCATTTAGAAGGGAGTTGAGCATGATACAGCTTCTGTCATCTCTGCATGTTAAAACAATCTAAGTACAATCGACTGAGATCAATTTTCTGGTTAATGATGAAGATTTATAGAACAGCAGGTAAGATGGTTAACTTGAAAAATGAAGATGATTTTATTTTATGCACACTTATTTTATAGAATGTGTGCTAGTACTATCTTATTATTCCCATTAAAATAATTAACAAAAATAATATAAATAAGTAACACTAATATAATTATTATATATACTATTTTTCCTATTAAAATAATTAAGGTAAAATAATTTCTGTAACAACTGCAGGCAATACCATTTAGAAAGGTGAAAAGGGTTTGGAACAAAAAATTTCCAACACTTTTTCAGTCGAGTAATGTAAGGTGGCACAAAAGTGGGACAAATGATTCTTATTCCAAAATGGAATTTATTTGTTTAAATGGTGAATCATCAATTAACTTGATGATCTCTTGGTAAGCTGCCATAATACCTATGGAAAAAAAAATGCATGCTCACAAAATTACTGTTATATGGGCACTGGTGACTCTTTCTACAAATTTAGACCCACAGTATGTTAGAAGGAATTGGAAGGGCCTTGGAGATGAACTAGTCCAACTCTCTCATTTTATTGAAAAACCAAGACCCAGGATTTTCAGTGACTTATTTGAGGTTATTCAACTAAGTCCATGACAAGTCAATCAAGGTAGACTTTCTCTTACATACCACACTATACCTTCACCCATCACAATATCAGTGACAGGAATCAGAGTCAAGATATCAGGCAGCTAGGGTGAAAATCACTTTTACAACCCTAGGAGATGGAGGACAGCATTAAAATCATGTTTCTAGATTTTAATTAATTATTATTATTATATTACCAAATAATCATCTTCTTCTAGATTTCTCCTAGGTTTCATTGTCCAAGGTTCTTGGTTTGTAATGTCTTGTCTGTTCTCCATTAATTCTGTAAAATAGAATTGCTTCAGCCACCTATGAAAACACAATTATCTTCTTTGAGTCTAATGTTGGATAGATAGGGCAATATGAAAAATTTACTCACATTAGGACGTGAGTGGCCTAGAAAGTATAATTAAAATACAGATAGTGACTGATTTACTATTTAACCTCACATAATCTGTAAGAATCTCAAACTAGTGCCCTTGTGTCAACAGTAACTGCTTTTCTTTGTTGACTATTGGTGCAATGAGTGACAAACATGTCTATAGGGAATTCAAAGAGTCAGATGTCACCTTTTATTTTAGAAGAAGTTGACTCCTGGTGCTCATTTAGAGGAAAGCCAACTCTGCTCAAAGGTAAATAGAATTAGGAATGTTTTTTTTTTTTTTTTTTTTTTTTTTTTTTTTTTTTTTGAGGCACAATGCTATCAGTAGAGGTTGGAATTGGCTGATGTAAGATTATCCTTTAGGAAGTTGTGTTGAATAGACTTTTGGGGTTGATACTGGAATCTGAAATAATTAAATGACTTTATGGGGACAATGTATTTTGAGGTTCAGACAGTAAACAGAACAGACACTTTTGGAAAGGTGGACCCTGATAGTGGCATAAAGGACCAAAAGCTGTATGTTCAGAGTGTCATTTTCTCATTGGAGTAACAGGTTGGTTTTTGTAGGTAAGACATGAACTGTTAGTATATTTCCACAGGGGTTGTTGAATCGTGTTCAATCACTGACATGCCAATTCTCCAAACTTCCTGCCTGACAAAAGAATCTCTTTCTTAACACCCTTCACAGGTCCTCCTCAGGCTTGGGGTGGCATTATTATTATTTTTTTTTTTTAAGGAAGAGAAACATTACAATATTATTCACTGTTTTTTATTAGTTCTAAATTTATTTCTGAGGATTACCTCACCAATTTGCACTTCAATGAGAAAAACAGATTAGATATACAACAACTTGACTGACAGAAACATTCCAAGTGTTCCTGAATTTTAGACCACCTATAATACTTTATTAAGTGCAAAGTTGTTTCCAGGAGTAGCTTAAAATACTTTAAACATTCTCCAACTTTTATTTATTAAAAAAAATTTCTTTTAATGTTTTTATTTATTTTTGAAGGAGAGAGAGACAGAGCATGAGCGGGGGAGGAGCAGGAAGAGAGGGAGACATAGAATTTGAAGCAGGCTCCAGGCTCTAAGCTGTCAGCACAGAGCCTGAAGTGGGGCTCAAACTCACGAACTGTGAGATCATGACCTGAGCTGAAGTCAGATGCTTAACCGACTGAGCCACCCAGGCGCCCACATTCTCCAACTTTTAAAGGTTTGCTTTTCTCAAAAAATAAAGAGGAGCCATCTTTATATAATGCCAACCATTTGCCTTTGTTGAAGTGCTCTGAGAACATTTTCCATATATTATCTATCTTGAAAATTTGCAGTGTTCATGCTGAGGATATTTGTTTTGTTCTGCCCACATTTTCTCCATTTGGAGAAATGGCCCTCCTTTGGCATATGACTCAGTCTTGGCTAATCACAGTTCTCTGTTTCCTTGATGGCACTGATTGGCTTACAGATGGCATACAACCGTAGTTGAATTATTAGAGTCCCTCTCTGATATTTATAAATGGAAGTGGAAGATAAAGAGATGTCTTTAACATGTTTTTAAGTTGGGATGATTGGAGCCTTCTATGCTTTCTTCTACATGCCATAAGGAGGAAGATATCTTCAACAGAACAGGAGAAAGCCAACACACGAAAGTACAAGCAAGAAATGGGGAAAGACACAGAAGAGTCCTGGTGATATATTTTAAGTATTTAGAGTTCCGGAGACCAGATAATGAATTTTTCAGTCACACAAGCCAATACATTTCCTTTTTTGCTTTAGTTTCAATAGGGTATCTATCACTGGCATTTTAAAGACTCCTGAGTAAAGCATATGCCAATCATCAGATATTTATGGAACTCAACTTTATAATAGACACTGAGGAAAAAGAAATGAGACTTTATGTCTGTTCTGGAGGAGCTCACGGTTTATTTCCTTAATAAATATTATTCCAAATCATTTAGTGATTTAACCAACATTATAGAGTACTCTGGGAGGTGGGTGTGTGTCTACGAATAAGAATAGAAGTTTTATCTACTGTAATCGAACAAAATATAATGCACTACGTTTAGATGTTTTAACTCTGAGTTGTAGGATGGCAAAGATGTTAACACACAAATCTACACTCATTCAATATAAACTCATTAATTCTATTGTGAACAATAATATTAGGCAGTGGGAATGTGAAGTTAAATGAGATGGAGCCTCTGCTCTCAAAACCTCAAAGTCTAGGGGAGAGGGCAGAAATTTCAACAACTAACCGCATGGTAATGCAATGAATTCTAAAGGAAGGCAGTTTTATAGACAGATTGTGGCACGGAAAGAGTGAGGGCTCTCTTGCAGACCTGGTCCTGGGGCGTCAAGCAAGTTGGCAGCATTTGCTGAGTGAGGGCCACTTCATACAGAATCTGGGTGAAAAGGCAAAGTGGCCTTGGAGAAGTATCCACCCATTCATCTGCACTGTAGGAAGACCATACTGAAGAGCAAGGCCAAGGAAAAGTCCAGGGCAGTGAGGGAGCCTGTTGGCTCTGTGGTCCACAGTTAGATTTGTGCCAGAAACCAAGAAAATAAAATACCAGTCAAATCAAATATGTTGGTTTCCATCAGACATTAACCAAATGTATAATTTAAATTCTACAGTAAAATCTTTTCATGAAAGCAAAAAAAACCCAGGAAACTACATAGTGTTCAGATGTTTGGAACTCCAGATTTGACCCAAAGTTCTCTAACTTTCATCCCATTTAAAAAGCAAAACATATTTTTGATGCGACTGTTCTGTTTTGCTGTACCAGGATGGCTGCTGACCTGACGTTCCTGCTAAATATTGACACAGCCCAACTGACTCATGTTTTTGTCAAAGAGTTTAGAATATGAAGAAACTGGATGACTAGAATACAATATGAATTGCTTTGCATTTCCAAACCTTCTAAACTTTCAAGCATATACTTGTTTCACCACATTTAACTATGTAAAGAGATGTTTTTTTTTCACTGGGCTGTTTTTTTTTCTTTTTTTTTTAAAGCATTGCTTAATATCTGTGTTAAATAAATCTTAGTCAATGTCAGGATATTGTGGGATTTTTTTTTTTTTTTTAATACAGGGAAAGAAATTTAGAAGTGTTTGTAAATGTTTATGTCTATAAATCCCTTCTGGTGGGTTTGACCCATGACATATATGAAGCCTTGATCCACTATTTGGAGAGAACTTGAATCTCAAACCAGATCCTGAAAGAGTAGGACTAATGTTCCCAGAACTTAAAATGAAAACTTCCTGTTACTAGGAAACCTGAAGTCAAGTCACACGATTTTAAGCACCATGTACCATTCATCAATGCTATGCAAACCCGCCGCGATTTTGCCAAGCTGGAAAACTTGCCATCAGAACCCAACCGAAGGACAAACTTAATAACCCATCATACTCCCCAAGCCCCTAGCGAAAAGACTTCCTTGTGAGTCCCTGGCTCCCAGCCCCTGGACCGGCCACAACGGAGCAGTGTGCTCCGGGGAGAGCTAGGCAGGAGGGCAGCGCGTCCTGGAGCCGCGCATAAGGGGAGAATTGAGCTACACTCGCCCCGGAGCGCCTCCGCCCCAGGGCTGGGAGACTTGCAACCCGCTACACCCTTCCCGAGACTTGAGAGCCCGCGCCCGCCCTCCCAGGGGCACCCGGAGACGGGGAGCAAGCGGCGAGCTGGGACGATTCTAGGGACTCACCCGCTTCTAGGCGCAACCGTCCGGACGGTAAGTTGCGGCGCAACTGCTGCGGGGAAGTGCCAGCCCCACGCGGCGTCCGAGCCCTGGGAGTCCAAAGCCTGCACTCTGGCTGCAGACCCCGCCTCCGTGTCAGTGGCCCGTCCAGCGCCACCTGCAGGTGCCTGGAGTCCGCGCGGCTCCTTGGAGTGGCATTCCTCGGAGGTCCCAGAGACCCAATCAAGGGTATCCCCACATTGCAACCTGGCTGCTCCCAATTTTCTTTCAAATGGCCCTGTCTCCTGCCTCAGGTCTGCTCCTCGGCCTCCCACTTTGGTTAATCTAAGTAACGAACACTGGTGTAATTCTTTGGAGCAGTGGTGTTCAAACTTTAATGCGTATCACCTGCAGGCCTTGCTAACACACTGATTGGGGCCTCCCTCAGGGTTTCCTGATCCTCAAGCCTGGGATGGGACCCGAGTTTCCTCATTTCTAACAAGTTCCCAGGTGATGCTGGAGCACTCTCAGATCACACTATGACATGGACTGCTTTAGAGCTTAGCTAGTCCATTTAAAACTTCGCGGCAAGTGACTGCTATTTACAGTTGAGGAATCCGAATCTGAATCTCTGAGAGTGACTTGCCCACTAAATTGTGCAAATCTTGCACGCGAAACTGCACAAACTCTGTCATAAGCCCTTCAACTCCATGCTAGCTCCTCTTCCTCGCCTCTGATATATTAAAGCCAACTTCCCATACCTAACCCAATCAGGTACTCCAAACTGAAATTAAAGCTACTGTCACTATTTAGAAGTGTTGGGGTGTTTTTAAAAAAATGAGGGTTGTGGAGAAAGAGAATGTGTGCGGGGGATTTAACTCTGAGTTGGAACCAGCCTCAGGGTTAGCGTGTCTGAAACCTGAATTGCAACATTTGGGGAGTTAGTGCACAACATCCCCAGAGCTAACCTGATTAGAAAAACAAAGGAAGATAAACTCTCAACTGCGATTTCATGATTGTAATCAACTAAGGGCTGTGCCTGTTTTAATATGTATTTTTTTTGTACTCATTGACTTTCCACAGGGTAATATTAAAGCCCTTTGAAGATTAAATTACCATGGACTGACGCCTTGTGGTAGAAATAGAATCTTACACTTTATTTCTAGTGAAACTAGAAAATAATCACTTAAAGTTTTGGAAAAAAAAAATCTCTCTGTATTTATTGCACAAACCACAAAGAATTAAGAATGAGTTTAAGCATTGTTGAATTTTTCAAATGATCTTGGGTTTTAAATGATTGAGCAAAGCAATATTGCTTTCATTTTTTAAGCTTTGGTAGAACAAAGGTCATTCTCTTTTTAATAATATGTTTTGCACATGAAGAGAATAAGGAAGTTATTATTATATTAATATAAGTTGGCTAATTATAGAAAATTCCAACTAAAACTGTTTTTCTTCTTCTAATTAAAACCTGTAAAATCAAGCCCAAATGTTTTGTTTTATACTTAAACTAAAATTTTTAAAATTAAATTAAGCTTAATTTAATTTAGTTTAAATTCAAGTTAGCTAACATATAGTGTAGTATTGGTTTCAGGAGTAGAATTTAGTGATTCATCACTTACATATAACACCCATGTATACATGGTGTACATATAACACCCATATAAGTGCCCCTCTTAATGCCCATCACCCATCTAGCCCATCTGCCCCACCCACCTCCTCTCCAGCAACCCTATGTTTCAAAGTGAAAAGATTGAAAATATGAGGTTGTTTACAAATTAGTTTGTAGATATTATAAAGGCAACACAATGTTGGATTAAAAAACCATGGTATTAAAGAACTTCTACTGAGTCATCAGGGGTTAATATTACAAATGAAATTTCTGCAATTTTTGCATACAAATGACCTGTGATTTGGGTATGAGATAAAGAAAAAGTGTTTTGTTTTTGTTTTGTTTTTTTTGAGAAACACAAAGCCAAAGCATGTAAAATGTTCTGAGTCAACCTCTATATAGCACAAACTTTTTAAAACCAGTATGATTTGTGGAAAACAGTATTACCGGTTTGAATTTTGAAAATTTTGAAAATCAGACTACCGGTTTTGGCATGACACATAAGCACTAGAGAATTTTAAAATAGGAATTCAACTGTGAGCTACAATCGAATATGGATGATTCAGAATATTTTGTGATGAACTTAAACTATAGCAAGAGAGTATACTAACAAAACAGTTCTTCAGTGTTATTTGAACTAAACTAGTGATTTCACACGAACATGTCATGGGGAAAGTAACAATAATTTAGTATCTATGAATACTTCTCTCTGACCAATAAGCAACTTAATCTTAGAACTTGATGGGATGACTGCCATTTAAGAAGAATGGAGTATGATGGTGTAAAAGATAAAATAAAAATGATCGCACCATTAAAAATAATCACAAGAGCAATACACAGTAAATTGTAAGTTGATGATAAGAACTTTATTTAGTTTATCTCCTTGGGAAATCAAACTAACTCCTAAGGGCACAGTAATTCAAATTATGATCAACATACTTCCAAGTCTACTTACTAAGAATGGTCAGATATATCTTAAGACAAGGCAAAAATTACCTGAAATTCATGAAGAAATATTTTGTCAAAATGATCATTTTAATGCACACATGGTAAAGGTCTACTGGCCTAATTTTCTAATTCTGCTACCCTTCTATGATAAATTCTCTTCACTCTCTCAAGATTTCCTGTTAATGATCAAAGTACTGTGTGTGATTAGTTTGTCCCCAAGTCTGTTTGTGAAGGTGGTTGGGAGTAGACAGAAGTTCTACTGTTGGGTTTGGGATTAAAAAATTCTTCCACGTAATTTACCCCAACCCAATTTATTGTTCTTTTACCAACACTGTTAACATTCAACATCTATTCTGGATAGATTTTAAGAATAGCTGGTTTATTTTGGTGCTCACAGATCTATCTCTGCCCAAATACTGTTTAATGATGCTCAGAATTCCATGACGAAATATATTCTATTCTCTTTGGATCTTTTTTAAAAAATTTATTTTGAGAGAGAGAGAGAGAGAGAGAGAGAGAGAGAGAGAGAATCCCAAGCAGGCTCCACACCATCGTGTAGAGCCTGAGAATCTGATGCAGGGCTCAATCCCACCAACCAAGAGATTATGACCTGAGCTGACATCAAGAGTCAGATGCTTAGCCGACTGAGCCACCCAGGCACCCCTATTGTCTTTGTATCTGTTGTAATTCATCAAAGGGCTAAAGTCCCTGGAAATGGTACCATATTAAGCCTCACCAGTTATTTACATCCTACTATAAATAAATATTTCAGTGCTTTTTTTGAAAATATGTTCTAGTATAGGGAGTGAAATGTCAGTAACTTGAAGATTTACACTGGGGAGCTGTAAAAGGGTTGTATCTTAGAAGAAAAAGAAGCACTAGGACCAAGGGGATAGATTTCACAATTTCCATAATATTACTTAAACTAGGCAATTTCTCCTTTCACCACATGTGTATATCAGACGTTATGTGATAGTGAAATACACTCTTGTTTAAACCATGCCATCTGGGTCCTCTTTGTTATAGTAGCTAAGCCCATACCCTAGCTTGTTTGATATAGCACTTTTTAGAGTCTGTCTATATTAAAGATTTTTATATGTGTTTCTGTTATCCTCATTAAAATGTGAACTTTAAGCGAGTAGAGACCTTGCCAACTTTAATCCTTGTATCTCTTGTAACATAGGGATTGATGGAATAGACTCATTGTAAATGTTTGTGGACGGTGATTTTAGCCCTTGGTCTCAGAAAAGTTGTATTGGGCACATATATATGGAGCCTATGAATGTCTAGACATCATTTAGAGAAAAACTGTGGCAAATATCCATTGTTACTTATTTCTTTCACACAGGACACACTCTTACCCACCTTCCTTAGTCTGTATCCTTCTTGTTTTCTACTATAGGAACATGTAGGTCCAGAGTTGTCATTGTCACAGAAATCACAGCCTTACCTGTTTTGGGTTGCAGGAAATGGGGAGCTGGAGAGTGTTGGATAGGGGGAGCTGGTTCAATAGATAGTTCAAGAACGCTGATTGGTAGAGTTAGACCTAAAGTCTCTTGTAATGGACTCTGGCTTATAAAAAGTCCTTGGCATAAAGAACCATGCCTACTGATTCCTGGATTTGAGCTTCCAGAAGAAAGGACGCTCTCAGTTCTGAAATTCCTACTCTTTCCCAGGACTGTGTTTGGTTCTCTCAGTATCCCCACTGTATTGCTATAATCCTCTGTTTACAGGTGAACTGAAGCTTGGAAAGTTCAAGTAACTCAATCAAAGTTGTATAGTTTTTAGAGGTCAAGCTGGGACTTCAGCCAAAGTCTGCTTGATGCCAGTTCTCTTGTTTAACACTACCTCTATAACCACAAATACGCAGCCAAAGTTTCCTCAGGCTGTACTTGGTTGGGGTGGGGGGAGGGTGGATTCAAGAGAGTAACAGTTAACAGAAACCATCCAGTAATCCATTCAGTTTCCCCTCGGTATCCGTTAGAGTGTTGGCTAAGCTACTCTGACAAAGAAGACCAAATAGGGCATTTAAACAAGTGGTTTCACTGTCCTGTAATAGTCCTGCAGCGGGTATTCCATGTTGGTGAGGTTGTTCTGCTCCACGACGTCATTTAGGCACACCATACTGACCCCTTCCATCTGGCAGCTCTGCTGTCTCCTAGGGCACTGTTCTTGGCATCATGGTTGAAGCGTGGCATAGGCAGATCCATGGTCTAGCTGGCAGGAAAAGGAGAGAGTACAAGTCCAAAGCAATTATCGAGGCAGAAATTGCACTTTCTCTCACATTCTATTGCTGATAATTTAGTCATGTGTCAAGGTAGGCAGAAAAATGTAGTCTCTGGCCCAGTGGCCAGCTTTTAAGGTCTGTTAGCGTGGAAATGGGTAGCAAATTTTGGCAAACAGCTAGAAGTCTCCGCCACATTCTCCATTCACCTCCAACTCTGATCCTTGTGTTCATACCAAGCTTGGGAACTTTGATTTCTTCCTTCATTGGGCTTAATGTCTTCCTCATTCTGAAGCCTGTTTGAAGGTTCAGGGTAAACTTGTTACTCACAGCTTAGTCTTACACTGGAGGGTGTTAGTACCAAAGCAAGCCCTTATATGTCTTGACCATGAGCATCCTTGTGTGGAGGATCTCTCACACGGTCTTCCTGCTGGCTTGCCAGGTACGGCTGGACGTGGTGAATACTCAGTGGGAACACTGCTTGGTTCCACTATGAAGCTCCTTGCTACCATAGGATTAATTTTTCCTTTTAATTAAAAAAAAAAAAAAAGCCAGATGCCATAACTGAAAAGCAATACTAGGGGTACCAAGAAGGCAAATCTATATAACATGTTATTTATATTCCCGAGAGAGGAGTATTTATGCAAAGTGACCCAGAGCCCCTTCTTAGCAGCTTTTCCAGTTTCAGCACCTTGGGTTTCTAAAGTCTTCCTAAGGACCCGAAACATATTTTTTTCTTAGCACAGAAAATACCAAAGCCCTAATGCATATTACTTTGTTAATAAATACTCATTAAGTGCAGTGTGTGTGTGTGTGTGTGTGTGTATCTATCATTATGCTGAATTCTATAAGTCAACTTAAACAGTCATTTAAAAGACTCTTGCAAAGAAATTGCAGTTTGAAGATAAATATCTATAATGAAAGCATAAGCCAACAAAAAGAAGGTGAAAGAACTGGCATGTTTTGTTGCTGCTGTCTTTTGTTTTTATTTTTTGTCAGCTTCATTGAGATATAATTGACATGTAACATGTGGTTAGTTAACAAATTCATGACCTTACATTGTTAACAATTTTCTTTTTGTGGTGAGGACTTTTAAGCACTACTCCCTTAGCAATTTTCAAATATACGATGCAGTATTAAGTATGGTCACCATGCTATACATTCCATCACCAGGACTTACTCACCTTATAACTGGAAGTTTGTATTTTCACCACTTTCGCCCATTCCACACCTCCCCACCCCTGCCCTGGCTTCTGGAATCCACCAGTCTGTTCTGTTTCTATGAGTTCATTTTTTAGGTTCCACATGTAAGTGATATCTTTCTCTGTGTTTGTCTTTCTCTTCCTTATTTCACTTAGCATAATGTGCTCAAGTTTCATATATGTTGTCACAAATGGCAGAATTTTCTTCTTTTTTATGTCTGAACAATATTCCAATGTGTGTGTATGTGTTTGCATTTGAGTATATATAATATATCAAATGCATAATATATATCTCCTCAAGAGATCTCTTCAATATGGTGATTTTATTTCCTTCATATATATATATATATATATATATATATATATATATATACACATATATATACATATGTGTGTGTGTGTGTGTGTGTGTGTATATATATATATATATATCCAGAAGTGGGCTTGCTGGATGATATGGTAGTTCTATTTTTAATTTGTTTAGGAACTTGCCATACTGTTTTTTTTCTTTTTCTTTTTTATAGCGGCTGTACCAGTTAAAATTCCCACCAACAGTGTATAAATATCCTTTACTTCAAGTTAAACCTCTTTGTCAGTTTCATTACAAAGTAATTTTTGGGAAAGCCATCCAGAAGACCATTTGAATTGTGGATTTATATCTAGCATAGATAGTGACAAATCTTACCTTATTATGTTCAGATTTTAGCCTATGATTGTATATATGTGCTTATATTTATAAGTATATTAGGGATGTATACATAGATAGGGTATATGATAAAAAAATTGAAGAGACCTTTGTTGTAGGGAAAGGGGAACATGGAAAAGTTCAGTAGGAGAACCAGAAGACTCAGAGACTTCTGCACTTTCCTTTCTTTGTACTCAGTGTTCTCTGCTAAACTGTCAACTGTTCAGAGGCAGGGGCCATTTCTTTTCATTTGATTTCTCAGGCTTAGTAAAGAACATAGTATATCGCAAAGAGCTGATAAATTGCTTCTTCTTGGGGAGAATTTAAGGAGCAAGTGGTCGACAGTGTGAAGTGTTATGAAAAGTCAAATAAGGTAAGAAGTAAAAAAGACTGTTGGATTCAACCTTTGAGATGACTCAGTTAACTGTATGCAAACATTGAGGGAGGAAGCCATACTGAGTGCAGCAATGGAGAAGTGGGGAACAGACCCCGATAAGTTGGATACAAAAGGAAGGAGAGCTGGAGCAGCAGCTAGAGAACATTCTTTCAAGGTTGAGAGAGATTAGATTCTTCTTATAGGCTGAGAAGAAGAGAGCTGCATGTAGAGAGAGATTGAAGATCTATGAAAAAAAGAGATTAGTTGATGGAATTAGGTACTGGAGAAAAGTGAACAGAGAGGAGAAGCAGAACATGGCAGAAAAATTATCTTTGGGCAGAAGCAGGGGCCCCCTTTTTCTCAGAGATTAGGAGAAAGACGAGAAATGTGAGATGCCCACAGTCTTGTGGGGAGGGGTGAAGGACAGTGAGTGAGCCTTGGTCTGATGGGAGTCAAGACCAGCTGAACGGGATGGAGGGTACGACTCTGAAACTGCAAAAATTGATGAGGCGCCTGGGTGGCTTAGCCAGTTAAGCGTCCAACTCTTGACTTCGGCTCAGGTCGTGATCTCACAGTTCATGGGATCAAGCCCCCTGTGGGGCTCTGCACTGACAATGCTGAGCCTGCTTGGAATTCTCTGTCTCCTCTCTCTCTCTGCCCCTCCCCTGCTCACATGCTCTCTCTCTCTCTAAATAAATAAAAAAAAAACTGCAAAAATTGATGAGTTGTTCTTTGTCTTCAGAATGTATGCCCTTTGAGTCAAATGGGGTGATAAGATATATGAATAACTGAGTTCACTAGTGAAAAAATTGCAGAAGCACTTAGAACCAAGAACTGGGTAATAAAATACAGACAGAGGTGCCTAAAATTCATGGAAGTGATGGAGCAATGATTTGGCATTTAGTTTGTTATGGAAAATATAGTGGAGAAGTGGATGTTTCTTGAACTTGGCCTCTGAAGAGTGAAAGTTTTTTCATGGGGAAAAAGAAAGATTTTGTTTTCTCTCCAAAACCAGAAGTGGCATATATCGATTGAAGTTTACTCTTGTCTAGCAACATGTTTATGTCTAGAAATTAGCTTTATAAACTTGGTAGGGTTCTTCCCCCAAAGCACTGCTTCCTTGGGTTAACCAGAGGTTTTCTAAGTGTATTGGTTTTGATTCCTTAGGACTTCCTGAAGATTTCTCGTTCCTCAGTGAGCTTGTTAAAGTGTTAGCTTTTTTCATATCTCTAGCCCTGAGCAGAGAGCATGACTCATAGTAACTGCAGCTCAAAAAAAAAAAAAAAAAAAAAAATTGAGTTGAATTCTCCCACTCAGCCCTTACTGTCGGCCTGTCTTTAGTTCTGCTTTTGTATTCAAGTTAGCCTCCCCCAACGCCCTCATTTTTGTCTACACACCTCTATTATAGCTCTTTCCTGATCATGTTCTAGTCCATCATGCAACATGCTTATCTCCCCTGATAAGGGCAGCTACAGAATCCTTAAGAACATCATGAACTTCACAGGGAGAGTGGTCAGTTGGGATAATTAAACACAAAACACAGAAATAGGTTGGTGGACAATTAAAGCGAACTTTATGCCCTGTTACCGTCTGAGGCGGGATAGGGTTCTTACCAAGGAAACCATATTCATTTTCTCAGTGTGGAAAGGGGGCCTTTGCAAAGTCCAGACTTCACAGCTTCTGCAGAGTTGATTCAGTGGTGGGCTGCTGTGCTATGTGGCCACACGGTGGCGCCAGAGCCCTTTGTGGTGAACATGAAGAGCCCAGGGCATCTGCCTCTGCTGCTTTCTGCATACATTGTTTCACCAGATTTTTTCAAACTCACTGTAAGAGAGAAGGATGGCATTTTTTGTGATTGTGTTGGTATTATGATAGCTGCGCATATTCCAAGGTCTAAAGAATTTCCATGAGGCTTAGCCCCTGGATGGCTCAGTTAAGCGACCGACTTAGGGTCAGGTCATGATCTCATGGTGTCTGAGTTCGAGCCCCGTGCCCCGCTCTGGGCGGACAGCTCAGAGCCTGGAGCCTGCTTCAGATTCTGTGTCTCCCTCTCTTTCTGTCCCTCCCTGGCTCTCTCTCTCTCTCTCTCTCTCTCAAGAATACATAGAGATTAAAAAATTTTTTAAGAATTTCCATGAGGCTTATAGTAGGCATCAGATTCGGTATGTTCACTCCTGTGTGTGTCTGAACATCATCTATGTTTGCTTATGTGTATATACATATACATATATATGCATATCGTTACATACTATCCTTTACTATCTACACGTAATATTCACTGATTTTATTGGTACCAAATTCTTACCATTTCAAGCATTTCCATAAGTTATTATTTTTTATTGAGGTATAATTGGCCTATAAAATTATGCTACGTTCAGGTGTACAACATAATGTTTCGATATTCGGATATATTGAAAAATGATCAGCATAGTCAGTGTAGTTAACATCTGTCACCATACATAGTTACAAAAAATGTTTTTTCTTGTGATGAGAACTTTTAAAATCTATTAACAACTTTAGAGTATGCAATGCAGTATTATTAACTATAGTAACCACACTACACACTACATCCTGTGGCTTATGTATTTTATAACTGGAAATTTGTACCTTTTGTCCCTCTTCACCTGTTTTCCATCCCTTCCTCCCACCTGTGGCAACCACCAATCTGTTCCCTATATCTATGAGCTCAGTTTTTAAATTTTTTTTCAGATTCCACATATAAGTGAGCTTATACAGTATTTGTCTTTTTCTGTCTAACTTACTTCACTTAGCATAATGCCGTCAAGATCCATTCATGTTGTTGTAGATGGCAGGATTTCATTCCTTTTCTTTTTCTTTCTTTTCTCTTCTTTTTTTTTTTACATTTTATTTATTTTTGATAGAGAGAGACAGACTGTGAGTAGGGGAGGGGCAGAGAGAGAGGGAGACACAGAATCCGAAGCAGGCTCCAGGCTCTGAGCTGTCAGCACAGAGCCCAATGCGGGCCCAAACTCACAAACTGTGAGATCATGACCTGAGCCGAAGTCGGACGCTCAACCCATTGAGCCACCCAGGTGCCCCACTTTTTTTTTTTTTTAAACAAGCTCTGGCTAGTTTTATTAAAGAAAAATTTTGCATGATTTACTTTTCACCAGTCAGTTATGACATGCTTCTAATGAGATGTCAGAATCATATGGATCAGTGATAGCTGGAGTGCACACTCTGTAGTATTTCCCACGTGCTGTTCCCGATTCAGTGTTATTGCCCCTGTAGTGATGGACACTAGTTTTGGCCAACATGGCATAGTATTCTGTTTCAAATTTCCTCAAGGATGGGCAGTAGTTGGCAAGGGTGACCAGTTTCACTTTGCCATGTCTGATCATTTTCAGAGTCTGCTTGAATCCCAGCATGTGCTTTCCACTTTTTGTAATGAGTGGCTGCCTAGAGTTGATCAACTCCAGTGACTTTTTTGTCTTCCTAGCGGCCACCATCTTCCTGCCTTAGGTGCGGGATGGACCCAGCCAAGAGCAGCTGCCAGGATGGCTGGAGCAAGAAAGGAACAATTCCCACCAAGATTTCATTCCTTTTTATGGCTGAATAATTTTCCATTGTGCGCGAGTGTGCACACACACATGCATGTGCACACATACATTCCACACTCTAGTTATTGAGTCATCCTTCAGCAGACACTTAGGTTGTTTCCATGTCTTGACTGTTGTAAATAATGCTGCAATAAGCAGGGGGGGGGTGTATATCTTTTTGAATGAGTATTTTTGTTTTCTTCAAACGCACACCCAGAAGTGGAATTACTGCATCCTATGGTACTTCTTTTTTTAAAGTTTTGAGGATCCTCCATATTGTTTTCCACAGTGGCTGCACCAATTTACATTCCCACCAACAGTGCACAAGGGTTCCTTTTTCCTCCACATCTTTACCAGCACTTGCTATTTCTTGACTTTTTGGTGATAGCCATTCTAACAGCTAAGAGGTGATAGAAGTTATTTTATTTAATGTGCATAAAACTCTTTGAAAATAGGTACTTTTTTCATTTTATAAATCAGGAAATTGATGCTTAGAGAGGATAATGTGCTCAAGCGCACAAAGCTTTTCTTTGCAACAACAATGTGATGCATCTGATAGTTCCCCTTAACTTTCATAACATCTTAGTGAGTCTAAAATATATGCATAGAAAAATTGGAGCAGTTTATAGTCAATTGGTTAAAAAGGGAACAAAGTCTTCATGACCAAAGTGTTTTTCTCTGGTTCCTAACCTGTTGAATATTAGCTTCTGTGAGTATGGGGATCTTGTCCTTGGTCAAAGTAGACACATCACACCCAAGCTTCTGCTACAGCTGAAGCACAACCGTGATCTATGCAGGTTACTGTAGGAGGGAAGAAATCACCCCATTCCCCAAGCAGCTTTCACAGCCCCACTTTAACCTCAGGCATTACTTAAAAGATTTGTTTAAGAATCATGAACAGCAGCTGTGAGCTGAGACATTGCTAAACTGATATATGTACAAACTCATAATATGGCTATTTTAATTTTAATTTGTTTTTCTCTAATTACCTGCAAGTTCTGCAAGTTCAAGTATATCTTCATAGATCACAGGTTATTTCTTCACTGATTTTGTTAGAGCATCTTTTGCCCACATAACAATTTGTTTCTATAAAGTCAAGTAAATCTACCTTCTTAAAAAAATCTTACTTATAGTTATTTTCCTAAATTTTCAATCCCTTATTATATATTTAAGTCTTTAATGTGTCTTAGGGTTATTTTTATATGTTGTGGTAAGTAAGGGTATGATTTTATTTTCTTTCAGATGAGTGGTGGTTTGTGCCAAGCTATGCTTTCCCTACAGAATATCACCTTTTTCATAATTAAGTTACTATGTATAGCAGGACCTATTTGGGTTTAGCTTTTTTGTGTGTTTTACTAACTATTCACCCTTCACCATGTGATCCTTTTATTCTGGTCACTGTGGCCAAGGACTTCATACCAGGTGTTTAATAATTGCTTCATTACTTTATTGTATATACTGGAATGTGGCGATCAGAGGTAGAGTGAAGGAAAAACCATCTTTCTAAGACTCAGATTCATGGTCTATATGAGAAAATAATTTACCCTATTTCATGAGGTAGTTTTCAGGATTAAATGAGAAAATGAATGTGAACTGTGTGGTGCATAGAAAGTATTCAATGAATGTTACCATTATTACTGGAGAATAATGGAGGGCAGTGTTGAATGAAGGCAGGGAATTGGCAGTAGGAGGAAGGAAAGGGCAGTGTAAAGCAAGAAAGATCAGATACATGAGGGAATGAAGGGCAGAGGAAGGGCGGCCCTCAGTTGCATTTGGAGGCTGAAGAAGCTGTTAAGTTCCTCAGTCCTGATTACAACCTGCCCCAAAGTTGTAGACTTTCTGGCAGGAGACTTAGAGATCATCTAATTTAACCACGTTGCATGAAAGAAAAATGAATTCTGGGACTTACTCAAGGTCAGTCTGTGAGAGCTCCCAGCCTGGAATCCAGGACTCCTGACTCTGCTTCTTGTGTTGTTTTACCACTGCTCACATCGCTTGATGTTAATTGGGATATTTGCAAGCATGAGATTGAGGTAGATTTTGCCTGTATTATATGAGCTCACTTCAGAGCCTTGAGTTGCTGAAATATAATGCCATATGGAATTGAGGGAGGGTAAGGTATTATAACTTTAAATCAAAAGGACAACTTACATGGAGGCTTTGTTCTCCTTGGCATAGTATCCTCAAGTTCATGGTGCATTCAATACATCTCTTCCTACAAAGGCTACCTGTAATGTGATTGTTCCCTATTATGAGAGAATTATGGCTTCTTTTGTGTGTGACCTCTTCAAGATGCTTTCTATTATCTTTACTTATGATATAACCTTATAGAGACTTATTTCTCAGTAAGATCCCAAATATGAATAGCAGTAACTTGATTTTATGGGCTAATATATTTTTGATAGAGTTATGCTTTCTGAGTATTCCTTAGAGAAAAATCTTACTTATGTAGGTATATTAGCATCTATCTTTTATATACATGGCTACTGGACAAAGGCAAGTGGGGAGTTGTTCTTTGAATGGTTTCTGAAGTTTTAGAGACTGTTAAAATGGAAGGACCATTTCCTTTAAAATTTCATTGCAAAATTTTATTTGTGGGCCCAGACAGAGTCACTGTACCCTTTTATAGGTCATTTTTATATGTTGCTAATGAGATTTTTCATTTCACTATTCCAGTAAGTATCTTTTAGAAACAATTATGCCTTTCTTCCCAGTAAGTATCTTTTAGAAACAATTATGCCTTTCTTCCCACTCTCAGATATATACATCAATATGGGTGAAGACAAAAGTTGGAACTGTGATAACATTATGTTTATTGTGGTTGCTGCTGACAAAAGTACGTATTTATTGAATGAAATGTGGAAGTGGTAGAACAGAAAGAAGGAAGTAAGAATGAGTGGTACTTTCATGAAGCAAGTGGAGTTATTCTTCTGTTGAGAATTTGGTGGTGCCTTTCTAGAGAAAGACAATATTTTCACATGTGAGTAGGACTACACCAGATACGGATGCTTTTTAGCCATATAATCATTACTCAGTTTCCTGGACTCTCAAAGCAATATATTATTAAAGGAGGCATGGTCTAAAGGGAAACAGTGGTTAGTGCAGAAAACAGAAATGGAGTGGTTGCTTTCTGATGAAAAGCTTTGGGCATGTGACCGTTTTTGTGGGTTCCAGGGATTTTGCTGACATGGGGTCCAGAGATTTGAAAGTGTGTGAATGATTGAAACCAAGAGACAGGGTGTAAAAAAGGAAATACTAGCTTTCTTGATAAGTCAGAGATGGTGTTTAAATGGAACTGAGTCTGTTGATTCAGTTTTTGTGGTTTAACCTATTGAAACAGCTGTTTTCATCAGTGGTGCCATTAAAAAACCCTGTAAGAGGTTGACAGTTTTTGCCTCTTCAAACAATGCTACAATAAACATCTTTGTACTGATATTCTTACCCACTGGCACTTTATTTCTATGTGGTAGCTATCCATGCAGGAGATTTCTGAGTCTGAGGCTACATGAATTTTAAGTGTATCTGGTAATGGCAGATTGTTTCTTAAAAACACTCTTATAATGACTCACATTTCTGCTAGCAGTGCCTTCTCCTGGCAATGCCATCAAAGTAGGCTTCACTAAAGAAAATGGCTAATCTGGTATATGTACAAACTCATAATATGGCTACTTTAATGTGTTTTTCTTGGGGCGCCTGGGTGGCTCAGTCGGTTAAGCATCCAACTTCATCTCAGGTCATGATCCCATGGTTCGTGGGTTCGACCCCCACATTAGGCTCTGTGCTGACAGCTCAGAGCCTGGAGCCAGCTTCCGATTCTGTGTCTCCCTCTCTGTCTGCCCCTCTCCTGCTCATGCTCTGTCTCTCTGTCTCTCTCCATCTCTCAAAAATAAATAAATGTTAAAAAAAATTAATTTGCTTTTCTCTAATTGCCTGCAAGTTCAAGCATATATTCATAGATCACATGTTATTTCTTCACTGATTTTGTTATAGTGTCTTTTGCCCACATAACAATTTGTTTTTGTAAAGTCAAATAAATCTTACCTTCTTTAAAAAACCTTACTTACAGTTATTTTTCCTAAAAATTTAAATCCCTTATTGTATATTTAAGTCTTTAAGGTGTCTTAAGGCTGTTTTTATATGTTGTGGTAGGTAGGGGTATGATTTTATTTTCTTTCAGACGAGTGGTGGTTTGTGCCAAGCTATGTTTTCCCTATAGAATTCAAATATCACCTTTTTCATAATTAAGTTACCATATATAGTGGAATCTAGTTGGGTTTAGCTTTTTTGTGTTTTATTAACTATTCATCCTTTACCATGCCAGCAACAAATTGATTTGACTACAATGGCTTAATAGCATGCTTTACTCTCTGGTGAGGAAAATACTCTCTTACTCTTTTATTCTGTTTTATTTATTCTATTTTTGTTTTGGATTTATCAAACTATACATGCTTACAGTTTAAAAGTATAATAATTTCGGGGCGCCTGGGTGTCTCAGTCGGTTAAGCGGCCGACTTCGGCTCAGGTCATGATCTCGCGGTCCGTGAGTTCCAGCCCTGCGTCAGGCTCTGTGCTGACAGCTCGGAGCCTGGAGCCTGTTTCAGATTCTGTGTCTCCCTCTCTCTGACCCTCCCCTGTTCATGCTCTGTGTCTCCCTGTCTCAAAAATAAATACAACGTTAAAAAAAAATTTAAAAATAAAAGTATAATAATTTCATAAGACTTTTGTCTCTTCGAAAACCAGCTGTCCATGTTGGCTCTGTTGTCCCCTTTCCCTCTGTTAGAGGCAATAATTAAATAACTTACAGATTCCTACTTTACATTGAATTTCATGTTGATATCCCATTATGTTAGATGAGGACTTAGCTCTCTTATGTTCCCCATCCCTGCAGCACATGGACCCTGCCTATCTCCTCATCCACTCAATGTACATGTATATTGTACTTTTGGTTAGAGAAATATTCACTGATTATATTATTATAACTCTATAACTGTATTCACAATGGAAATATTTAGTGTACTATGATAACTTTTCTTTTCTTATACAACTTTTTAGTCTTCCAAGGGTTAACAGTGATTTTTGTGACTTGCTCAGTTTTTAATATATTCACTATCAATTCATTTCCAAATTGGCACCAATTGCCTAAATCTCCTCCAAGAGGTTCTTTTTTTTTTAATGTTTATTTATTTTTGAGAAAGAGCGTCAGTGGGGGGGGGGGGGTGCAGAGAGAGGGAGACACAGAATCTGAAACAGGCTCCAGGCTCTGAGCTGTCAGCACAGAGCCCGATGCGGGACTTCAATACGTTGAATGTGAGATCATGACCTGAGCAGAAGTCTGATGCTCGGCTGACTCAGCCACCCAGGTGCCCCTCCTCCCAAGATGTTCTGATGCATCAGATATTCTATTCAGTGTTTTCTGATTGCTTCACTCTGGAATGGTGGCCCCCTCGGCCTGAGGCATGCTTCTTTTCTGGAGATCTCCTTTCACTAGCACCTAGAGATTCTTTTTTTCTTTTTCTCTTTTCTATGCAATCTCCTCTTTTCTCCTCTTTTCCTTCTTTCTTGGTTAACTATTTCACTGACATTGAACTATAGATTCCTCAGGGAGAAGGCATGAGAAACAAATTGACACTTTGTATGAAAGTCTTAATTCTACCCTTACACTTGCTTGATGGCTTGGCTCTGTATGGAAGTCTAGGTTGGATGTTATTTCCCCTCAGAAATTTGAAAGCATTGCTCCATTGTTTTCTAGCTTCTAGCATTACTTTGAGAAATTCAAGGTCATCTGTGTTTCTGTTTTGTATGTGACCTGCTTTTTCTCTGTAGGAACTTCTTGATCTTTGATTACTCTCACTATTCTGAAATTTCACAATCACATGCCTTCTTGTGGGTCTCTTTTCATCCACTGTCCTAAGACTTTGTTGGACATTTGCAATAAGGACTTCATGCTCCTCTCAGCTTGACTAAACTTCAGTTAGACAGACTTCTTCCTCCAGGCCTCTTCCCTCCTTTTCTTAGGTAATTTAGTTTAGAAAACTTGGAATTGTAAATTCTTTTGATGTCCTTTGAGTCTCAGTGTAAAATTTTAAAAAGGCCTCTTGCCAGTTTTACATCCCTGATTGTCTTTCTCAAGGACCTGGGAACCCTCCCTTTGAAATGTAATCATTGAGGAAGATCAGGCCCCCCATTTCTCCTTCTCTGTGGGAGAGTAGAAGTCTAACTTTGGTAAACAACTTTGCTTCAAGTTATAAAACTAACTCCTATCATAAAGATACAAGCAAATTTACTTACTTTGGGTAAGGCAATTAGCAAACACAGGTGGTCTATGAACCCCCACCTTAGGTCTTAAAGCCTCTCCTAAAGGTTATTTTGGTGGAGGAGTTGAACTAGACTTGGTTCTGGCCTCTCTTCTCTGTTGCAGTAGCCTTGAATAAAGTCTTCTTTACCTATTCACCTTTATCTGGTACAATTTTTGCTTTGATAGAGCTTATACTCTTTTGTTCTGGAAACAATTTTCTCAACTCTCTGATGATGGTCCCCTCTTCACCGTCCTTGTTCTTTCCTGGTTCTACAGTGACCCAAGTTTTTTGTTGTCTGTTTGTGTTTGTTTGACCTTGTGGCTGTGCCATCCCCGAGGTCCTTGGGATCCTCATCCAGATCTCTGAATGTAGCCAGCAGATAGGAAAGGAGAGGGAGGATCACCTCGGGAGGTTTTAATGGGCCAGACCTAGAACTGGTATACATCATCACACTTATATCCTACTGGTCAAACTCTGTTAGTCACACCTAAATGTAAGCAAGTTGGGAACATGTAGTCTAGCATGTGCCCAGGAGGAGAAAACGAGGGTTTTGTGAACATAAAGAGACTTCTGCGATCATTTGCTCTGCTGGCCACTTAGGATCTGTCTTATTTTCCTCTCACACATAGAACATATCACCCTCCAGCCCTCCCCAAGGCAGACAACCCATCTGGTCATGGCATCCAGTTCCTACTTTGGGATTTCTGAGTGATATGCAGTCCCCCTACAAGGGCTGGACGTGGTTACTTGTGAAGCACTGACAGGTGAACAAGGGAACTACTCTTCTTCCACCCCAGTAATGGTAGAGCAGGGACAGGATAAACACAAAGAAAATTCTATTCAGGAAAGAAAAGGTAGGAGATACACAACAATCTCTGGTGTATAGATTCTGAAATTTTGTTAAGCAAGCATTATAGAAGTGTCCTAGCCTGAAGATACAGACATTTCTTGTGTGGCTCTGATTCTGCTTTTGGAGAGGAATTTCCCTGACTCTGTTCCTCATGGCCCCTGGCTCTCCTTCTAGGAGGTTCTTTCTCCTCCATTACCTTTTATATTCACATCAGACATAGACTTTGATGAGTATGTCTTCTCTGGCATACTGGCAGAGAATGTGTAACTCTCTGGCAGTATGTGTAAATCTCATTGTCCTTTCCTTCTGGAGGGCTGTAGTAAGACTTTTCCAAATCAGGTTTCTTTAAACCAGACTCATGATTTCTTTGGCAATTCTATCAAAATTTTGATAGTTTTTAAACTATTACTTTCAATAAGTTCCAAATACTGGTTACCACTCACATAGAAATTCCCTGGACATACTTCTTAAGCTTTCCCTGTTTATTTCTTTACTCTCACATTGCTCAACTTAAGAATGACTACTTTGAGTTGTGTCTTGGTTGGAAGGTGGCACCCTTATTGGCATCTGCTGCAAGGCTGAATTTCCTTGCTTAGCCGAAAAGACTCTTGTTTCTTAAGGTGTTTTAAAATCTTATCTTTTAGTATTTGGTGAACGAAGAGACAGATTTTCCAACCCTGGAAAGCATTCTGACTTTGGACTCTCTGTTCTTTTCTGTCATTACTTGAAAACCAGACGAATTCTTACCTGAGCTCATCTTTTACATGCAATACTTTGCCGACGGCAGGCAATAGTAGCCATTATGTATGATCTCTCTAACACTTTCCAACCACTTCCCCTGGAGCTCCAGACTCATAGGCAGTCGCCTGTCTTTCAAGTTATTGCAGACAGCAGTTTTATCAAATGTTTTGCCTGGTATTACAAGGGTCTCTGGCCATTCATACCCTCATGTTTGTTTACTTGAACCCCATGTCAACCTCACATAATTTAGGTTTTGTTGTTTTGTTATGAAAGGTCCTCACTTTGGGGTGATAGGTTCTAAGTTGGTATAAAGAATATTAGCTGTTAAAACAAATTCCCAAATCATAATGGTTTAATACAGTAAAAGTTCACACTTTGCTTACCCAAAATCTAATGTAATGTTCAGTATGTTTTCTATATGCTTTCTATATGGTTATTCAGGCAGCCAGAGGATTCACTTTTTTAAGGCCAAAATTTATCCACCTGACACACTACATGGATACGTCTTTGATCTTTCAGGTAATAGTCGCTTGAGAAAAACCTGGACTCTCCCCACATTGCTCTTTCCCTCATCATGTGTCCTCATTGCTGAAAAGCAAAGGGACATCCTTCTCCCTGTTATCTTCTTCTCTTTACCCTTGAGGAATTGAGTGAGGAAAACTGGCCTATCAACAGAGAAATTTGCAATACCATGTGATGAGGACAATGGGAATGGAGCACTGGGGAGCAGAGATTTTGAGCACTAATTCACCCAAATGGCACTGTCCTTGAGAACTCTGTCATTTATTTTAAATGCAGAAAAGTCTAAATCAACTTATTGCCATTTAAAACAGAGATAGTTGAACAGGAATTCAGGCCGCCATATTGCATAAATCCAGGGGACATCATTCACAATTATCCATGTGAATAGTGTCCCCTAGAGTTGTGTGACAGAACGATGCTGTCAGGAGAATATAGTGCAGTCAACAATAAGTTCCTTTTGTAACTTCAAGCCCAGTTCTACCTACTCTATTAGAAAGTTATACCCATTTGGGGGAGTTAGTGAACATCCTTTTCAACTTAAGAAACTTTTATAGATTTCTTTTTCCCCCCAGGTTTACTGAGATATAATTGACACCTAACATTGTGTAAATTTAAGGGGTACAGCATGTTGATTTGATTCACTTACCTCCTGGGCAATGATTACCACTGTGGTTCTAGCTGACACCTTCAATCATGCTATGTAATTACTATTTCTTTTTTTGTGGTGAGAACATTTCACTTCTACTCTTTTAGCAACTTTCAAGTATACAATACAGTGTTATTAATTATAATTACCATGCTACACATTAGGCCCCAGAACTTATTAATCTTTTAATTAGAGGTTTGTGCTCTTGACCAGCGTCTCCCCATTTCCTGACTCTCCAGCCATGGCAACCACCCTCTAGTCTCTGTATATATGAGTTTGGCTTTTTTAGATTCCACATGTAAGTTATATCATACCATATTTGTCTTTTTCTGGTCTGACTTATTTCACATTAGGGAACCAGTTTATTTCAATTTTATGGCCTTGTAATTTATGCTAGATCCATTGCATCTGGTTGGCCAAAAGGGGAAAAATGTGTGGGAAGTTTTGATGAGAGGCACACATCACTCCCACTCATATATTCTAGTGGCTGGAATTCAGTCCATGGTTGCCTCTCATTGCAGGCGAGACCGGCAAATGTTGTCTCGCTGTGTTCCTGGAAGGAAAAGGAAACTGATTTTGGTGAACACATAGCAGTAACTGCCACATCTTCTATTTTACCTTCTTTAAAAACTAAACCTCTAGTTTTCTGCCAGGGTGGGAGAAAGGCAATCTTCTGCCTGTTCTGATTGGAGGTGAGATCTGTTTCTTTCCCTCTCCACCCAGTTCTATTGTGATGTAATGGACATATAACATTGTGTAAGTTTAAGGTATAGAAGGTGATGATTTGATATACATATATATTGCAAAATGATAAGCACAATAAGGTTAGATAACATACCTAACACTTCACATAGTTACCTGTGTGTGTGTGTGTGTGTGTGTGTGTGTGTGTGTGATGAGAACTTTTAGGATGTACTTTCTTATCCACTTCAAAATAAACACTATGGTATTGTTAAATGTAGTCACCATGCTATATATTAATCTCCAAAACATACTGTTGGGGAAGATCACTGAAAAGACCTGACCAGCAGTTGCCCCATGAGCTGGACCCTAGCAATTGGAGGCTCTTCACCTTTCTCCTATCCTTGGAATGTGAGTTGCACTTGCTTTCTCTGCTCCTGAAGGCTGCTCCAAGGACACAGCCTTAAGATAGTGATATGGTACTGAAGCCATCTGGCCTGTATGTGTGACTGAACCCAGTTAAGGCCTCTATATAAACTTTTAAGATTTGGTAGACAGGTGCAGAGACCTACTTGTCTTGCCACCCAAATTAAGCCTTGTATGTAAGTTCCCTTTGCTTAGTGAAACTGCCATCTACCAACCTGGAGGGGCCTGCCTATTTCTTTAGTGTCTCTTTACCCTCTCTGTAGGGGGGCTAGTTTTAGATTACACCTGGGAAGCTTCTGAGGAGCTTGTGATCCAAAAAATTTCCATCCTATAACTGAAAGTTTGTACTCTTTGAATATCTTCATCCATTTCCCCTACCTCTCCCTGCCCGTGAGAACTACCAATCTACTCTTTCTGTGAATTCAGTTTTCTTAGATTCCACAAAAGTGGGATCATACAGTATTTGTTTTTCTCTTTTTTCACTTAGCATAATGTCCTCAAAGTCCATCTATGTTGTTGTGAGTGGCAGGATTTCTGTCTTTTTTATGGCTGAATAATAGTTCTGTGTGTGTGTGTGTGTGTGTGTGTGTGTGTGTGTGTATTATCACATTTTCTTTACCATTCATCCATTGATGGACACTTAGGTTGTTTCCATATCTTGGCTACTGTAAATAATGATGCAATAAATATGGGAGTGCAGACATCTCCTTGAGATAGTGATTTCATTTCATTCAGCTACATACCCAGAAGTGGAATTATTGGATCACATGGTAGGCTGGGCTTTGTGATCAGGTAGGATTGGAGGCTATGCTCTGCCATTGGATAGAACTGAGAATTTGCTTCCCTGACTGGATGGGGCCATAGAACAGTCTCCATGGCAGGTAGAGCCCATTGGCTGGGGATCCAAATTGGACAGAATTGCCCACCAAGCTCCCTGGCCAGACCAGGCCACTGGTTTGGCTCTGCAGGTGGGCAGAGCTGCTGGATGAAATCTCTGTTCAGGCATAGCTGTGAGAAAGAATGTGATCCTTCAAGCTCTAAGCACTAGTTGCTATAAACTCTGCCCCCTTTCTCTATCTGATCCGTGGTGGTCTAGCCTGGAGATTCTCTCAGTGATCCTCCTGATGAAAGATCTGAGCGGGTCTCCTGAAAAGTGTCCTGCAATGCTGGGGCAACTGATGTCCACTTTGGACTCTGTTTTCCCACTGGTGAGGCCACAAGGCCACATCCTTGTGATGCTGTGCTGGCCTGGGGGATGGGCAATGAAGTCAAAGTGAAACTGCTCCTTTTACCCTTCTAATATGGTCCTCCTTGATCCTGTCACCCAGGGATGTGCCTCAGGCTCACTACAGGTTCTTGGATTTTCACAATGGTGTCTTATCTGTGGATAGTTGGTAACTGTTCTTGAGAGGAGAACGGAAGCCAGAAATGGCCCATGTTGTGATCTTGATGATGTCATATCTCCTGTTTCTTAAATAGGCTTACAATCAATACACCTTAGTTTCCCATTCAACCCTTCCTCGAGAGATATTCCAATCACCAATTGTGATATTTGGTGATTTTACAGTATAAATTGGTTGGTTCTTGGCTTTGCTTACTACTGACAGGAATTCATTTTCTCGGGTCTGAAACATGATTGACCAAACATCATCAGCTTTCTAGCTTCTAAGATTTTGTTGCTGTTATACACTCTCCCTGTCATTGTAGGTTTGAGATTACAGTAAGTTCTCTGTGAATGCATTTCAGTAAACCTTTAGGAAGGGGTAGGAGTAGACACCTTTGTTTAATCCACCATCTTTTTCTGCATCAGCACTTTATTTCCATAATTTTCATGAATATCACTTTCTATCTTTAAAGGGAATGGTTGAATGCATTTTGCTATATTAATAACATAGATATATATCCAATAAAAATAATGTTAACTCTTTTCCATGTACATTGGAGAGAGGTATTATGTTAAAGAAAAACCAGAACTGTAAAGCAGTAAAACCAGATTTTATTCAGGAACTGTTGTAATAGGGGAAAAAAAGACCTCCATGTGAACAGAGCTCAATTCCTAATACAGCATGAACAAGTGGGAATTTATAGCCAAAGAGCAGCATGGGGGCCAAGGGGTGAAATATGACTAAGAGGAAACATTAAGAGTAAGGGAGGATTCTGGCTACGCCAACTTGACAGGACTCTTGCCGAAGGCAGGCCAAGGTGATCAGATATCTGATGTAGGGGATGAGGACTTTTATTGTATACTGTGGGATCAGATATCAGGTATGGATTTGCTGTACACTGACTTAGGATTCTTGCTACAACTGGGCTATGAAACAGACACACACTGAAGCTCAATGTTGAAGCCTAGCTGAAAAGAGGGCTTTAGAGGAGCTTAACTAAAGTTTGATCAAGCAGAGTCTTCATCAACTGTTTTATTTTTTATTTTAATTTTTTAAAAACATTTTTTTCATTTTTTGAGAGAGAGAGAGAGAGAGAGAGAGAGAGAGAGAGACAGAGACAGAGTGTGCATGGAGGAGGGGCAGAGAGAGAGGGAGACACAGAATCTGAAGCAGGCTCCAGGCTCTGAGTTGTCAGCACAGAGCCCTATGTGGGGCTTCACCTCGTGAACCATGAGATCATGACCTGAGCCAAAGTTGGATGCTCAACTGACTGAGCCACTCAGGCGCCCCTGTCAGCTGTTTAATGACTACATAAAGACGTGTGTGTGTGTGTGTGTGTGTGTGTAAAACATATGATTATATGACTGCAGAAAAGGATTTTAACATTGGTTACCAGGCTGGGGAAAGTAGGCATGTATTCGGGAGGAGAAAAGTCAACTACTTAAAGAGAGGAGTCCACAAAAATAGCATTTGTCTCATAATTCCATTTATTTCAAATTTACAGTATATGTGGCTATGTGTCTGAAGACACACTTGAAAGCCGGATTAAAATATATTAATTGTGTTGTGCCAGACAAAAGATGGCCAAGAATTTCTTGATGTTCCTCCTATCAAGGTGTGGCCATCCATGAACTCTGCTCAGATTTGGACAGACTCTGTGACTGCTCTGACTGGCAGAACATAGCAGAAGTGAAGCCCCACCACTTTCCAGGATTAGGCCCAAAGAGAGTGGCAGCTTCTACTTTCTTCTCTTGGAGCCCTGAGCCACAATGAAAGAAGTGTGACAACCCTGAGTCCTTAAAAGATGAGTTTCCATGTGGAGAGAGAAATCAAGGTGCCAGGCATATGAGTGAAGAAGCCATCTTGGGAGTGAAAATGTATCTAAAGACCTGAAAGAATACTTAAAATATTAATTTTAGTATCTCTCAATATGGGGACTTCAAATGATTGACTTTTTTGCTCACGATTTCAAAAGAGGTACTATAGTGTAGTAATTGAAAGCATTTATTCTGGAGCTAGATTACTTGAGTTCAAATACCATGGCTGTCACTAACTGTTTAATCTGGGTCACATTAACTAACCTTATGTGCCTCAATTTTCTCATCTATAGAATGAGGATAATAATTGTACCTGCCTGATGAGATGGTTGTGAAGATTGAATGAACTAATCCATGCAAAGAACTTAGAATAGTGCCTAATAAATGTGAACTACCATTAGCAATAAATGTGTTGTTCAAATTATTTTCCCCAAGCCTGTGTAAAAAAGATATCAAGGATGGTAATATGGATATACACTTCCCTTCATTCTTAATAAATTATTTATTAATGAACTTAATATATAGGCTTAAGGAAGTAGGGATAAAATCTCACACTTAAGGAATTTTGAGATTTACATGTTCTCTAAGTTTAAAGTACAGAATTGGCACTACAGGAGAGTAGAATACAGCTCAATTTTAGTGTATTCGGTAAGAACTTAGACTGAAGCAAGACGGAGCCACGATTTTAGGAGCTGCAAGAGGGAAATTAGGTCATCCTCATGGACTGGAGAACTTGTTGAGACTAGGAGTATGACAAACAATAAAAGGGAATTTAAAAAAGTCTTCGAGAAGTTAGGAGAACTCTCCAGTTCCCAGAATTTATGTCTGTTGGAGGACTATAGAATTTAAGAAGCTCTTTGGCTAGATCCCGTCTCGTCCAAGTTTTAACTCTAGTTTATTGGGGAATATTTTTCTTATGAAATGGAAGTTAAGACAATGCAGGAAATAAATGAGAAATATAGGATTTCCTCCATGGCTTGATTTAAAGTAAAGCATTATCTGTAGATTGATTTCCCTAAAGCTGTGCCAATGCAAGTAAACTAAGTGGAGAGGAAATTCTCCTGATGATACAGGCCAATAAAACCCCTCTTAATGTATTTTGGATTTGAATAATGCGCACTGACTTTTTACATTTATTTGAATGCATTTGTTAGCTGTACTATAATCTTCACTCTGACTGTATGGAAATGCCCAAATTATGTGGTAATAAGATGCATATGACCTAGTTCTCAGAAATCATTAAACTACAGATGGATCTTTCTCTATGACATTTTAATGTCAGAGGGTAAAATATGTTGTTTTATCTTCTTGTCTTAAGAAGTGTAGTCTAGTAAATGTGGGTCTAGATGGAACATGGATGGAATGTTGGAAACAAACTCAATTTCCTCCTTCCTCAAGTAGCTTCAAATAATGTTGCAATTCTGGGTCATCAAATGGGACATATATTTGGATGTCTATGTAAAGCATTCTGGAGAATTTCATGGAAGAGTTAAGGATTTGAGAGGACTTTAAACCTAGTTTTGGTAGTATTATGTGCAATTGTGACACAAAGCAGTGTGGGTAAGAGCTAGGTTATTTTATTTAATACATATATGTATGATCTAATTCTGAAAAGACAATTTCAGAGGTCAAATAAAGTCCATAATTGAGTTAAAACTTCACAACACTGAAGATGGATAATGGGGCCCCAAGTGGGATAGATTTCTGGGAACTCAGGTATTTATAGAGAAGTGGCCCTAGGTTTTCAGATGTATGCAATGATTAGCTCAGATCAGAAGTCTTCAAATGCTCTTATTTTGGAAGCTAGTTCAACATAGTGTTTAGAGGTATTCCAAGGGAAAAAGGGGTCCATAACTACAGAAGCTTGGGAAATCCTAAGCTAAAACATTGTGGAAAATTTTCTTTATTGTAGGACTTTTTGGAAGCTTTGCTATGGTAGTATAAAGAATAAATCTTCTAGTGTGAGAAGAATTTTCCAATTGTGTGTACTTTTTAAGAAACTGATTCTAAAAATATTGATGAAAATAAGTATTATCTACTGTCAAAATTCTATCATCTCAGTTCTTACACTGTCATCCTTCTGACAGTGGGTTACGTGTCCTTATACTCTTGATACATAAAAGTAGTTCTTTCTAAATGGGGAAGAATACCTTTATGTTTTTCTTTTTAGTTTTAACCTAGAATGCAGCTTCTGAGTGGTGAGGAAAAAATGGGATAATTGTTTGCCAGCCAGATCGGCTGAATCACTCTGGGTGATTGCACGGACAGGTCTCAGCCAAATGGGTGACAGGTCTCAGCCAAATACCCCAAAACTACTTTTTAATTGCTATCAGGCTTGCTATAGGCCATTCACCGGAAATGTAGCATTGTTCTCATTGTCATTCAATTTGTCTAAGAGGTAGAACTAGAATTAGAAATTAGGTAGCTCTGATTTCAAATTCATTACATTTTATTGTCTGCGGCTATGTAAATTAGAATTTCTCAGTAAAATCACTAAAGGGGGCGCCTGGGTGACTCAGTCAGTTGAGCTTCTGCCTCTTGATTTTGGCTCATGTTATGATCCCAGGGTTGTGGGATTGAGCCCCAGGTTGGGCACTGTGCTGAGCATGGAGCCTGCTTAAGATTCTGTCTCTCTCGGGGCGCCTGGGTGGCTCAGTCGGTTAAGCGTCTGACTTCGGCTCAGGTCATGATCTCGTGGTCCGTGAGTTCGAGCCCCGCGTCGGGCTCTGGGCTAATGGCTCAGAGCCTGGAGCCTGCTTCCGGTTCTGGGTCTCCCTCTCTCTCTGCCCGTCCCCCATTCATGCTCTGTCTCTCTCTGTCTCAAAAATAAATAAACGTTAAAATTTAAAAAAAAAAAAAAAAAAAGATTCTGTCTCTCTCTCTCTCTCTCTCTCTCTCTTTCTCTCTCTCTCTCCCTCTGCCCCCTCCCCCATTTGTGCTCCCTGTCTTTCAAAAAAAAAAAAGAAAAAAAAGAAAAAAAAAGAATAAAATCACCAAAGGAAGCCTACCATTCTTCTTTTAATTAAAAATTTTTAAAAAATTTTTGTTAGTTGACAAACAATATTATATTAGTTTTAGGTGTATAACATAGTGAATCAGCATTTATATGTATTATGAAGTGATCACCACAATAAATTTAGCTACTATCACCATATAAAATTGTTACAATATTATTAAGTATATTCCATATGCTATATTTACATACTGTCTTATTTTATTTTATTTACTATTATTTTTTATTTAAAAATAGAGAGATAGAGAGAAAGAGAGAGATAGAGCTCGAGCTGGGGAGAGGCAGAGAGAGTGGGAGACACAGAATCCAAAGCAGGCTCCAGGCTTGAAGCTGTCAGCACAGAGCCCAATGCAGGGCTCGAATTCACAGACTGCGAGATCATGACCTGAGCTGAAGTTGGACGCTTAACCCACTGAGCCACCCAGGCACCCCTGTTTTGTTTATTTTATGAGTTGAAGTTTGTATCTTTTAATACTTTTCACCTATTTCATCTTTTCCCTCCTTGCCTCCCCACCAAATTGTTCTCTTTATCTTTAAGTCTGTTTCTGTTTTGTTTGTTCATTTGTTTTGTGTTTTAGATTCCATATATAAATGAAATCATATAGTATTTGTTTTTCTGTCTGACTTGTTTCATTTAGCATAAAAACCTCTAGGTCTATCCATGTTGTTGCAAATGGCAGGATCTCAATTTCCTTTATGGCTGAGTAGTATTCCACTATTTATATATACCACATTTTCTTTATCCATTCATTTATTGATGGATACTCAAGTTCCTTCCATATCTTGGCTGGTAAATGATGCTACAATGAACATGAGGTGTATATATGTTTCTGAATTAATGTATTTTTTTTCTTTAGATAAATACCCAGAAGTGAATTGCTAGATCACGTGGTAGTTCTATTTTTTGAAGAACTTCCATAGTGGTTTCCACAGTGACTGTACCATTTTGCATTCCCACTAATAGTGCATGAAGTTTCCCTTTCCTCCACATCATTTCCAACACTTAGTTTTTTTCTTTTTGAGAGTAGCCATTCTGATAGGTGTGAGGTGATACCTCATTGTAGTTTTGATTTGTATTTCCCTGATGATGAGTGATGTTGAGCATCTTTTCATGTGTTTGTTGGCCATCTGTATGTCTTCTTTGGAGAAATATCTATTCAAGTCCTCTACCCATTTTTTAATTGGATGGGAAGCTACCATTCTTTATGTTTATACAGGAAACATTGGATTATGGACAGAAAGACACCCATCCTGCATTTTAAATTCATTTGTTTGGTAAAGGTGGAAATTAACATACAAACAAACAAGCAAACAGAAAACACAGAAACAAAACAAAGTAATGGAAAAACATAGCTTTTAAATATTGTAAATAAGTAGATTATATCTTTTGAGATCCAATAATAATGACATTATTTTGCATATGAATGACAGAGATATAAACACTGTAAAATTTCAATTTCATATTTGGATTAAATAAAGCCCTTTTTAGATTAATACATCCAGCAAAACATGTGGGAGAGTAAATTGTTTATTGACTGTGGCTAATTTAAAGACTATTTGGTAGAGAACATTATGAAATTTAGAGGACATTTTTTAGAAATGAATATTGTAGAATCTAATTAAGTATAAAATAGCAAAATTAAAACTAGAAATGAATAACATTCATTTGTGAGAGGAGGAGAACACACAAAATATAATATAGTGTAACAACAAAGATAAATCTTTAACCAGAGTGCTGGGAGACATTAAATCCTCTTTGACGAAAGTTCAGTGGAGACCAGTGACCGCTAAGTGCACACTCCTCAGGCTGGACCAGAACTGGAAGTATGAATAAGCAAGCAGCTGACGTGTGGAATTGGTTTTTTAAAAAATGTAAAAAAGCTTGAGGTTGACATTTGTTAAGGTCTATTCCACTAAACCGGTACACTTTTTAATAAGTACACAAGAAACCAAAATGTCAAAAGATGAATCAATCTTTTAAGATTTTTTGGAGCTGTACTTAGTCTCATCCCTACTGTGACTCCTTCACTTGGATATTATTCACAGCAAAAGAACAAGTCTCTCATTTTGTGGTCAGAGGGGATAAGAGAGATGCTATGTGAATGGTAAAAGTCCTTTTTTAAAATGCTTACTTTATAATAAAGATGGCACTTTCATCTGAAGAACAATTCTTTTTCACATTTGTGACCTAATACACTGCACACTTTCAATTGATCATCATGATGACTTTAATTATTAAATATGAAATAAATTCCCTTTTTCTCCATTAGGCTATTTAACTTTAATTTTCATCATGTAATGGAGTAGGAAAGGTCAAGGGCTCCCCTCTCGTAGGAAATTTCATTCATCTTCTAGGGAAGAATGGCTTTGACAAAAGATCAAGGTACACAGGTGCTCAAGGAAGTAGGTTCTAAGGGGCAGCACAGGACCTGAGACCCTTTGGAAAAGACTTTTTTTTTTTTTCAACGTTTTTTATTTATTTTTGGGACAGAGAGAGACAGAGCATGAACGGGGGGAGGGGCAGAGAGAGAGGGAGACACAGAATCGGAAACAGGCTCCAGGCTCTGAGCCATCAGCCCAGAGCCCGACGCAGGGCTCGAACTCACGGACCGCGAGATCATGACCTGGCCGAAGTCAGACGCTCAACCGACTGCGCCACCCAGGCGCCCCTGGAAAAGACTTTTAAGAATCAAGTATTTTCTAGGGGCACCTGGGGTAGCTCAGTCGGTTGTGTCTGACTTTGGCTCAGGTCATGATCTCACAGTCTGTGCGTTTGATCCCTGTGTCGTGCTCTGTGCTGACAGCTCAGAGTCTGGAGCCTGCTTCAGATTCTGTGTCTCCCTCTCTCTCTGCCCTTCCCCTCCTCACGCTCTGCCTCCCTTTCTTTCAAAAAAGTGAATAAACATTAAAAAAAATTTTTTTTTAAAGAATCAAGTATTTTCCAGTTGCATTGTATTTTATTTCCCTCTCTGCAAATACTAAACCTCCATATCTTGAAGGGACACTTTGCTGCTGGGCTGTAGAAGGGACAGAGCTCTGTCACTGGTCTTGAAAATGCCATGCTTTATGTGGAAAAAGATACTCTGAGAGTGGGCCCTTAATCAGAGTCCACTCAGGGTCCCATGTATCACTAAAAAGGCCAGATTTTTTAAAAAATGAGAACATTCAATAAAATGGAAAGTGTTGTTATTTAAGAACTTCAGAGAGCTGTATAGGGCATACACAGTTCTCAAGCTTCAGTGTGCATCAGAATCTCTTGCAGGGTTTATTAAAACAAATTGTGGAACAGTAATCCCAGAGTTTTTGATTCTGTACAAGTTGGATGGTGAAGAGACTGCATTTCTAACAGGTTTCTGTTGGTCTAGGAACCACACTTGGAGAACCATTTTAGAGTTCTAATACGTGATCCATGCCTCACTTGTGTGCCTCAAATGGGTCATGGAAGAGCCTGTTACCTCTGGCTGTAATCAGTCTTGATGTTTAATCCCAGTGTACCATACAAATAGTATTTCTTTCTAAATGTGTGAAGACATGGAAAAGTTGGGGGGTGCAATCAATTCTATAGAACTATAAGGTTTCAAGTGATTTGATGCTTTTGGGAAAAACTCAGTAGGCATAACTTGTCTTGGGAATAGAATATTTTAAATGAGGCAAGGGATCCCCCAAACATTCCCCAAACAGATACACTTTGTAGGAAGGAGAGAAAGGAATGAGAACATTTGTTGAGTGACTTTCTGTGGTAGGCACATGCCAGGTACTCAGTATGTTATTGTGTTTGATTCTCACTACAACCTAATGAAGGAGGTATTATTTTGCTCTTTTGCTTCATCTAACCAGGATTTAGAAGACATAAAAAATTTGCTCACAGTCACAGAGCTGCAGATGAACCAGACTTAAACCTAGTTATCTATGACTTGAAGTTCCAAGCTCCATCACATGACCTCAGGAGTGAAGCAAATTAGGGCAGCCCTTTTTTACGTCACCTGGAATTGGATCTGCCTCATGAAAAGTTAAGATTGAGGATATATCTTAAGTTCCCAATGAAAAGGCTACCCAATTTATATACTTTAGGCTTGCATGGGATTGTCACTCTCCTTGTGTGTGTGTATGTTTCCCTTCTGATGTTTATTTGAAGCTGGCACCTGTCATCATAACTTCTGGCTGCATTATGTAGGCACAATGAGGTGATGAATTAATTGGGCAGTTATATGATAGAGGGTTGGAGGACCCAAGTTTTTTTAGGTAGTTTTCCTGTGTCCTCCATATCATTTTGTGAAGATTCAGTCTAGAGACCTTTGTCTAGAAGCCATCTCTCACTGCCCCTGCAGACAGCTTTCTCTGGGTTTCAGACTCTTCCACTTTTTCATTCTTGCCTACCTTGTTGTTGTACCTCCTAATTTCAAACTTACAACACTCTTCACACCTAATTTGCATTGCTATTTTACTTGAATTTCAGTTTATCACTTGTTATGTTAAAAGGGGTTATTAATTTCTTTTATTGGGGCTCCCCTCACATTTATTTCTTGTTTCAAATGTGCCCGTTCACAATGGGGTGCCTAAGTGTTTTAACTGGATGCTTTATTAATTACTTTAGCTGATTTTCTTAAATTACTTTAATTAGTGCTCTGTTGTATTATTTTTATCTTTTGACTTCTCAAATTAAAAGTTTACCTTATGATATATTGAACACACTTGAAATCACTTGAATGGGTGAAGGCTTGTATCTGGGAAAGGTACAGAAATTAAAAACTTGTGGGAGGGGCGCCTGGGTGGATCAGTCGGTTAAGCGGCCGACTTCGGCTCAGGTCATGATCTCACAGTCTGTGAGTTCGAGCCCCACGTCAGGCTCTGTGCTGGCAGCTCGGAGCCTGGAGCCTGTTTCAGATTCTGTGTCTCCCTCTCTCTGACCCTCCCCTGTTCATGCTCTGTCTCTCTCTGTCTCAAAAATAAAATAAACGTTAAAAAAAAATTAAAAACTTGTGGGAAATGTTGCCATTAGGTAACAGGGGAAAGACTAACATCCAGAGAGATTACGAGGTTGTCTGGCAGCACCGCTAGTGGAAATAGGTTTGAAATCAGCCAGATCCGCACTTGATTCCTGGATTTCAATTTACCAATTCTGTTATCCTGAGCAACATAATGGTTTTGAACATGTTTCTTCACCTAAAAAATGGGTATCGTAAAAATGCAGGGTCATTGGAAAAATGACTAAAATATTGGTGCCAGCATAGTATTGGTACTATTTATTAAAAGCCTAATAAAGAGTAGTTACTATTATGATTGCTATCACATAATCAAATTCAATTAAAATATATTTCTGATTCATTGTCTTTTATTTACATAAGTACTAGGTTCATGGTAATAAAGTGTAATTTTTAAAAAGGCGAAGTCATGGTTCTCATACAAATATAAAATGAATATCTGCCAAAGATTTAAATTAACTCTTTAATTAATGAGGGAACCAGTAAAGTGTTAAAACTGATTCAAAGATAATTTGATTTATAGAGATATATATTCTCTATCAGATGAAATTTATTTGCATCTCTATGAGAAGGAATAATTTAAATTCCTATGGGCTAGAAACATTTGTATTACTGTTCAGTTTTCTACAAGTTAACTTCTATCCCTGAAGAGTTTGTTAAATAGATTAGGCAATCTAAATGTCCATCAACTGATGAATGGATAAAGAAATTGTGGTTTATATACACAATGGAGTACTACATGGCAATGAGAAAGAACGAAATATGGCCCTTTGTAGCAACGTGGATGGAACTGGAGAGTGTGATGCTAAGTGAAATAAGCCATACAGAGAAAGACAGATACCATATGTTTTCACTCTTATGTGGATCCTGAGAAACTTAACAGAAACCCATGGGGGAGGGGAAGGAAAAAAAAAAAAAAAGAGGTTAGAGTGGGAGAGAGCCAAAGCATAAGAGACTCTTAAAAACTGAGAACAAACTGAGGGTTGATGGGGGGTGGGAGGGAGGGGAGGGTGGGTAATGGGTATTGAGGAGGGCACCTTTTGGGATGAGCACTGGGTGTTGTATGGAAACCAATTTGACAATAAATTTCATATATTGAAAAAAAAAAATAGATTAGGCAATCAAAGACTATCAAAGGTGCACCACCCCATGGAATCAGATATTACTGGAGAATTTATTAGACAAATGACCAAAATTCCACTGGAAGGGCGTTATGTTCTTTTATAGACTTGCTTTTTTATAAATGACAGGTAAATAGTTTAATAGTTTTCTTACCTTCTAGAATGCATATATGGTGGTTTTTTTTGTCCAGTATATTTGTTTCTGTATATGACTCTGTGTTTTTGAACACATATCTCTCCTCTGTAGTATTTTTTAAATAAATTTTTATAACATTTACAGAACATTAGAACTCTTGGGTGGGGTGAATAAGGACACCCAGTAATCTCTTCTGCTATATTTCTAAGTCTTTGGCAACTTTGGGGATTGAAAGGCTAAAAAAAAGAAAAGGAGTTGATGTAAAACAGACACAGAAGGAAAAGAAATAAAATGTACACTTGTATTATCTGTAACTCTGATACATTAGAGAAAAGACATAGCTTATTTAAAAAAATATTAAACCCATATAACTAAACCTTAATTATGTGATCTTGGGTTCTTAAAAGATTTCTGAGCTAACAGTTTCCATAACAGGATTTTTTCCCTTAAATGTCCAGTACATTTAGAAGTTTAATTTCCTTAGAAGTTCAATTTTCTTATTGTTTTGTGAATTATGGGAATGCTACAGATGATGGTTGCTTAGACAATCTTGATATCAATCTCTATAAACTAATTAGAATGGAACTCCTTCAGTTTCAGAGATATTATAATCTAATATCTTAATACTATTTGGAGATAGGAAAACATTTTGCAATCACATAACAAGAGGTCAAGACATTTGTCAATTATAGACATATAGATACTCAGACACATGGATAGCTCAGCCTAAGTTGTATAACTTTAGCTACTGGTCAAAAATAAACAGAGAAAAACAAGTCTCTGGTTCATATCTCAGAGAACTTTCTTCTTCTCAGTGGGTATGAAATCCTAACTGATTTGTGTTCACAAATAGACAAGCAAACAAAAAGGACTAACAAATCAGATTTCTCTTATCTTTCGCTTCACAGAAAATGCATCTTCATCATCCACCAAGAAGTTCACCAAATGGTTAGACTGTAAAACAAATTCCCAGTCACTGCTGCCACCCTAATAGGGAATAACTTTACTATGTACAAACTAGAAGCAAAAACAAAACACATTCAGTAGAGAGGAAACAAAAGTCTTAGAGAAACCATTAGCAAAGTTAATGTTGCCCCTTGGCTTCATGTGGAAACCAAGAAAAGATGTGCTGGGTGTAAATAGCTAATGAAGTATGCAACCCAGGCAACCCAGTTTACCTGGCTCCATCAAGTCAGTGCAGCTGGGCATCTCAGTGGGTGATTTGCAAAAGTACTAAAGGATAATTTTCAAAAAGGTGAAAATATGACATTGATAGAAACAAAATATGAACACATTCAAATATTCTTCTTAACTCATTAATGATGAAACCAATAAGAAATAGGGAACAAAATGCATTTGCATTGCTGTGAACAGAAATCATTTGCATTACTATGGAAGAAGGTAGTTGTATTACTATTAGTTTTTCAATAAGTTAACTTCTACCCATACAGAATCTATCAAAGACAGATCAAAGGTATACACGTTTCGTGGAATCTGAAAATCCTCAGAAGGTTTACTAGAAATGTCCAGTATTCCACTGAAAAGACACTCTTGCTCTTTTCCAATACTTCTGACATTTTTTCCTGGCATTGGGAAACATTAGTGATCAAAACTGACATAGATTTATGCCTTCATGGAACTTACATTTTAGTTGGTGAAACAGACAATGCCCAATGGAACTAACAAATAAATAAAGGTTTAGGAGGCTTTAAAGGCTATAGAAAAAGGAAAAAGGAAAGCAGGGTAAGTGGGATTAGAATTCTGGGTGGGGAGAACAGGTTAGAGTAATAAGTAGAGTGGTCCAGATGATGGCCTTGATTTGAACAAAAACTTGCAGGAAATGAACAAATGTTGGGCAAGAGTGTTCTGGGTGAAGAGTAGTTAAAACAGAGTCCCTAATGTGTGGCTTGTTCAATGGACAATGAGAAGCTAATGTGGCTGGAATAGAATAAGTGAGTGGGAGAAGAAGTGCCATAGACTTAATGTTTTTGTCTTCCCCAAGTTCGTATGTTAAATCCTAATGCCCATTGTGATGGTATTAAGAGGTGGGGCCTTTGGGAGAGGGCTCTGCCCTCTTGAAAGCAATTAATGCCCTTATGAAAGAGATTCATCTGCCTCATGAGGACACAGTAAGAAGACAGCTATCTAAGAACCAGGGAAAGGGCTCCTACCAGACACTGAATCTGCCAGTTCCTTGATTTTGAAACTGTAGATCTATTCTCAGTCTCCAGAACTAAAATAAGTTCTTATTGTTTATAAACCACCCAGTCTATAATACTTTTGTTATGGCAGCCTGAACAGACTTGGACAGGGAATTGGTACCTAGAGGAGGGTGCTGCTATACATATAACTAAACATCTGAAAGTGGCTTTGGGACTGGGTAATGGGTGGACACCGGAAGAGTTTTGAAGTGCATGGAATGAAAACCCTGCATTGCTATGAATGGACCAATAAAAGGGATTCTGGTGAACACTCAAAAAGAAAAGAGGAGAGCTGAACTGAAATCCTCAGTCTTTTTAGAGAATACCCAAGTAATCCTTAACAGAATATTGTTAGAAATATGGATGGTAAGGGCCATTGTGATGTGGTCTCAGATGCAAATGAAGAATATGTTATTGGATGATAGAAGAGAGGCCATCTTTGTTATAAAGTAGCAAAGAATTTGCCCAAATTGGGTTTGTGTTCTAGTGTTTTGTGGAATATAGAACTTGGGAGTGATAAAATGGGATATTTAGCTGAAGTTATTTCTAATAGATTCAGAATTGACAGCATTGAGGGAGCAGCTTGGCTTTTGTTGATTGCTTATAGTAAAATATGAGAAGAGAGAAATGATTTAAAGACCAGAATTTTTGATCAAAAGGGAAGTAGAACTTAAAGACAAAGGAAATTCTCAGCCTATTCATATTGTAAGAAATGAAAAAGTGTGGTTGGAAGAGAATGTGAAGTATGGCCAAATGACTCTTGGATAAGATTAATATGGATCAGCCATCTCAACAGAAGCTAGGAACTGTGATCTAAGAAAATGGAAGATATGGCAATTTGGAGATCATCAGAGCTGTCATTCCCATCACTTCCATTCAGGGTGGGTTTGTGGGGCAAGGCTTGAAATGGCTTAGGGAGGCAGAGAGGTTTCAAAGGAGGGTCTGGCATCTTTGGAAACTTGGTGCATGTGGCCTCACTTCTTGGGACTTCACCCTCCACACTTTAGTGCTGCAGTTCCCTGGCTGCCCAGTTACTGCTTTGCTGAGCCCCAGAGCCTTGGGTTGTGCCCAGCAAAGCCATGGGGTCATGGCTGCCTCTACCTAGATTTCAAAGGACAGGGCCTCCTGGCAGATTCACCAAATTGTGGTCCTCAGCAGAGAAACACCATGGGGACAGGGCCACCCAAAGATATAGGATCAAGACCAACATCCCAGTCAGTCTGGAAGGCAGGCCCCTCTGCTCCAAATATGTCTGGAAGGCAGGACCTCCACCCCAGTGGACCTAGGAGTCAGATCATTGAGCCAAAGAGGATTATTCTGGAGCCTTAAAGACTAATGCAATTTGTTCTGTTGGGTTTTGGACTTGATTGGAACCTGTTACTCCTTTCTTCTCTCTGATTCTTCCCTTTCGTAATGAGAATGTCCATTCTATGCCTGTCCCACCATTGTATTTTAGAAGTACATAACTTGTTTGTTTTCACAGGTTCACAACTGGAGAGAAGTTTACATCAGGATGAATGATAGCTTTAGTTTCATCCATATCTAATTTAGATGATATCTAGAGACTTTGGACAGAGACTCTTGAGTTGATACTGGAATAAGCTAGGACTTTTGGAGCTGTTGTGATGGAATGAATGTATTTTGCATGTGAAAGGATCTGAATTTTGGGGGATCGGGGGTGGAATGCTATAGACAATATTTGTTTTCTCAAAATTTATGTTATCTTAACACCCAATGTGATGGTATTAGGAAGTGGGGTTTTGGGGAGTGATTAGGCCATGAGTCCTCACAAAGAGGACTAGAGCCTTTATAAAGAGACAGCAGAGAGATCCCTCCTGAGCTTTTACCAGGTGAGGTTATGGCAAAAAGATGGCTGCCTATGAGCCAGGAATTGGGCCCTCTTCTTCCATCTTAAACAAACAAACAAACAAACAAACAAACAACAAAAAAACACACAAAAAACCAAACACCTCTTTTGACCCCACTCCTGCTGTTAACTACTGCCCCATTTTTCTGCTCTTTGTTGTAGAAAAATTCTCTAAAAAAGTTATCTGTATTCTTCCCAATAGTCTTATGAGCCTGCCCCAATCATGCTTTTGCTCCCTTCACACACACATGCCATTCTACTGAAACTGTTTTCTCAAGGTCATTGGTAACCTCCATATCACCAGTCATTGACTCTCAGATCTCATTCTAATTGACTTTTCAGCAGATGTTTGACATGGTAGATTTCCCCCTTACCCTTGAAAAACTTTCTTCACTTGACTTCCAGGGTACCATACTCTCCATGACTTCCATATTTTCTCCTTCTCATGCTTCTTCACTAGTTGTCTTAGTTCTGGCTGCCATAGCAAAATACCATAAACTGAGTGGCTTAAACAACATTTATTTCTTATAGTTCTAGTTGTCCAAAATCAAGTGGCCTACAGATTCAGTGTCTAGTGAGAGACACTGGTTTGGTTTGTAGATAGAAGCCTTCTTGCTGTGTATCCTTACATGGCAGAGGGAATGAGGGAGGGAGGGTAAGGAGGGAAGGAGAGAGAGAGAGAGAGAGAGAGAGAGCGCTCAAGGGCAATCATTGGTGGGGGTGTGTGAGCTCTGGTCTCTTCCTCTTCTTACAAGGGCACTAACCCCATGAGGGTTCCACCCTCATAACCTCTTGTAAACATAATTACCTCTCAAAGCCTCTCCCATGTCTAATACCATCACACTGGGGATTGGGGCTTCAGCATATGAATTTTGGGGGAACACAAACATTCATTCCATAGTACTAATGTTATAGAGGTCAAGAACTCTCTTTGGTCAGTGCTTTATAAAATACTTCCTGAGTTTAAAGCCATTACCTGGCTGTATCAGAAAACATAGCCTGCATATAATATTTGACTCCCCTATATCTGACTCTTTTTTTCAATGTTCCTTGCCCAAGTACTTGGTGCTAGGATCATGATCTTTTTGTGTCTGTACTATGCAGTGGGGAAGATGGTAGTATTTAATTTAAAACTTCTTTTCGGAGAGTCCGGAAGATGGCGGCGTAGGAGGACGCTGGGCTCACCGCGCGTCCTGCTGATCACTTAGATTCCACCTACACCTGCCTAAAGAACCCAGAAAACCGCCAGAGGATTAGCAGAACGGAGTCTCCGGAGCCAAGCGCAGACGAGAGGCCCACGGAAGAGGGTAGGAAGGGCGGCGAGGCGGTGCGCGCTCCACGGACCGGCGGGAGGGAGCCGGGGCGGAGGGGCGGCTCGCCGCCGGCCAAGCAGAGCCCCCGAGTCTGGCTGGCAAAAGCGGAGGGGCCGGACGGAGTGTGTTCCGACAGCAAGCGCGACTTAGCGTCTAGGAGGTCATAAGTTAACAGCTCTGCTCAGAAATCGGGAAGGCTGGAGGACAAAGGGAGGGAGAGCTGCTGAGCCCCCTGACGGCAGAGCTCAGCTTGGCGGGCAACAAAGGCGCTCGCCAGCGCCATCTCCCCCGCCCATCCCCCAGCCAAAATCCCAAAGGGAACCAGTTCCTGCCAGGGAACTTGCTTGCGCAGCGCAAACACCAAACTCTGTGCATCTGCGGAGCCAAACCTCCGGCAGCGGATCTGACTCCCTCCCGCTGCCACAGGGCCCCTCCAGAAGTGGATCACCTAAGGAGAAGCGAGCTAAGCCTGCCCCTCCTGCCCCCGTGCATCCTGCCTACCCACCCCAGCTAATACGCCAGATCCCCAGCACCACAAGCCTGGCAGTGTGCAAGTAGCCCAGATGGGCCATGCCACCCCACAGTGAATCCCGCCCCTAGGAGAGGGGAAGAGAAGGCACACACCAGTCTGACTGGGGCCCCAGCGGTGGGCTGGGGGCAGACATCAGGTCGGACTGCGGCCCCGCCCACCAACTCCAGTTATACACCACAGCACAGGGGAAGTGCCCTGCAGGTCCTCACCACTCCAGGGACTATCCAAAATGACCAAACGGAAGAATTCCCCTCAGAAGAATCTCCAGGAAATAACAACAGTGAATGAACTGATCAAAAAGGATTTAAATAATATAACAGAAAGTGAATTTAGAATAATAGTCATAAAATTAATCGCTGGGCTTGAAAACAGTATACAGGACAGCAGAGAATCTCTTGCTACAGAGATCAAGGGACTAAGGACCAGTCACGAGGAGCTGAAAAATGCTTTAAACGAAATGCAAAACAAAATGGAAACCACGACAGCTCGGCTTGAAGAGGCAGAGGAGAGAATAGGCGAACTAGAAGATAAAGTTATGGAGAAAGAGGAAGCTGAAAGAAAGAGAGATAATAAAATCCAGGAGTATGAGGAGAAAATTAGAGAACTAAGTGATACACTAAAAAGAAATAATATACGCATAATTGGTATCCCAGAGGAGGAAGAGAGAGGGAAAGGTGCTGAAGGGGTACTTGAAGAAATTATAGCTGAGAACTTCCCTGAACTGGGGAAGGAAAAAGGCATTGAAATCCAAGAGGCACAGAGAACTCCCTTCAGACGTAACTTGAATCGATCTTCTGCACGACATATCATAGTGAAACTGGCAAAATACAAGGATAAAGAGAAAATTCTGAAAGCAGCAAGGGATAAACGTGCCCTCACATATAAAGGGAGACCTATAAGACTCGTGACTGATCTCTCCTTTGAAACTTGGCAGGCCAGAAAGGCTTGGCACGATATCTACAGTGTGCTAAACAGAAAAAATATGCAGCCGAGAATCCTTTATCCAGCAAGTCTGTCATTTAGAATAGAAGGAGAGATAAAGGTCTTCCCAAACAAACAAAAACTGAAGGAATTTGTCACCACGAAACCAGCCCTACAAGAGATCCTAAGGGGGACCCTGTGAGACAAAGTACCAGAGACATCACTACAAGCATAAAACATACAGACATCACAATGACTCTAAACCCGTATCTTTCTATAATAACACTGAATGTAAATGGATTAAATGCACCAACTAAAAGACATAGGGTATCAGAATGGATACAAAAACAAGACCCATCTATTTGCTGTCTACAAGAGACTCATTTTAGATCTGAGGACACCTTTAGATTGAGAGTGAGGGGATGGAGAACTATTTATCATGCTCCTGGAAGCCAAAAGAAAGCTGGAGTAGCCATACTTATATCAGACAAACTAGACTTTAAATTAAAGGCTGTAACAAGAGATGAAGAAGGGCATTATATAATAATCACAGGGTCTATCCATCAGGAAGAGCTAACTATTATAAATGTCTATGCGCCGAATACCGGAGCCCCCAGATATATAAAACAATTACTCATAAACATAAGCAACCTTATTGATAAGAATGTGGTCATTGCAGGGGACTTTAACACCCCACTTACAGAAATGGATAGATCATCTAGACACACAGTCAATAAAGAAACAAGGGCCCTGAATGATACATTGGATCAGATGGACTTGACAGATATATTTAGAACTCTGCATCCCAAAGCAACAGAATATACTTTCTTCTCGAGTGCACATGGAACATTCTCCAAGATAGATCATATACTGGGTCACAAAACAGCCCTTCATAAGTTTACAAGAATTGAAATTATACCATGCATACTTTCAGACCACAATGCTATGAAGCTTGAAATCAACCACAGGAAAAAGTCTGGAAAACCTCCAAAAGCATGGAGGTTAAAGAACACCCTACTAACGAATGAGTGGGTCAACCAGGCAATTAGAGAAGAAATTAAAAAATATATGGAAACAAACGAAAATGAAAATACAACAATCCAAACGCTTTGGGACGCAGCGAAGGCAGTCCTGAGAGGAAAATACATTGCAATCCAGGCCTATCTCAAGAAACAAGAAAAATCCCAAATACAAAATCTAACAGCACACCTAAAGGAAATAGAAGCAGAACAGCAAAGGCAGCCTAAACCCAGCAGAAGAAGAGAAATAATAAAGATCAGAGCAGAAATAAACAATATAGAATCTAAAAAAACCGTAGAGCAGATCAACGAAACCAAGAGTTGGTTTTTTGAAAAAATAAACAAAATTGACAAACCTCTAGCCAGGCTTCTCAAAAAGAAAAGGGAGATGACCCAAATAGATAAAATCATGAATGAAAATGGAATGATTACAACCAATCCCTCAGAGATACAAACAATTATCAGGGAATACTATGAAAAATTATATGCCAGCAAATTGGACAACCTGGAAGAAATGGACAAATTTCTAAACACCCACACTCTTCCAAAACTCAATCAGGAGGAAATAGAAAGCTTGAACAGACCCATAACCAGCGAAGAAATTGAATCGGTTATCAAAAATCTCCCAACAAATAAGAGTCCAGGACCAGATGGCTTCCCAGGGGAGTTCTACCAGACGTTTAAAGCAGAGATAATACCTATCCTTCTCAAGCTATTCCAAGAAATAGAAAGGGAAGGAAAACTTCCAGACTCATTCTATGAAGCCAGTATTACTTTGATTCCTAAACCAGACAGAGACCCAGTAAAAAAAGAGAACTACAGGCCAATATTTCTGATGAATATGGATGCAAAAATTCTCAATAAGATACTAGCAAATCGAATTCAACAGTATATAAAAAGAATTATTCACCATGATCAAGTGGGATTCATTCCTGGGCTTCAGGGCTGGTTCAACATTCGCAAATCGATCAACGTGATACGTCACATTAACAGAAAAAAAGAGAAGAACCATATGATCCTGTCAATCGATGCAGAAAAGGCCTTTGACAAAATCCAGCACCCTTTCTTAATAAAAACCCTTGAGAAAGTCGGGATAGAAGGAACATACTTAAAGATCATAAAGGCCATTTATGAAAAGCCCACAGCTAACATCATCCTCAACGGGGAAAAACTGAGAGCTTTTTCCCTGAGATCAGGAACACGACAGGGATGCCCACTCTCACCGCTGTTGTTTAATATAGTGCTGGAAGTTCTAGCATCAGCAATCAGACAACAAAAGGAAATCAAAGGCATCAAAATTGGCAAAGATGAAGTCAAGCTTTCGCTTTTTGCAGATGACATGATATTATACATGGAAAATCCGATAGACTCCACCAAAAGTCTGCTAGAACTGATACATGAATTCAGCAAAGTTGCAGGATACAAAATCAATGTGCAGAAATCAGTTGCATTCTTATACACTAACAATGAAGCAACAGAAAGACAAATGAAGAAACTGATCCCATTCACAATTGCACCAAGAAGCATAAAATACCTAGGAATAAATCTAACCAAAGATGTAAAAGATCTGTATGCTGAAAACTATAGAAAGCTTATGCAGGTAATTGAAGAAGATATAAAGAAATGGAAAGACATTCCCTGCTCATGGATTGGAAGAATAAATATTGTCAAAATGTCAATACTACCCAAAGCTATCTACACATTCAATGCAATCCCAATCAAAATTGCACCAGCATTCTTCTCGAAACTAGAACAAGCAATCCTAAAATTCATATGGAACTACAAAAGGCCCCGAATAGCCAAAGTCATTTTGAAGAAGAAGACCAAAGCAGGAGGCATCACAATCCCAGAATTTAGCCTCTACTACAAAGCTGTCATCATCAAGACAGCATGGTATTGGCATAAAAACAGACACATAGACCAATGGAATAGAATAGAAACCCCAGAACTAGACCCACAAACGTATGGCCAACTCATCTTTGACAAAGCAGGAAAGAACATCCAATGGAAAAAAGACAGTCTCTTTAACAAATGGTGCTGGGAGAACTGGACAGCAACATGCAGAAGGTTGAAACTAGACCACTTTCTCACACCATTCACAAAAATAAACTCAAAATGGATAAAGGACCTGAATGTGAGACAGGAAACCATCAAAACCTTAGAGGAGAAAGCAGGAAAAGACCTCTCTGACCTCAGCCGTAGCAATCTCTTACTCGGCACATCCCCAAAGGCAAGGGAATTAAAAGCAAAAGTGAATTACTGGGACCTTATGAAGATAAAAAGCTTCTGCACAGCAAAGGAAACAACCAACAAAACTAAAAGGCAACCAACGGAATGGGAAAAGATATTTGCAAATGACACATTGGACAAAGGGCTAGTATCCAAAATCTATAAAGAGCTCATCAAACTCCACACCCGAAAAACAAATAACCCAGTGAAGAAATGGGCAGAAAACATGAATAGACACTTCTCTAAAGAAGACATCCGGATGGCCAACAGGCACATGAAAAGATGTTCAACGTCGCTCCTTATCAGGGAAATACAAATCAAAACCACACTCAGATACCACCTCACGCCAGTCAGAGTGGCCAAAATGAAGAAATCAGGGGACTATAGATGCTGGAGAGGATGTGGAGAAACAGGAACCCTCTTGCACTGTTGGTGGGAATGCAAATTGGTGCAGCCGCTCTGGAAAGCGGTGTGGAGGTTCCTCAGAAAATTAAAAATAGACCTATCCTATGACCCAGCAATAGCACTGCTAGGAATTTATCCAAGGGATACAGGAGTACTGATGCATAGGGGCACTTGTACCCCAATGTTTATAGCAGCACTCTCAACAATAGCCAAATTATGGAAAGAGCCTAAATGTCCATCCACTGATGAATGGATAAAGAAATTGTGGTTTATATACACAATGGAATACTACGTGGCAATGAGAAAAAATGAAATATGGCCTTTTGTAGCAACATGGATGGAACTGGAGAGTGTTATGCTAAGTGAAATAAGCCATACAGAGAAAGACAGATACCATATGGTTTCACTCTTATGTGGATCCTGAGAAACGTAACAGAAACCCATGGGGGAGGGGAAGGAAAAAAAAAAAAGAGGTTAGAGTGGGAGAGAGCCAAAGCATAAGAGACTGTTAAAAACTGAGAACAAACTGAGGGTTGATGGGGGGTGGGAGGGAGGGCAGGGTGGGTGATGGGTATTGAGGAGGGCACCTTTTGGGATGAGCACTGGGTGTTGTATGGAAACCAATTTGACAGTAAATTTCATATATTAAAAAATAAAAAAAATTAAAAAAAAATACATTCATTTCATGCAAAAAAATAAATAAATAAAACTTCTTTTCAGGATTCAATGTTACATACATTTAAATGCTTAGGATTGTGCTTGTGATAGTACACACTCAATAAATGTTAGCAATTATTTTTTATTATCTGCAGGCAGGTGGGCTTACTAATACTGAACCCAAGAATTAGGCAAATATATCATTCCTGGTCATGAGCAGTCTGGAGAGTCACATGACTCTTCTGTGGAAGAGCCTTTTATTGAAGCCAACAACTGAGGGTAGGGAGCGGTAGAGTGGAGTGGTGGTGTTCTTCTCTATAGTTGATTTGTTAATATAAAGTTTTGGTTGTCCCAATAAGTAGAAAGTACTGGCATTTAGTGTGTGTGTGTGGGGGGAGGGGGTAGGGGGGGACAGGGAGAACAGGGTTTAAAGTCCTGTAATTCATGAAGAATTATCCCTCCCTAAATGTCAGAATTGCCCACATTAAGGAAGGCTGCACTAGATCAAATATATGTTTAAGAAGAGCTGGGATGTTATATTCTCCACTTGATCTTAGCCAAAAGGCCCAGAAGCGATGTTATATTCTCTATACTCAGGCAACTCTCAAGCATAATGGTAGAGAGAAATGGGCTGGGGCTTGATGGTGAGTTCCTAATTCCATCACATGAATAATAAGCTAAGGCACTTCTCAGGAGAGAATGAGGCAGAAAGATTGAGGAGGAATGTTCTGCTAGTGGAGCTCCCTCCACATAGAAGGTAGCTAGAAATAGAAAAACTGGTTGAATGTTGCCTTTATAGTCAAATAAACATTTAGCTATGTTTATGTCTTGGGCTGCAGTTTTTATAATTGCTCCACTGCTTATTAAGTGTTGAATCTTACTATGGAGATATTTGAAACAATGTCAAGAATATTTGAGACTGACTTGATGTTGAACCAATGAATGAACTTGATCTTATTTTCCCACTGTATTCCCAATTTATTCCTTCATTATTTTTGAGTTTTTACAGCTTTACAAAACTATTCATTGATGATTGTCCTTGGTCTATTGTTTCCCCCTGGAGAATGACCTGCCACTTGATGTATGGATTCATAACTATTACATTTTCTTCTTGCATTATATCTTTTAATAATGGCAATGTTTCATTTTTCTGGTCTGCTTTAATGCCACCATTTTCAAAGTTGATACCTCCATTTTCAATGTGAATGACCCTTTATGTTCTCTCTCTCTTTCTTTCTTTCTCCCTCCCTCCCTCCCTCTCTCCCTCCCTCCCTCTCTTTCTCTCTCTTTCTTTCTTTCTTTCTTTCTTTCTTTCTTTCTTTCTTTCTTTCTTTCTCTCTTTCTTTCTTTCTTTCTTTCTTTCTTTCTTTCCTTCAGAGAGAGCCAGAGAGAGTGTGAGAGTGCATGAGAGCAGGGGAGGGGCAGAGACAGAGGGAGAGAATCCTAAACAGGCTCCATGCCTAGCGTGGAGTCCAGTGTGGGGCTTGATCTCATGATTGTGAGATTGTGACCTGAGCCAAAATCAAGAGTCCATCATTTACCTGAATGAGCCACCCAGGCATCCCAAGGGGATGGTGTGCTGTGTAGGCTGAGAATCAAACCCAGGCTTCTTGCGTGGCAGGCAAGAATTCTACCACTGAACCACCCATGTACCTCAAATTCAAAATACACAAAAAAGATATACAAATATTCCATTTTTGAGTCAATTTTGTTATTTTGGATTTTTGACTGTGAAGTATTGCTTCCTCAAGGAATTAGAACAAGGCTAAACATTTTGATTTTAACTTTTCAATCTCTGTCTAGGAGATAGAAATATTTTTACACAAATTAAAATATACAACAGCCATGAAATGACTAAAAAGCAAAAACTGTAAATAAATGTCAGTTGATATGTTCATGGGTTTCTTGAGAGTTGGATCTGTGTTGGAGTGGTCTTCCATGCCAATGGTTCTTAAACTTGACTACACATCAGAACATCTTGAAAAAGCCAGAGAGAAACCCAGGTTGGAGGTAGGAATAGCAACATGAGCAACTGCTTTTTTTTTTTTTTTTTGGCGGGGGGTGGGGGGAGAGTACTTAACAACTTGAAATGTATCTTTTTCCCCCAAAGTCATGAAATGTAGTTCTTCAAAACATATGAAGTAGAATGAATGATTTTTTTTCCTAGGGTGTCATATTTCTATATAATTTTATAATTGGATTTATCAAATTAGCTTTTCTGTTTACATAATCTTCCATTATAATAAATCAGGTAAAATGTTTTAATGTGAATGTTTTCTTTTTATCTTTAGGAAACCATGAAAAGGGTTCACTTTATTGCAAAATGCACCTAAAAGATAATTATATCACTTTGTACTTTGGATAAATTGTTCATAAAAGGATTTAAAACTGTTCTTAGTGATAAATGCTAGTATCTGATAATGTAATTAAATGGGACATTGTAAATGGAAAATAAATGGTTTTATATGAAGTCTTAAGTATTTTTTATTACATCTGTCCTTTTATTTTATTTTATTAAAAAAAAATTTTTTTTTAACGTTTTATTTATTTTTGAGACAGAGAGAGACAGAGCATGAACAGGGGAGGGTCAGAGAGAGACGGAGACACAGAATCGGAAGCAGGCTCCAGGCTCTGAGCCATCAGCCCAGAGCCCGACGCAGGGCTCGAACTCACGGACCGTGAGATCGTGACCTGAGCTGAAGTCGGCCGCTTAACCGACTGAGCCACCCAGGCGCCCCCATCTGTCCTTTTATAAAGTGGTTTACTTCTTTAAATGTTACTTATAAATCATGTAAATTATGATTTTACTATAATGCTTTTAAAAAAGCAATTATATTTTTTATAAACTTACTTTACCTCTGATAGAAGATCTTAGAAAATCTAACTATGCCTCATATGTTAAGCATTTCCTTTATTTACTTGAGCAGTAAGTAAATATAACTTAAAAATGCCTGTGACACTAGAACTTTATGATAAATATATTTTGGAAGAAAACTGTCTGGAAACAGGTGGATTATTTGACACTCCCTTGGCAATTGTTTTGTATCCATATTCTGTGAATCTCTGAACGTGGATTGTCACTGGACATTTATTTGTACTACTTTTGAGCATCAACTGAATTGAAGAATAACTGTGCTTTTTCTGTTTAAAAACAATAACTAAAATCATAAAAATTATAACTGTATGGGTGATGTTTTAAATTTTTGTTTATCTCAGGATAAAGAAAGAAAAAACAGTGCCAGCATACTTTTTCTGGTAGGAATAACCCACAAACTATTATTGTAATTATGTTCTCTTTGGGAGAGTTAAAATCATATTACCTATGGATTAAGTATTTGACACTAATGTATTTTAGTTTGGAATGTGTTTTGGGTCAGAGATAACTTCATCTTGGTCAATAAGACCTAATGAGAAAAATGCTTTGATTTTCTAAACATGTATGCTTATGTAGGAAGGACTGTGCATTTTTCTTCTGGTGCCTGTGCCTGCCAACTCCAATGTGTATGTCAACTGCACTTATTTTCAGTCTAAACACCAGAGAAATCTCAAAATTTACTTCCGACAGCTTCCCTTTTTTTCTTCCTTTAACGTATGCTCCCTACCAGATTCTGTCTACTTTTGTTCACTGTCTGGTGCTCAGGTAGTTGTTTTTTTATATTATGCATAATTTATAGTAGTTTAATCATCCAGTAAGGTCTTTATCTGTCCATCACCATTTTTTTTTTAATCTCATCTTTTCTCTCTTGACTTCATCATTCTGATCAAAGTTCTATATAGTTGGAATACTTAGTGATTTTCCTCAGAAAGGGTATCCAGGTGGTATGTTTTCTTTCTATGTTGATTTGGCTCAACTCAGGACAGTATACTTCAATTTAGTCTTTGATAAATTGCATCTGTTCTAATAATTCTTATTTCTTTTTCAGGAAAATCAAGAAGTTTGAGTTTTAATCTTCATTTTTCTTTTCTTTACTCTCATCCTTTTCATTTATTTCTTAATCTTCTCCTCTGCATTCTCTGAGATCATTTCAAGTTTATACTTCTCATCACTTACTCTATTTTCCTCCGTATCGTCTCTGCAACTTTTATCACCAGTAAAACAATATATATAACAATATATATATTTTTCTTATATTCCTTTAAAATACCCACGTTTAAAATGTATCCTTTAGATCCCCTTTGGCCATCTTTATTTTATTTATTTGTTTATTTTTTAAAGTTTATTTATTTTGAGAGAGAGAGAGGGGTAGGGACAGAGAGAGGGAGAGAGAGAATCCCAAACAGGCTCCACACTGTCACACTATAGAGCCCAACACAGGGCTCCAACCCATGAACCATGAGGTCATAACCTGATCCGAAATCAAGAGTTGGATGAACTGAGCCATCCAGGCACCCCTGGCCATCTTTATTTTTAACTTTACTTTGTTGTCCCCTTGGATTTCTGTTTCTTTTTGATAGAGGCTGTGTCTTTTTAATTTTTTGAGAAAGTGTAATTGTATTTAAACATTTTCCTCCTGGGACACTTGGCTGGTTCAGTTGGTAGAGCATGTGACTCTTGATTTTGAGGTTCTAAGTTTGAGCACCATGTTGGGTGTATAGATTACTTAAAAATAAAATGTTAAAAAAGTAAACATTTTCCTCCAATTCCTATATTAATCATTTTTAAAGGCATGCTTTCCCTTTTACTATGTTGTAGTCTCTTACTTGATCTTCAATATTTTTGCTTAAACTCATCGTAACTTTCCTCCCTTTGTTTTTTTCTTATAATAATAGGCATCACTTACTGAGTGCTGACTCCAGCTTTGACCCTGTGCTGGATATTTCCAGGCATTAATGGATATTACTTCCATTTAATAGATAATGAATCTAAGGCTTAGAATGCAGAAGCCAGGATTAAAATTCATGTTCATATACATTGAAAGACCAGGATTTCTCTATGATCTCTGGAATGGAGACAGCTCTTTCTACATGAGATGTTTATAAATAGTCAAAATTTTTGGACTAGAATTAGCCAACTTGATGCGGTTGAATTCCACATAAATTCTCCATGGAAACCAGGTAGCTGTGTAGTTATGAGTCTAATTCCTAATATCTAGCAGTCATCTGTCTTTGCCAGACTGAATGAAGTGTGCATTATTCTCTTACCAGTTCTGCTTTAAAAATCCGGTAGTAGGAAGCAAGGCAGGACCTGTACAGCTACCCGAGATCTTTCTATTCATTTCTGTTTGTTCTTACAAGTGGGGTCTACACTACCCCAGAGGCATATGACAACATAGGGGTTCCCTCTCTATTTTTGAGCTGTTGTTTATTGTAGATCTGTCCAAGAAAGAGAAACTGAAGGGAGAACTAAGGTACACAACTCTGGCTGCTTCAAAATACAATGTCCACTAGTATGGAGTGACTGCTCAGTTTTACTCAGCTCATACAGCTCCTAAATTTTTGAGTGAGTGATTGATTGTGTACCTTCCCTACATATTTTAGGATGGGAAATCTTTTTTTTCCAGTTGGCAAAGTATTCATGAGTCATATATTGTGTTTCTCAATAAGTTTGCTCAGTATTATTGGTAGGGTATAGTTATGGAAAAATACTCCTTGTTTCTAGCAATATGTTGGCAATTAGTCTTTTTGTTGGCTTTCATCTTTTTTTTTATTTCTAAGAGAAAGGGGGGACAGACTGCATCATGGAAAGAAAGCCAGGTGGCATTTTTTAAAAAGTTTATTTATTTATTTTGGGAGAGAGAAAGAAAGAGAGTGTGAGCAGGGGAAGGGCAGAGAGAGAGAGAATCCCAAGCAGGCTCTGTGGGGCTTGACATGGGGCTTGAACTCCCCAACCAGGAGATAGTGATCTGGGCCAAAATCAAGAGTCGGTCACTTAACCAACTGAACCACCCCATCACCTTCTTTCTTTTTAAGTAGGCTCCATGCCCTTGGAGCCTAATGCTCCAGGTTGGGTGTGGAACTGAATACGGGTCTTGAACTCACAACCCTGAGATCAGGACCTGAGCTGAGATCAAGAGTCAGATACTTAACCAACTGAGCCACCCAGGCACCTCAAGCTAGGTGCCATTTTTTTTCTTTTTTAAAATTTACATCCAAATTAGTTAGCATATAGTGCAACAATGATTTCAAGAGTAGATTTCTTAGTGCCCCTTACCCATTTAGCCCATCCCCCCCCCACAACCCTTCCAGTAGCCCTCAGTTTGTTCTCCATATTTATGAGTCTCTTCTGTTTTGTCCCCTCCCTGTTTTTATATTACTTTTGTTACCTTCCCTTATGTTCCTCTGTTTTGTCTCTTAAAGTCCTCATATGAGTGAAGTCATATGATTTTTGTCTTTCTCTGACTGACTAATTTCACTTAGCATAATACCCTCCATTTCCATCCACGTAGTTGCAAATGGCAAGATTTCATTCTTTTTGATTGCCGAATAATACTCCATTGTGTGTGTGTGTGTGTGTGTGTGTGTGTGTGTGTGTGTGTATATATATACCACATTTTATTTATCCATTCATCCATCAACGGACATTTGGGCTTTTTACATACTTTGGCTATTGTTGATAGTGCTGCTATAAACATGGGGGTGCATGTGTCCCCTCGAAACAGCACACCTGTATCCTGTGGATAAATGCCTAGTAGTGAAATTGCTGGGTCGTAGGGTAGTTCTATTTTTAGTTTTTTGAGGAGATTCCATACTGTTCTCCAGAGTGGCACCAGCTTGCATTCCCACAGGTGCCATTTTTAATTAAAACCCCTGGTAGTTATTTTTGCAAATAATGCTTTGTTTTCCAAGCATGATATTTGGCTAATATATAATGTCCTGGGAAGCTTATATCATTTCATACATGAGGACAGAGGGATCTTTGGGACTGTGAAAAATTCTGAATTGTTTTCGTTTTTGCTAGTCCTTCATGTTAGATTTGAGAAAAATGACAATGGCCTTTGTTTTTCCATTATCATTGGCAAATGAATCTTCCATTGAGACACCCTGCCTTCTTTTATATTCTCCCTCTCATCTAGAACTTTGCCTACTGAGTTTCACTCAGATTTTTTTTCAAGTTTATTTATTTTGAAAGAGACAGAGAAAGAGTACAAGTGGGGAAGAGGCAGAGAGACAGGGAGAGAGAAGATCCCAAGCAGAGCCCGATGCAGGACTCAAACTCATGAAGTGTGGGATCACGACTTGAGCTGAAATCAAGAGTTGGTTGCTTAACCGATTGAGCCACCCAGGCTCTCCTCACTCAGATTTTTAGGGTTGAGTAATTTGAGAAAACCCTTAAGAATACCTGTTATTTCAGCTGTTTTCCTATACAGTGGTGCGCTGGTTTCACCTAGTTTTCTAACTGTGCATTTCTCAAAATCCTTTCTCCACAAATTGCTCTGAAAAGAATTGAGAAAATACATATAGGATGTAGGAGGGAGGTATTTCTGATTGGTACAAATGACATATTCCCATAATAGAGTTCATAAGAATATATATATTTTCATTATAAACAGCTAATGATGATGGGCAGTTAAATATTCTAACTTCATATTCCAAGCAAAAAGAATTCATTCTCAGAGGAAATAATAAGGTCTTTCACCTTACTGCAACAATTCTGTGAATTACTCTGCTAGATACTGTAATACTCAGATACTTGTAGTCTATAAATTGCTTGTATAGCTAGTTTTCAAAGTGTGTCTTGAGATCCCTGGGTTCTTAGGACCCTTTCAAGCAGCTCATGAGATCAAAATTATTTTCATTATAATACTTAAACCTTATTTTCCTTTTTCACTCCCCTTCTTTCACAAATGTACAGTGGAGTTTTCCAGAGGCTGCTTGATGTATGCTCTTACAGCACATGGAGTACAGAAACAGATATGAAAATGCAGTGCCTTCAGTTAAGCCAGATATAAAGGGAGTAAAAATATGTAAGACATTTGTGATAGGCTGAAATGGTCTCTCGAAGGTCCCCATCCTAATCCTTGGAACTGTGGATATGTTATTTTGTGAGGCAAAAGGGACTTTGCAGAGACAGTTGAATTAAGGATTTTGATATGGGGAGATTATTTTGGATTATCTGAGGAGGGCCCAATGCAGTCCTTAAAAGTGAGTCCTTAAATGTAGAAGAGGACAATAGAAGTGAAAGTGGCAGAGTGATAAGATATGAGAAAGACTTGACAGGACATTGGTGGCTTTGAAGATGGAAGGGGACCACAGCCAAGGGATGTGGGAGGGTCCTTAAGGAGAAAAGGCAAGAAAAATAGATGTTCCCTTGAGGCCTTCAGAACGTAACATAGTCTGCTGTCACCTTGATTTCAGCCTCATGAGACCCATCTCCAGAACTGTAAGATAATAGATTTATCTTGTTTTAAACCACTAAGTAACTTGAAGCAATTGGTGAGAGCAGCAATAGGAAATGAATACAGTATTCATAGAAAAACCTCTTTTAAAGGCCATAGTATTCTGCTTTACACCCTTTAGTGAATCCCAATTGGTTTCAAAACAAATCGAGCTCTAGAATTTGACTATAAGGCATTTGTCATTTTGACTTTATTAATTCAGGCTTTTGTCTTTTTTGAGTCCCTACTTTCCATCCTATATGCCATGCATATAAAACTATTATTGTTTTTCAAAATTGCCAGCTTTTCCATTTCCTTGTTCTTTTGCACACACTATGTTTGTTCCCTGCCTACATAGCCCATTTTATTCATCTTTCCACCCCTACCTATCCTTATAACTCACAGTTTAAGCCATCTGCCATGCAAAGCCTTGCCTCAGCCCTTCAGCCTAGGCTGCCCTTTCATAGGTAACATTTGCCACATTACATCTAGTTTGTATTTATTCCCTGTGTTCCCACCCTGCAGTGAGCTACTTGGTGGGGGGGGGGGGCAGTAATAATGCCATATTTGTGTCCCTCCAGCATCTAGTACATTGCTTGATTCACAGTATTCCTCAATAATGTTTTTACTGATTGCTCAGTTGATTGATGATTGGCCAATCCCTCACTAATTTATCTATTTGTTCATTTATTAATTTTAATCAGCCTTCAAACATGATTCTATCACATACTCAACTGATCTTTGCCTTATCCTTCTGCCTCTCCTAGCTGCCATCCTGTTTTTCTGTTCCTTTTCCTGCCAAATAACTTGGTGAGTGATCTACACATGTGGTTCCAATTTTCTTCTTCTCATGACCTCTTAATTCCTCGACATGTTACTTCTATACTGGCTTTTCTTTTTCAAAGGTACCTACTGATTCCTTCCTCCCTCCCTCCCTCCCTTCCTTCCTTCCTTCCTTCCTTCCTTCCTTCCTTCCTTCCTTCCTTCCTTCGGAAAAGAACTTTGACCATTACTACTCTGATCTTTCCCTCCTTCAGTTTCCATGGATATTACTGCTCTTTTCCTACTTCGATGGGTTTTTTGCTAGTTCTTCCTCTTTCTACCCTTTAATTCTGGGTATTACCCCAACATTAAATGTTTAAGCCTTGGTTTTTCTCTCTATGCAGTTAGTGTCTTGAAAACCCCACCCACTTTCATGGTTTCACCACCGTATGTAAAGATGGTTATGTCTGTAGCCAAGACCTACCACAGTCCTGTCAATATGATGAAGTCTTTGCCTATTGAAGCCTTTGCCATTATCTTACACAAAGACAGATACAGAAGTCAATTGATTCTTCATAAGCAACTTGCCTTTTTCACTTGTTTTTCTGTCAGTGACCTCTCCACCATGCTCATTTCTCAGGTTAGAAATGCTGGAATTCATTTTTACATTTTCTGCTTTTATCTTTTTACCTTATCTGTTACCAAGTTACTTTTTTCTGCAAGCTATCTCCGAAGATTTGTCCTTTTTGTTCTATTTTTATTTTCCGGTGAACACTACCTTAACCTAGGCCCCCATTATCTTAAGAGCCACCTAACTTTTGGGGCGCCTGGGTGGCGCAGTCGGTTAAGCGTCCGACTTCAGCCAGGTCACGATCTCGCGGTCCGTGAGTTCGAGCCCCGCGTCAGGCTCTGGGCTGATGGCTCGGAGCCTGGAGCCTGTTTCCGATTCTGTGTCTCCCTCTCTCTCTGCCCCTCCCCCGTTCATGCTCTGTCTCTCTCTGTCCACCCCCCCCCCCAAAAAAAAAAAAAAACCGTTGAAAAAGAAAAAAAAAAAAGAGCCACCTAACTTTATTTCATGCCTCCAGTATTTCTTCACTTTAATCAACCATGCATCCCACACTCTTCTCTCTAATCTACCCTGAATCCTAACATCACTTTAGCCTCCAACACCCAACTCATCCTGAAGTGCTTTTTTTGGTCATCTTCCCATACAAGAAACTATGGTCAATGTGCATTGGCTATCACAACATGCCCTGTGTGGGCTTCTTAAGCCCAACTAAACATTCTGACTCATTTTGACTATCAACGCTGGATTAATACCAACCTATTTTAAAGAACCAAGACACAGGTTGCCACAGGGTAGCATCAGGTCTACCTCTTCAGAGGCCATTGTAGCAGTTCAAAAGCCCAGGGGCAAGGAAGATGTCTGGTTTAGAAGTCTTCTACTGTTCAGGGGCAAGTTGCTCTTATAACAACCCTGCAGGCATAGTTTCTAGGGTCCTTGCAAGGACATACCAGTTATGAATCACTATATTCAGGAGCACCTGGTGGCTCAGTTAGTTGAGTATCCGACTTTGGCTTAGGTCATGGTCTCATAGTTCATGGGTTCGGGCCCCATGTCGGGCTCTGTGCTGAGAGCTCAGAGCCTGAAGCCTGCTTCAGATTCTGTGTCTCCCTCTCTGTGCCCCTCCCTGCTCACACTCTGTCTCTCTCTCAAAAATAAGTAAACATTAAAAAAATTTAAAAAAAAGTTACTACATTCAGGTAAGTCCAAAGTATGGCATCTTCATCAGTTTTTTATAGTTCATTTATATTCCTTCCTTATCCAAGGGTAATGTTCCTATAAGTAATGTTATGCAGCTATACAGTGAAAATCCTACCCTTACTAGGTTATCAGAGGAATAGCAAATTAACTGAAGATTAGCATCTTGTGCAGAAAGGGAAAGGATTTTGTTAACTTTTTGTCCAAAGTTACCAATCATGTTGGAACTCCTTTATTGAGGTTAAACTGTTTATAATCTCTCCCCATCTCTCACCCCATTTATTTAAACCTCTTTCACAGTACTCCCCAGGTAGCCTCTTGTGACTCCCTCATCTAATACAGTATGTGTTGCCAATATTTTCTCCCTTCATTGTATTCCAAAATTCAGTGCCTGATATAATTCTAGGCAGGTAGTATCTATTTAAGAAATAGCCACAGAATATCAGAATCTCAGAGTTATGAGAGACATTCCAAATTTATGGCTGAATTCCAAAATGTTGACATAAACTAGACATAGAACAAAGCACAAACACCTTATGATTCGCTGACAGATTGAAAGAGCACTATTGCAAAACTTTTTTAGAGGTGAAAAGCTCACAGCTCAAAGTTAAAAAAAATCACTTCCAACCCAAGTACCTAGAAGTACACATCTGAAAAGAAAAACAATGATTGGATGAAGACCAAAGTTGAATCTTAGAATTGCTTAGGTGTCAGGAGAAACTCCCTACCCCAAGTGGAGCCGGGGAGCAGCAAGGCAAGCAGAGAAGGGGAAACGTGAGGCCTAAGAGACAGAAGACAGTGGATGTGGTTCAGGGTTGACTGGTGTATAACTTCCAGCAAGTTAATTTTTCTGTGCTTTAATACATATCCATGAATGCACATTGTGATATTTTCCCATTATTTATCTAAAGTCATATGATCAGAACTGATGATGCTGTGAAGGGTTTCAGGTTATATGGAAGAGAAATTCAGCAGAATTAGAAGGTATTTTTATTTTTCCTATTGGAGATCAAAGAATAGAGTAAGGAGAGGGAAATTTACAATAAATCTTTTAATTGTGTCTACATAGGCCAGTTAGAACAGAAATCAACAATTTTCCTGTACATTTGATCAATATAGGCAAGAAATTACATTAACTCAGGCTGGCCTGTACTATTTCATTCTTTAATAGAAGAATTTTTGGATCTAAATTATTCTTATAATCGCTTGTTGTTTTTCTAATTTTTAAGAGACTTTTTTAAAGTTTCTTTTCCTTTCTTTTCTTTCTTTCTCTTTCTTTCTTTCTTTCTTTCTTTCTTTCTTTCTTTCTTTCTTTCTTTCTTTCTTTTTACATTTTAAGAGAGAGAGCAAGCGGGGAAGGGGCAGAGAGAGGGGGAGAGAGAGAATCCCAGGCAGGCTCCACATTGTCAGCTTAGAGCCTGATGTGGGGCTTGATCTCACAACACTAAGATCATGACCTGAGCCCAAATCAACCAACGTTTAACTAACTGAGCCACTCAGGTGCCCCTGTTTTTCTAACTTTACTTTTTTTTTTTTTTGGAAGAATCAAGAGCAAATACTTGATTCCTTGTTAGGTATAAGATTGACTGTTTTAAAATTGTATTTTGGACAAACAAAATGGGAGAAAAGTATTTTATAATCAAGAACAAAGTAGAACATTTTGTGAGCTACACATATAATTCTGGTGTTTCTAAGCTAAAAGCCAAAGCAGATGGATAAATTGAAAGATATGTGCATCTTAAACCAATGCCCAACCTAAATTATATTCCAAGTTTAAAATGCATACTGAAAGTGCACTTGATATATTATAGTATGTGTTTTTGAAAGAAAGTAATACAATAGGAACTGATAACTAACTTCCTCTCTTCCTTCCTTCCTTCCTTCCTTCCTTCCTTCCTTCCTTCCTTCCTCCTTCCCTTCCTTCCTCCCTCCCTCCCTCTTTTCTTTCATTTTTCTTTTCTTTTCTTTTTTCTTTTCTTTTCTTTCTTTCTTTCTTTCTTTCTTTCTTTCTTTCTTTCTTTCTCTCTTTCTTTTTCTTTCTTTCTAACCTTCCGTTTTTAAATAATGAATTTTATCAATAAAAACATAGACAAGAATGATACTTTATGTGATGCTCTATAGTTATAAGCTATAGTGACTGGGAAGTAGGTAGTCCAATTTTCTCTTCCAGAAACTGATCCCTTATTATCCTCTCCTTTGCTCACATCAGCCTTGGTAAGTAAAAGTAATAGAGTAGATGTAAGTACCACCCAGACTGTATTTAATCAGCCTGTGTAATTTATTGCCACAGGAGGTCATCAAGCCAGTTAAACAGCTGGACTCAAAATGAGGTTGGGAGAATTTTATAACCAATAGCATTTATATAGTAAAGCAGGTGACTTAAGATTTTTATGCTTTAGGTTATGGGATAATACTTCAGTTCATAAAATATTAAACTATAGAATCAGAAAGGAAATTTTTCTTGCAAAATATTATTGAAGATCTTTGATAGAGACCATTTCTGGTGTCTTGTGATGAACAAAAATGACCTAACAATAATATAACAGGAATGTCCTTTGGTGGTAAGTCCAACATTTATTTAATATTGCAACCAAATACAACAAGCAAATGGTCCAGCAAAAACTGAAGTTCTGCCTGACTCTGTCTACTTAATGACAAAACAACTGGTTTAAAAGGATGAAAATTCAGTTGAACAAATTACTGATATTAGGGGGACATGAAAAATTATTGCAATTTGCAGAAGTCAGCTTAAAAATCTGAATTGAGGCAAACCTCCTTGATGTATAAATATAGCCTGCATATATCTAAATTATAGCAAGTTGATTCAGTTTTTAATATAAAAATATCCCAGGGGCTCCTGGGTGGCTCAGTCAGTTAAATGTCTGACTTTAGCTCAGGTCATGGTCTTGGGGTTCGTGGGTTCGAGTCCGGCATCGGGCTCTGTGCTGACAGCTCAGAGTTTGGAGCCTGCTTTGGATTCTGCATCTCCTCTCTCTGTCCTTCTCCCACTTGTGCTCTGTCTCTGTCTCTCAAAAATAAATAAACATTAAAAAAATAAATAAAAATATCCCATTTTTACTGGTGGAGTTGCAGTATTCAGATACTTTTGTAGTTGGAATTTTTTCATGGTCCTTCTGCTAGTTAGAACTGTAATGCAGTTCTTTCTTCCTCCAAGTAGCTTGACCAGGAATTTGATAATTTTAAATCCAATGCAATGTCATTTGGTTCTCAGAACCAACTTTTAAAGAAAAATAAGATACTGTCTAGGTTCAGAAACTAGAAGTTAAAGTGTTGCTCTTAAAACAGAAAAGCTTTTGGGGTGCAAGGGTGGCTCAGCTGAGCATCCAACTCTTGATTTTGGCTCAGGTCATGATCCCAGGCTCATGGGATCAAGCCCTGTGATGGGCTCTGCATTGAGTGTGGAGCCTGCTTAAGACTCTCTCTCTCTCTCTCTCTCTCTCTCTCTGCATCTGCCCTTCTTTCCCTTGCCCCACTTGCTCTCTTGCTCTAAAACAAACAAAAAAAGATTTTGAATTGACATTCAAAAGTCTTGCTTTTTTAGTTGCACTGGATATACAGAACTGTTGTGAATCAAAATTTGTAATGTGTGATACTATATAATGCATGTTAGTTTGATCTTATAACACATGTCAACAGTCTTTGGTCTGTAATTATGAAGTGCCAGTAGACTTAGAATAACTTCTCGGTTTCTTCCATGTTTAAGTTCTGCTCTCCATTTGGAGTGTGGAGACTGTTAAGCAGAGGCATGTTTTGGTGGCTTATTCTTCATAATATTTTTGTCCTCTATGTTTGCTTTTTACATTGCCTATATTGCTTATTTTCTGAGCTTGATTCTGAAGTAAAGAGATAAATGCTCTGTTGATTTGATTTCATGTTGGGCAAGAACAGAGCTAATAACCATAGAATAATAGGGCTTTAAAATTGGTTTTTATGGTTATCAAATAGCATCTATCCCCCACCCCCTAATTTTACAAAGATTAGCAGTCCCAGAGAGACATAAAGTGACTTGCTCAGAAGCAGGTAGTGTGATTGTTGATTTTATGTGTCATCTTCACTGGGTCATGGGATATAAAGATATTTGGCTAAATGTTATTTCTGGGTGTGTCCATGAGGATGTTTCCAGATGAGATTAGCATTTAAATTATTTTTTAATTTTTATTATTTCTGAGAGAGAAAGAGAGACAGAGCACGATCAGGGGAGGGGCAGAGAGAGGAAGACACTGAATCCAAAGTAGGTTCCAGGCTCCCAGCTGTCAACACAGAGCCCAATGCAGAGCTCAAACTCAGGAACTGCTCGATCATAACCTGAGTTGATCCAAAGCTCAAGTGACTGAGCCACCCAGGTGCCCTAAGATTAGCATTTGAAAAAGAAGACTGAGTCAGGAGATTGCCCTCCCAAATGTAGGTGGGCATCATTTACTCCTGCTGAGGACCTGAACAGAACCAAAGGCAGAAGAAGGGAGAATTAGCTCTCTCTGCCTGACTGTTGAGCTGGGACATTGGTCTTGTCCTGCCTTTGGACTGGGATTTAGCTCATCAGCACTTCTGGTTCTCAGGCTTTCAGACTTGGACCAGAACTACACCACCAGCCTTTTTCAGGCTCCATCTGGCAAATGGCAGATCGTGGGACTTCTTAGCCTCTGTAATTGTGCAGGCTGATTCCTAATAATAAATATCTTAGCTTTTAGTATATCCTATTGGTTCTGTTTGTCTGGAGAACTCTAAGACAGCTAATTAGGGTAGAGATAGGACTAGAATACAGTTGTGAGTTGACTGCCATTTATCACAGCATGCCTTTCAAAATGCCTGGCATGGTGCCTAATAAGAATTAAATGGTTTTGAATGATGAATGAATACCTAATAGTTTAAGAAAACATTATGACTTTATTTTGCACTAGTAGACAGGACCTGATAGTAGTTGCAAATTTTCATTTTTCCATTACTCTGTAAATGAAAAAAGCTCTCTCCTCTCATAAAAAGAAAGAAAGAAAGAAAGAAAGAAAGAAAGAAAGAAAGAAAGAAAGAAAGGAGGGAAGAAAGAAAGAAAACTAAAGACAAACTGAAACCCAGCATTATCATATGCCTTTCTTTTGCCTTAGGTGTTAATTTACTCATCATAACAGGAATGTAGTCTCTGATAAGTTTTTTATAGGAAACCTTTGTAGTTATGCTCATATATGGCCAGTGCTTTGCCTAAGTGGTAGGAAATTTGACAAACTGACCAAGTTAGTTATAATGACCACATCCTGACACAGCCTTTAGGCACACAAAGTTTATTGACCACATCTGCTAGATCTTTAGGGGTAATAGTTTCAATCAATCTAAGCAACATCTTGTCAGGAACGCAAGGAATAGAGCGATGCTTCTAAACTATACTGTGCATACGAATCACCTGGGAATCTTGTTACAATGCAGATATTATGATTCATAGGTCTGGAGTGGGCTCTGAGATTCAATTTCTACCAAGCTCACATATGCTGCTGAAGCTTCTGGTTTGGGGCTCACACGCAGTAGGGAGAAACTAGCCAGTAGAGTTTGACAATGTGACTCCTGTCTACTTTTCTACTTCTGTCTCAAGCCTTTTTGGTATTTTGTTGATGATCTTTTACACTAATGATAGGGATTCACAACCTGAAGCATTTCAGTAAGACTGAGGACTCTTACTTGTCTTGAGGTTGCCCTTTTCTCCTGTAAGTTATGTAAATATCGGCCTCAGTCTTTTTTTGTCTTTGCATTTATAGATCCAGAGTCATGTCCTATCTCACGCTATGATTATTTTGTGGAGAAATAGCAGAATTTAAGGAAACCCTTTAAAAATATAGACAAGCCAGTCTGTTAGGAAATATGGTTCACTTAAAGACTCCTAGTTTAATTTAGAAATAAAGAAGTGTTATTTGATTTAAAACGTTAATTATTGGGAATACGGGCAGTATCATTGAAAGTTACTCTGGAACGGAAGTTTACATTTCTACTGAAATGACATCTGCATATGTATACACATTTGTAAAGGACAGAGAGAGAAAAAAGAAGAACATTTTAGCCGCAAGGTGGCAGTAAGATATATAAGAAAAAAATGTGATTTCAAATAAATAATGATTTCAGACATATCTCTGAGGAAATGATTGTCAAAATAAATAGCATTTGCTAATTCACTGGTATGCAGAAATGCCTTATCGAAGCTACTTATTTATGGCATCCTGGGATAATCACACTCTAAATCGTAGGCTGTACTAACTGGGCATCTTCGTGGGTCCTCTGTGACCATTTGCAGAGGACAGTTTTCAGTTAAAAAGGCAATTGCATTGTAATATATTTTTTTATATATTTCGGTTTCACTTACCCAGTAGTTCGTATCATAAATTACATACACATATTCCCAAAATGTGGACTCTAGAAGCTCTCACAGGTCATCAACTGCACATGATATACTTAATTTAAACAGCTTTCTTTGTACAAATACAAAGAATGTATTTAATATAATACATGTATTAAAAGTTTTGAAAATGTTTTACCGGTTCACTCTTTGGGACATTGCATCACTTTGTTAAATCTTGAAAATATGCCCATTTTTTGGAGCCTTTTTGTCTTAGTCATAAAGACATATGTATTGTCTACTAAAAATTAAATTGGCTGTGTTTTGAGTACCCCATCAACAGTTCATTGGAAAGCTAAGTTTAAGTTTATATAAGCAGCTCTAATAGAACGGCGGATGAACATTGCAAAAGCTACAAAGGTATCCAGATGAATGGGGCACTCTTTTCCCTTTGGAAAAGGATTGCAAGGGTCATGGTAGAAGATGTTAGGAAGAGTTTTGCAAAGGACAAAGAGACAGATTGAATTATTCAATACCTGTTCCAGTTCTTTGAATAACTTTTCATAAGGTGAAGCCTTGCTCTCTACATATTTAGGACTTGAAAATACCCTCAAATGCCAGCTACAAGCCAAAACTTTCAGCGGCCCCAACTGGGAAAAGGAAAAATGTTCTGGCTGGAGTCATGGGTGGAATTTCTTCTACTTCCTGCCCTTGGCAGGATGCCTGAATGTCATTTGTTTTGGGGCTGGAAACCATCCAGAGTGAGGCTGGGGCCAAAAAGCCAAGGAGTGACACCTGTGCAGGTGTGTCTCTGGCTCTTATTCAGATATCTCCTATGTCAGGCAATCGGGACTGTACTTTTGTTTGTTTTAGACTCCGTTGAATGGCTGGGCAGTGTTACATAAATCATATATCTAAATATGAGTGAGATTCCATTCAAATCAGTGCCCAGAGATGAAGAAGTAGTATTTTTGGAATTTATGAACACTAAAGTCTTCAGGTTTATGCAGTCTGCCATACTAGAGTGCTCTTTCAATTACTCTATTTTGAATAAAAAACCACTGTTGTTTGAAATAACTCCACAGTATCAATCAGTGCTATATTATGGTACTCAAAGTGGTTACCTGACAGAATTAAAAAATAAGGAGAGAAAAACAATTTAACATAGACTTAGTAAGCATTCCAGGGACTGTAATGTCACAGTCGGAAATGACGCTGGAAGTTTCTGTTGATGTGAGCTTAAAACCACTGGCAAGGAGACAGAAGTGCAGAAACCACGGAGGGTTATCGTTCAGTGATGTAATGCTTGATGAAGCAGTGAAGCCATCAAAACTAAAGCTGCAAGCGTGTCTGGGTGGCTCAGTCGGTTAAGCATCTGACTCTTGATTTTGGCTCAGGTCATGATTTCACAGTTTCTGGGATTGAACCCCACATCAGGCTTTGTGCTGACAGCATGGAGCCTGCTTGGGATTGTTTCTTTCCCTCTCTGTCTGCCCATTCCCTGCTCGCACGTGCTCTCTCTCAAAATAAAGAAATAAACTTAAAAAAAAAAAAGCCCAGAGCTGCATTTATATACAAAACATAAAGATGTAAGTACAAAATTGAATTTAATATATGAGGAATCATACTTCTGAGTAAATCTATCATTATCGTTTAGTTTCCTAAATTGTTGCCACATTCGGAAATGGTGACTCTCTTATGGAAAACAAAAATCCGGTGACAAAATTTGTTTTGTCACCCTTAAATTGGCTCCAAAATAATGCAAATTTTGCTATCTTATTTTCTCAATTTAGCTGATGAAGCTAAACGATTAATTTTAAAACTATCCTTGATTAAAACTTGAAATCATTGTAGCAACAGTTCTATCTGCCTACTAGGCCACCATCCTTATGACACCAGTGGGGAACACGTGCACCACATAGTTGGCAAGTGGAGTCTATTGGATCCTTATCTCAGCCTGAGTAAATAATATGTCTTGATCACAGTGAACACCAACTTATGATTTGGAGTGATAGCAGATACTGCTATTGTTTCTAACCAATCATGAATGTACAGTCCATCATTGTAACCAGGGACTAAGGGGACTCATGTCACGGCCAAAGACATCCAGGACTGGGCAAAAAGACATAGTATCTCCTAGATTTTCCATCTATCTTCTTACTTTCAGAAAACAAGTATCATTTAAATGGTAAATGGAATGTTAAAAGTTTAACTAACAATTCATAAGCCATCCTTGTAAGAGCAGGACTATATTCCCGGCTGAAGCCATCACAGAAGTCAGACAAACTCAGAAACTGCCTCTAGGAAGAAGGGATACACAGGGGAATACCACAGACATAGCAACATGGAACTCCAAGAGAGTGTTTTCCTACCAGTGACCAACACAGTGGGGACATCAGAGTTAGATGTAGCTGTCCTAGATGTGGGCCCAATTCATTCCAATGCTAATTCAGATATAATTTAGTAACCTCAAAAATTTAAAATGTATTTTTTTCTAGAATTGCTTAGATACTTCATGATAGGCTTTGGATTGGCTAAACAGAGCTTGATGACAATGGGAATTGTTATTAACCTTGCTTACATGAGGGAGCTACCTCACTACTGCATATGTAGGGTGTGAACATCAGTAGGTTGGAAGCAGATAACTGTCTTGTGTAGCCAGTACTGTTCCCCAGATTGTGGTTTAGGCAAGGAGATGGGAAATCCCATACTATGGGTTTGGGCTGAGGGGATCTCAGGTCATACTGGTGCCACCATGCAATTGGCTCCCTGATGGGAGCCCAAGAAAGAGTAAGGTTACAACTGTAAGCCCTGGAAACACAGAATGAATGGAAAACTGGAAGGGAGGTACTTAATGACAATTAGAGGTCAGAGGCAAGGGGAGAATAAGGAAAGGAAGAGCCTGCCAGGGATGTCACAGTTTCCTTCTTGTATGCTTCATGCTTCTCTGTCTGTTTTTGGGCATCATGTATTTGTTTTATTCCTCAACTTGAGAATATTTCAACATTTGGTGCAGAATTGGGTGCCACCCTTTTATTCTAACACTAATTATGGGAACTCCAACCATCATAACTCTTTTAGTCATGTAGGCCTCCATCATGATACCCAATGCTAAAATCTGAGTTTTTCCCCAAAGCTCATATAACATATTGTCAGGCACACAAAAGGAACTTTGTAATGGAGCTAATTCTCAGCATATAAGGTGCCCGTATATCCAAAGAGAATTGGAAAAAGCAAGCATTAGCTGGGATGACTCTCTATGATGGCAGCCCAGTTGATCTCCAGATAAACTATTCCAGGATGGAAATCCAATAGTTAACATTTACCATGAATTGTATCCTCATAGTCTTTGAGCTCACACAAGCTGCTGCTAAATGAGGAGGGAACGCTTTTATCCATTTGTCTCAAATGGTTATCATTTGTTGTTCATCTTGTGGTGAATCTTGACCCAGGGGCTCATTAGGGGTGAACCTCCTCAATGCCTCTCTCCTGTGTGGCCTCATCTCTAAGCCATCAACAGTTCTGTTTGCCTCAATTGTCCAAAATATATTCAGATTCTGACTACTTTTCACCAGTTCTGCAGACACCATTTTCTTCTGAACCCACCATCACCAATCCCGACTTATTGCCAAAACTCCACCTAAGTTTCCCAACCTCACCTACAGTCTATTTTTCACACAGCTGCAATAGTCAGATCATGCCACTTCTCTGCTTTAAATCGTCCGGTGGCTTTTCATCTCATGCAAGTAAACACAAAGGTTTCAAGGCCATAGCAGAGGCCTAAACATCCTACAATGACAGCTCCCCCCTCCCCATATCCTATCACTGTTTCCTTCCTCATTTTACTCCAGCTACCCTGACATCCTTGTAGTTTCTTTAGTTTCTTCAGTGTGCTCATGGTGCTTCCACCCTGGGCTCTTTTGTTTACTCTCTTGGAATGCTCTCCCTCTCACCCTCATATCTATCCTCATATCTTTCTTCCCTCCTCAGGTATCTGTTCCAATATCACTTTATGGGAGATAACTTCCCTGAGGACCATATTTCAAATAGAAATCTTTGGCTTCTTTCATTCTCCAGCCCCTTTATCAATAGCACTGTCATATTGCATGTTTGTGTTTAGTTGTCCACGGATTTATTGTTAGTTTTCTCTCCACTAGAATGTGAGCTATGATTTTTAAATAGGTCCTTGTCTGTTCTGTTCATGGTTCTGTTTCAGTGCCTGCAGTACTGCCTGGCTAATAGTAGGTCCTCATTAAGAATTTGGTGAATGAGTGAATTAAATGTGGCATGGTCGAGGTAACCACCATCTCCACCATTCCATACCAAGTTACAGAAGTCTATTTTATTATATTACCTGCCTCGCCTTTGTAGGTATTTGAATTTGTGACTCTTGGCTTATGACTTGAAAATAAAAGTCCATTTAGGAACAAGTGAACAAATATTCAGATAATATCCCTTTGAGAAACATAGAAATATCTGCTAATACCATCTACCTGCCATTTTCCACCACCCCCCCCCCACCGCCCCCTCCATCCAGGACAGAAAGTCTGGGTCTCAAGAACAGAGTATTTACTTTCTTGGGAAAGGATAAAAACAGTTCACTAGGTTTAAAGTAATTCCTCTGAGGTAGAAAATGTGATAAATAATGAGTTTATTTATACAATGTTGAATAAATGGATTTTGAATTCAATGGAATTGTACATAATTCAGACATTATCTTTGTTTCAGATCAGAATGATTTTTACTTGACTGTGGCAGTTAATACTTTGTGTCTTTGCCTTACCCCTCACTGAGTAGTTAAAAATATATAAAGACTGAGGGAAAGGAAATTGTTATTTTATTATTATTATTATTCTTTATTCATCTTGAGATTGAAAGAAGAAAGAGACAGTGTGAGTGGGGAAGGAGCAGAGAGAGAGGGAGAGAGAGAGAATCCCAAGCAGGCTCCACACTGTCAGTGCAGAGCCCTATGCGGGACTCAAACTCACGAGCCATAAGATCATGACATGAGCTGGAGTGAAATGCATAACTGACTGAGCCACCCAGGAACCCTGGAAATTATTATTTTAAAGAACTCTTCTGAGCCTGGAAATAAGCTCATGATTATGTGGCTAATTAATCTATGACAAAGGAGGCAAGAATATACAATGGGAAAAAGTTTCTTCAACAAATGATGTTGGGGAAACTGGGCAGCTACATGCAAAAGAATGACACTGGACACTTTCTTATACCATGTACAAAAATAAGCTCAAAATGGATTTAAGACCTAAATGTGAAACCTGAAACCGTAAAATTCCTAGAAGAAAACATAAGCAGTAATCTCTTTGGCATTAGCTGTAGAACCATTTTTCTAGATTTTCCTTTGACAAGGAAAGCAAAAGCAAAATTAAGTTATTAAGACTACACCCAAATAAAAAAGCTTTTGCACAGTGAAGGAGCCACCAATGAAACAAAAAGATATCTTATAAGGGGTTAATATCCAAAAAATATAAAAACCTTATATAACTTAACACGTAAAAAATCGCAGAAGACCTGAACAGACATTTTTTCCAAAGAAGACATCCAGATGGCCAACAGACACATGAGAAGATGCTCAACATCACTCATTATCAGGGAAATGCAAATCAAAACCACAATGATATATCACCTCACAACTGGCAGAATAAAAACCACGCAAAACAATACTTGTTGGCGAGGATGTGGAGGAAGAAGAACCTGTGTGCAAATTAGTGGGAATGAAAGCTGGTGCAGCCGCTGTGGAAGACAGTATGGACACTCCTCAAAAAATTAAAAATAGAATTAACATATGCCCAATAATTCCGCTGCTAGGTGTTGACCCAAAGAAAATGAAAACACTGCTTTGGAAAGATATATTGCATCCCTATGTTTATTGCAGCGTTATTTCCAATAGCCAGGATATGGAAGTAACTCGTGTCCATTCATGGATGAATGGATAAAGAAGATGTGGTATAAATATATAATGGAATATTACTCAGCCATGATAAAGAACTAAATCTTGCTATTTGCAACAACATAGGTGGACCCAAAGGATATAATACTCAGTGAAATAAGTAGGTAGAAGACAAAAAACATATAATTTCACTCATATGTGGAATTTAAGATACAATACAGATGACCAAAGGAAAAAAGGAGATGAACAAATAAAGGAGACTTACTGGATGACTCTTACTATGATGAGTACTGTGCAGTATATAGGATTGTTAAATCAGTGTATTGTGCACCTGAAACTAATATAACACTGGAAATTAATTACACTTGAATTTAGAAAATAAATTTAGGAAATAAACTCTTCTGGCTTTTTTTTTTATATTTAATCAATTTATTGAGGTTTAGTTTACATATAATGAAAGGCATCCATTTTAATTTTCCAGTGTGAGTTTTAATAATTGTACGCATATATGTAATCGTTTGCATTACAATCAAGATTCAGAATGTTTTCAGAACTCTGAAAAGTTTCCTTGTGCCCCTTTGTCCTCCCTTTCCCCCTCACTTTCTTTCCTAGGCAACCACAGATCTGCTTTCTGTTACTATACATTAATTATCTTAGAATTTCAGGTAAAATGGGTCATACAATACATACTGTTTTATGTTTGACTTCTTTTGTTCAGAGTAATGATTTTGAGAATCATCCATGGTTGATGTGTATCAGTGGTTTGTTCCTTTTTATTGTTGAATGGTATTGTTTGAACCTACCTCTTCGCCTATTCATTCCCCTCACAGAGTTGTCAGAGTTGGTGGTGGGGTTTCTAGTTTTGGGCTATAATTCAAACTGCTGTGAACATTTGTGTACTGGTGCTTATGTGGATGTGTTTTAGCTTTTTTGGATAAATACTTAGAAGTAGGGTTCCTGGTTCAACTGGTGATTATATATTTAATTAAAAAAAATTCTGACAATCTTTTGTCTTTTCACAAAGGGAAACTTCCTTGGTAATTTATCTGCTTTTCATTGTGCTCATGTTCTCATAATTAAGTCACTTTTTTGTGTTGGTGGGGGCGGAATGAAGACTCAAATGTGGCTACTGCATTTATTGTCAATAATGCTGGTACAGAAACTCAGAAATGGCATTCAAATAGAGTAAAAGCCCCTCTCCCTAAAACTCTGTGACTGGATGATGTGCTCCTTATGGGGTTGCTGGGAGAGTTAAACGAACCTAGACATAAAATGCCCTTAATACTGGGGACCCTGGGTGACTCAGTGGGTTAAGTGTCCGACTCTTGGTTTCAGCTCAGGTCATGATCTCACATTTTGTGAGTTCGAGCCCCATGTCAGGCTCTGTGCTGACAGTGCAGAGCCTGCTTGGGATTCATTCCCTCTCTCTCTGCCTCTCCCCTGCTCGCTTGCTCGCTTTCCCTGTCTCTCTCTCTCTCTCTCTCTCTCTCTCTCTCTCTCTCTCTCTCTCTCTTTCTCTCTCTCTCTCTCAAACCAAACCAAACCAAAATTTAGAACGTCCTTAATACAGTGCCTGGCACGTAGTTTATGCTCAAAGATGTCAGTTGTGCTTATTACCTGTGTTTATTAACAAATTACGATAGAAGATGTGACTTAAGTGTTGTAGAAGTTAAATGGTTGACTTTGTACTCTACTGTATCTTTCCTGAAAAGCTTACCTCACAACACCTGTAGGAGCTTACTCACTTGCATTATTGGCTAGTAATGTATGTTCATCTACACTAAATACATGAAAGCAAGTTCAGAGGATCAAAATGCAGGGAAAGGCAGAATCCAGTAATGTTGTAAACCACAAAATGAGAAAGTAAAAATAAGAACAGAATCACAGGTGGAAAATTATAATAATTTAAAACTGAATAGGTACTTTAGTGGAGACTTTCCATTTCTAAAATGAGATAATTTCATTAAAGCCTGTAACTACTTTTAACATTTGCTGCATCAACTTTGGTGCTTAACCCTTTTCTCTGATGAAAGGGTCATGCTGGCAGCACAGGGCGAGCTTCACTTTTCTGCCTTTATGTTTAAAAGTGTACTAATCTTTAAGACTCTTTAATCTGTGGGGGGGCATTGTTAAACCCATAGTTGGAGAGAGGAAAAAATATTCAAGTTTATAAAGAAGCTGCAGTTTTAAAGCAAAGAGAAACGCTTCCTGTAACGTATATTTTAATCAGAAGTACAAACCACTTAGTTTTACACGTTAGCAAGTGGTGTTTATTAGCCTATTGCTGACCTCCAAACTCAAGATATCCAAATTACTGTGGGCAAGCTCTGTTCCTAGTCAAAAAGAGTTATCGGGTGCCTCTATTTGAACGCAGCAGAAGACCTTGTATGTAATTAGTTTTCATTTTTGATGAAAAATTAGTAGGAATTAAACAGACTTGATAGAGATAGGTGTAGTGATTCTTTCCAAAGTTAAATTGAATCAAGATCAAAAGGATCGCAGTGGTTAACAGCCTTATTAACTAAGTGCTGCTTGAAAAGGCTGTATTTCTGTAGTGAATGTCACTGAAGATTATCAATTATAAAATGCATACATTCTCTCTCAGCGTTCTCTTGCCATGCAATCTGACTAAATGTGGAGATAGAGAATAGAATCACCACCACTTTGGTCTGTTGGTGAGGGAGGGATTTCTGCCCTAGGGTTGCAGGGGTGGCTGCACAGGTAACACACGACCCTGGACAGATGATATTGACAGCTCTTGGAGTTAGTGCTGTGTCATGAGGAAGCCTGGAGTAGCCGACTGAAGATGAAAGAACACAGACAACGAGGTACAGATGAAAGCCAGCACTAACTGCCAGGTAGTAAATTGTACGTATGCTCACAGGCTGGTGGAAAAGGACATCACCTGTCCTACAGGGAGGGCCTCATGGGGACTGTACCCTGGAACGGACGACCAGAGGCTGTGTGAGGCAGGCTTTGTAGTGTCAAGAGGGTTAGGTGCCTTCTGGTTGCAGTGGGAGAGAGTTTTGGGCTTGTTGGATTGGCAGAGAACTGAACTGCAACTTGCTGCTCAGGGATAAGCAGGAGCTGCCTGGTCCATTTGATCGGCAGGGTTGTTTAGCTAGGGGACCTTTCCAGGGAGCAGAGTGAGGAGGGGAACTTGTGGTTGGGTCTTTGAGTCCCTCCTGATTTCACCAGATATCAAGGCAGCACATAATATTGGATCTTTATTTTAAGCCTTTTACCACACTATCCAACAAATATTTATGTGTGTATGTATGCTATGTATGTATTTATTTATTAATGCTTATTTATTTTTGAGAGAGAGACAGAATGAGTGGGGAAGGGGCAGAGAGAGAAGGAGACACAGAATCCAAAGCAGACTCCAGGCTCCGAGCTGTCAGCATAGAGCCTGACTCGGGGCTCGAACTGATGAGCCATGAGATCATGACCTGAGCCGAAGTCAGACACTTAACCAACTGAGCCACCCAGGTGCCCCTCAACAAATATTTAATAACAGCTACTCAGTGCCTAGAAGCTAGAGTAATTAACAAATAATATATTACCTATGCACTTGAGGAGTTTAAAGTTTTATGGAAAGAGCCAAACATACAAATGGGTAAGTGCTAAATGAGCTATAGTAGGTATATAAATATAGGACCTGAAGACATAGAAGAAAAGTAATCAGTCTTAGCAAGGTAAGAATAGTTTCCCCAGCAAAGTCTTTGTTTACTGTCTCCTTTGTGAACCAGGAAAATTATAGCAGAAGCTTTGCCAGAAGATATTCCCTTTAATATATATATATATATATATATATATATATATATATATATATATATATAATTATAGCTACACACACACACACACACACGTATATATATAGAATCAAGGTTATATTGTGTGTCCATATCTAAATCAGTCCCTGGTTAGAGAAATTAGCTGATTGATTGAGATAAGTCTTCACTCAGCCACTAGCATTGGGGAAGGGGGCCATGAAGCACATGGCTACTCCAAAAAAGTCAATAAAATTATTCAAATTCTAATTTAATTCTTCTTCCACATCTCTTTCCCTTCTTCCTTCTCCTTCTCTTTATTCTTGTCCTCCCTTCTCATGCTCCCTACGTGTCTTCCTCCTCCTTCTTCTTTTGAGATGTGGGGAGATTCATCGTTGGGTGTGCAGTATTAGCTCTTTGCCTCATCTTCCCATGTCTGACTCATCAGTTGAATCCTGTCAAGTCTAGCCCCCCAAATACCGCCAGAGTCTTTCCGCTTCTCTTCATGTCACTGCTAGCACCTTAGTTGAGGCAAGTGGGGCCCTTTGCCTGGGCCCTGCACTCTGGAGAGCTCTGTGTATCGCTATCAACTTATTAAAGTTTACAAGGGTGCCTTTTTTTTTTTTTTTCTGAGAAAGAGAAAGAGAGAGCATGAGGGACGGAGGGGCAGAGAAAGAAAAGGAGAGAGAGAATCTCAAGCAGGCTCCATGCCCAGAGTGGAGCCCAATGTGGGGCTCAATGTCACGACTGTGAGATCTTGACCTGAGCCAAATTCAAGAGTCAGACCCTTAACTGACTGAACCATCTAGGTGCGCCAAGGGTGCCTTTTGAATTGGCTCTGGGGCTTCAGGCAGACACAGCATGATCCTTAACCCTAACCGTCTAATTGTAGTAGCATTGTCCCTTTCCATGGAAATACTTCCCCAGAACTCTCACCCTGTATCCATTAGCCTGTGATGCCCACAGAAAAAAAGCTGTGAAAGCATGTGATGTGTGCTTTTGCCAATGTCACAGATTGAATATATTCCCCTATATGACTATCATCTCGGTTGAAATTTAGAACATTTTCATCACAACAAAAAGAACTCCTGTGCCAGTTAGCAGTCATTCCCTGTTCTCTTCTCCCTTCCCTATCTTTTCCTCGTGCACTAGGCAATCATGCATGCACGTTATTTCCTTATATATTTACCTATTATGGACACTTCATGTAAATGGAGTTATGTAGTATGTGGTCTTTTGTGACCGGGTTCTTTCACTGAATTGCAATGGATTCCTATGAATGCTATATTGTTCCTCAGTAGGACTGAGTGTTCATTACTTTACTTATGAAATAGGACATTACCGAAACACAGGAAAGATATTCAAAAGATATTAAATAGCCCCAAATATGACAAATGTCCATTACACACGGCTAGCTTATTCTTCAGGTCTTATGAAAGTCTGAAGTAATTTTAATTGCCTGTGTGTGTGTGTGTGTGAATGAGATCTGTCTCCCTCACCAGAGTATAGACATCATGAGTGAAGAAACCATGTCTATCTTGCTGCCATTGTACCTCCAGCATAATGGTTCAAAATTTAGCACAGCGATTCAAAGTAGGCACTCAACTTGTGAATAAATGAATAATTAAATGAGTTATTGAAGGATAAAAAGATTGTAGTAGGAGGCAAATACTTATGGGAGCCAATGGTGATGAATTCCACATGGAGATTTCAAGCGTGAGGAAGCTGCGGGGCATCTAGGTGACCATGTCTTCCAGGTGGCTGATAGACTGTACACACAATTGTAAAACTAAGCAATACAGAAGGGCTTTTAGGTAAAGGCAATATTCTCTCCAACCTCAGTGCCTCTCTTCAGAGATAAACATTTAAAAAAATTTTTTTTTAAATTTATTTTTGAGGCAGAGAGCGTTAGCAGGGGAGGGTCAGAGAGAGAGGGAGACACAGAATCTGAAGCAGGCTCCAGGCTCCAAGCTGTCAGCACAGAGCCTGATGTGGGGCTTGAACTCACAGACTGTGAGATCATGACCTGAGCTGAAGTCAGACACTTAACTGACTGAGCCACCCAGGCGCCCCAAGAGATAAACATTTTTAATTGTGGTTAGTTCCTTTAGTGGTTACTGCTATTGTCTGTGTCTTTAAATATGATGCCATTTTACATTTTCTTTATTTATCCACTTCTGCATTGTCTATTGCTATGCTAAATGAGTACATTTGCCCCAAATTTCCATCTTTCTTCCCACCTCCTCCCAATAGTTTTATCTTTAAAAAAATTCTGTCGAGTACACTTGTAAACTTAAATTAGTAGCTTAATATTCTGCTTTCATCCACTATAAACAGTTCCTCTTGGCTCCCCAAAGTTGTAAGATAAGGATGTGTGTGTGTCTGGCCTTCCTTCTGTCTCCATTTTCTAGTTTCTGGATGTTGTACTTTTAGTTTTATGTGGTTAAGATTGATACTATTTACATTCTCCTGACATATGTTCTACTGGCTGTGCAAAGACATGTTACATTTGAATGAATTGGTTTCATGTTTGAGCCATATTGACTGTTTCATTATTATTATCATTCCTAGAGAAACTTCCATTTTTTTCCTGATGGATGAAAGAACATGTGTTGTCTTTACCATATTGCTAATATCTTCTAGCTTCTTGTGTACTCGCTATACTTTTTAAGAATCAATTATTTTTTTCCCATGAAACCACTGATTTCCTGTTTTAAATTGGAGTGGTTGCATAAGCTGTGGCTTTATCCTACAATGGTTTGCTTTTCTAGAGGTTTACAATTCCTTCCTTCCTTTCTTTTTTCTTATACAGGCAAAAACATATTGATACAAGATTCCCTCAAGAGAATGATATTTCAGTTAAAAATGGAATAAATCCTACAGGCATATAAATTATAGAGGTAAAATATTAGACCTCAGAATTTGACTATGGCTTATAGTTAACATTTAATTATATAATAAGTTCCATAAGTATGGATGACTCTATACAACTTAAATGCTTCCAGACATATCAAAAATTGTGTCTCTAATCATAGTGCTTATTATATTACGATCAAAAGAAAAACATGAGCAGAGAATCTTCCTGATGAAATTCCTGCTAGAGTCAAAGAAAGCCATAGCTTAGAGGGGGAATGTAGAACTTAATTTGAGTGCTGTTTTCTGCTGAGATATGAGTAGACAATGTAGGTGATGACCTAATCTTTATCACCTATTAAATATATGAAAATATTTCAAGACAGAAACACAGGTAGTTTGTATACTCTTAGAAGGAAAGTCTAAATAATTAGGTATCAAGAAATAAATTTCTCAGAGTTGATTTCATTTAAGGCAAATAGTATATGCTATAAAGTTTAAATTTATGACATACCCATACACACCTACACACACACGCACACACACACACAGGGGCCTGCATATAAAAGGCCTGATTGGCATTGGGACCAGACTGACATAAGGCACAGTGATGGTGCCAGCATAACCATCCTTATCACATTAATGTGCCCCATTATGTGATGATTAAACCTTTCCATTTATCTAGCTTGCCATAACGTTTGCATTCCAAGCAGAAATGAGGGATACAAATTATGCTTAGGCAAGGGAAAAAGCTCACATTGAAATAATTATGATAACTTACAGTATACAGTGTATAGAAAGTTTGCAAAGTGCTTTTCACATAGCTTTGCTCATCTGCTTTCCATAACAACCCTGAGAAATGCATGTTGCTATATTAGCTTCACTTTATTGCTGACAAAACTGAGGATCAAAAAAAGTTATGTTTTTCAGGGAATTGCTGATAAGAAACAGAGCAGGAGGATTCAAACCCAGGAAATAAGGCCAAGTCTTTTTACTACACCTCAAAATTATCTGTTTATCACCTGTTAATGTTTGTTTTGCAGACTATATCTGCATAATAAAGACACTGGATACTTGTAGGCACCCAAATTACTCAAGGTGTTATTTACACCCCCACCATCCCATCTAAAGGTCAAGGTGTAATCAGGGCAGAAGATCTGAACTTCAATCCTGGCTATTCTCAGGAAAAGTGTTGTGATTAAGGAGAACAACACTGTGTGTGTCCAGCACTCTCTACCTTACCCCCACCTCAGATAAATTCTGGTGAAGATGAATCCAGAAAGCTTTGAGATGGGAAAGAAGTCATAAAATTATTACAGCATATTCCCACTGCTGTGCCTTAGCAGTGTTTATGGGTTGACTGGATGAATTCTTTAATTTCAGTATACACTTTTTGAGCAACTACTATGGGGTCAGTGCAATTCAGAATGTAAACAAAGAAACAACAAAATGATTACAGATTGTGGTCAATAATATGAAGGAAATAGAGAAAGGCAAAATGCTTTTATTATTTATTTATTTGTTGTGTATAATATACTATTTTCTTTTTTGTTATTTTATGTTTAAAAAATGTATTTACTTTTTAAATTCTCATGCGATGAGCATACAGTGTTATATTAGTTTAGGTGCATAATATAGTGATTCAACAATTCTATACATTTCTCAGTGCTCATCATGATAACTATACTCTTAATCTATGTCACCCATTCCCCCACCCCCCACCCCTCTGGCAACTACCAGTTCTCTGTATTTAAGAATCTGTTTTTTCATTTGTTTCTTTTTTCCTTTGTTCCTTTGTTTTGTTTCTTAAATTCCACATAGGAATGAAATCATATGATATTTGTCTATGTTGTTGCAAATGGCAAGATTTCGTTCTTTTTTATGTCTGAGTAATATTCCATTATATATATAAAATATCCCAACTTCTTTATCCATCCATCCACCAATGCACAAAATGCAAAGTAGTTTTAGATGAAGAGGTCAGAAAAGCCTCTCTGGGGAAGTGATATTCAAACAAACCCAGAAGATGGGCTGGAGTCAGTAACCTGACAGCCTGGGGAAGATCATTCTGCAGAAGACACAGAGAGTGCCAAGGCCCTGAGATGGGAAGTGGGTAAGGAGACTCTGTGGGTAAGGAGAGAGTGAGCAAGATGTGAAAGTGGAGAGGGTGGCAGGACCTTCAAGGAGATGTAAGGAGAGTGGATTTTCCCCTAATGCAACAGAAAGCCATTGGTGTGGTTTAAGCAGAGGTGACATGATCTAATTTACATGGAAGAAAAAAGTCAGTATAGGGGGATCTGCTGAGAATGGGTAGAGGGGCCTAGAGCTGAAGCAGAGGGACAGCCAGGATAGTTTCAGCTTGAGGAGACAGCGGTGTAGACTATGATGGCCGTGGAGTTGGAGAGAATTGGATGTTTGTAGAATAAACGAGTGAATCTTTTTTCTTGGGTGTAAAATAATAGACCTAACTTCTACCCTTGGGTGTATAATAATAGCCAACCACTAATAGCTACTGTCAGTCATAGAAGCTTTCTCTAGTTCCTAAAGTCACAGTCCTTACCCAGTTACCTGGGCTTCTTATTCCAACGACAGATTTCTTTCAAATTAGAAAGTAACAGTTACCTTTTTGGAAATGAATACACCAAGTTTACATAAATTCTTTACTGACGAACGATATACCAGTAATAACATGCACAAATCTTAACTGTGCATGTTGAATAATCTTCTCAAAGCAAAGGTATCTGTGTAAAAAGCTCCCGGATCAGGAGATAGAAAGACATTCCCAGCATCTCAGAAACTTCCCTCCGTTCCCTCCAAGTCACTCCTCTCCTGACTTCCCCACCTAACTGCTCACTATCCTTACTTCATCATAGGTTAGCTGTGTCTGTTTTTACCCTTTATTGGAATTGTACAGGATGTGCTTTGTTGTGACTGTCTTCTTTCACTCAGTATGATTCATCCACATTGTTGTTGGCAGTTGTAGTTTATTCTCATTGCTGTATAGTATTCCATTCCCAGCTACACCAATGGAAGAGTCCCATAATTTTTCCATTCTACCTTTTTTTGTTTTTTTTTTATTTTATCATTTTATTTTATTTTTAATTTTTAAAAATTTACATCCAAATTAGTTAGCATATAGTGCAACAATGATTTCAGGAGTCGATGCCTTAGTGCCCCTTACCCATTTAGCCCATCCCCCCTCCCACAAACCCTCCAGTAACCCTCATTTTGTTCTCCATATTTATGAGTCTCTTCTGTTTTGTCCCCTTCCCTGTTTTTATATTATGTTTGTTTCCCTTCCCTTATGTTCATCTGTTTTGTCTCTTAAAGTCCTCATATGAGTGAAGTCATAGGATTTTTGTCTTTCTCTGACTGACTAATTTCACTTAGTATAATACCCTCCAGTTCCATCCACATAGTTGCAAATGGCAAGATTTCATTCTTTTTGATTGCCGAGTAATACTCCATTGTATATACCACATTTTCTTTATATATATATATATATATATATATATATATATATATATATATATATATATATATATACACACATATATATATATATACACACCACATTTTCTTTATCCATTCATCCATCGATGGAAATTTGGGCTCTTTTCATACTTTGGCTGTTGTTGATAGTGCTGCTATAAACATGGGGGTGCAAGTGTCCCTTCGAAATAGCACACCTGTATCCCGTGGATAAATGCCTAGTAGTGCAATGGCTGGGTCGTAGGGTAGTTCTATTTTTTAGTTTTTTGAGGAACCTCCATACTGTTTTCCAGAGTGGCTACACCAGCTTGCATTCCCATCCATTCTACTTTGATGTACATTTGTTCTTTTTTCCATGAGAATAGGATTGAATCATGCTCTGCTGCATGGCAGTGTCTTTGTGATAAACATCCTTATTAATATTTAAGGGAGTTTCCTCAGTTGAAATGAAAAGAAAATTAGAGCTTACTATTTTATATGAACCCTATTTACAAATATTAGTACAATTACCAATGTTAGTACAAATTTACAAATATTAGCACACATTTAATGGCAACATTGATGAAAATTTGTAACTTGTCAGGCACTATGTTAAGTGTTTAAGCATAATATCTCATTTAATCCTTATGATCACTTTATGAGCTATGTGCTAATTCTATCTCCATTTCCCATATGAAGAAATTGAGACTCAGATAATTTGTCTCAAATCAGAGTTTCACCAGAGGAACAGATTTAATAGGATTTATATGTGTATATATGTGTATATCCTGTATAGGTATAGATGGATAGATGATAGATTTACTGCAAAGAATTGGTTTACATGATTTTAAGGGTTGGCCAGGCAATTCTGAAATCTCTGTAGGGCCAGCCATGAGGAAGGGCAGGTTGGACCTTTTGGACGTGGGCCGAAACTGCAATATATAGGCAGAATTTCTCCTTCCTTGGGAAAACCTCAGTTGTGCTGTTAAGGCCTTTCAACTGATTAAATCTGGCTCACCCAGATTATCTAGGATAATCTTCTTTACTAAAGTAAACTGATTATGGACTTTAATGACATCTATAATATACCTTTTAAGCAACCTTGAGATTAGTGCTCGATTTAACAGTCTGACTCAGTTGACATGTAAAACTAGTCATCACAATATTATAACTAAGAAGGCAGCAGGGTTAAGATACAAATCCAAGGCTGTGTGATTTTAAAGTCCAGCTCTTAATTTCTATATCTGTTAAAAAAATTGAGAGCAGAGACTGTTCTAAGATTCAGGGGTGATAATACACTGGGAATAATCCAGGAATGAAAAGAAGACCTATGTGCCTGAAGCACACAGATCTGGGGGAGGGAAGGGATAAAACAGGACTCCAGAGTTTAGAAGGCTTCTGACAGGGTCTCTGACAAATGCTAGCTGTGTGATTTTGGGAACTTACATAAACTCCACTGCTCTCCTTTGTGAAATGGGTAATGGAACCTATTTGCTAAACTTGGTTGACTGAGTTAGTACATGTAAAGTGCTTGGAATGGTGCCTGGCACAGGTAAGTATAGCATAAATGGCAGCCATTAATGTTAGCGGGATTTCAGGAGGGGTAGGGTGGGGCATGGTAAGCTTTTTCTTTAGCAGCCATCCTTGCCTGATCCTTTATAGATTTTAATATATAAGAAAGGAGGAATCACAGTCAATAAGGGAGGCCTGCATAACTCCGTAAGTAATACTGGGAACACTGGCCAGCTCATTCAAAAAAATTAAATAGAGGGACGAACCTTAGGCAGTGTATCATAATAACACCTGGGAGAGTTAAAAGTAAAGATAGCACCAAGAACATAAGAAAGAACACATAGACAAACATTAAACAAGGCATGAAATTACAGAAGAAATGAGAATATATCTGACTATATGACCACGAAGGCATTTAAAATATCTCTGAACTATCATAACCAACATTCAAGAGCAAAGGTCAATCCTGTTTGCTTTAAAGATGACAAGATCCATAGAACAAATTCACACCCCAATATATATATGAGTGAGTTACATGAACATTCAAAAAGTGAAAAAAAATTGGCCAATAGGTTTAATTATAGAGCTAATGGAAATTAAAATATAATTTGAGTGCAATTTTTTTTTGCCTAACAAATTAGTAAAAAAAAATCATTATGCTGATGAGGGTATAGGAAGATAGACACACACACACACACACACACACACACACACACACACACACACACATTCAGTTTGTTTGCAGTGTAAAGTGATACGGCTCTTCTGGTAAGCATTGTCGCAATTTCTAATATATTAGAAAATTTTAAATGTTTCTTACCTAGTAATTTCACTTAGTCTCCAGGGAGGAAATAACTTCTCATTCTGACAAAGTGTAATGTATAAAGTTATTCATCACACCATTTATTTATAATAAAGTAGCATTGTAAAGAGTCTAAATGAACAGTAATAGGGAAGTGTTTATGTCTATCTGATTACTACACAGCTGTTTACAATTATGTCTATGAAGAGAGTGGGAGAAACAAGATGTTGGTCAAAAGGTACAAAGTTTCAATTATACAAGGTGAGTAAATTATCGAGACCTAATATACAGCATGGTGACCATACTTAATAATGCTGTATCGTAGACTTGAAAATATTTCAGGTAGATTTTGAGTCTTCTTATCTCATCCACACAAAATATAGTAACTATGTGAGGTGATGGATATGTTAATTAGCTTTATTGTGGTAATCATTTCACACTGTATATGCATATGCCAAAACTCACTTTGTACACCTTAAATACATATAGTTTTTGTCAATTATATGTTAATAAAATTAGAGAAAATAAAATTATGTCTATGAATAAAAGGGAAATTCTTTGGTTAAGTGAAATATAAAAATAGAATATGTCACGATGATACATATTATATATATCCATAAAAATATTTATATTTGCAGAAAAGTAACCAAAAGTGTTTATTTCTGAGTGGTGGAATTATGGGTAATTAATGTATTTTTTCATTACTTTATTAATTTCTTACACCATAAAGTTTAATTGGAACAAAATTGCACAGAAAAAGGACCTGGTATTTGCCTAAGCTGGGACAGGAAGTCTCAGTGCACCCATTGTGCCTGGCTGTAAAGAATAACTTTGAGCCAGTTCCCAGATGGTCGGTGCATTCTTTTATCTCAGTTATATCATACTTTCAACCAAGAAATGTCCTCTCGTTGTCTGCTTCCCAAACTCCTCCATCATCCTTCTAAGTTCAAGCATTATTTCCTTTTTAGGTATTCCCGGACATTTCTCCACTTTTTCTCTTTAAGAGTTGGGTACATCCTTTCTAATGGTCCCTTAGCACCTGGTACATAGATGAGCATGGCTAGCTTAAAGTCTGGAGACACACAGGCAGTATGTGTAAATATTTATCGATAGCACATTCAAATACACATAAAGTAGTATTTGTTTCCAGATAGGATGGCCATGCTCTATATGAAAATATTTACTACATTCCACTGTAATCGTTATCTTGTTCTTTCTATACCGTGACCCTTTTGAAGGCAATGTGTTTGCCTTTCTTATCTCTTTACTGGAGCCTCCCCTTTTACAGTGGCTAATATGAAGTGGGTCCTCGGTAAATATTCATTGAATGCATGCATTAATTAGTTGGCCTAAAATGTATTTTTTAAAAACAAAATGCTGTTTACTGTCTCTGCTTGGTAGTATTTTCAAAATAGGCTTTGAAATGTTCTAATCATCTCATCTTTTTATCTGGAAGATGTCTAATCTCTTTGGTGTGTCCCTTTAGTTTTGGCTCTGTTGGCTGAACTCATCTCTTTTTGGTCTCTTATAACTGTCTTGGCATGAGAACAGCAAGCAGAATTGAGTGTGTTATTCTAGGTTTGGGTAGGCTGCTCTTCTGTATAAAGGTTTTGCTTCTAAATTTTTGTAGTGATGATTGGCATATGTAAATTAAAGAGCATTGTGCCCTGCTCTCTGCATTCAAAGAACATTCCAAATCCTATTTACTTATGATGGTATTTGTGAGGCTAGGTTATGCCTTTTGGACAACATTTTTAAGCTTTTATCCTAATTTTTCTTTCAAGCTTTGTGGTAGTTGCCATCTATTGCCAGGTAGTTTGCAATTCTGTCTAGACCCTTGTGTATATAATCCTCTAAACAGTTAGTTTTGAGGAGTGTTTGAAGTGGTATAGTAAAAAAGTGGGATATTTTCAAGATTTTTTAAAATTTAAAAACCAAGCCAAAAATTCATTCAACTTTTCTACCTTTTTTCTGTTTTGTCTTGGCCAGAACACACATCTTTTGATCTATAGCATCAAGTGGGTATTTTTTCACCCATCCCCAACCTCATCTCAAATCTTAAATGTGGTTTAAGATTTTGGGTAATGGTGTGGTTTACTGCTAGATCATTATGACTTGGCTTGTGGCATTTTGAACTCATGTCCAATATAATTATGAGGCTTAATATGAATTATGGCTTATGAATATTGAAAACCTCTGGTGATTCCTTGATATTTCGCTCTTCGTTCTGGTATCTAATCCAAAACCCCTAAACATATAGCTACTTTCTTTCAAGACATTTTCTTGTTTAAACTGTGGTGTTTTGTTATTTTTTAGGGGGAAATTTTATGTGGTTGGCATTTAATTTTCAGGGTTTTAATCATTTCTGAATCTTTAGTAAGTATTTAGCAGGGTGTGGTGCTCTTGAGAAAACTGTTGTGTATTTATTTATTTACTTGTCTTTGACTTTTTCGGTAAGCAGTTAACACTTGAGTGGATCAGCACAGCTTAATTTAGACACTAAATTTTCACCAGAAAAACACTTGATATATACTTAGATTTTATAGAATGTACAGTGGAAAAAATAGATTCAGATCCAAATTGTTCCAAATACATGTAAAGGTTTTCTAATAACTGTATGAGGATCAGTTATTAATTTTGAATTAATTGTAATTAATTAAGTTAAATGTAATTAAAAATTAACTAGAATTATATATATAACTTTAAGTTAATTAAAATTAAATAAGATTAAACATTCAGTTCCTCAGTTGCACTAGCCATATTTTAATACCCACATAGGGCTGGTAACTACAGTACTGGATAGGACAAGTTTGGATGGTTTGCTAGAATTTTGAAAAACTCTACCTGTTGTTTTCCTAGCAAGCTTTTAACTTTTATGGTACATTTTTAAAAACTTATTTGGTATGTAATATTACTTTTCCTTTCAAGTAATTTTGAGTCAGAATGATCACAGTCTGGTTCAAGCGGCATTATGTTCTCTGCCTTTATAGTTTCAGAGTCCTCAAGTCGCTGTCTGAAAATGTATTCACTGAGCTGGCATATATTATCAATTGCCCATGAAACTGTACTTATACTAGGGAATGACATTTTCATCTACTGACAAGATGACTAGCTTTGCTCCCAATTTGCAGGCATTTTTGCTTGCATTGTTTGCTTATATATTTTGGTATCAATTGCATACTCAGAATTTGCCAGAAGAATTTAAAGGCCACTGTAGGTAATTTTTATAGATGGCATTTCTCAAGCCTCCAGGCTCCTTGATATATTTGCTTATAATGAATGCATATGTACTGATGGAGATTTAGTGTGAAATTTACTTTGTATGTTTATACCGTTATTCTGTGAAATGAGTCCAATCTACCTGTCATGTTGGTTGTTGACTGAGGGTATTTGTGTGTGTGTGTGTGTGTGTGTGTGTGTGTGTGTCTAAACTTTGCACTCCTTTTAAATTAAAACTATTTCCTTTGATCCAGAGGATTCTAGGTGTCTCTACAATTGAAATCTGTGCGTGGCTTTATTCTAGCAGAATAATTTTAAAGCTTTGTAGATTGTAAAAATACCAAGTTCAGGTTGATAGCCATTAATTTATTCTTTCATTTATCGGACATTTGTGGGGTACACACTGTGTTCAGAATCATGTAATATCTAAGGGAGAATTCATGACCTCTCTCGGCAAGTAATTGATATTTTCACTCACGTGTTCTGTTTTACTGTAGTTTATCTGTTAAAATATTAGCTGTGGGAGCCATAACACTACGTTAGTTAGCCATCCTGGCTGGACAAATCGTCTCTTCTTGTCAGAGTATAAAGCCATATGAAAACGAAAGACAACAAAACAGTGTGTTTGAGCTTTGTTCTTCAGTCTGTCACTAAATCATTCAATGTCCACGGAAAAATCACGTAACCTTTTGTTTCTCAGTTTCCCTATACACAAGGATTTTGGTAAACATCTTATTCACTACTAGCCAATTTTAAGGGTCAATTGAAAGGATCAAATGAACCTGGCCTGTGACTGGTTTGTGTCAGGACAAAGGAAACCTGGTGCAGGAACTTGAGGAGGATGCAGGGTCTACTAGACATGGAGTGATTGGATTTGCAGATGTAATGAGCTGAGAGGTAGGAAAAGGGGAAAGGGTTAGATGCATAAGCCACGTGCAGCATTAGGTGGAGAATAATAGAACTTTTGGATATCCTGTGCCCCTGTGTTTCCCCCTGGCTTCAGTGAGGTGCAAAGAGCATGTTGGCTTTCATTTCCTGGGCTCCCCAGAAAGCCAGAGCTTGAGGCATAAGTTTAAGTTAGAGTGCTTTATTGGGGGGCAAATCCTAGGAAGTAAAAGAAAGAGGTACAGGGTTAGCAAAGCAGGAAGAAGGATGCATTATAAAATTACCCATATGGCAATGGGTGGCTGTTGCTTTATCCCATGGGATCAGTGGAAGAGATGTCTGACCTGTCACAGGACCTTATCTGTCAGCTCTCATCCCTGATTGGTTGAAAGTCACACCGTGAGGTATCTAGCACCTCCTACATTCCTGGGTTATGTATAGATGGATCCTGAGAAAGTCCCGGGCTCTACTATGTATCAGTGCAACGCAATTCAAAGTGTGATCGGTGGATGGCATCCTCATGATAGGTACAGAAATGGAAAGGAAGTGTTTAGAAATTTTTATAGCATTTTGACTGAGGAATTTTATGTCTGTTGAATCTAACAGTAAAACAATTGGGCTTGTTTTTTGTATACTTTTGTTTTTGTTTGTTTTTTTTTTAATTTTTTCAGTTCAATTTTCTAGCAGTTCTTTTGTGTTGTATTTTACAAAGTGTCAGTCAGCAATGAATTGGGGGAAAAATGATTCTTCACCAAAGATAGCTTGAAAATGACTGCCTTAGTTTAAATAGGGAAGCCCTATGTGGGAGGCAAGAGGTGGTATACTGTGCAGGCAAGGGGTGACAGCAGGTCTCACCAGGTGAGGCTAGTCAGACCCCATGAGAGCTGGTCACTGTAGAGGTGTAGAAAAAATGGCCAAAGTCTCCAGAGAAAAGTGAGGCCAGGAGGGTTTAGATATACAGAAAAAGGTGTTGCTACAGTGATCTGGATGATTTAGGACAGTAGTTCTCACATTTTTTTGGTCTTGGGATGCCTTCATAATCTTAAATAGTATTGAAAACCCCAAAGAGCTTTTATTTGTGTGGGTTATTATCTACTAACAGTTACCATATTAGAAATAAAACTGAGAAAACATTTAAAACATCTGTTTATAAATTTACTTAACGTAACAAAATAAATCTACTGCATGTTGACATACGGAAAACAATTTTTAATGATAGTACTGTAATATAAAATATAATATTTAATTGCATTTTCTAAAACAACAATTATTTAAGGGAAATATTCAAGGTGGAATTTTATATTTCATCAAATCTCTTTCGATGTGGCTTAGTAGTAGATAGCTGGGTTCCCATATATTCTTCTGAATTCATGTGTTCTTGTGATATATATTTATCTAGCAGATAATTATTAAACGTTTGCCATGTGTTAGTTGCTATGATAAATGAGGATGATACAGGCCTGAAGACCCCATTGTCTTCCATTTGGATTTTAAAGTTTAGAGGGAAAAGTAAACTAAAAAAAAAAAAAAAATAAGAAATGACAATAAGGTGTGGAAAGTGTCCTAACCTAGGCCATGTTCTGGAGGACTAGTTGAGAATGACTCTTTTTTCATAGCATAAACTGGGTGTGGGGAGTGACAGATTATGTCATAGTTTAGTATAATTGTATTTAAATTTTAAGTAGGTCGAAGGGTCATAATTTTGGCAGAGAATGAGAAATGTTCACATTTCACTAGCCCTAGGCTGATGGAGTGAGGCACAAAGAATTTTGGGAGCAGGAAAGGGCTTAAAAAACAAAAACAAACCAAACTACTGGGAAGAAATGCTGAGGAAGATCATGGAGCAGAGCATAAAAGCAAAGATTAAAGAAAAGACAACAGAAATTATTACATAAAGGAAGTACCAGAGCCGGCCTGGACTTGGGTATGAGGACATTAAAAAGACTTTTAAGAGGCTACAGGGATTTTAAAAACTAGGACAAGACAGACGTTGTGTATAATATATTACCTAGAAAACTGTTAGTTAGAGTGGATATAAAATTGCAGGGTAGGAGAGTCAGGTGTGGAGAAGAGGTGCCCCAGCAAAAGTTAATGTGCTAAAGCAATATGCTTTCAAAGTCAGTTCGTCAAGATTATTGAGAATAATGGGAGATACAGTAGACAACTATAGTTAGAATTTATGGGGTTGTAATAAAATAGAAGAGAAAAAGGAAAGCCAGAACTTTTTGTTATAGCAAAAATGTTGAAGCTTATAAATGTTTGAAAGAATGGAGAGGCGATCTAGCCTGCAGGGTAAAACACATTTTTAGGAAAGAACAAAAGGGATAAGGTAAAAAGAAACAATGACCATTGAAGACTCTGAACTTTGAAATTTATTTTTAATTAAAAAATTCTACTGTTGTAAAAAACTCCCCAAAAGATTAATTTTAAATATTTTCATTATGAAGTAATATATTCTCATTATTACACATTTGGGAAATGTGGGAAAATCAACCATAGTTTCACCATTTAAGTTGAACATTTAATATATTTCCCCCCCCCCCAATGTATGCTTCTTTTGTTTTGACTTTGGTAAGAGGTTGATAAAACCATCTAATTAGGTTTTATTTGATCCTAGGACAAAATTATAAATGCAAATAGATTGTAAAATATTTTTATAAACAAAAGCTATGAGTCAAATGGAGTTATGTATACATCATCATATTTGTGCAAAGCTTTATAGAAACCATTTTAGGTATTCAATCTTGAGTAAGTTTAGCTTATGCTAAGCAAGGAGGTATTTCCTAGTGAGCTGTGGTAGTGTCTTAGTCCTTTGGTTGCTATAACAAAATACTGAGAACTGGGTAAGTTATAAATAACATACATTCCTCACATTTCTGGAAACTAGCAAGTCCAAAATCAAGGTGCCAGCACGTTCAAGTGAGGGCCCTGTTCCTTGTTCATTGCCTATTGCTGTGTCCTCACATGGTAGAAGGGTGCTATCTAAGGCCTCTTTTATAAGGATATTGATCTCATTCATGAAGGCATGGCCCTCATGACCTAAATGCCTCCCAAAGGTCCCACCTCCTAAGACCATCACCTTGGGCATTAGGATTTCAACATGTGAATTTTGAAAGACACAAACACTCAAGACTATAGCAGGTAGTGTGTGTGGAGTAGGTTTAATGTCAGGAGTTTCTTTCAGCAGAGTTCATGGGAACTTTATGGAAAATCAACAGTGTTTTATATACTCTCCTTTTATCCTTTCTGTTTGATAACAGCTTTTTGATCTATGCTTCCAGAGAAAGAAAGGACAGATCAAAAGTTCATCAACTCTCTGATTGTAGTATAAAGAACTGATTCTGGTTGGGATAGGAATCAACTCGAAGCTCTGATTTCTTATTTCAAGAGATCTTTTTATTTTAAAATCGTCACATGCACATCTGTCCACCCTCCACACCTCTGTTTTCCCTGGAGAGAACTAGATTCACTTAATCATATCATATCCACTTTTTAATGTTTTTCTGACCTTAGGGTATTTCCACCTCAGGGGAAGTGTACGTTTTTCTCAGAATTCTCATTTTAATTCCCAGGGATATGCATACCATAAGATCTGAATTCAGTGTGAAAGGAGTTATAATGTGTGTATATTTAGCACAGCATCTGGATGGGCAGGAACACGATAAAATATTAAATGAATGGGTAAGAGTTTTAGTATTCTCTTTTGAAAAATACTGTTCCCAAATAAATGTCAAATGGATTTTGTAGAATTTTTCCTTTCAGCTTGGATTCTGGACTTTGTGTCTGACCTTATTCCAGCCTAAATTTCTAACAGGGTTTCTCAAACCCTAACATTAAACCCTAGCATTAAAATCACCTGGGACACTTGTTGAACATACAGATGCTTGGGCCATCCTCCATAGATATTCACTAGGTGGGGTCTAGCCATCTGTATTTTTAGCAAGTGCTTGGAGTGTTTGTGGTCACAGGATGACACTTTGTAAGTCACTGTTAAAAGCTCAGGAAGACTGAGGCAGATCCAACTTAAATCTGTATTTTTCTTAACATTTTTCTTAGTATCTATGTCAGGCAGATATTCTAGATGGCTGCTTTTAGGAGATGGTCTTCTGGTAGTCTTTAATCATAAGTCTGGAATGAGTTCTAGAAGATTGTCTTGTCTTAGCGACATATGCAGAAATTAGCAGCTTGTCGTATATTTTCTTGCCATGAGTAAATCTCCATGACATCAGATCTTACCTGATTAAACAATTGACCATTGTTTTAGAAATGAAATTCCTAAAAAAAATTAAAAATTAAACATCAAAATGAAATACCTTAGCAACATTTCATTTATCATGCCCTCATAGAGGAAGGATTAGTCAATTCTTTTTTTTTTCAACGTTTTTTATTTATTTTTGGGACAGAGAGAGACAGAGCATGAACAGGGGAGGGGCAGAGAGAGAGGGAGACACAGAATCGGAAACAGGCTCCAGGCTCCGAGCCATCAGCCCAGAGCCTGACGCGGGGCTCGAACTCACGGACCGCGAGATCGTGACCTGGCTGAAGTCGGACGCTTAACCGACTGCGCCACCCAGGCGCCCCTAGTCAATTCTTTAAAAGAAACTGCCTTTGGCTGGCTGAGAAAAGATTGATACACCTTTGACAGTTAATTCAATGCTCCTTCTTTCAGAATCTGTGATTTTTACCTGTAGTTTCTCTTGGAGTCACTTCACTGAGCAAGTGGGGGTGTCATGGTTGCATTTGCTTCCTGTGTTCTCTGAGTCTTACTGTGACTCCCTGATCTGAGTTCCTAGATGTTCCCTATCCTAAGTAGCTGTCAAGCCAGCTTCCCTTCTGTGGCATCATACTATTAGATGGTGTTAAGAAGTATGTGGCTGGAAGGGGAATGAGGATATTCAGTCTGGCTGCTGAATTGCCCTTTGCAGCATATATCACTTTACCACCGAGTGATCAAGATCCCCTCTGTGACTTTTGCATTAAGATAGAAAAGAGTAAAGAGCATCTTAAAAAAATATTAATGTTATTTAGGACCTGGTAAATAAATATATTCTTTTACATGAAACTGCAATAAGAAAATTTTGAACTTCAACTCCCCAACCAACCAACCAACCAACCAAGCTAACTCCCCAATAACTAAACTTTGTGTCTGACCTTATTCCAGCCTAAATTTCTAACAGGGTTTCTCAAACCCTACCATTAATCATGGCATATTTATAAGCATGCCAATAGTGATTACTGTGTACGTGAGAGTTTTAAGTTATTATTTTAGTTACTATTATTATCCAGAGATCTAAATGTGTTAATAAGCCTCACTGTATTGCCTTTAACTCTAGGACTCAGTTGGTGGAGGAGAGAGGGGGCCATTAGCATCTCTCCTAGTTTGTCTCCACATCTTCATTCCCACACTCCCTCTTGTCAAGTGACATCTTCATTGGAGAATATGGGAGCAGGAATTGGACATATATTTCTGGGGCTCTTCTATTCTTTTCCTTAAGAGCCGGTTGCTGGTGAAAACTACATGTTCTGGCCAGCATCTTTAGGCTAAGTTTTCAGTGGCCCATCTCTGCAAATGAGGTCTGTGATTACCTAGTACTGCTCATGTTGGGATGTCACAGTGCTGGGTGTCATACTGAAAAACCTACTGATGCTGAATATGTGAGCCATATTCTCCAACTTAGTCTGTGGTAGACATGAAGATAGATGTGCTCCCCAGAGCCCCAGTCAAGGAAGGATTTGCTGTCCAGCTGGGAGAGGGTGGTTGGCAGAATACCTCCAGCTGCCTGTTCTTTTCCGATCTTCCTTGGCTGCAAAGAGCTGGATGCCTTGCTCAGTCATGCCCTTCCCAAGGCAGCCCACACTGGATGAGTCAGGAGAGGGCTTAGAGGCTCAGACATTTTGACTCACTATGGGATGACTATCATGGATGATGCTTACTCCAGAGCTTCCTGCCAGGATGGGCAAGTCTTTTCTGGGGTCTGTTTCACCTGTGACTTTTTCCTGTGCTCAATCTTGCTTCTTCTCCTTCCTTTGACCCTTTGATTTGAACTCAAACTCTGTTTCAGTGTCTGCATTTGGAGAACCCAACTTGTGACATGGCTTCTTTTGGTTATATAGGTTTTAAACATATTTCTCCCTTAAGTTTTGGTTGGCTTGGCTGATTGAGAACCCAAGTAGGGAAACAGTGGTGCCATTTCTGAGCTCCCTTAGCATCCAACAGTGGAAATAACTCAGTTGAGATGAGGAAAACTTTTATTCCAATCTCTGTGTAGCTCAGAGGAGCAGAAATATCTATATTTTGACATCAGGTGGCAGTGAGTGGAGTTTCCTAGAGTAAGTAGGCACTACGGGTGTGCCATCAAAGGTTAATATATTTTCTCTTATTTTTTTTCTCACTCATATAAATAAAAACATGATTTCTTGTATTGATCTATGTAAAACACTGAAAGAGCCTTATTTTCAGGGAGAAGTAAAATATGGTTTATAGTTACATGGGCTTCCTAAGAGAGCAGACAGATATTCCAGATTATCAAAAAAGAGTTAAATAATCCCAATTTCTATTGAATATACATATGCATTTTTGGCCTAAAGCATAATTGCTAACATTCTGATTTCTTATAGAACATTCGGTGAATGATCAAAATGATACCAAACACATTTTTGTAAAGAATCCCCACCTCATACCTAGGTAGCTCTGATCTAGTAATTGTGAAAAATTAACAGCAGCTTCTGTTGAGAACAGAATACATAAAACATGACCCTGTAATGCAGAACTACTGTTTTAATGGTGATGTTACCAAAAGGAGCTATTTCACACAAGATTTTTTTTAGAATGTAGCATGTATTCTTTTGCCAATTAAAGCTGTGATTATATTGGGGCGCCTGGGTGGCTCAGTCGGTTAAGCGTCCGACTTCGGCTCAGGTCATGATCTCGTGGTCCGTGGGTTCGAGCCCCGCGCCGGGCTCTGTGCTGACAGCTCAGAGCCTGGAGCCTGTTTCAGATTCTGTGTCTCCCTCTCTCTCTGACCCTCCCCCGTTCATGCTCTGTCTCTCCCTGTCTCAAGGATAAATAAACGTTGGAAAAAAAAATTTTAAGCTGTGATTATAATGAGATATTCCATCAAGGGAATGGGAACAAAAAGTTTTATGTGGAAGGTCCACCTTTAGGAAGGATTCACTTGGGAAAACTGGGGAGAAATAAAATACATGTTCAATAAGACAGATCAGCTAATTTTAACCCTGGAACTCAAAAGGATGACAGATGACATAATCAGCATTCAAATTGTTTTTAATGTTTTATTTTCTTTTTTGAGAGATAGAGCGTGAGCAGGGGAGGGGCAGAGAGAGAGGGAGACATCAAATCAGAAGCAGGCTCCAGGCTCTGAGCTGTCAGCACTGAACCCGATGGGGCTCCAACCCACGAACACAACATCATGACCTGAACTGAAGTCAGACCCTCAACTGACTGAGCCACTCAGGTGCCCTGATATAATCAGCATTCACATTCAGCTAGGTTTTTGAGTTTGACTTAAATCAGTGGTTCTCAACCTTATGAGAATATGAAAATAGGTCCTAATTAAATAAACAGAGAAAGGGAAAATAGGCTTTACTTAAAAACCAGACTGCAGTGTTTCCCAAAGAACATAAATGCACCATGTTTAGAACAGAGCAATGACTAGGCCACGCCTTAACCACAAAAAATGATTAATACTCCCTTCTCATTTTTAACAACTTTGCCTTCTGAGTGATTTTGATTCTTTAACAATGAGAGCTCCGCTCTGATCTTTCTGCCTCTTGGATAAAGATAACAGAGATATTCAATCACTGACTTTCCCTGTTTCTTGATGTCATCTAATCCAGGACTGTCTTTTACTTTCCTCAGCTTTTTAAAAAAATCACCCGGTTGAAGCTCTCCTAAACCCCTCTTTACTGAAAAGCTCCCAAAATTCTCTTAGGGTCTCCGATGTTGCAGCAAACTAAGTACACCTAACTTTTCGTGACTCCAGGTGTTTTCTTGGCCATCTTTGTTTGATGGGCTTTAATACTTACCTGCATTAAAGTCACCTGGAGAGCGTTGAAAACTCTTGATACTCAGGCTGTACTCCCGACCAATTAAATGAGAATTCCTGGGGTTTAGGGATGGGCAGAAGAATTTTGAAAAGCTTCTCAAATGATTTCAATGTGCAGCCAAGGTTGAGAACGACCGGTTTAAATGATTCTATTGAAGGTGGAGAATGCACCACATAATAGCTGGAAGTTACTTGCAGCCCTGTGATTTCAACTCTGATATTGTTTTCCATTGGCTCTGCTTGTTGATGCCTGTGAAGTTGTCTTAATCTATTGAAGGGAAGGAGCTTGGTGAGCTGGAAGAAATGCCTTCTTGATGATATTCATGATTAGCCTGGAAGAAGGTAAAGAAAGATATTGACAACATTCATATTTAGTTCTTGGAGTGAAATCAAATGAGGTTATTTGAAAATCTCTTTCAGTATGACTGAAATAGCAAGAGGTCTATATTCTCTTTTCACATTACCCTGCGGACCATCTAGATAATGTTTTGATTTAACTATTGCTTCCTTTAATCTGTTCTTTTAGAACTGATGGTTAAACATTTAAATATGTTTGTTTCTAAGTATTTCCGTTAACAATGTAAATTAATTTCTCCTGCAGGGCAATAGTAATTATGCCATAGAGGCTTAAGGAGAAGCATCTGAAACATTTATATTAATACTCTGTAATATAATGCTTAATTAACTCGTGCTTGCCATGTGTGGGATTTAATGTAGTGGAGAAGAGTTGGTGACAGAGGCAGAAAAACAAAACAATCAATTCTATAGAATAGGCCTCCAGCTATAACATTAAGATAAAACCAGACAAACTTTTTCCTTTTTAGTCTTGTTTAAGGCTCAAGGAACATGCTTGTTTCTGGTTTATTGGACTATTCTCCACATAGAGCTGAGTTGAGCAACTTTATAGACATGGCCTTTCTTGATTAGGTAGTTCAGATTTTGAGTACATAATGCCGAATATTTGATATTTGCCCCCAAACAATTCAGCCTGTGTAAGGAGGCAGAATGACACCTGCAGCTATCCAACGATATTTATACCTCACCTGGAAATGGAGAGGACGTGCTGGCTCAAGTCACAGAATCAACGCTTTTTCCAACATTAGTGCAATAGTCGAGTGACTGGTGCAAGAGGCGAGGAGGCCATCTTTGCTTATCATTTTATTCCAACAAGTAGAATTTATCTTTCATACCTCTGAGATTCAAAATAACCCAGATTTAGCTTTGCTCCTTGAGGATTGGCTTGAACTGAGGATCAGTTGGTACGTTTATGTGTGCCTTTGGATTGCTAACAGGTGTTGTGATGTAGTTAAGCTGGACTCTGACTGATTTAGACCTTTGTTTCATATAAGATTCCTACCTGTGTTTCTCTCCATTGTCATCGTGTCTGAGAGTCTTAAGCCATGCTGCCTCTAATTTCATGAGTCTGTGCACAGATGACCATGGCTGGATATAAGTGGTTGAGGAATGTAATGAAATGAACCCATAAACAACTTGACACATATTGCAAACTTGGTTAGCTGTTTAAACAAATGCTTGGGGGCGCCTGGGTGGCTCAGTCGGTTGAGCATCCGACTTCGGCTCAGGTCATGATCTCATGGTTCGTGAGTTCAAGCCCCGCGTCGGGCTCTGTGCTGACAGCTCAGAGCCTGGAGCCTGTTTCAGATTCTGTGTCCCCCCTCGCTCTCCGCCCACCCCTGCTTGTGCTCTGTCTCTCTCTGTCTTTCAAAAATGAACAAACATAAAACAAAATTTTTTAAACAAATGCTTGTAAGGAGTACTACTTTTTTATAGCCAGATTGGGTGCTCATTTATTTTTGTCTTTTGTTCTCGTGTGTCTGTGGAAAGTGTCATTGACAAGGCACATACCTGAGACCATGTACTTTAATGTTCACTATCTTCCCTTTTTTATTGATTCATCTCCAAGAATCTAGGCTCTCAGAATTAGGTTCTTGGGGTGCCTGAGTGGCTCAGTTGGTTAAGCATCCGACTTTGACTCAGGTCATGATCTCACAGTTAGTGAGTTCGAGCCCCGCGTCGTGCTCTGTGCTGCCAGCTTGGAGCCTGAAGCCTGCTTGGGATTCTGTGTCTCCCTCTCTCTCTGTCCCTCCCCCGCTCGTGCTCTCTCTCTGTGTCTCTCAAAAGTGAATAAACGTTAAAAAAAACAAAATTAAGTTCTTGATGTGTAGGTATCAAAATTGCCAAAGAGAGCCAGAAACTCTGGGAAGCGAGGCTGGGACTGCCAGCCTGGTAGCCTAAGCCTGTTTAAGGGGGTGAGGATGAGAAGCCATTTCAGTGGTTCTCAGCCCTGGCATATCACAATCTCCTGGGCACTGTTACAGATTACTACCGCCGTGATCATCCACAGAGAATTTGAGTTAATAAGTCAGGGATAGGGCTGTGACTGAGGACTGTAGAGGTTTTGGGCTCCGGTGTAGCAGCTCCTGGATTCAGGACTGGGAGAAGCCAGCATCTCCAGTCTACAGCAGACATAAACTCCTCAGTAAGTCCGCATGCTAAAGTGGGAAGGTTGTTGACCTGAATGTCCAGGAAACTTGATTTTTAAACTAGCATGACCAGTAATAAGGATTGCTACTCCAGGCTATTCTCTCTGACCTTTAGTTTCCTTGTATATAAAGTTAGGAAGTTTAATTATGGACTGTTTCAGAGTTGAGTCCCATTGAAAAATAAAATAACCTTTACATATTTCTAACATACATACTAGCCTCCCACCCCTCAGATAATTTAGTATGTTTGAACAGAAGTGTTACCAGTGCTAAATTAACCTAGAAGGTTTAAAATAATTTAATTTTAATTTATAATCAATATTTAAATAAGTTCTAACTTTGGCAGAATTAGTTAGCTATCTAGAGGCGAGGTATGAATTCTTGAATTTTATCTATTCCCAAAATAGTGGGAGTTAAAATAAATGATCACATAATCCAAATGACTGTTCCATGAGGTGGGGTATGGGATATTACAGTGACAGTTTTTGCAATTATAGGTATTCAATTACAGATGATTTTTAAAGTTGGTTTCTTTTTCAGCATCTGAACATACTTTATTTTAAGAGGTTTGGAGGAGGGTGCTATTTAGACCATTATATTAGCGCTCATTTGCATGAGATTTATTTATTTTTATTTTTTAGCAATGTCTTTAAAAACAGAGAAGAAGCAATTTGACCTTTATTTTGGAGAAGGATGGGGGTGGGGGTGGTGAGTATAATTCTGCTTTTCCTTGTCAAATAGAAGAAAAAAACTTTAAAAATAACCTACCAATTTTCAACTGTTATATTTTAAGCCACAGGAACTTGTGAGTTTTCTTTCATCTTGGTTCTATCACATAACCAGAAAAATTACACAGCATATCCCCAAAAAGAGGTCTAGCTGGGAAGCAATTCAAACAAAAATATATTATAGAAATGTGGTTGTTCAGTGTATCATTTTAACAGTTATTCATCTTTGCCCCTCAATCTACACTTTTCTCTCTCCTCTCCTTACTTTATCTTTTACGTGTCTGTGTTTTTCCATGAATGTGTGTGGGCAGCTAGAGTAATCATGAAACAATGATACCCAAGGATGAATGTTCAAGGAATTTATTGGACTTAAGTGCTACTAGGTAGTATCTATGATACCTCTGCAGATAGAAAGCATTTGATTTTATTCTCTTCCCTCCCCTTTTGGTTAGCATCCCTGGAAGGAAAGCTAACTGTGTTCAGGATTAAAAAGACTTTAATACTGGACAATAATAACAATTTGTCTTCTAGAAGGTGAACAGTGTTCATTCAGGTCAACCATCATTAGAGCACACGTTTTACTACTTGCTTTCTTGGAGGACCATATTTCCAATGAAAAAAAATGGCATTCATTTGGCACATCATATAATAGGACAGAGTATTTAAATCTGGATTGTATTTGAAGATTAGGAAATGTAGTACTTTAGCACATCAGTTATTTATTACTGTGTAAGAAACCACCCAAAACAACAGTCAGTTTTTTCCCTCTTGTGTGTAAATAATTTGGGCTGGGCTCAGCTGGGTGGTCCTTCTGCTGATCTCTCTGGGGTTCACTCATGTGACTATAGTCTGCCTCTCAACCAGGACTGGATAGTGTAAGAGGGCCTCTGACATGTCTGGCAGTTGACATTGGCTACTGGTTGTCGTCTAGCGGTTTTAGTTGAGACAACTCATGTCTGCCGCACATTGTCTCTTACCTTCTAATTGACTATACTGGGCGTCTTCATGGCAATCTCAGGGCAGCATTCCAAGAGGGCAAGAAGAGTAGTTGCAAATTCTCTTGTTGTATAGGATTTGGAGCTCCGCTAACAGTTGGCCTGCCCACATTCATGGGTTGGGGAAGATAAACTCCATCTCTAGTGGGGAGGAGCAACAATGTCACATTACAAAGGGATATGCAGATAGGAGTTTGAGGAATTTTTGCAGTCATCTTTGCATACTGGAAAGATTTGCCCTCTGGAAATGATACTTTACATCTCTTCTACATGAAAATATGCTCACCCCTCCCACAAAAGTCTTATATTCATATGGAATCATCCTTGAAGTCCAGGGTCAGAGCCACATGTGGATGAGGTTGTTTTGGTTCAGCTTCTTGGTTATGACTCTTCTTCAGAAAACTTTAATAAGAGGGCAGATAATTTTTTACTCTACACACAACATACAATGGTGAGACTGGACAAAGATAGCTGCAAATAGACATTTGTATTCAGAAGGGAAGAATGGGAACTCATAGCAGTCACCTGCCCATGGAAATTCTGAAATCTAAACAGGCACATGTTGCTAGGTTTCTGTATTCTGGGATCTGAGAATATTCCTCGATTAGAGACTAGTTCAACCAGATTGAACTAGTCCATTGAATTGATTCCCTAGTCCATTGTTCTCAGCTCTTGACTCAATCCTCTGAGATCTTTCCTTTTCTATAAAAAAAATGGCCTGTGTTTGTAGGTGAGTTATTTCCCCAGACTGATTCTTGTTCATAGAAAGCCTGAGGTCCATTAGTCTCCTTTCATTTTGAATTATACAGTTCCTTTTTGTATAAACTAAGGCTGCTTTTGCTAGTATGGCTGTCTGAAAAAATTTGTGCATTTCCTATGAATCTAATCAGTGCATACCACATGCCCTAAAAACCACATGATAATTTTTTTCCAGACAGATCTCTGTTTTTGTGTGTCAGCATGTTTGGGGACAGTATCCTTAATATTCTCTTTAAAGTTCTTTGTCTGAGAGAGCTATTAGGTTCCAGTTTAGATATTTTTGAGGTTCTAAAAAGAGTTTTATATCCATACCCTTGATTTGATCTTTGCTTGAAGTTATTTCTTAATTTGGAAATCTTTTGCTGGTTTGAGAGACTAGGATAAGAAAAGCATTTATTTTCCCACTTAGCAACTTTCTTTAAATTCTGCTTACAAACAACAATTTCCTCCTTTCATTTTTTTCTTTTTCTCCATTAACTTGTCATGTATAGTTAGAGATACCCAATATTATGACTTCCAACACCCTAACTAGATATCTTTTTAGATAGATCAGTAAGTTTATTGGGTATATTTTCTAACTTTCATGTTATTATGTTTTTTACCATGCCATATTATGATATTTAAAAAAAAAATTTTAACATTTATTCATTTTTGAGAGACAGAGTGTGAGTGAGCTGAAGTTGGACACTTAACCAACTGAGCCATCCAGGCACCCCCATAGTATAGTATTATGACCTTTATGGTTTGCCACTATATAACAAGGGCCACTCTCTTTCCAGCCTCTGACAGTATCTTCCTCACCACTTTCAGGGCTCCATTAACAATTTCTTCATTACTTTGTATAGATGGTGTGTACTCTCTGGTCCTAAAGCCAATGCTAAATGTTCTAGGTTTTATTGCAGCACTTCCCTTCAACTACCAATTATGTACCAGTTTTCTATTGTTGGAAAACAAACCACTCCAAAACTTAGTGGCATAACACAATAAGCATTTATGTGGCCATGATTGTGCAGGTAAACAATTTGGGCTGGATACAATGGAATGGCTCTTTTTCTTGTCTTACCTGGAGTCACTTATGTTGCTTCAATTGACTGGCAGCTTGGCTGGGGCTGGATGGTGTGAGATGGCCCTACTCATGTATGTTGAGTTGTTGATTGGTTGTTGGCTGGTTGACTTGAAGCAGCTTCAGCCAGGACAACTTAGTCACATGATCTTTCATGACCCTAGAGTCTGGATTTCTTCCTATGGCAATTTCACTGCAACACTCCAAGAGGACAGGAACAGTTCCCAAAAGGTTTTTTAAGCCCTAGACTTGGAAGTCACAACCATTATTTCCACCACATTCTTTTGGTCTCTGCAAAAGACAAGGACAGCTCAGATTCAAAATATGGTAGAAAATTCTCTACCTCTTGATGGAAGAAAGTACAAAGTCACATTGCAAAGGCATAATATGCATATAAGGATGGAAGGCATTTTTGTGGCTTTTTTTGTAAACAATCTACCATAAACACTTAAGGGGATATTTACTCTTAAATTAACTAAAATTCTACAGAATATTCCACTCTTTTTGATAACTGCGGAGAGAAGATGGTATTACCATATACACATGAAAAATGGAATATTGTGTTCCTGTGGAAGATGAAATATGGAGATATGTGATTCTCAACAGAATAAAAACTGGGCTGGAAACAAATAAATATGTATCTTAATGTCCATTTATAAACACCAGAAATTTATGAAAAAGTATCTCTATTTTTTCCCTAAAGTTAGGAGTCTCCATCTCTTCTCTGAGTACATAACTGTTATTTTCTTTCTTCTTAATAGCTTAAGAAGATACAGTTTTTTCCTTTTCATCCCTTGGTCTAGTTCTCCATGAAGCTAGACAAGCTTCTTCTAGAGTTTTAGTATAAGTTTACAATTTACTTTTTATTATTATTAAATTTTTCATTTTAATTCCAGCATAGTTAACATGCAGTGTTACATTAATTTCAGGTATACAATATAGCGCTTCAACAATTTTATACGTTGTTCAGTGCTTATCATGATAAATGTTCTCTTTAATTCCTATTTTTCTGTAATTACCTGATTCACCCATCCCCCCACTCACCTCCCCTTACCATTTACTTTGAATAATTGAACATCGAAAACATCTTCCGTGACATTTTGAAATAAGGAGGTGTGTTTTGCCACTTATTACGTGATTTATTTTTGTTAGTCACTCTTGGAAAACACCAATTGACATTTGTTTATTGAGGTTCCGTGGGACAACTAATTTACTGGTTTAATGATAACACTGTTTTCAGAGTTAGAGGCGGAAAAAACAAACACCATTGAGAAAGTCTTTTTATTTTGGATACACTACACACGTATATGCCCTGTTCAGCATGAACAAAAGGTTATGCTTTTAAAACAGGGGTTTCAAGGAGACTAGATTGGAGATAAGGAGAGCTTGCAAACAAACTACAGTTTCATAAGAGGCTGAAATGAGGAAAAAAGAGAGAAGGGCTAAGTGAAATTGAAAACTGTGTGGTAACAGGAAGTGGGAAAGATTTTAAATATGCTTTGATGGTAATTTCATTGAAGTGAGAGGCAGAGATGGGGGGACAAGTAAATTTTATTTATCCTTTGCAATAATACACATGCTTTAAAAACACTCTCTGTTTTGAAGATAATTAAAGGAATTACTGTTCAAGTAAATAGCTAATGTTAGTTTATACTAACTAGCCTTGTCTCTGTTAGTCTCTGTACCCAAAAAGCCTTTAAGTTGGCATCAGAAAGTCAGTACATTATGTTTGAGATGAGAAACTGAAAAGTCAGCTGCCGTCTTTACCTAGAATATAAGACCCTTAATCTTTCATTTTATAACCTTGCAGTTTTTTTTTTTTTTAATTTTTTTTCAACGTTTTTAATTTATTTTTGGGACAGAGAGAGACAGAGCATGAACGGGGGAGGGGCAGAGAGAGAGGGAGACACAGAATCGGAAACAGGCTCCAGGCTCCGAGCCATCAGCCCAGAGCCTGACGCGGGGCTCGAACTCACGGACCGCGAGATTGTGACCTGGCTGAAGTCGGACGCTTAACCGACTGCGCCACCCAGGCGCCCCAACCTTGCAGTTTTTAAGAAAAGTATTTAAGAAAGATGAAAAACTGGAAAACTTTATAAAATTTAACTTTCCAGCACAAGTAACATTAAGTCATTGTTGCAGTCCTAGAAATGGTTTATTTGGAATCATTTATTATGTTTGATGAACTCAATGAAAATCCTGAAAGGAGCACCCTTTTTATTTCCTTGCTGTTCCATAATGATATTTACTGTTTGCACAGTGATCATTCAATTTCCAGAGATGCTCACCACCTTCTCCTGCTGATTAAATTCCTGTTTGGTTTCACTGCCAAGTCTGTTGGATTAAATTAACAAGTTCTGTTTGCTTTAGTGGGAATGACCTGCACCAACCTTCAGCTTGTACAAAATAATAATCTCTTCAATGATATATTGATTCAGTGCTCTTTATCTTCTTCTAAAGAAATGTGCAGTGAAAATGTTATCTTCAGCTCGCTGGAATTTGCAGGCCCACGTCACTTATTTTAATATATTGGAGACCTTGATCTTCCACATCTAATAACTCCTTTCTCTTTGCTGTTTTTAATGATTCCTGTTCTTCTAAAGGATCACCAAATCTTGATTACTCTAAGGAAAGACTTTCACATGATCTTTTAGTCTATAAAATGTCCCACTCTTGAAAATTATCTATATCAAAGGGCCAATTAAAGAAGATTAAAACCTTTCTTTTTTAAAAGTAAATCCAATTTTTATTGAGTTGCTTTCTTCTATCCCTCTTTTATTTGCTTTATAGCTAACAGCTAAGAGGTATTGAGAAGTTTTTGAAGAAAAGTGAATTAAAATTTTTGGTATAAAAAGGTTTGAAAGTATAACAAGATTTTATAAATTTTATATGGAGCCTAGTTCATTGCAAGCATTATAAAAAGCAATAGAAACTTAAAATGAAGATGAATTTCCGTGAAAAAAGGAACAGCCAGGGTATAATTATTGAATAGAGGTTAAGGGGAGAATAGTGTGGGGGAAAAAAAATCCACAGTCACTACCGCATTTAAAAGAAATGTTTATTTATTTATATTGAGAGAGAGAAGGAGAGTACAAGCGGGAAAGGGGCAGAGAGAGAGGGAGAGAGAAAGCCTCAAGCAGACTCCCTACTGCCTGTGCCAAGGCTGATGGGGGCTCAATCCCATGAACTGTGCGATCATGACCTGAGTTGAAATCAAGAGTCAGATGCTTAACCAACTGAGCCACCCAGGCACCCAACAAAGTTTGTGTACATTTTTAAATTTATTACCCATCTTCCCCACCCTTGCATCACTTCCTTTTCACAGACAGGGTAAGTGAGGAGCAAAGAGATTCAGTAATTTGCCTAAGATCAAGCACAGTGCACAAACTGAGATCTACCATTTTACCTAACGTCAACTTGACCCTAAAGCGTATTTCCTTCTTAACAAAACATACTCTATCTTTGAAGGAGTAATCACTTCCAAATTACCAACCCTGTCTTCTACTCTCTGCTGGAAAACATGCCCCATGATCCTGCACAACACGTGATAACCACGTCATGACATAGGTTATCAGGTTATCGGGCAGAACTTTGCCCCTGCAGAGGTTCTTGCTTATTGTATTCCTCTTTTAATCTAGTTGCATTCTTTTGTATAGTTTGGTGAAATGCAGCTGTCTTTTGTCAGGAAAAAGTGAGAAAAACCATTCAGGGCATCTCCCTCACCGATAGGGAGGCAACACTGGGAGTGAACCTGAAGTGGAAGGTGTACATCTGCTGCTCCATCATTCAGTTTCAGCTCCCAAGAATGAACATCTAGATGAGCTGAGTGTGCTTCTGATGGGTGTTTTTTGTACAACATCACTCTTGGCCACAATCCAGGTACTTCACCTGGAGCCCCATGGAAGAAATCATGATGTGTGCCATTGTTGGAAGAAAGCTGGCTGATTTGGATTTCCTGAGAGATTATATGTTTATAGGTTGCACCTAATAGGTTTTAAAGGCATTGGGAAGGGTAAGTCTAACCATATTAGTTTCTCATCTTGTTTGGGAATGGAGGACCTATTGTCTCCATCTGCCCAGTCCTTCCTGACTTTCTACCCACTTCTCTGTGCTTCATTGCCTCCCTTGGGACATGGTATTCCTGGGTATAGCACCTTACAGACTTTACCAATTGGCTGTCTCTCTGAGGTCCTGCCATATTTTTAGTGACCAGTGAACAGGTTTTCCATCTCTGAAGACATCCACAGACTTCCTCCTGCCCCCCCTCCATTTGGAGGATCTTTTTGGTTAGTTTCGGAGAAAGTTCTAACTCTTTAAGTTCTCTTTGGCTCTGTTGGTCCTACTTTCTTGAAAGAAGTCATGCTACGTATCTTCCCTGAGGCAAAGAAGCACAGAGTCTACTTTCTCTTTGAGTTGGGGAAGAGAAAGGAGAAAAAATAGGAAGGAACAAAATTCAGATTTCAAAAGTTTGCCTGCTGTCGTATTACGGTCAGTTGCAATGTTTCCCCATCCTAGTTAGAGTGTCCTGGGCTCAATAAGGCTGTTTTTTGTTTGGCATCATACAGATGGAATAAAATCCCAAGAGAAATGGTGTTCTTCAGTGATACCTGTTGTCAGGGAGCTTCTGTATAAAATTTAGCTGACTCAGAATCAATCCTAGGAGATAACACTGATAGCAAGTTGTGCCATAGATTACAGTAGGAGGTAAGTAAGGGATTTTGAGAAAGTGGCAATTAGGCCATGGGATATCCTTTTTTTAAAAAAAAGTTTATTTAGTTATTTATTTTGAGAGAGAGAGAGAGAGAGAGAGAGAAAGCAGGGGAGTGTCAGAGAGAGGGAGAAGGAGAGAATCCCAGACTCATTGACAGTCGGGGCAAATGTGGGGCTTGAACTCAGGAACTGTGAGATCCTGACCTGAGCCAAAGTCAGAGGCTTAACTGACTGAGCCACCCAGGTGCCCCTGATATCCTTTTTTATGTATCTCTGAACATGTCTAAAACTTCTGTGATATCTTCTTAATCAATTTATGGTTATTGCCTGGGATGGATTTGAAAACCTAGATTTACTTTGCTTGGTTAAATTTCCATTATTGCCTATTACTGGCAATATTTTTACCTTTGGTTTGTTAAATTTCCATTATTGCCTATTACTGGTAATATTATTAATAACCTTCAGTACTTTCATTTTCCTTTTTAAAAATAAGAGTTTCATACTCATGCACTCTGAGAGAGTGCTGAGGTTATTAGGCTAACACTTTTCTAAGGCCCAATTTATTAGTATTCTTCTACTATCCCTCAGGTTATCTACAAAAGAATTTTCAATCGTTCAACCTTTCTATTGTACTTGAACATAGGTCTTGAGAGTATTTCTTTTTTTTCTTCAAGTGAGTAGTATTTTTCACTGTCATTTTCATCGACATTACATCAATATCAGAGAAATGATTTCCAAGTAGTTGTGCATAAGTTGAAGTTTCCAATTGATCTTTGCAGTTCTTTTCCTGCAAATCGAGGTTGAGAAGCAAACAAACAGGAGAGTTGTAATTGAAGCAGAAGGCAAAAGGGGGCTTATATCCAGGGCTGCATTCTAACCAATTGATCTGGGACTGACACTGATGAAGGACAACATTCTGCAGGAAAGAGTGATGAGGTAACTAGCTATTACTCAGATAGCAGTGTTTTTGTACTTTATCGCTGTCTGTGAGCAGTGATAAGAGTTGGGGCGACCTTCCAAACGATGCCATAGCATTTGTAGTGATTGCTAGGCCTTGAACAAGCTTTATTATGGGTTGGCTATTCATCTCTTCAGAGAGAACTAAAATATAGCTGGACAATGTTCTATGATTAATTTTTGGTGAGGGACTTCCACATTAAAACAAAAAAAAGGAAAGAAAAGAAAAGGTCCAATGTTTGCAATTATCAAACACATTGTGATGTGTTTTGTTTTTCTTTCTTACAAGGAGAGATTGAGTATCAGAATTTGGAGATGATGTAATAGACCGTAATGGTTTTGATTTGCATGCAAATTATTATTTTTTACCTGTTTTGGGATAAGAGCTTTCCATTGGTAATTCGATATAAGGTCAATGGTAAATGCCAAAAAAACTATTAAACCTCCTGTTCTGGCATTGCTAGCTGGGATTGGCAGATGGATTAATTAACATTACACCCTCTTTCTCCTTATTATTCCTAACTGTGTTTGCTAGGACATTTTAGTTTCAGCCATTTCTCTCCTTTTCTTGCTGTAATAACTTTTCTCCCTTCTTCCCTGGGTATTTGACATATGCATTTCTCTTGGGACTGATGTTGCTTATTTCTCCCACACAGCTAAGAATTTTACTATTTCTCCCATACTTTAAGTTTCATATACTTGACCTTACATTTTAAGCAAGAAACGAGTGACAACTTAATGTGTGTGCACCACATTCCTAATCCTGAATATATTTTAGAAACTTCATATATGTGATTTAGTGAAAGGTGGAGGAGGCCTTTTTTTTAGTGAAACTGAGTGAAACTGAGCACAAATATTATGTTTCCCACAAATTATCATGAATTTGTTGACAGAATATGAATTATAACTCTGTCTCCTGGTTTGTAAGTCTGGATATATTTGGATTTATGTGACTCACAGGAAGCTGAGTGCGAAATGAATAAACAATAATATCTTTAGTGATTCAATGCCTGGAAGGATGGCAGAAGATGTGACAGTGCTACATGGAGGTATCAGGCCATATAGACGGGAGCTACTACTCTAACTGGATAAAACTTCCTTTACAAAAATAAGTTCACAATCTTTATTCTATGTTGTCAGTGTTAGAAAAATGTCGCAGAAAGAATACCATGATCATAAAGCATAGGTACATTTGGAGCCCTCGGTCTACGGAGGCAGAGAGGTTTAGTACCATACAGTCCAGATGGGGTTAACAAGCTTGGAAGGATGTAAGTTACCTGGTATAAGTTCCTTGAATTTCTCCTTCACACTCACTTGAAATGCCTTCTGGCCTGACCTGTTCAATATCCTCCCTCCTAGGCTTTTCAAAGCGGGTTACATTGGACAGGCCAGTATTTGAGATGTTGCGATGGAGGATTAAGAAGAAAAGGGAAACTAGAGACAAACTGCTGGAAGAAGTTTTGTTCTGTTTTCGTTGTAGGGCAGCAGTAGGTTGGAAGTACAACTGTTACCTGAGAACAGAAGTGGAAGAGGAAAATGGTGATAAAAAAAAGATATTGCTGGAACCATCTTTCCTTTTCACCATGTTTGAGAAATATAAATAAAATATCTGTTATTTTAATTTGAAATCACTTGTGTTTATATGACCTGTGTTCTGTCAAGATGACCCCTGTGTTCTGCACCATGTGGGTTAAAGCATAAGCTTGTGTTATGCTTGTGAAGGCGTGAGCTTTCAAAACAAAGAAGACCTGGACCAGTCTGCTGCATGGCTGGAGCCATAATGGTGACTTATGTCCACCAACTTAGAAGAGGAATACTTGAGGCCAGTATCGGTAAATTAATGTCTGCCTACTATTGGCTGCCTACCTTGTGCCATAGGCAATTAACATGACAGTGCTGACAGTTCTGTGAATAATCCTGTAAGAAACCAGAAAACTGTTTGCTTCAACAGTGAGAAGCTTTAAAAAATTAATTGCAAAAGTAAAATGCTCAGTATAAACACCTAGCCAATGTCAAAAGTAAAGATTTCCTTTAACTTTTCAGACATCATCACTGCAGTTAACTGCTTCTTTTGCAGAACAAAACATCTGGTATAATTCCATTTCCGTGTAGCAAAACCCCAAACCTATGCTTACTTATACTGTATAGGCAAAAGTGATCTAAAGGAAAGTAGTCTTTTATTTTTATTTTATTTTATTAAAAAAAATTTTTTTAATGTTTATTTATTTTTGAGACAGGGAGAGACAGCATGAATGGGGGAGGGTCAGAGAGAGAGGGAGACACAGAATCCGAAACAGGCTCCAGGCTCTGAGCTGTCTGCACAGAGCCTGACGCGGGGCTCGAACTCATGGACCGTGAGATCATGACCTGAGCCGAAGTCAGACGCTTAACCGACTGAGCCACCCAGGCGCCCCGAAAGTAGTCTTTTATGTACGTAATCCATTTGTGCTTGAGAAGGCTTTTGATTTTGGGTAACCTAGTTGGAATGAGAAATAGATTTTACTTGAGTGATCCTTCCTAAAATTTAAAAATCATTTTCCATATATGTATTGGTGATGGTCCAGTCAGGAAAACAGAAACCATATTATGCATTTCAACAAAGGGAATCCAATCTAGGGAATTGGTTAATTAAAGCTGAAAGAGTCAAAACCGAAAGCCCAGTAATAATGGCTGGAGGAAGTAACTACCATCGCTAGGGCTGGGAGCATAGAAAGAAGAAGGTAGGGTTTTCAGAATCTGTCAGTACAGACACTGTAAACTGGGGCTCAGATTATGGAAGAGAAGTCATAACCTGGCTACTGCAGGTTTTCTGTGAAGCTGACATGAAGCTAGTTCTAGGAATACCAATGGCTGCTGTTGGGCTGAAGGACCAGTGCTAGACAACAGAGACAGGAACAGGAAAGAATAATTCCTTCTGTTCTTATCCTGCCTCCCAGTCTCCTCCCAGAGTCCACTACGAGTGGCACCCAACAGGCAGCACTCTGACAAAGGACAAAATTAGTTTTTAACACCTTGGCCTCAGGATCACCAGAATATAGAATGATAGATTTGGAGCTGGGCCATAAGAGCTTTATAACCAGCACAGTACTTATGATCATTTAAAGATATTCCTGAATTTTGAGTTTTTGACTTTCGGTCCTAGCTTAGATCTGAGAGTAGTCCTTATTAGTGGCCAAAAAATTGGCAGAAAGTAGATAGGGTAAGGAAACTAATTTAGTTGGGATATACCCTTTACTAGTTGCCCCCAAATTATTCTTTTTCTGGGAAATAGTGGGTGGGGCTAATGCCTTCCAAGTATTAATTTGATTAATGGTGAGAATGTTTCTACCTCCTACATTTAGTTTGTAATTAAATGACTTGAAAGAGATTACTTCTTATTAACAATTTCAATGCCAAGATTTAGAACCATTTTTAGCACATTATGCACTGTAACTAATTACCACAGTAATATACAGTGGAATTTGTGTTCTCATGGGAGAACACAAGGACCCTAGAATCCCGTTTCTATTGCTGTGATTCTGTGCTCTACCAACAAAGATGTATGACCCAGGTTTTTTCCTAGGGGTCTAAATCACACTGTGATGATCTTTTTGCAACATTCTTAAGGGTGTAAAATCAGTGTAACTAATTTTATCTATATAAATATCTATATCAGGAGTAGCCTGAAGTGTGAGGAATCTGAAGTATGTGTATGGCATTTTCCTTAATGGCGCTGTATGAGAACTGTAGTACTTCTCACCCTCTTTCCACATGCTGCTTCCTAGGCCATCAGTTTTTTGGTGAAGGCATGATGTATATGTGGGTGAGAGCAGGAGTGGAGAAGGTTCTTGGTCGGCTTTCTGATGGTATATAGTCTGCTTGGGCCACCATAACAGAATACCACAGACTGGGTGGTTTAAACAACAGAAATATATTTTCTCACAGTTCTGGAGGCGAGAAATCTAGGATCATGGTGCCAGCATAGTTGTTTCTGATGAGGGCTCTCCTGCTGGCTTGCAGATGGCTGCCTTCTCACTGCATCCTCATGTGGTCTCCCCTCTGTGACATGAGAAGAAACAGAGTTAGCTCTCTGGTGTCTCTCCTTATAAGGACACAAATCCTATCAGATTGGCGTTTCCCTACCACGACTCCAACACCCCATGAGCTCATTTAACCTTAATTACTTCCTTAAAGTTTCCATCTCCAAATATAGCTACATGGGGGGGTTAGGGTTTTAACATATGAACTTTGGGAGAATACAAACATTTCATCCATAACACAGATGAATTCTGCTTCTTTGATATTCTCAGCATATGTTCTAGGTACCTCAGTTCCTTCCTTTGTAAAGGTCAAGAGAAAAACTTAAGTTCTGAAGCCTAATGATAAAGGTTATATCCCCTGCAGTTAATTTCTCTACTGATAACTGCAGTGCCTGCTCTTAATTTTTCTCTAGAGTAGTCTAATTTTACTTGTGATTCTTATAAATGAATTTAAGTGAAACTGAAAGAAATTCATCTTTAGTCATATACTATTCTCTTAGTATGTGGCATACTTTTACATAAGTTAAATTAGTATTTTAAAAAGCATTGTTAGTTTCATTGTATCTTAGTTTTCCCTCTGACCACGACTCCAGGGGATAAATAAGTATTTGTATGGAGTCCATAGGAATATTATGTTTCTTTAGGCTTTTCCCCCCTCAAATATATGACTTGGTGATTTAGAATCACAGGACTATACCTACACTGCATTGTGAAAGTAGATCAGCCCGAATCCAGAGCTGTGAGAAGATAGACAGACGTGTACTTCTTTACCCACCACACTCTAATAAGAAATTATTGTGGGTGGAACACAAAAATATATTCTGAATCTTATTTGAACATTGCTTTGATACTTAGCCTATATTAGAACATAAATTCAAATTGCTTGCTGTGTTTTTACTTGTGAGGCTTATAAGCATGCCCAGGGGTTACTTAACACAATGCATAAATGAACTATAATTTAAATAAGTGCACTGAAATGCTTGGTTTTCTATTCTCTATTGGGAAGAGCAAATTGATCACTGGAGAGTACAATGAGTAGAATATCTACTAGAACCAAGGAATCCTCAAATTCACATTTTAATTGAATAATATCCAAAGCTATTATTCTTCTAAGAAAAGGAGAATTGACTGAAATCCCAGTGGAGTTGAATGTCACTTCTTCCCAGCTCTATATTCTCTGAATCTACTGAAAGAGGAGATTGAAACTAAAAATTTATTTTTGTAAATTAAAGTGCTACTTAATAATGTTTGGCAAAATAAAATGTGCCTGGCATATTACATGTCAGAGACTATGCTAAATACTAGGGATTTTAAAAAGATGAATAAAATAATAATCGGGTGTTTATAATATATGATCTCTAGATGTGTCCTCAAATATTACACTGTGGTGGGACTACTAAGATAAGAGAATATGCTTGGTCAGGAACAGAGGTGATACCTTGGAGGGGATGATTAACTGAGACTCTTAGTGGGTAGAAGGTCCAGAGGAGGTCTTAACAGAAGATACGATGCTGTGATTCCTACTATTATCTATTGGCACTCAGTACCTATTTCCTCCTCTTCAAAGTCCCTATACCTTTACAGGGGTTTGAAGGCTGAAAACTACAATGAGATGGTTTAGTGCAAAATTTGAAAGGCAGGGGAGAATAGAGTCATTTTTCCTCTAGCAGTGATGGCAGCTGATGTATAAAGATACTGCAAACTTTCTTTTTCTTACAGTGACAAACTCTTTATTCCACTGTCAAGTCACCAGCCTTGGCTCTGGGGGCAACTGTGATGTTGGCAGGATTTCTCGTAGTTTTCTGACCTCTAACTGTCAGCATCAGCTTCCAGTTTCTGGACTATGCCTGCCATGTTGTGACCTGAAAACTTGTTGGTGGCCCCTAACTTCTGTTCCTCTAGTCTTTCAACAATCTTGTTGGTACGTCATTCCCTGCATTAAGTGCCTTCCTGTGTGCCATATCCAGAGTGGCTTCTATCTCTTACATTGTACTTTGACCGATGCAAAAGATTTGGAAGATGGGTAGAAGCTCACCAAGTGAGCAAAGGAAGAAAGGCCCATGCCACACTAAGCAAACAGAATAAACAAAGTAATGGGGGGCATGAACACTATGGTATGGGAATATGAATCCAAGTAAGTCATTATTGCTAGAGTATAAGGAGGTGGGAGAGATAGGGTCTGAGGTTGATGCAATAAAAAGGAAAGAAATTATGTAATGAGTTTTTTCTAAGCTGGCATTAGGTAGCTATTCAACTAATTTAACCAGGGAGTACCTCTGTGAAGCTGTATTTTTTAGGTAGCCCATTATTACGACTCTATAGAGGATAAAGTGGGGGAAGGTGATTTAAAAAGTAGAAAGGCCCATAGAAGCATATGGTGTAAGAGATTATCAAAGAGAAAAAAAATTCTATTCAGGTTTAGGTCTTTGAATCAAATTATTATTTTTTTTATGAAAAATATTCTTGAGAAAATGCATTGTACTAGTTTGTTTTCCAATAGTTTTCCATATTACAAAGAACTATGGTTTAAAAAAAAAGAATTCAGGTTTCAGAAAATTATTTTTCTTTTTCATGCTCAGAGTACATCTCTTTTCTTTGTATCCAAAAGAATCTCCAGCCTTACCTGTTTTAGATATTTTTTAAGACTATGTCAAGAGGAGAAAGAACTACTGATCTGTGTAGGAAGGGGATATTTTTGTCTTCCCTTGATGTTTGCATCAATTTAAATGAAAATTTCTTTTTAAAGCATAAATACATTTATCCCAAACTTCCTTCATATGTGTTATTGTAGCACAGGGTGGGTAGAAGCAAGACAGTAACAAAAGAAGAGGGAACACTGGGAAAGGATGCATTTGGCAGGAGGGATCGAGACTGGCACAGTTAGTCTCAGGCACACAAAGCTACTGCTAAGCTGTTAGAGGAAACTGTTAAGGCTGCTTCATTTGCTCACTCCATATCCTCTCTTCAGCTTTTTCACACAGTACTCTTGGAAATGAGCCTCTGATTATTTAACCTAGCCCAAGAGAAGCTGAACAAACAACACAGAACACTAGGACACCTAATGTTTGCAAAAAAGTGTGAAAACTATGTGTGTCTTTAAACAGGCAAATAGAGCAAAGAAACATTTTTCTTTTTATAGAATTGGACTCTAATGTGATTCAAACTTCTAAAAAGGAGGCACTAGGAACTAGTTTATATTTTTATGTGTCTTAGTCTACAGTAGCTGCTATAACAAAACACCGAAGGCTGAGTGGCTTCTAAACAATGGAAATGTACTTCTCATAGTTGTTGAGAATGGGAGTCTGAGATTAGGGTGCCAGCACGGTTGAGTCCTGATGACAGCTCTCTTCCAGACTGCAGACTGCCAACTTCTCACTGTATCCTCACGTGGTGGAGACAGAGATTGGAAGCTACCTCTCTTCTGACTCTGCACTAATCCCATTCATGGGAGCTTCTTCCACTGACCTCATCTAATCATAATTATCTCTCAAAGATACTTCCTAATACTATCACTTGGGTGACAGGGTTTCAACATAAGAATTTTGGGGGGATGCAGATATTCAATGTATAACAATAGGTCTTTTCTGCACCTTTGCCAGAGGCAGAGCTTGAAGAAGGGAGAATATTTTTTCTTCCTATAGATATGACCTATCCAGCCTTTTGCAGAGAAATAGAATTATTTGCCAATGGCCATTTGCCTATAAATGGGCAGTTCTACATATAAACTAAAATGTCATGCTGATGTGTTTTCAAGATAAACATGATTTATGAATAATCCATTGTTTGTCAATTAAAGAATTCCCATGGATTTATACTATGGAATAAAAATCATTCATAATTTTCTAAATTACCAACTCAAGCATAAAGAAATATTTAAGAATAATTATTGGATAGGGGGTTTCCTAACTTCATTTTATTTTTAAATTTTACTTTAGAGAGAGAGCATGAGAGGAGAAGGGCAGAGAGAGAGAGAGAGAGAGAGAGAGAGAGAGAGAGAGACAGAGACAATCTCAAGCAGGCTGGACACATAGCATGGAGCCTGATGTGGGGCTTGATCCCACGACCTGAGCCCAAATCAAGAGCTGAACGCTCAACTGCCTGAGCTGCCTACATGCCCCTGATCTTCATTTTTAATCCCTTCTAACTCAGGCTGGGGAACTCCTTGGCCATATTGTCCCCTTTGGCCATCATTTAGTTTTCCTCGTCACCCTTTGTAAACCATGTCTCTGTCTCTGAAAGAATGCTTATTTATGAGATCTTTGAATGTTAAGATCAGAGTTTTTGATCTCATTCATAAAGTTGGAAAAGGCTCTGTAGTTAATTGATGTAGCATTATTTGACTTGTTCTTGCCCACAACTGCACAGATCCATGCATTTCTGTCTCTTTCATCATGCTTTTCGAGAAATGTCAATTTCTAGAGGAGTCATTTCCTTTTTTACACTGGAGCTTGCTGGCAGTGTGCTTTGTCCCTCTCTGTTCTGTGACCTTTCAGATCTTTGACATCTCCATGTTGCTCTTTCATTATCTGCATTGGTGAGAGAGATGTTGTAGCTCCTAGATTTTTGGCTTTATAATTTGTATGTAAGGTTATCAAGTGCTGAGCCATAGCAACCTGGCAGTTTCTGTTTAACCATTTCATGGTTACTTTTGTGCAAGCTGTGATTCTGCAGGCAGACAAGTTACCATTTCCAAATCATTGCACTTTATTTCCTCCCTGCTTGATCATACAGTTGCCTCTGCCTGAAATGCCTTTCAACTTCATTTCTTACTTGTCACACTGCTACCCATCCTTTGAAATCAAGTTAAAAGGGCTCTTTCTCTGCAAGGCCTTTTCCAGTAACTCCAGATTTAAGCAATCCTGTCCTCCTTTCAAACCCAGATCTCTTAATTTTACTGTGTTGACGATATTCTAAACTATAATTTTGGATTGCTTGCCTTACCCTCTTATTATCTCATGTAAACATATCTGATTTTGTCTCCAAAAAGATTTGAAGTGTTTATTTTTCTTATTAGAGTTACCTGTAGGAAGCTCCTGTAAACAAGATTCATATATATAGTTGTGTCAAGGATCATAACAAATAAATCCCGACATCAAAATAGTTTAACATAACTGAAGTTTATTCTCACCCTTATGATACCTTAGTGTGGTCTCTGACAGTCAGCCTTCTATATGAGGATGTAGCAACCAGACTCTTTCCATCTGGGGGTACTGCCGTCTTCAGCATGTGGCTTCCAAGGATGCCATGTAAGAACAAGAGAGAATAGAGAGAACACATATGCTTCTTAACTAGGTTGGCCCAACAGGGTCACTTCTGTTTCCCTTCTGTCGTCTCCTGGCTACAGTTAGGTGCTAAGAAAGACCAAGAAATATAACATCTAGCTAGAAGGCATTTCTCTTGACACTATGGAATAGGGACACAGATCTTTGTTGAACAGGTAGCCCTGCCAGAATACAGGCTGTTTAGGTCTCTATAGCTCCCTTGCCCATAGGAAGTGCTTGATATATGTTTGCTAAAGACAAAAAGAAAAAAGAAAAAGAAAAAAAAAGAATAAATATTGTGGGCCAAGTCAAGGATAAAGGGTAAAGACAGTTAGAAGGTGTGAGCCAGAAGTTAGCATGTGTTTTATGGCTACTGAACGTAATAGTTCACAGACTTAGAGTGGGTGGGAGAGTAGTTCTTTGCCCTAAGGGAGGAATAATCAGTTTGGGATTTATCCATGTTCTTTAACCAGGTCTTGATCTAAAGGTCACAGATTATTCTACAGAGATAGTGATGAATACTTATGAAAATATACATTCACCTTTTTTCTGAGTATATTTTATCATTTAAATGCTTTAAAAAATCATTTATTTGCCGCAAGAACATTCTAGAAGGTATGTTTCTACTTTAGAAAAGAATTGTTCTCATTGTTAGACAAACATCCATTTGTTCTAATGATTAAAGAAGTGTTCTATTACCTTGGGAACGACTCAGATTTTTTTTAAAATTTTTTTTTTTAACATTTATTTATTTTTGAGACAGAGAGAGACAGAGCATGAACGGGGGAGGGTCAGAGAGAGAGGGAGACACAGAATCTGAAACAGACTCCAGGCTCTGAGCTGTCAGCACAGAGCCCGACGCGGGGCTTGAACTTCCGGCCGCGAGATCATGACCTGAGCCGAAGACGGCCGCTTAACCGATTGAGCCACCCAGGCGCCCCAAGGGAATGACTCAGATTTTTAAGAGCCAGGGATAGAATCACATAATTTCTAAGAGAATGAAGTATTTTGGGTTTTTCCCCCCATAAGAAAGATTCATTGGTACTGCTTTTGCTATTTTTTTCCTATCAAGGAGCAATAGATAGGCTATCTATTCAAAAGTGTATAATGTTACAAAGAGTCAAGATGTCAAATGCACAGGCTAAGGAAGCCTATCTCTTACTGCAACATATTTTTTTGGAAGCTTCTAGCATCCATTAAATTATACAAGTGAACAAAACTGATGGCTGTTAAAAAAAAATTAAAGCATCAAGCTACGGTATGTTTAGAATCTGCGAGTAAAACAAAAACACTTTGGATCTGAGCTTCTACTTCATTGTATATGTGTGTTTACCCAGGAATTGTTATGCCTTATCACTTTTATCGTTCTTTTATCACAGCTGTGTGAAGAATTACAGTGGGAGCAGTGTTTGTGTTTTCACTAAAATACATTTTATTTCATGCTATGAAGCAGATTGCTAACGTTTGCTACTTTTATTATTACGGCTGCACAACTCCCTCCACTCCAGTTGAGGTTGTATCAGTATTTCTATGAAAAAAAATTGTTTTATTTATGTATTTTTTTTATTCTATGATTGCCTTAGCTAAGCAGAGGTGCATCTCAGAAAAACTTGTGCTAAGTTAAAAAATTGGGCAAATAAAAACCTAAGCACCAAACACTGACTGTAAATCCAACCCCCAAATATTGCATTGAAAATGAAGGTAAAGTTCAAAGAGGATTATTTCCACAGGAGCTGATAAGAAGGGGCCTTTAAACTGTGACTTAACCACTCAGGTTCTTGAAAGGGACAGTGATATACTTCATTTTTCAAGAAATTGGGTGAACCATTGGAAAGTACACTCTAGGTGAAAACTTGGTGTGTAGGTCTTCACCTGGAAGGTTATGTAAAACTTGAGGGGATGGGGCGTCTAGCTGTGTAATAAGTATACTTTGGATAGAGAACTGAGTTTGTTTCCTCGCCACTGTGGTTTCAAAGGTGTACTGCTCATTTAGGTTTGCTGGAGTAAGGACCACCGTCAGTGCTTGAGAACATCGTTTTAACTCATTTTCCCCATTTGGCACAGAGAGGGCTGCTGCTGTTTTACTTTTCCACGTCTCCCTGCTTGCCACCCTGCTGGTAAAACGACCGGGAAATGTAATCCAGTAAATAAACATTTTATAGTTTCAGATTTAAAACTAATTTGTCTTTGCCCAGCGGTAATCCACTGATCTGTAAATATGGACAGGCGTGTGCCAGGGGAAAGTGAAAAATTGTGTTTGACGAAATGGGCTAGGAAGCTTGCAAGTGTGAGGGTCACCAGGGAAAATGCCCTGGTTGCTTTGCTAATATTTTAGTTCCTGTCTTACTTTTCAACCAAGTTCCCTAGTGTTTTTAGGCACAGGAATATGGATAAAAGTATGGGGTGCGCAAGGCTTTTCTGCCACACCAGTTCTTTAACTTTCTTTGGACTGAGAGTCGAGTAATGAATGAGAATAGGAGAAAGGCAGAAGGCACATCCTGGGATTGGGGCTCAGATGTCTCCTGCAATCTGTGATCCTAAGTCGCGAAGACTCTGGGTACTGTGTCACCCCTACCCAGCATTCCAGATATCCACCATCAGTTATTTTGATGCCTATTTACTGTCTTAGCTAGCCCAGTATACCACATCCTATCAATTTCTTAACAGTATAGGATACTGTATTGCTACTCTGACAGTTAGAAAATTGAGTAAAATTCTAAACCAGAGCTCCTTGGGATTTAGAAGCAGTAACTCCAAACCTAATGCAGGCTGTCTGGTTAGAGATTTTCAAGTCCTCTGCCCCATCTGTGGTGCATATATTCAATTATCAAACATTTCTTGGGCACCAAAAAAAAAAAAAAAAAAAAGACTGCTCAGTAAGAATATATATCCCATGTAAGGGCTTTTGAGAATCTGTGGTTATTTATAACTGTTGTAGTTCAAAGTCTCAAACAATAAACACTTCAGAGCTTTAAGAGATAGTCTAATGACTGAGATCAAACACAACAGTCAGGCTGGGACACTTGCAACACAAATTTGATTGTTCTCTAAGGTAAGAGGAAGTAGTACAGCCTAAGGCCATTTAGGAAACCACTGTAGCAAATACAGATAGATAACTGAAGAAACCATCACAAAGCATGAAATGCTGTGATTTATATAGGAGGAAGAGGAAAAAAAAATTCTGCTTGCGTTTCCAGCCCAACTCTCTGGGACTTCCTTGCATCTACGCAGAAAACACATTGCATCTGAGATTTGCTCTGCAGATTAGGGAGGGAAATTATGTACTCTGCCTCGAGGCTGCAAACCGAACATTACAAATAGATGCATCTGGGCTGTGTTGGAAGAAGATACACTCAAAACTGTCCAAGGAGACAGAGAGAAGCCCATCTGTGTATAAACGCCAGAATTGGGCTGCTTTTGCTTTTGTTGTAAAATTCCATTCTGTTCAAATCCCAGCTAATGAAAATGTGCATCTGTAAATAAAAAATAAATCAAGGGACTGTATGAATCCTGCAGCTGCTGTCCACTTAACTTCACTTATAAAAAATAACTCAATTTTCTGGTCTGAATGTTCTTACTATTTAGCAATGTGATGGCAATTTGAGGGGGACAAAATAAGTATTGAAATCTCTTTATGCATAACAACCTTGGAAATAAAAGCAGCTGTGCAGAAGCTGTACGGTCATTTGCTTTTGTAACTGTGTGGATACTTGAGGTCCAGAGTCTGACCCTAGAAATCCATTGTCTGGCTGTTTAAATTTCTGTTTTGTTTGTCCATGTTATTAATTAAATTGTTTCTTTAATCTAGGACTGGCACTGTGTGTGGGTCAGCTGGGCATTGTTCCATGTTTTATAACTGGAGAAGAATTTAGAAAGAATAAAAATTGACGCAAATTGTTCTCCCACTTGCATTCCATGGTGTCAAAAATGTTTGGCTTTTAAATTGCTAGACTCTTCTTTTCCCTGGGAAGGATCATATATTAGCTAGAATTATGTAAAAATTAATTCATTTCATCTATCATAATCCACAGTAACTGGAAATTAGGCAAGACCACGGAGAAAAAGATAACAAAATATTTCAGTTCTGATGAAGCAAGACAAAGATATAGGAATGGTGCTGTCTTTAAAAGAACATCTCTCTTAGAGGGTTGGAAAGTTTTACAGATCCTGGCATACAGCCCATTGCTAGTATTACGAGGGGATGAGGGAGGGCAAGGATAGATGTAGGTTAAGAATAATTTTATTCTAGTAGTGAAGTACACAGATAGGATGTCTGGCTAGAGCATGGTGAAAGTGACATTGAAGGTTTGTTCTCTGTATTTGTTGGTCTGGTTCTGGTTTTTGTTTGTTTTTTTTATTCATTTGTTTTGCCTTTTACATTCCACCTGAGCAAAATCATATGAGATTTGTCTTTCTCAATCTGACTTATTTCACCTAGCATAATACTTTGTAGGTCCATCTATGTTGTCACAAATGGAAAAAAAAAAAAAAGAAATATCATCCTTTTTATGGCTGCATAGTATTCCCTTGTGTGCATACATGTGTATGTGCATGTGACACATAAGTATATACACATATATATGAATATGTATATCCATATATATATATATATATCACACCATTTTTCTCCATTCATCTATTGATGGACAGTTGAGTTTCTTCCATACCTTGGCTGTTGTAAGTAAGGCTGCAATAAACATAGGGCACATATATCTTTTCAAATTAGTGTTTTCATTTTCTTGTGTAAATACCCAGTAGTGGAATTACTGGATCATATGCTATATCTATTTTTAATTTTTTGAGGGACCTCATACTGTTTTCCACAGCAGCTACACCAGTGTGCATTCCCACCAACAGTGTGCAAGGGTTCCTTTTTCTCCACCTCCTTGCCAACACTTGTTATTTCGTCTTTTTGATTAGGTGACAGACAGTGGCTGCTGGCTACACTTGTGGTGAGCATCGCATAACATATGCAGAAGTTGAATCACTGTGTTGCACACCTGAAACTAATGTAACGTTGTGTGTCAACTACACTCAAATAAAAAAATAAAAAAAGTGACATTGAAGGAACAGCTTTAAAAATAAAGCATTTCTCAAATCAAGAACAGAATCTCTAATACATAACTAAAGAGACTGTAGCTTTCAAATACCAACAAAAGTAAATGAAATTGTACAGTTACTGCTTTTTGTTTGTTTGTTTGTATTTTGGCAATTTGTTTGTATATTAGTCTTACCTTGTGTTAATAATACTGACTCTCTTCATAGGAAGGTTTCTTCCTCTTAACTTTCAGAGACAGATCCCAGGAATCAATATTAACTATATCTTCTAATTTTTCATGAGATATACTTATTTCTCCACATTCGGCTTTGATTGATCCTGATCAAAATGTGTCCATGTCAAAGATTTTAAGCTCAATAAAAAGTTCATGCCAATGGACAATATTTTCATTTTCTTACCTTTAAAATTTTTCAAAATAGTAAACCTCTTATTGAAATGGCTCTTATACAAGGCAGGTCTTGTGGTTTGTAATCCCCATGGCTAGAAGAGTTTGTTCTGGTGAAATTTTATGGTGGGTAGAGAAGAATTACAGGTTTCTCTTAGCATCTCTTCTCTTATTTTCTTTACTTAAAATTTTCAATTTGCTTAGAGATTTTTAGAAAGAAAGAACATTCACTTCCCTGTGCAAAATTGCTGCCTTATTCCTTGTTATCTCATTTTTCATGGTGACCACAGCTGAAATATTTTTTCTTTTTTCTTAAGCCTGATTGTGCCCACCATGCCCATTGCTTCCTGAAACAATGAGATTGATGGCAGTATTTTGCATTCACCTGGCTGTTCCTACCAATCTCTACCAATCCATTTTCATTTTGATGCTTTTCATGAAAGGCAAGCAGAGGAAATCAAATAAACTCGCATAATTCTGTTTTGAAATTCAGCTGATTATTCTCAGTTTGAAGGGTGGTAACTAGACAACAGAAGGCAGCTGGATGAGATCCAGGGTTGGCTGGACACTGGTGGATTTTAAGGTATTTTAATACTTTCTGATGCTATCTCCTAGATTTTGTTTGATAATGGTAATTAAATTTTAGATAAGTACCTTGGATGATTGGTTTTATTATTTTTCCTCATAAGAAAAAAATTTGGTGTAAAATGGACTTGTGACTAATTGTATTGTTTTCTTTTCAAAGATGGGAATAAAGGTCTCATGTAAACATACTTTCCCCCACCAGGCTATCCTACAAAAAGGCTGATGTTGGTGGGCATCTGTAGTTGACTTATGCATTGAGCACAGAAATTGTGCTAAGCTTTTTATGAGTAAGCAGCATGATCCCTGTTGATCATCTCAGTGTTTACATTTTCTACTAATTAGAAGGTTCATTATATACCCACTTTTATGCATTGTGCATTGAGAGCTTTCAACATAGGACTGTTTTCAGAGTCCTTGGAAAACAGAGCCTGGGGCAAAGCTTAGGTGCTAATGCTGGTAATCTACTCCCAGGGCAATAGATGACAAAAAAGAGAAGTCAGGTAAAGAAGGAGGAAAGAAAATAAAGGTGGTGCATTAGTGAGCTCTCCTTTGTTCTACAGAGGGACACAGGTGGTCTTCTATCCACACAAGAGGTCTCCTGTTAGGATGTTCGGAAGCACCTCCCCCCCAAATGGTCCACTCTATTAGAGCAAATTGTAGCAAAGCAAATTTATCTTCTGGTTCCCTCCTACTTCTGGTCCCTCCCTGGTTAAAATAAAATCTATGGGAAACCAATAGGGCCATATTTTGGGGTTTGTCATGAGGTTGTGCAGCTAGAGAATCAAGATCCTATGTCGTATAGCTGGGTATTTCATCCGAGTCAGGAAGTGGTGAGAAGGGACAGAGATTACAGGCTTTGCCAGCTGCAGACAGCTCAATCACAGCTCTGGGTCTCAGAGTTGGCTTTTGAGGTGGTGATGGTGGAACGGCTGAAGGCCCAGAAGATGGGTGAGATGGAGAGAATCTGAGGCCATGCATTTGATGTATTTAATATGTGTGTGTTCCATCCTTATGAGCTGTTCTTTGCTATACACCCTGAAAGAAAGGTATTATTTCCTTCTACCACTTCTTACTTTGTATATTCATGTCTCCTTCAGCTTTCTTATTTACTTATTTATTTTTAAGTGTGTGTGTGTGTGTGTGTGTGTGTGTGTGTGTGTGTGTGTGTTTATTTTTCTAGGGTGGGATAACATGTCCTTTCCTTCTTCCGGTCTTGCAGAAACTAAGAGTGCACTATGCCACAGCATGAAGAAAGCCACTGCTTGATTTAGAGAGTACCAAGGTGAAACATAGTATTCAATAAAGCACAATTTATTTTCTAACCTTTCAGTGAAGATATAGGTAATTGTGTTAAATTGATTTATAATCTGGCATCAAGTATAAATGTTAACAACTTGATCATTCAGTTACTACAAGTGCCTTGAGATCCTCTAAACAAAAGTGCTAGAAAATCATGAACAATCATATGGGAATTTAGTCATTGGTGATATGCCCAGACCCAAATTCTTATGAGAGGAAAGGTGAGATGATTTACTCTTGAAATACTGACTGTATTGAACACTAGGGTCTGAACTGACCATGGAGTATACTTGAGATCTTAACTAATCTTCCCAGAGTTACATATTCTGAGTACAAAGCCCAGTTCTTCTACTTTCTAGTTTCATGACTTCGTGGAGTTATTCATCCTTTTTAAGACTGTGGTTTCCTCATCTGTAAAATGGCAATAATATTAGCATTTCACTGTGCTCCATAAAACCTGTAGGTTTTTTTCTTTTTCTTCTGCTGTTGTTATATAAAGAAAATAAATGTAATGACTTGAGCACATAACAATATTTTAGTATAGACCTTTCAATATTTGAAATGTAAGTGGCTCTCAGACTTGAACCCTAAAAGCTCCACAGTGCCTTTCTCCTCTTCCACATTTTACATTCTACTAAGAATTGCAATTTGCAAATAATAGAGTTCAAATTACTCTTTCAACTGTCTCTCACTTCATTTATCATGTGGCTTGCTGCCCACTATCTGCAAACAATTCAGATTTTCATCGCTTCTTTGGATGGGATTCTCTCATAATTCTCCTATCAATCTCTTTTGGGTCCATGATTTCCATGTTCAGAAACATTCTACTGATATTTTAGTCAAGCAGTTGACAAAGATAAACAAGTGCTATGTGTTCGGCATGATTTAAAGCATTAGACGTTCGACAATGAAAAAGACTGAGTTCTTAATCTGCAGATGCTTATTCTATAGACTGAGGAATACATAGGAGAGGATAATTTTTAGTACTGGTAGAGGTGGTTGTGGTGAGGAAGCTGGGTGAGATTGAAAACCTTGGTAAGGAGGACCGTGCCTTCTGGCTGGAGTGCTGATCTGCTAGGGGGACTAGGCTGTTGAAAGATCTTGAGCAGCCTGTGTTTGTTTATTCCTTGTAACTAAAGATTCCTCTGTCTTTATTTTCTGTTAACACTTACACCCAACATCTTTAATTTAACATTAGGCCTCCTGAAATCATATTTGAAAACAAGATTATTTTATTTCTCCCAGTCCTAAGCTTTAATACATGTACAAAATTCAACCACTGAGTCCGATTACTCCAGTGTTGAATATATGGCTTTGCTGTGGTTGACACTTTCAGGAGGTCAACTTCTGGTATGAGGGGGTATCTAGTTAATGACTAGATCTCTAATGACTTTCTCAAAGGCCTTGAAATCTTAACATTAAATGAGATAGCTGCATTTTTTTTTTATTTTTTTATTTTTAAATTTTTTTAACGTTTATTTATTTTTGAGGCAGAGAGAGACAGAGCATGAACCGGGGAGGGGCAGAGAGAGAGGGAGACACAGAATCTGAAACAGGCTCCAGGCTCTGAGCGGTCAGCACAGAGGTGAAGTCGGACGCTTAACCGACTGAGCCACCCAGGCGCCCCAAGATAGCATGCATTTTAAATTCATATCTAGCACTTAAAAAATAAAGGTAATAATTATTTTTAATATGTTAATAATCATTTGAGTGATTATCATCGATGCATCCTTTTGGTTTATCTTGGAAATATATCCTAGGCTTTTGTAGCATGTAACTCGATAAAATTTTATCTATTGAGATTTTTTTTTCTATGTTTTCTGCTTTCCCGTCCTCCTATTTATTTTTATTTATTTATTTATTTATTTTTATTTTTTAATATATGAAATTTACTGTCAAATTGGTTTCCATACAACACCCAGTGCTCATCCCAAAAGGTGCCCTCCTCAATACCCATCACCCACCCTGCCCTCCCTCCCACCCCCCATCAACCCTCAGTTTGTTCTCAGTTTTTAACAGTCTCTAATGCTTTGGCTCTCTCTCACTCTAACCTCTTTTTTTTTTTTTTTTCCCTTCCCCTCCCCCATGGGTTTCTGTTAAGTTTCTCAGGATCCACATAAGAGTGAAACCATATGGTATCTGTCTTTCTCTGTATGGCTTATTTCACTTAGCATCACACTCTCCAGTTCCATCCACGTTGCTACAAAAGGCCATATTTCATTTTTTCTCATTGCCACGTAGTATTCCATTGTGTATATAAACCACAATTTCTTTATCCATTCATCAGTTGATGGACATTTAGGCTCTTTCCATAATTTGGCTATTGTTGAGAGTGCCGCTATAAACATTGGGGTACAGGTGCCCCTATGCATCAGTACTCCTGTATCCCTTGGATAAATTCCTAGCAGTGCTATTGCTGGGTCATAGGGTAGGTCTATTTTTAATTTTCTGAGGAACCTCCACACTGCTTTCCAGAGCGGCTGCACCAATTTGCATTCCCACCAACAGTGCAAGAGGGTTCCTGTTTCTCCACATCCTCTCCAGCATCTATAGTCTCCTGATTTCTTCATTTTGGCCACTCTGACTGGCATGAGGTGGTATCTGAGTGTGGTTTTGATTTGTATTTCCCTGATAAGGAGCGACGTTGAACATCTTTTCATGTGCCTGTTGGCCATCCGGATGTCTTCTTTAGAGAAGTGTCTATTCATGTTTTCTGCCCATTTCTTCACTGGGTTATTTGTTTTTCGGGTGTGGAGTTTGATGAGCTCTTTATAGATTTTGGATACTAGCCCTTTGTCCGATGTGTCATTTGCAAATATCTTTTCCCATTCCATTGGTTGCCTTTTAGTTTTGTTGGTTGTTTCCTTTGCTGTGCAGAAGCTTTTTATCTTCATAAGGTCCCAGTAATTCACTTTTGCTTTTAATTCCCTTGCCTTTGGGGATGTGCCGAGTAAGAGATTGCTACGGCTGAGGTCAGAGAGGTCTTTTCCTGCTTTCTCCTCTAAGGTTTTGATGGTTTCCTGTCTCACATTCAGGTCCTTTATCCATTTTGAGTTTATTTTTGTGAATGGTGTGAGAAAGTGGTCTAGTTTCAACCTTCTGCATGTTGCTGTCCAGTTCTCCCAGCACCATTTGTTAAAGAGACTGTCTTTTTTCCATTGGATGTTCTTTCCTGCTTTGTCAAAGATGAGTTGGCCATACGTTTGTGGGTCTAGTTCTGGGGTTTCTATTCTATTCCATTGGTCTATGTGTCTGTTTTTATGCCAATACCATGCTGTCTTGATGATGACAGCTTTGTAGTAGAGGCTAAAGTCTGGGATTGTGATGCCTCCTGCTTTGGTCTTCTTCTTCAAAATTTGGCTATTCGGGGCCTTTTGTGGTTCCATATGAATTTTAGGATTGCTTGTTCTAGTTTCGAGAAGAATGCTGGTGCAATTTTGATTGGGATTGCATTGAATGTGTAGATAGCTTTGGGTAGTATTGACATTTTGGCAACATTTATTCTTCCAATCCATGAGCAGGGAATGTCTTTCCATTTCTTTATATCTTCTTCAATTACCTGCATAAGCTTTCTATAGTTTTCAGCATACAGATCTTTTACATCTTTGGTTAGATTTATTCCTAGGTATTTTATGCTTCTTGGTGCAATTGTGAATGGGATCAGTTTCTTCATTTGTCTTTCTGTTGCTTCATTGTTAGTGTATAAGAATGCAACTGATTTCTGCACATTGATTTTGTATCCTGCAACTTTGCTGAATTCATGTATCAGTTCTAGCAGACTTTTGGTGGAGTCTATCGGATTTTCCATGTATAATATCATGTCATCTGCAAAAAGCGAAAGCTTGACTTCATCTTTGCCAATTTTGATGCCTTTGATTTCCTTTTGTTGTCTGATTGCTGATGCTAGAACTTCCAGCACTATATTAAACAACAGCGGTGAGAGTGGGCATCCCTGTCGTGTTCCTGATCTCAGGGAAAAAGCTCTCAGTTTTTCCCCGTTGAGGATGATGTTAGCTGTGGGCTTTTCATAAATGGCCTTTATGATCTTTAAGTATGTTCCTTCTATCCCGACTTTCTCAAGGGTTTTTATTAAGAAAGGGTGCTGGATTTTGTCAAAGGCCTTTTCTGCATCGATTGACAGGATCATATGGTTCTTCTCTTTTTTTTTGTTAATGTGATGTATCACGTTGATCGATTTGCGAATGTTGAACCAGCCCTGCATCCCAGGAATGAATCCCACTTGATCATGGTGAATAATTCTTTTTATATGCTGTTGAATTCGATTTGCTAGTATCTTATTAAGAATTTTTGCATCCATATTCATCAGGGATATTGGCCTGTAGTTCTCTTTTTTTACTGGGTCTCTGTCTGGTTTAGGAATCAAAGTAATACTGGCTTCATAAAATGAGTCTGGAAGTTTTCCTTCCCTTTCTATTTCTTGGAATAGCTTGAGAAGGATAGGTATTATCTCTGCTTTAAATGTCTGGTAGAACTCCCCTGGGAAGCCATCTGGTCCTGGACTCTTATTTGTTGGGAGATTTTTGATAACCGATTCAATTTCTTCGCTGGTGATGGGTCTGTTCAAGCTTTCTATTTCCTCCTGATTGAGTTTTGGAAGAGTGTGGGTGTTTAGAAATTTGTCCATTTCTTCCAGGTTGTCCAATTTGCTGGCATATAATTTTTCATAGTATTCCCTGATAATTGTTTGTATCTCTGAGGGATTGGTTGTAATCATTCCATTTTCATTCATGATTTTATCTATTTGGGTCATCTCCCTTTTCTTTTTGAGAAGCCTGGCTAGAGGTTTGTCAATTTTGTTTATTTTTTCAAAAAACCAACTCTTGGTTTCGTTGATCTGCTCTACAGTTTTTTTAGATTCTATATTGTTTATTTCTGCTCTGATCTTTATTATTTCTCTTCTTCTGCTGGGTTTAGGCTGCCTTTGCTGTTCTGCTTCTATTTCCTTTAGGTGTGCTGTTAGATTTTGTATTTGGGATTTTTCTTGTTTCTTGAGATAGGCCTGGATTGCAATGTATTTTCCTCTCAGGACTGCCTTCGCTGCATCCCAAAGCGTTTGGATTGTTGTATTTTCATTTTCGTTTGTTTCCATATTCCCGTCCTCCTATTTAAAGAATTAGTTGCCTTTAGATTTCTTGCCAAGGGAAGGTATGGAGCAAGTCAGAAAATGAAGTACCCCACAAAACTTTGTAGCCATCCACTAATTCAGGTAATATTTATGGGCCCTTCTAAATTTTTAAAAAATGTTTATTTATTTTTGAGAGAGAGAGAGAGAGAGGGTGGCTGAGTGTGAGTGGGAGAGGGACAGAGAGAGAGGAGACACAGAATCTGAAGCAGGCTCCAGGCTCTGAGCTGTCAGTATAGAGCCGGGCACTGGGCTTGATCTAACCAACTGAGTCACCTAGGTGCCCCTATGGGTCCGTCTAAGTGCCAGGAATTGTTCTGGGTGCTGAGGAAATAAGCATTGGAAAAAACAAAAACAAAAAAACAAACAAAAAAACCCCACACCTGATTAACAAACAAATCTTTTTCTGATAGATTTTGTGGGGGTTATTATTTTTTAGGTCTCAAAACATTAACAAAATGTGGGGACTGCTGCAGAGGAGGTGGAAGGGAAGGAAATTCACAGCACAAGAATTTTGATAAGAAACATGAAAAGAGATGGGGTTTTTGAGACTGAAAGTCTAATCCTACCCTGAGTTGGGTAATGACCTGGGTTGAATTGTGTTCTTCAGAAAAGAGATGTTGAAGTTCTAACCCCTGGTACCTAGAATGTTATATTATTTGGAAATAGGGTCCTTGTAAATGTAATCAAGTTAAGATGAGGTCGTTAGGATGGGTCCTAAATCCAATATAACTGGTGTGGTAATCGGAGGAGGAGGAGAACACGGTGAGAAGAAAACACAGGGAGAACTCCAGGTGATGACAGGGACAGAGATTGGTGTGAGGCAGCTGTATACAAGGAATGCCAAGGATCGTGGCCACCACCAGAAGCTGGGACAAGGCAAGGCAGTATCCTATTCAGAGTCTCAGAGGAAGCATCACCCTGACGACACCTGGAGTTTGGATTTCTAACCTCCAGAATTGTGACAGAACAAATCTCCCTGGTTTTAAGCCACTCAGTTTGTTTTATTTTATAATGGCGACTCTAAGAAGCAGGTAACAAGCAGTGAGGAAAGGGTAGGACAAAGGAGGATTACAAGATACATGTGGGGTTGGGAATGGGGAGGTGGTTTTGGAGAAGCTGCTTGAGAGGAGAAGGTGGCTGCTGCCCACCACAGCCAAAAGGGCTTACTTGGCAGTATGTTAGTTTGCTAGGCCTGCCACAACCAAATACCACAGGCTGTGTGCTCTAATCTCAGAAATTTATTTTGTCACAGTTTTGGAGGCTAGAAGTCCAAGATCGAGGTGTTGGCAGAGTTGGTTTCTTCTGAGGTCTCTCTCCTTGGCTTACAGATAGCTGCCTTCTTGCTGTGTCCTCACCTGGTCTTTTTGTGTGTGCATCTGTGTCTAAATTTTCTCATCTTAGAAAGACACCAGTCAGATTGGATTAAGGCCTCCCCATATGAGCTTATTTCCCATTAATCACCTCTTTAGGCCTCGTCTCTAAATACAGCCATATTCTGAGGTTCTGGGGGGTACCTCAGAACTTTAATATATGAACTTTGGTGTGACACAACTCAGCCCATAACAGGCAAGGAGGGGCATGTTTGCACATCTGGGATCTATGTGGGAACTGGATAACAGATTCGCCACATTTCCTCAGAGGCAGCCCACCTTTGCCTGGACACATGGACTGTAATAGCTGTTTTAGATGGCAAGTGGTGAAGCTTTCACTTTGTCGGCAACTTCCTTGGTACTCACTCAACAGGAGCAACCCCTGTCATTGCCCAGGACTTGCTCAGTTTTTATATAACATATCCCATCTGTACATCTCCCTTTAGTCACCTTTAGGGCACAGTGAGCCTAATAAAAGGAGACCTTATGGGAAGGTAAAGGGTGGGAGGTGCTCTACACTTGTATTGAGGGTGGCTAATAAATCAACTTGGGACCCATGATATAGGACAATCATTAATGACACCCCAACTACAAGTATTCAGTATATTCCATTTATGCAAATGTATACCCATAAGTATATAAATACTCCTGAACCAGCCTGTTCATGATAATGGAAATGTGTAGAATATGCCCGATTAAAGGAAGAATTCAACTCTAGTCAACAAGGAGCATAAGGGATTAGAAACATAGTTAAGGATGTGGAAAGCATGGAATATTAACCCTTTCATTTATCAAAAGTGCAATTTTGTTCATTCCCTGAAAACATTACGTTGGTGTGTTTTTACAAGAAACAGCTAGCAAAGCTTGCTTCTTAGCAGTTTTGGGGGGTACAGAAATGGTGCTTCACCCAGCCTTGAAATGCAAAGCTGGGAGCCATGGCCAGCGACAGTGCTGGGACTGTTTGGATGATGTCACTGCCAGATGGAAGTTAATAGAGTCTGGCAGTGTATATTGTGTTTGGCCAAGGCCTTCAAGTCTGCATGTGATTGGCATAGGAGTGTACAAGGTCTGGACAGCCTGGCTGCTGTGAACTGTGGGGGAATCTCAGTAGTTACCAGTAGGGTGCTCAGCTGCCCCACTGGAGGAATGGAGAGGGAAATAAAAGTGCAGGAACAAAACGTGTTCCTCATTCTGTGTTCAGTAAGATTTTCCACCTTTTCACATTGCTCCCTTATGTTTCCTTGTTTGTGTAAAGTAATTCCTAAAATGCTCATTGTTGGATGTGGTGTAACTGGCTAGGAGTGAGGTGGAGGCTTTTAGATTTGCAGTCAGCTCCTGACATTCAACAGGATGTTGTAGGGCCACTTGAAAAAGTTCAAATTCTCAACTAATAATACAGCCATGAAATTTGTTGACAAGGAAAAGACTATATAGCTGTGTTGAGAGGCATCTACTTCTGGGCTTACTCTATCATAGTGTTTCTCAAAATGTACATAGTCGCCCGGAGGCTTGTTAAAAATGTAATTTCACTGACCCCACATGAGATCTACGGAATCAGAATCTTTCCACTGTTTTTCAAATACTTTGAGTGATTCTTAGGTACACTACAATTTGAGAAGTACTATACACATTATTCCAGTTTACATCTGAGCAAAATTATGTGTCATGACAACGCATGAACCTTCTTGAGGTTGTTCTGAAGCAGATGCAGTTATGAATATAATATATGAAAATGCTGAGGTTCTAGTGACTGTTATTTCTGTCGGCAAGAGATATAGCAGAGAAGACTTAGAGATGTCTCTTCTTCTTTGCCCATTTTCTCTCCATTCTCTTTCTCTGTTGTTTACCAGAAAATAACAAACATGAGCCATAAAAGAAGTAGGAAAAAACCAAAAGACTCTTTTAAAATTTCATTTTTTTTGGGAAAAGAACACCCTGAATGTTGTGAGAACTTGGTAGGACTTAAAAGAATCTCATGTGAACAGAGTTTTTTAATAATCATCACAAATTTTGGATGGTGACATAGTGTCAACGCTAGTCCATGTATAACCTCTCCCCCACCTCACCTGAAAATCACTACTAATGGAAGAACTAGAAACTTACCAATAACTTACATATTTACTCCCCTGTGCCTCTCCTATCCCATTCCCTTAGACATGTATACCACCCTAAATTTCATCATCCCTGTTTTATTTTTTGAAAAGTATTTACTTCATATATTATATGCCAAATAATATATTGTTCAGTTCACTTTGTTTTTAACTTAACAAAAGAGTTTATGATCTTGCAACTTTGTGTTGTTTTCTGGGACATGCCATTTTCTCACTGTTATTCATTCATGTGGTTGCTTGTAGACATAGTTTATTGTAATTCTCACTTTTTAAAAATTTATTTAAAAGCATTGTTTAATGTTTATTTATATTTGAGAGAGAGAGAGAGAGAGAGAGAGAGAGAGAGAGAGAGAAAGGAGCAGAGAGAGAGGGAGACACAGAATCTGAAGCAGACTCCGGGCTCTGAGCTATCAGCACAGAGCCCAATGCAGGGCCCAGCATTCCCAACTGTGAGATCATGACCTGAGCTGAAGTCAGATGCTTAACTGACTGAGCCACCCAGGTGCCCCTCTACTTCTCACTTTTTCGATAACACTATATTGTGATAAACATCTCAGTTTATTTGTATGCTGATAGGTATTTTATAAGTTTTCCAATATTTTCATGGTATGAGCATTGTGTCCATGCATATTAGTTTATGTTTCTTATGTGAAAATTCCTGTTGGTGTAGCCTCAGAGTACAATTACTGGGCTACAGAGTACTGTGGTTATATGCACCTTGATAAGAGAATGCCAGGGGCCCCAGGTGGCTCAGTTGGTTGAGTGACTTTGGCTCAGGTCATGATCCCAGGGTCGTTGGATCAAGTCCTATGTGGCTCTCTATGCTGAGTATGGACCCCGCTTAAGATTCTCTCTCTCTCATCAACTGAGGGTTGATGGGGGGTGAGAGGGAGGGGAAAGTGGATGATGGGCATTGTGGAGGGCACCTGTTGGGATGAGCACTGGATGTTGTATGGAAACCAGTTTGACACTAAATCTCACATTAAAAAAAATAAAGTATTTACCTCAAAAAAAAAAAAAAAAGATTCTCTTTCTCTCTCTCTCCCTCTGTCCCTCTCCTCAGTTCTCTCTCTCCCTCTAGAAAAAAAAAAAGTTAAAAAAAGGAGAATGCCAAATTGTCTCTCAAAGTTGATGTAACACTGGAAATGTAAACAAATCACACCAATTTCCATTGCCTCCAACATTTCATATTGTCACATTTGTGTTTTTTTCAAATAGGTTTAAAATGATATTTCATTATGTTTCTGATTTGCATTTTCTAAGTTACCAGTGTTATTTAGAATTTATTCCTATGCTTGTTCTCAATAGGTGTTTCATCTTCTATAAAACACTATTTATATCTTTTGTCTATATATTTTATATTATTCTTTATTGATTTATATATTTTATATTCTTTATTGGTTTTAGAAATTCTTTATATATTTTAATACTAATCCTTTGTTAGTTTTACATGCTGTTAATATTTTCTCCAACTTTTAGATTGACTTTTCACTTTTATTAAGATGTCTTTTTCCCCCAAGCAATTTGGGAATTTTTTGTCTTGTCAAAGCTATTCTTCCATATCTCAAGGGCAGAAAGATATTAACTTACACTTTCTTCTAGTTTTAAAGTTTTGCTTTAAATGTTACTGGGAGCTGACTTTGATGTTTGGGGTAAGGTAAAGAGCTCCTTTTACTTTTTTCATGTGGATAACCGAATATTTTTTAGCTCCTTTTTTTACATAGCACTCCTTTCTCCACTGGGTGGGTGACCATGTCACTTCTGCCTCTTATCAAAGTTCCATATGTGGTATGGGCTTATTTCTGGGTTCTGTTCTTTTACCCTGGTCAGTTTTTCCTTCCTCATGTTAATATGATATTGCCTTTTTAGTATAGCATTATAATAATGGGTCTATATATCTGGTAGGACAAATCTCCTTCCTTTTTTTCTGAGGTGTAATTCCTGGGTCTTTGTTTTTCTACAGACATTTTAGAACCAACTTTTCTAATTCTATAAAAAGCCCCATTGGCATTTTGATTGGAGATGCATAAATTTATAAGTCAGTTTGGGGACAACTGATACTTTTATGATATGAAGACTTCCCATCCATGAGCATGGAATAGATGTCCATTTATTTAGGTCTACTTCAGTGTATTGTATGTACTTTATAGTTTTTTAGGTTTAATTTTATTTTTATTTTTTTGTTTTCATTTTTTGAGTTCTATTTTAAATGTTGTCTTAAAAAATTTTCTAATTCTTTGCTATAATCCTGGATAGATGATGTTAAGTACTTCTCAGGATATCACATACAGAGGTTTCACAGTTCTATGTGTCCCTCATAGGTGGTAATAATTCTGATAACTTGATTTATCCACACTATAATTATACTTTTCTCCTCCAATGTTTGCAAATAATAAGCAGTCTGTGAGGAGATGTTAACACCATGCAAATATCCTATTCCTTATCAACTGTTTGGTATCAGTCTCGTATTGAGCTTAGTTTGTTCAAGGCTTAATATAGAACTATATTACTGGGCCTGCAGCACCTCTGGGTGATTTTGCCGTTTCCTGGTCTGCTGGCTCAATCTGGCTATGTGCTATCCTGGCTCCCATTTACTCAGATACCCAGCAGCTCAGGTACCAACTCTCCATCTCTACCAGCTGCCCCCAAAATATTTCTATCCATGGCTCTAGGAAGTTCTTGTTAGGCTCCAGACTCTTATATTTTCCTATTCCCACCATTTGCTGTTTAAAACTCAGGTCTGGATAGTCTGTCTGTTTGTGTGTTGGTGGGGGTGAGTACATATGCCTGAGAACCAGAGTGCCATATACCTGAGACCTGGTGGTGGCAGATCAGGTGGCTTTCTCAGAGCTTCTTGACCTTGGAAGGCAATGACCTCTGGTCCTATTAGAGTATAATTTGCCATTTGATTAAAATATTTTTCTCAGTATTAAGTTAACTCATTCCTATCTGATAACATATTCGAAGCACTCAGCGTTTAAAAAATCAAAATAAAAATTAGGCGACTTATGTCTTTAGTTGACAGATCTAGTGTATTAGGGAAATCAAGATATTTCTAAAATATTAGAATGGTTTAAAATTGAGGTTAGCAATGACATTCCTTGAAACTCATGAAAGGCAGAAAACTAGGTTGTTAGATGATCTCTAGATTTAACTCAGGACGATAATATCCAGATCCCTTTAAAAAGTTTTGAAATACCTGGGTACTGTAACTTGAAATATGTTCTAAAGTGAATTGTTATTTTTTTCATAATTTTTAGGGAATTTACTTTTAGGAAAGTTACTTTTTTATGAGCTCAATGAATAAAGAAATAGAAAGCAGTTTTAGAGGATTTTAAATTGTTGAACACATTAAGATAAATGCTAGACATTTCCCCCCTCTCTTTTATTAAGGAGACAGCCATATTCCAATTTCTTTCATTTATTTTGTAATAGCACTGACAGATTTGAAAGATTTCAGGTTGAAAATCTATAGTCAGTGAGCAGAAAATACCATGGGGAGGATTTGAATTGCTAGAGGCTGGCATTCTATAATGTTTAGAAATACATCACTCAAATGAATGTCAAAGCAGCTGTAGGTTGTTTTCTTGGGGCCGGATGGGGGGGGGGGGACTGAGTTATTATTGAAAGGACTTGATTGGCTACATAAATTTAATGATGCACTAATTTTTAAAGTGCTTTTTGACTCTTAAAACTCTTACATAACTTCAACAGTTTAAAAAAACCCAACTAAATAGCAATAACTTTTGTACTTCAAAAACTACTTTGAGATAGGACAAATGGGTTTGTACCCCACTCCTCCCTCATGATGGAGACAGAAATACAAGTCCTATGGCTGCTGAACTTTTTTTTTTCTCAAATCTGGATTTATTTTTAACAATGTTGTCAGAACACTTTGCAATTGTATGATGATTTCATTATCTTTTGGGAACTGTATTGTTTTGTAGGGCTACTGTGACTAATTCCCAGAAACTTCTGTCTTGAAATAATAGTGATGTCTTCTTTCTCAGTTTTGGAGACCAGAAGTATGAAACCGAGTTGTCCAGAGGGCTGTTCTCCCTCTAAACACTCTAGGGGGAATCTAGTCCTTGTTTCTTCTAGCTTTTGATAGCCACGGCCCTTCCTCAGTGTTCTTTGCCTTGTGCCCGTATCACTTCAATCTCTGCCTGCATGATCATATTGCTTCTCCTCTTTGTGTGGCTTTTCCTCTGTGTTTCTGAGTCAAAACTTCCGCCTTTTTCTTATAAGGATACATATGATTGCTTTTATGATACGTTTGGATAATCCTTTTCTCAAGATGGTTAATCATATTTTCTGCCACATAAAGTACTATTCATTGGCTTTGGGGGTTAGGATGTAAACCTATCATTTTGGGGACCACATTTTAGCTGATTGCATTCTATTCCTCTGGTTGTTTCCCAGAGCACGTTCATCCCATATGCCAAAATACATTCACTCCATCCCAAGATCCTCAAAAATCTCAATGCATTTCAGCATTCACTCTACATCCAAAAATCTCATCTAACTATCATTGCTAAAAATGTCCCAAATCTAATAATCTAAGTCATCTAAATAACATGTAGGAGAGACTCTAGGTATAAGCCACCTTGGAGCAATATTCCTTCCCATCTGTCGACCTGTGAGACAAGAAAACATGTCAACCGCCTCTTAAAGGCAGTGGTGGGACACACATAGGGTATCAGCTACAGACAGCCCCATTCCAAAAGGAAGACAATAAAAGGGATCAAGGGGTCCTTGAGGGTTGAGTAGAGTGGGCTAACTGATGGTCCACCAAAAGATATGTTCATGTCCTAGTTTCCAGATCCTGTGATTATTACCTTATAGAGTAAAATAATTGGTTAAATTAAGGGGCTTGAAAGAAGGAACTGTCTGGATTATTACCTCAGTGGGCTCCAAATGTAATCACATGCAATATTTTTTAATTTTTTAAATTTTTTTTAATGTTTATTTATTTTTGAGAGGGAGAGACAGAGCATGAGCAAGGGAGGGGCCAGGAGAGAGGGAGACACAGAATCCAGAGCAGGCTCCAGGCTCTGAGCTGTCAGCACAGAGCCCGATGTGGGGCTCGAACTCACAAACTGTGAGATGATGACCTGAGGCGAAGTTGGACGCTTAATTGACAACTGAGCCACCCAGGTGCCCCTAATCACATGTAATCTTATAAAAGAAAGGCAGAGAGGTTTTCAGACAGACACATAAAGAGGAAGAGGCAATGTGACCCCAGGGGCAGGGACTGATGTGGTACAGGCACAAGGCAAGGAATGCCAAAGAATGTCCATAGCCACCAGAAGCTGGAAGAGAGGGAAAGAACAATTCTCTCAGTAGCACAGGACTGCTGGCATCTTGATTTGAGACCTCTGCATCATCCAGATCTGTGAGAGAATTTCTATTGTTTTAAGCCCCCAAGTTTGTTGTAATTTATTACGGCAGCCACAGGAAATGAATACAGGAACATTTGCAGTTTTCATAGCTGCTTTCTTGTTCAAGATTGAATTACTTTTCCTTTATGTAATATAAATAATTTTGACCAATGAAATTTTCAGCATTAACGTTTATTTCCAAAACATCCATCATTGACAGGCTACAGCAAAGAAAATAACAATTGAAAAGTAAGCCCTGACACCCATGCGTTTTCCACCATTGTCGACTCGGGGGAGCGGATGTTTGTTAGTTTGTTGAAAAATTAAATAGTCACGTACTATTGAAGTTCCAGTAGGCGTCAAATTTGGCTTCCTTTGTTGTGTGTAGACAAATTTTAGGACAGTAAATTTGTTTACATATTGTATCATACAGGGTCTAGTGAGGAAAGCAGACACTAGTTATTTTCACAGAGATCATTTAACATAAAGATATAAACAAGCAGGTATTGGAGGGTGAGGAAGAAAAAGGGAACAGTGAGGCCATGCAGAGACCAGAGGTAACTGAAGGGAGCAGCTGTCACCCCTAGGGCTCAGGGGGCGAAGGCGGAAGATTGAGGTTATTAGAACAGAGAAGCACAGAGGAAGGACTCCGTGTGTCCTGTCCTGGTGTCTTTAAGGTGACTTAGGTGGTTGGTTCTTGGAGTGTGGGAAACAGAGGAACTGGCGTCAGCTGTTACCTCAGCCAGTTGCTGCTGCTGGGATGACGTGTTACCCTGTGTGACCCCCGCAGAGAGGTGAGCAAACACAGAGGAGCAAGCGTCCTCTCTCCCAGCCTCTCACCTCCCTCCCCTACTGGGGACTGAGAGGCTCAGCCTGCCCAGGGGAGGGCGGCTGGCAGTCCCGGGCCCGGGCAGGGCATCGCAAGCTGAGGGTAGAGGGGCGGGTTTGGAGCTGAGATGCGCAGCTTAATAACCTTCTCAGACATGGACACATTGTATACAAATGGAGACGAATGAGGTGACCTGTCGTTTTAACTATAAAGCATTAGTCTTGTCTTCTTTCCTAAGCTGTGAAGCGCTCTTTAATTCATTTGGAGGGAGTGCAAGGCAGGCTGCTGGTGCGTGGCTGCTGCCTGTTCACTGAGAGGAGGGTGGACGGTCAGTGACTGCTCATGTGACTCGGCTGCTGGACCATTGAGGGAGAGTGGTAACATTTCCAGAAATGAGGCGTTGGCTTTCCTGGGACCGGCAGGGCCGACTGGGGGTGGGTGGGTCGCGGGGGGTGAGGTGGCTGCAGGGGTGCTATGAAGTTTTGAGGACTGTGGTGACTGTTTTAAAGGAAGCTGCTTTTGCACGGAGGAAATAGCAGCTACACTTACTCTTGGGAATCATTTAGAACGGCTGCCAAGTGTTCTATTTAGTCTTAAAAATGGATGCAATTTGAGAAATTATGCTCCTAGCAAGCTATTTTACTGGAACCAGAGGGCAGTTTGATATTTTTCAGTTACGTTTCATCTTATAAGGGGACTTGTTGTAGTAAAAAAAGGTTGCTGTTGACATGTGTGAGGACAGATGCTTTCTTGACTTCTCACACTGCCCCTTACTGTTGTACAGAGGCCCCACTTGCTAGAACTCCTCAGCATGTGGTCTCAGAACATCCTTTTTGTGTTAATTGGGTTTCTTGACCTGGGCATTTCCTCTTGCCCCAAGTACATTTAGTTAGGAAAGGGCAGAACTGTGGCACCACTGATATTCCCTATCACCTCTCCAAGGCAGACTTATGTGGACTCTGGCTCTTTTGTGACCTTTCCAGTCACCTGGGGAGTGGAATACCTGTTGGGGTGTCCTGGAAAGTAGGAATCCATAGCTGTGTGTTGGCTACTCTTAGCATCATTTTCTCCAAAGGTACTCTCTCTTATCATGCTTTTCAGGACCTCCTCCCATACCTCCCCACCCTCTTTTGTCTGAGAATGGTGCTTTCTGCCATGATTTTATCTTCCTCTCTCGTATTTACATTCTTACTACATCTTAAAAAGTTGATTTTTTTTTAAAATGTGTTTTCCAGAAAATGTATACTCATGATGCCCAAATGAATACCCTCCTCCCCTGCTTAGATTTTGCCATTCTTCTCTGGGCCACCATGACTACCCCTCCTCCAGATTTCTGGAGCAGATGCCTACCTCACTCTGTCCCACCTGTTTTATTATTGAAGTTTCAGGAAAGGAAGGGAGTGGCGTGGGAGGGAAAGGAAGAATACAAGGAGGAAGAAAAGTTGAATCAGGAAATTTTTTTAAAGTTTATTTGTCTATTTTGAGAGAGAGAGAGAGAGAGAGAGAGAGAGAGAGAGAGAGAGAAAGGGAGAGAGCAAGAGGGGGAGGGGAAGAAAGAGAAGGAGGGAAAGAGTCCCAAGCAGGCTCTGTGCCCACAGTGTGGAGCCCAACATGGGGCTTGATCTCACAAACTGTGCGATCATGACCTGAGTCAAAATCGAGTCGGATGCTCAACTGACTGAGCCACCCAGGAGCCCCAGGAAAATTTTAATACATGTTCATTGAGGTTTTTTTTTCTTTTAAAGAATTTAAAAGGCTGCGGCTAGAGGTAAGAGTAAGGAGACAGAGGAGAGCTCAGATGGAAAGAAAAGAGTAGAGGAATTGGAGGTAACAAAGACATCCATTGTAGGGAGCAAAGAATAGAAAGGACTCACTGCCAAACTTTCGTCAACTGTGCATCACCCAATGACTTATGAATCTATGGGCAAGTCCCTCTGAACAGTGGATAGAGGACTCAAATCTCAAATGGGCGCTCATGGTTCCTCCCACACTCCCCTGGTGTATTCACTTCCTCGCTCATGCCCTGCTGATGCAGTTGTCTCTGATAACTTCAATAAGAGAAACAGAGTAAACACACTGGAACGTTTTAATAACCACATCACCAACTCTAGCCACTCACTTCTATCACTTGTACTGTGTTTTTTGCTTTGCTGTTACACGGAGTGTCCATGCTCCCACCAAAGTCAAGCTCACCACCTGCTTTGTGCCCTGGCTGATCCCATCTGTTTTTATTCTCTCAAGTCTTTGCTTCTATAGTTCTTCCTCCTTTCTTTGATATCATCCATTCATTTTACTCAACTCAATTCCCATCAGGATTCTACCTTAAAAACAACACAAAGCACTCCCTCCAAATGCCTCATAGAGGCATTCTCGTATTTCTGCTTGTGTCTAAGGCATGCTCAGCTCAGGGATAATGCTGTCTTCTGTGACACCATTTGTTGTGACAAGATGCAAGGTGTGTTGCAAATGTTACTATTAATCATGGATGTGTTAAAATTTGTAATTAGACAAGGTAATGTTAGATCATTTGTAGTTAGATAATGTAATGTTCAACCATTAGAATGGAGTTAGTAACCCTCATGATGTCACTCATTCACTAGCATACTGATATACTTTCTTTTTTTTTCAATTTTTTTAATGTTTATTTATTTTTGAGACAGAGAGAGACAGAGCATGAGCAGGGGTGGGGCAGAGAGAGAGGGAGACACAGAATCCGAAGCAGGCTCCAGGCTCTGAGCTGTCAGCACAGAGCCCGATGCGGGGCTCGAACTCACGAACTGTGAGACCATGACCTGAGCCAAAGTCAGACACTTAACCGACGGAGCCACCCAGGCACCCCCTGATATACTTTCTTTAGTGGGAAATAGGTGAAGTGAAGGCTTTCTCACTAACAATAGGGTATGTGCCCTTCACAGGAGCAACTGTTATGACTGAAGAAAAAATAATGGTTTTCCTAAGCTATTTAATGGTTTCTCCAGCTTCTCATTTGATGCAGAAAATTCCTTCTTTCACTCAAGCAGATAGTTTCAGAATTTTATTTTCTTCTTAAGGTATTGATAAACATTCCAAGAAGGCTAATTTGCTTGTTAAAAAAGTGAGGTCAATGGGTGAATATTGCAAAAAATTAAAAAAAAATGAATCTTGTATCTTGTTTATTTAAAACAATGTAGTGATTAAGAAAGACCTTGAGTCAAACTATGAACTGGAAAACAATAGCTGGAACTTAAACCAATTAAACTGTCATTTTCTTAGTTACAAATCATCGTAATTAAAAAGTAAGCAAACTAAAAGACAAAAATAAATTGGAAACCAGTTTTAAGTTTTCTAAAACAACTATAGTGGACTCTTGAAATATTCTGTCTTCAACTAGGATTTCATTCAGTATGAGTCCTAGGTTGGAACCAGTGTCTTAACAGTGACACAGACTCATGATGTTTGAAGTTTAGACAAGCACAGGATAAGTTGAAGTTCCTGGATGACATCACTTGTTTGTAAACTCCTCTATGGCCAAGGATGAGCCAGTTTGGGGCATATATTACATGCTCAATAAATGCCTGATAACTCACTCAAGAATCTAGTCTGCTCTAGCTGGCCGAATTTATGATCACTTCTCAGCTGTACTGAAGTGTGGAATTCATCAGATAAGAGGTAGGATAGCCTTTATGTACCTTTTTAATTTTTATTTCTTACTCAGCTTTAACCTCTCTTCCTTCTCAACTCCCCCTCACCCCCCCATCCCTGAGATAGAAACTAGGATATGTAATTCTCCTCTCTGTGTGGCATTATCATCAACACGACTTACAACTTTAAATTTGAGCATCAGTTTATGGATGAAGAGAGAATTCAGAGATGGGGATGCCAGAGTTAGGCCTTAATTGTCCTTAGTTTAGTGTTTGGAGGGAATGATCAGCTTTTTAGAGAATCCTTATATCATTTTGGGTTAAATGATCTGCTCTAAAGTGCTTCCATGGTCACATTGACATGTTGGGAAGGATTTGTCTAGAAGAGAAGACTGAAGTTTAATTTTGATGAAATGGGATTTGGTTGTTTCTTCTTGTTTTTAATCATTTGTGGGGTCACCAGCCTTGCCTTCTAATGGCAAGACTTTTTCTAAGAGTTGTGCATACATTTTCTTCACAACAATTAATTTCCATTTTCAGAAGAGTGGATGCTATCTGTGAAGGCACATGCCAACAATCTCTCAAGGAGGATGCTTCCTTATAAAGTGCTCAAGCTCTGAGCATTAACAAAGTATAAAAAGAAAAACTAACTCACTCCCCGGGCCAATACTCTTGATTTGTCCTTCCCCAAAGAAACTACTTGTACTGTGAGGCTTAACTCAGCAGGTTTAGAATTAGCCTGGGGTGTTCTACTGAAATGAGAAATGTACCTGTATCCCACTGGCTCCTGGTCAAGGCAGGAAATACACTGATGAAGACTGTTACTTTGTAAACATGGACCATCCAGTTTTGGGGGTGGTTTGTATCAGTTTGTCTGCATTGCTTCTTAATAACAGTGAGACTTAATGATTCCTGCCTGGTCTCAGTGAGACCCAGGGAGGTCTCTGCTCTTGAAACTGATTATGTAGTAGGATTATGTCCATGTAAACAGCAAAATTAAAAACAACCCAGCTGAGATTCCATTTTAAGATTTATGGTTTCAAAGTGTTCTGTGCACATACTGGTGGTTCCTGGTCCAAGGGAGAAAGTGCACCTTACAAAGGGGCCCACATCTAGCCTCCCTGGATTCCTTGCTATGAGGCAGCCTTTGCATGAGATGCATATCCTTACTGAATACTATTGCTATATTACCTCTTAAAAAATCTTGGCATTCTGCAGTTTTGTAGACATTTAGACTGGCTCTACTTGATTTTTTAAAACTTTTGGCTCCTAATCTTTCTTTGTTTTATTAAAATTTTTTAAATGTTTATTTTTTTGAGAAAAGTGGGGGGGGGTGGGTAGAGGGAGAGAGGATGAGCAGGGGAGGGGCAGAGAGAGAGGGAGGGAGACACAGAATCCAAAGCAGGCCCCAGGCTCTGAGCTGTCAGCACAGAGCCCAGTGTGGGGCTTGAACCCATGAACTGCAAGATCATGACCTGAGCCTAAGTCAGATGCTTCACTGACTGAGCCACTCAGGTGCCCCTCTTTTTTTTTAAATAAATATTTTACATTTTTAAAGCAGTTTTAGATTCACAGAAAAGTTCAGAGAAGGTACAGATATATCTCATATACTCCAGTCCCCACATGTGCATAGCCTTTGCCCACCAGAGAGGTGCGTTTGTTACAAGTGATGAGCCTAACAACTGAACATTAGGATCAAACAAAGTTCATGGTTTACCTTAGGGTTCTTCTTAATGGTGTGTATTACGTGGGTTTGACAAATATATCGCATATGTCTACCATTATGGTGTCATACAGAGTATTTTCACTGCCCTAAAATATCTGCTGTGCTCTGCCTGTTCATTCCTTCCCCCTGACCCTAACTCCATGGCAACCTCTGTCTTTTTACTGTCTCCATAGTTTGCTTTTTTCAGAATGTTATATAGTTGGAATTATATAGTATGTAGCCTTTTCAGATTGGCCTGTTTCACTTAGTAATATGCATTTAAGTTTCCTCCATGTCTTTTCATGGCTGGATAGCTCATTTCTTTTTAGTGCTGGATAATATTCAATTGTCTCTATGTATTTATTACAGTTTATCCCTCACCTACTGAAAGACATCTTCGTTGCTTCCAAGTTTTAGCAATTATGAACAAAGCTGCTATGAACACCCATGTGCAGATTTTTGTGTGGACATAAGTTAACTCATTTAGGTAAATACCGAGAAGTGTCATAGCTATTTTGTACGGTAAGAGTTTGTTTAGTTTTGTAAGAAACGACCAAGCTTTCTTCCAAAGTGGCTGTGCCATTTTGCGTTCCCGCTAGCAATAAATGAGAGTTCCTATGGTTCCTATGTAGATCCCTGTCAACATTTGGTGTTGTCCCAGATTTTGGCCATTCTAATAGATGTATAATGGTATCTCATTGTTTTAATTTGCATTTCCCTGACGACATATGATGTGGATCATATATTGTATCCTTCTCCTGCAAAAAACAAACACACACACACACACACACACACACACACACACACACACATTAAATTCTTAAGCATTGTCATTCTGAGTCCTGCGAGTCTTTAGTGATTAAATCCTGTTTAATGGTTTAATGGTCGCTATTAGAGCACTACTACTGGCAGGGTGTTTTTTTCTTTTTTTCTTTTTTCTTTTTGTATTCTTGCAGAATATATTACCTGTATATCACTCAAGAATTTTGACAGATTACAGTTATACCACCAATACTGTTTGATACTTTTTAAAAAAATCATGTGAATATCATGTGAATATGTATGTTACTTTTTTGTTCTAAGCCAAACTAAAAGAAACAGCAAAAATGAAAATATCTTTGGGGTAAATTTTTAAAAATCTTACAACTCTGTAAAAATATTTTTTTATATTGAGCTTCAAAATTTGTGACAGATCAAATTTTTTTTCAAAGGTATGTATTTTCTTGAAATCCATTCTCCAAGATTGAATTTAACTTCATCTATCACTCAAGGCTTTGCTTAGTTGAGGTCCTAAGCGAATGCTCATTTGTTCTGTTTTTAACAGACTGCATTTAGTTATATGGTTGGCTGTATTTCATGACTACCCCTTAGACTAAAAACCATTTTTTATTATTTTATTTTATTTTATTTTATTTTATTTTATTTTATTTTATTTTATCTTATCTTATTTTCTGTTATTAATTTTTTGGGACAGAGAAAGAGAGTGAGCAGGGGAGAGGGACAGAGGGAGAAAGAGAGAATTCGACGCTCAATGTGAACCAACATATGGTTCAATCCCATGACCCTGGGATCATGACCTGAGCCAAAATCAGGACTTGGACACTCAACTGACTGAGCCACCTAGGCACCCCTAGACTAAACACCCTTAAATGGTTGTTTTGCTCTGTCAAGAGCAAGGTTATTTGTCTCTTGGCAATGGGGGCTGACAGTAGGACAGACCATCCTAGCCCTGTAGGGATGTGTGGTACTTGAATGGTATGAAGGATAAATAGCGGGTCAGGAAACTGAAAATCAACTTCCATAGGACTAAGTAGACAAATCCAGCGTTCATCACTATGTGATGTGGTGGTGTAATAGAAGTTCATATAGTTCGTGTCTATCCACAATTGCAACGCAACCATACCTCACAATAAAGTACCAAATCTAATGGCTCATATTTCTAAAAGTCTCTCGCATAGTGTTGTTACTTTGGACTTAACAACCATGGGATTTATTAACGAATAGCTTTTCAGAATCTACTCTGTGGCAAGTAGAGGGGCATGGGAGGGGGGTGTGTGTGTACATGCATGTGTGTGTTTACCTCCTATACTGTGTAACCTCGCTCACACACCTGCTATTGTCTGTGGAAGCAGGCTCACTCAATTTTTGCCATCATATTGTCTCATCTTTAATCTTTTGCGTGGGATTAGCTTTTGAGTTTTAAATGTTAGAATGCATTCATGGTTTAGTTGGCTCCCTGCAGCACTTCTGTCCTGTGGATCAATGGAATTCTTTCTTCTAATGTGTATAATAAGATCTCTTACCTTTAACAATCCTTTTGAAAATGTCTCTCTGATATGTCATCCGGGCTATTTAATAGTGTCTATTGCACTGTCATATGCATGAACATAGATTCAGGAAAAGTGTCAGCCTGACAGGAGACCCCCTGAAGAGCTTCACAGCACCATCAGAAACAGAAAGGGCAGTGAGGGTCTTAGGGCAAATTTGGGAGTTGTCCAGCATTCATCAATATGGTATAGTGGGGGATATCAAAGACTGATGGAGGGAATGATGATTTTGTTCTGTTGAGTCTTTGTTCACTACAACTGCACTGAACTTCCACTTGAACATCTGTCATCATGGTTACTTCTCACTCTGCTTGGGAGACAGTGAAATCCAAGTGCGGCTGACTTTCCATTCCTTCCTTTAGCTACTATCAGCCCCAATTCTTTGAGGAAGTTGACATGGAGAGGAAATAAAAGAGTTGAAAACAGAGAAGGAATAGAAATCATGGTTATTTAGGTGACCAGAAAATGCCCAGACTATTCAGGAAAGTCATGCTTTTCCTTTAGGTCCACAGAACCCAGCTGGTAAGTGATTTAAGCAATTCTCTTTCCATGATCAGTAACATCTGGCTTTGAGGTAGGTGAAACTCCTCCCAGAATTTTAAGTGAGAATATCTAAAATCAAGAGAACTTTTAAAAGAAAAAATATGAAAAACTGATACAAAGTAGATCAGTTTTATGCTTCTCCATCTATGTAATAACAAACTGCATAGGGGTAAGACAAATAGGAAATTCCTTATTTGGAAATTTATGAAGAAGTCTGGGGTGGGTATTTTTGTTTAGTGTTTGACTTTTTCTCTCTCACAATACAGCACAGAATAACACTCATAGAGCCTCGATCCCTGATATGAAGTACATGACATAAAATTTAAATATATTCACCTCTCTCTCTCTCTCTCACATACAGATACACATACACATACACATACACATACACATACACATACACATACACATACACATACACACACACACACACACACACACACACACATACACACAACCATGGTTACCAAGAGTAAGGATACCAAAACAAAAACAAAGTAAACAAAAAACCCAGACATACACAAAACATTTTATGTGTCAGTGACTGATATTGAAGGCCCCCTGTCTTCAATATAAGTGTTTTAGAGTAATAAAATTAACTTTTTTTGTTCCTATCATATGTTGGGGACTATGCTATGTATTTTACTTACATTTATTTTTATTTAATCCTTATGATGGCCATATAAATCAGATATTATTACCCTTGTTTCACTCTGAGAAAAACTGACATATTTAAAAATTTAAGCATATTGTCAAAAGTAACTACATTCTATCACACTACCTCATTCCCATTTTTTTTCTCTCTCCTTAAAAAAAGTGATGGTTTATTTTTATCATAGGCAGCAAATTGCAGATGTTGTTTCAGCAGTTAACAAGTCAGGGCTAATTTCTCTGCGAGTCTCTTGGCCTTTCCCTCATGGTAGCAATGTGGCTGTAGCAGTTTGAGCTATCGCTTCCTGTATTTAAGGGAGAAAGAAAAGGACAGGAGTGGGATGCAACATGCAATGTTTGTTATTTTTTTTGTAAGGAAAGAAAAAGTTTTATCATAGATACTACTACTAGACTCTGCTTATTTAAAAAAATTAAAAATCATAAAGTATAGCAACACACAAGATGGTACATAATGTTAATGTACAACTCATGGTTATGACAAAACGAACACCTACAACAAGAGTGAATACTGTCAGTGTTCCAAAGACTTTCCACCTTGCATTCTCCTGATCACCACCACTTCACATTCTCCCAGAAGTGACCACTATGCTGACTTGCATAAAAACCATTTTAGGGGCACCTGGATGGCTCAGTCGGTTAAGTGTCTGACTCTTGATTTCAGCTCTGGTGATGATCTCATGGTTCGTGAGTGTGAGCCCTACGTAGGGCTCTGTGTCAGGTTCTGTGCCGGGCTCTGTGCTGATGGCACGGAGCCTGCTTAGGACTCTCTCTCTCCCTCTCTGTCTCTGCCCCTCCCTGGCTTGTGTGCTCTCTCCAAATAAATAAATGAACATTTAAAAAATTTAAAAGCCATCTTTGTGCATCAGATTTACTCCCTGGAAACATTGCATCTTTGTGCAGTTTTGTGCATCAGATTTACTCCCTGGAAACATTGTTTGTTCATTTTAATTGCTCTGTAATAGTTGACTGTATTAATATACTTCAATTGATCCAGTATATTGTTGAGGAATATTTAAGTTGCTTTTTAGTTTTTGGCTAATGCTAATAATACTCTAGTGAAAATTCTTAGTAATGTTTTTGGTTGGACATGTGGATACCTTTCTATTGGGTATTTACAACTGTATATTGATGCTGACTCACTCCCATTGGCTCATAGGAGCTGACTGTGCACACTTTTCTCAAAATCTGAGTTCAGTAGCATTTTGTTGGTAGCTTTGAGTCAGCCACAGTAGAAGTGTTTGCTCCATAGAAATCAGCAATTCCATCCCCTAGTCAGAGAGCTAGGTATTACACATTTACTAGCACAACATTGGGTATTTATTTAGGAATGGATTTCCCCAGGTTACCTATTTCATAGGTTATGCATATCCCTCACCTTTAGTATATGATGACAAATTATCTTCAAAGAAGTTACCAATTTGTGTTTCCATCAGCGATATATATATAAGAATGCATATTTTTCCATATCTTTGCAACCTTTTAATTTTACACATTCCAATGAGTGTGTAGTTGCATTTCATTGTGTTTTTAATTTGCATCTCCCTGGCAACTAAAAAGTTTGTAAGCCAGTTGGATAGAGTCTTGTGAAATGTTTGTCCAAATCTCTTTAGCAATTTTGGTGTGGTTTTTGTTTGGAGAAGTTGACCTGTAGAAGTTCTTTATGTATTCTGGATATGAGGCCTCTATTGGATTTACATGTTCATACATTTTCTGCTTTGAGTTTGCCTTTTTTCTCCAATAATAGTATCTTTCCATGGACAGAAGTTTTAAACATTAATGTAATCCAATTTATCATCCCTTTTCTTTATGGTTAATACTTTTTGTGTGTGTGTGTGTGTGTTTAAAGAAGTTCTTTGCTACTTTCAGGTCACAATGATATTCTCTTATTATACAGGAGCTATGTTGTTGCCTTTTATGTTAGATATACAATTTACTTGAAATTCCTTTTATGTTTGTTTTCTTTATGCTCAACATAAGGGTTAAAATAATTTTTTTCCATATGTATATACTATTGTATATACAACAAAGATAAAAACCTTTGTTGTAGATCAAATATATACATATGTGTGTATCTGCTTTTGGATTGTTCATTTAATTGGTTTGTTTTATTGATCTGTTTTTCCTTGAGTTAGTGCTACATTGTCTTAATTAGTGTTGCTTAATAATAAGTCTTAAAATCCAGTAAACAAATCCTCTCATTTTGTTCTTTAAGAATGTTTTGGCTGCTTTCGGTCCTTGGCCCATTACAATGTGAAAATTAATAAAGAAAACCCTCATTAAAATGGAGTTGGAAGACCAGAAAGGGGCTCCCAAAGGGGGAGCTAATCATTCAATGTCAATTGTAGGAAGAATGATAAGTTATAGACCCCACCAGAAGAATTGTCAATAGGAAACAGTCATCAGTTGCAGGCCCCAACAGGAAAAGGTGTACATTACATCTACTACAGGAAATTGAGTACCCTTGCAACTCAAACAATGAGAAACCATCATTACTCTGAACTGTTTCTTTTCTCCAGTGGACTTTTATTCAAAACAAACCCTCCTAACTTCTTTCTCCTTTTCCATAAAACAATGTTCCTCTCCTTTGTTTATTGGACTTGTCCATGGTTTTGTCATAGCCTGCATGTCCAGAATTGCAATTCTCTGCTATTTCTGAATAAACCCATTTTTAGTAGAAAAATAACTGCTTATTTTTTAAATTATTTTTAAAAAAGATTTATTTTATTTTTAGAGAGAGAGTGTGTGAGCAGAGGGAGGGGCAGAGGGAGAGAGAAATTGAAGTGGGGAGGAGGGGTGAATCTTAAATAGCCTCAACACTCAGCATGGAGCCTGACCCCTGACCCAGGGCTTGATCCCATGACCCTGAGATCATGACCTGAGCCAAAGTCAAGAGTCAGATGCTCAACCGACTGAGTCACCCAGGAACCCCTGACTGTTTTTTTTTTAAGGTTAACAACATTTACACATAAATTTTGGAATCCACTTGAAATTGTCAAATGTCAAGTTTTAATCTCCTTTCTCTCCTTCCCTCTCTCCCTCTGTCTCTGTCTCTGTCTCTCTCTCTCTCTCTCTCTCTCTCTCTCTCACACACACACACACACACACACACACACCCTCCCTCCCTAACACACATCTGTTAGTTTTTGGATGGAGATTTTAGAGGATCAATAGGTTAGTTTGGAGAGGACCGATATATTTACTTAGTGTTTCTGTCTATAAATCTAGCATATCTTCAATTTATGACTTTTTAATTTCTTTTCAATAATGTGTTACACTTGTCTATGTAGAGATATTTATTTTACTTCCAGGTACTATGTACTTTTTGATGCTATTGGAAATAGCATCTTTAAAAATAGGTTATTTTCTAACAGTTGGTGAAATACAGAGATGCAAATTATTTTTTTCTTCCCTCACCACAGTGTCCAACACCTCTTAGTTATAGGACTTTTTAGATTTTTTCTATTTTCTCTTTGGGTTTATTATTCTAAGATAATTGCATAGTCCATTGATTTTTCTGCTTCCTTTCTAATATATGCATTTACCAACACATAGATTCCCTGGGAGCTACATCCTATAAATTTTATATGCAATGCCTTTGTTATGACTCAGTAAAACATATTTCTATTTGGCACTGTGATTTCTTCCTTGACACATTAGTTATTTGGATGCACATTTGTTAATTTTTGAACATGTTGGTATTTTCCAGTTATCTTTTTGGTCTTGCTTTCTAGTTCGATGGAATGTGGTCAGAGAACATATTCCATATTATTTAAATACTTTGAGATTTGTTGTTCAATTTTTATAAATATTGCTGTGTGCCTGAAAAAAATATATGTTCTTGTTTGGAACAGTGTTGAAGTTCTTGTATACTTGCTCAACAAAGTTTTGGAAGAAGTTTATGAAAATCTCCCACTTTAATTCTATTTTATGTATGTATGTATGTATGTATGTATGTATGTATGTATGTATGTTTATTTGTTTATTTGGGGGGGGAGCAGAGAGAGAGGGAGAGAGAATACCAAGCAGGCTCCAGACTGTCAGCGCAAAGCCTGATGTGGTGCTTGATCTCATGAATTGTGAGATCATGTCCTGAGTTGAAATCAGGAGTTGGTTGTTTAACCAACTGAGACACCCAGGTGTCCTTCCCAGTGTAATTTTTTTTAGTATTAAAAAAAATTTTTTAATGTTTTTTTATATTGAGGGGGGGAGAGAGAGAGAGTGAGTGTGGAAACAGGGGAGGGGCAAAGACTATTTTTTCAATGGTTTCCTGAAAAATTACACTGGCACCATTAACTTATTGACATCTGATATTATCTGGCATATTTTTCTCTTCCTGGAAAATTAATTCAGCCTGTAGATTATCTTTTAGAATCTCCTGTGTGCTGGCAAAAAAAAAGCACCCTTGGTTTTGTTTTTTCTTTCCATCTGAAAATGTCTGTTTTGCTTTCATTCTTATAAGTTATTTTTGCTTGATATAGGACTCTGAGTTGACAGGTTTTTTAAAAGAACTTTAAATATGTGGTTTTACTATCTTCTGTGGCCATTATTTCTGATGAGAACTCAGCAGTCATATAAATGATTGTTCCCATGTGTGCTATATATCATTTTTATCTGACTCTTTTAAAGATTTTTTGGTCACATTTTTTATTTTAAACAGTGTGACTGTGTTTTCCATTGGTGTGTTTCTTTGTATTTTTCTTCATGTAGTTTGAAGAGCATGTTGAATCAGTAAATTTGTTTGTCACTGAGTTTGGGAAATTCATAGCTATTATTTCTTCAAATGTTTTTTTTTTCTTCATTCTCTTACACCTTTTTTATTTTTCTTCTGGGTTTCCAGTTTCATGTATGATAGACTTTTTGTTTTTTTCCCACAGAGTCCCCAAAGGGTTCTGTTTATTGTTTAAATGTGTTTTGTTGTTGTTTATATTCTTCAGATTATAGAATCTCTATTGATCTATCTTTAGGTTAATGGACTTTTCCTTGGGTCATCTCCCACAAAATGTGCCATTAAACCTATCAGTAAACTTTTATACATTGTAGTTTGTGAGTCTAGATTTTCTGTTCGATTCCTTTTTTATACTTCTGCTTTTCTGCTGAGATTTTAAAGTCTTTTTATTCACTATGACCATATTTTTCTTTACATTATTAGGCATAGTTATAATTGTTAATTTAAAATCATTTGAAAATAATTCCAGCATTTCATTATCTCATGGTTGTCCTTTTTTAATCTGTTCCACTGAGAATGGTGCTCACATTTTCCTATTTCCTTGTAGTATTCTGGGTATTGTGGTTGATATGTTGTAGTTGTTTGCCTGAAGATTATTGACTTTATTTAACAAGGTAGTTAAGTTAGAAAACTGTCTCCTCAGCTGTGGGCAGTAGCTCATGTATCAATTCATTTTCTTTCTATTAGATGGCCTTTTGGAGTCTGCTGTTCATTAGTGTGGTTCAGGGGTAGTCAGAGATTTGAGCAGCATTTATATATAGAAATTATGTCTAATTTTTTTCTTGCTTTCTTCTTTCTGAGATTTCTCTCCTCCCTTTGGGGAGGCTAAAGTTACTCGAAATTCTTTCATCTAGTAATCCAAGAAGCTGCAGATTATATATCAGGATTTTTGGGGCACCCAGATGGCTCAGTCAGTTAAGTGGCTGACTCTTGATTTTGGCTCAGGTCATGATTTCACAGTTCATGGGATTGAGTCCCGCATCAAGCCCTGCTATCAGTGCAGAGTCTGCTTGGAATTTTCTCTCTCTCTCTCTCTCTCTCTGCCCCTCCCTGGCTTCCTCTCTCTCTCCCTCTCTCTCAAAAGAAATAAATTTAAAAAAACATTTAAAAATTTATATATCAGAATTTTAGCTGTCCTCCATGTCACAGTTAGGATTTGCCTTAAGACTAAAAGCTGTAAAATCAGAAAACTCACCCAATGTTATTCCCTTATTTTAAGTGTCTTTCCTTGTAGTGTCTGCCTACTTTTTGTTTGCTCTTTGGTACTTTTAGATACCTACTGTTTGTGTTTTGTTCAGTGTTCATAATCGCTTTTTGGCTGGAGGGTTAATCCAATTGGAGCTAATCATCCAATACCAGAATCAGAATGCAGCAGGGAGGTATTTTAAACTGTTGTATTAATTCCAGTACCTTGATTACCTTGACTGGTTTTTTTTTTATGTTTTATTTATTTTTGAGACAGAGAGAGAGAGAGAGAGAGAGAGAGAGAGAGAGAGCGCGAGTGGGGGAAGGGCAGAGAGGAGGGAGACACAGAATCTGAAGCAGGCTCCAGGCTCCCAACTGACAGCACAGAGCCCGATGTGGGGCTCGAACTCACAAACCGTGAGATCATGACCTGAGCCGAAGTCGGACACTTAAGCAACTAAGCCATCCAGGCGCCCCTACCTTGCCTGTTTTTATCGTATTTTTACGTGTTTTTTAAAAAAATCTTTGTGTCTGTTTGATCATTCTAATTTTTGATTATGCACAAAACATTCTATTTACATTGTTTATAAAAGTTATTTAAGACCCAGAATGATCTGACTTCAGAATATCTGTTAGGGATCACCCAAAATTGATTTTAAGATTGAGATAGTTTGAAGTTGAACTTAAATCTCTATGAATGCCTGTGTGCTTATGATTCATCCTTATGTCTGGAGTGCAGATCTTTGGGAACCCAAACCAAAATGAGAGAGTTTCATCAAGGCTTCTCCAGACGGTTAAGTCTGGCCTTCTATTGTCCTGTAAAATTCCCAAAAGCTTCTCTTAATCTTGTAGTGTTTTAGCTCTTCTCTCAGGAGTTAACCAATGTCACTAATGAAAGAGATACTCCATATGCCAATGTTTGCCTTTGTGGCCTCCATTCCCCCTTGAATTCTGGCCTGGAGCTTCTTCGCTTTGTTGTCGTTGTTGTTGTTGTTGTTGTTGTTGTTGTTAGACCTTTGAAACCTTCCGACTGCTGTTCTCACTAAGATAGTTGGTCTGAAATAGCAAATCCATCACCACCCCTCATGTTCTTTTGAATGCCTCTCACTGGCATACATCTGAGAACTACGTATTTATTGAAAAGATAGCTGTAAGTTCTCTCAGAAAGATGATTTTAAATGGAGCACATGAAATGTCTTTTTGAGAACTAATGTGGCATGTGGAGTAAATGATTGAACTTAAAAATGAAAGGATTATATTACTTCTCTTCCATATGAAAAATTAATCAAAGCCTATACATCAATGAAAGTTCAGATATTGAACTTGCATTAACACTTTGATGTATCAAATGTTTTCCTATTCCTTATGAAGTAGAATGAAATATTTTTAAAAATAAGGAAAATAACAAATGGTACACCAACACATTTTACTTACAATTGTGTAACCCTTGCTTCAGAGCATTTGTTTTCCCCAGGCAAGTATAGATACTGGTGAACTTCCTTTTGTATTGCTCCCCACTCCATGGTTTGCTTCCTGCCATACCTCACTACATCTGCTACTTTGTGTTCTGACTGTTCTGTGTGTCTTAAAATGTACATAAATGCTATAGTGTTATATGTAAGAGTTTGTAGGTTTCCTTTGGCAATTACTATTATATGTTTTATATTATCCAAGTGCATGCAGATTTAGTTTCATCATTTTCATGATGTATAACACAGTGCATGGGTAAAGGAGTATTCATTTTTTAAAAAAATTAATCCCTATGCACAACTTTCAATATTTTATTCTCTTTTTTTAAGTTCTTTTTTTTTTGTTTTCAGTTTATTTATTTACTTAGAAAGAGAGAGAGAGAGAGAGAAGCAGAGAGAGGAAGAGAGAGAATCCCAAGCAGGCTCCACGCTTTCAGAGCAAATTCTGATGCCGGTTTCGATCTCATGAACTGTGAGATCATGACCTGAGCTGAGGTCGAGTCAGATGTTTAACCAACTGAGCTACTCAGACACCCTTCAGTTATTTATTTTTTAAAAATGATTTACTTATTTTTATATTCTCCGTACATACACCCATGTGTATTAGGTTTCTTCAGAGAAAATACTTGAAGAGAAATAACTGATACATGGATATTTTTAAATGGATTTAAAAAAAAATGGATATTTTTAATTTTTACTAGACATTGCTAGTTAATTGTCCAGTTCCTCCATAAAATGATGGTTCTAATTTATTTTTCTATACAACTTCTTTTAACACATCCAGGCCAAGACCTATATTGTCAAAAAAATTTTTTTTCCCAATCTGACATGGAATGTTATGTAGATATAATGTCACAGATAAGTAGTGCTGATGAGTGTCTCTTCATATACTTGCTTGCTATTGTGGATTCTTCTGTAAATTGCTCCTTCATAGCATTTGTGCTTTTTTTCTATTTAAAGTATTATAGCTTTATAATTGGTCATTTTGTATTATGAATACTGAGTTTTTACATATTGTCTGTGTCTCCTCCCATATCAGTCCGTAGCTTATTATTAAAGTTTATTTATGGCTTTTTTGTTACTTTATTATTTTGTTATTTTAATTTTATTTACTTTTTTGTCTAAGAAAAGTATTTAACTTTGATATAGCCAAATTTTATCAATTTTTATTTCTTGGGTGGTGTGTTTAAGAAAATTTTACTATTCCCATCATACAGAAATCTTTTCTTAACATTCTATGATATTTTTTTTCTCAAAACATGCTAAACTTCTTTTTAAAAATTGCATTGGGATTTATCCATTTGGAATTTATTGTGTTTATGGTTCTTAGAATTTTTGAGTACTATTTGGAGTTTAATTTTTCATATGGAAAACCAATTATTCCAGCACCATATATTGAATGGTTCATATTTTCTTCTCTGATTCTGAATGCTACCTCTGTATTAACAGTTTCCATATGCATATGTGGTTGTGTGTATGTGTTTGTATGTCTCTTGGCTCTCTGTTCTGTATCTTGTTCTATTTATTTATAGTACATATAATCACAATATTATATAATTACTGTTAGTAGCTGCTAGGTTACATCTATCTTCTTTTTTATTCTAGGAAATTTTCTTTGCTATTGTTTTCTATATACTTTTTAATCTGAGCATTTGGAAGACTTTTACTGTAGAAGTTAAAACAGGAATTTAGAAAACCATGCAAAACAATTGTATAGCTTAATAGGTCATTAAAAGTCCTCGTAACTACTACTAAGATCAGGAAATAGATTTTTTCCAAATCCCCAGACGTGTCTCTTTGTATACTTTTCTAATTACAGTCCTCTCTCCTCCCCAAAATATCAACTACCCTGATTTTCATAGTAATTATGTTTTGGGGGTGGGGATTCTTTCTGGTTTTATTGCTCACTATGTTACTCAATTCCTAGACACTGTAATTTAGTCTTGCCTAAATTTGAGATGTCTTTAAGTTTCCTATTAAATCACAGGTGTTTCCTGCATCCTTTCTTTTCCTTACAATTTATCTGTTGAAGAATATGAATGTTGGACCTATAGAATTTCCGATTAATTGGCAGATGGATCCAGGAGCTGAATCAGACTTATGTTTGATTCCTTTGACACAACTGCATTATTGTGTTCTTTTAGCAGGAAGCATTAATGCCTCATTGTGTCTCTTTTTTTAGATATAAGCAGCTGTTGATGCTCAAAGCATAGACACAGTAATTAATTAATTAATTAATGATATTATTCTATGTCTATTCTTTCTTTTTACTTGTTATTGAGATACTGTTTATATTTATCCTCATTACTATTTTGTTACCCAGTTATATAGTTAGATAGGGAAGGAAGTATATATTCGATTCTTTCCCTTTACAGTTTTCAAGACAATGAATTCCCTTCATATCATTCTCCAAAGAGGATCAATTACTTTTATTTTTTAATGTAAAAACGAATCCATAGACTTAAATATATTTGATAGATCAATTCATTACAATTATTAGTTTTTTACAAGTTCAAATGGTCCCATTTTTTTGGCCAGTATGAATTTCCTAAAAGCGAACTTCTGACTGCTTTAATATGACCTTATTAATTTCTGATAACTGTTTTACTATTTGGTATGATGAAGTTTCTACACATTTATCTTTTACATTTTCTTATCTAAGAATCCTTTAGTGGGAAATGGTATTTCAAGACTACAATCTGGATTTAAGGAATGTCTTTGCTCATAGGTTGGCCCTTCTTTCTAAGCCTCTTTAGTGGACAGAACTAGAAGTATATTAATACATAATATTTTAAAGATAAAATATGTATGAGTTCTTACTGACACTTCCAAGTCAGAGTCAGAACTATATGGCTATTTATTGACTCTTCTGTATTAGATCTGTATCTACTTTCTTCTATACTAAGAATCTGTACTAAGGACCAAGGGGGATAATATAATGATATCCTGTAATTACTCATTTACTTTAATCCATAACATACATACAGCAGTCTCAAAATACCAATGCTAATACTACCAATGAAATTACTGATTCATTTTTAATATTTTTTACCCACATTTTTATAGTTATATTACATCTACATTCTCTGAGCATATAGCCTATTTCTTAGTGTTCTCTATTTTGTTTCATGCTCATTTAGGCTTAGTTGTACAAGTTATTATGTATTTAATGCTCACTATCCAGTCTTATGTTGATGCTTTTCTGGATGTTTTGGTTGTCTGGGGCTTTTTCCCTACTGGGTTCCTTGGGGGAGGTTTCATAAGACTAATATAGTTCTTGCATTCTGATAAAAGGGTGTCTATGCCCTTTATACTCCAAAGTCCATTTTGCAAGACGTAAAATATTTGGCTCACTTTTCCTTTCCTTGCGTATCTTAAGTATTATGCATTTTTCTCCCAGTGTAAGGCATTGCCATGTTAAAACCAAATCTAGGGGCTCCTGGGTGGCTCAGTGAGATAAGAATCTGACTTTGGCTCAGGTCATGATCTCAGAGTTCGTGAGTTCGAACCCTGCGTCAGGCTCTATGCTGACAGCCCCAAGCCTGGGGCCTGCTTCTGATTCTGTCTCCCTCTCTCTCTGCCCCTCCCCTGCTTGTGCTCTCTCGCTCTCTCTCAAAAATAAATAAACATTAAAAAAATTTAAAAAATCAAATCTAATTTTATTTCCTTTATAAATCATGTGACCAAAAGATATTTTTCTATTGCTTTAAAATCTAGTGATGTTACTAGACTATATCTTTGTGTTAGCCGTTTTAGGTCAGTATTTTCACATTTGCTGTATGCTATGTCATATGTAATTTCAAATTTTTATTTATTTCAGTTAACTTTTCTGAGGCTTCTTTGTTTTGTTTTTTTTCTTTAGAGACTCTTACTGTATACAATTGTCTGTCTGTTATCAATACTTGTCACTTTGTCTTCAATTAATTAATTTTTTCCTTATTTCTTTCTGATTTATGAAAACTTTCCCTTTCCTCCTATTTCTCTACTAGTTTGACTTTCATTTCTGAAGTTTAATCTTTTTTTTCTTTTTTTTTGTGACCTCATTTTTGAATTCTTATAGTTCTAATTTATGTTGGTTTTTGTGTCTTACATAACTTTATTAATATTTTTACTTTGAAATAGAAGATTATAATTTTTATCTGTTCTGTGGGCATCTCTTTCTGACATCTTTTCATTGTTTGTTAAGATGTTATTCTGCTTTTTATTCTCTTTTATCTTGTCACCATACTATAGAATTAAAAAATTTTTTTCACATTTATTTATTTTTGAGAGACAGAGGGAGACAGAGTGTGAGCAGGGGAGGGGCAGAGAGAGAGGGAAACACAGAATCTGAAGCAGGCTTCAGGTTCTGAGCTGTCATCATAGACCCCGATGCAGGACTTGAACCCACGAACTGTGAGAACATGACTTGAGGTGAAGTTGGACGCCTAACCGACTGAGCCACCCAGGTGCCCCACCTTTCTATAGAATTTAATCTTAATACTTATCTGTTGTTAATTGTTATATGATTTTTTTTCATATACTTCTAATAGGAGGCATAGTTTAGGGTAGCTTTTCCTAAAACAGATTTTTTTTTAGCTCTGGCTTTATTTTGATAATGTTCATATTTTTGATAACATATTTATAGTTATATTTCTTGATGTTTATTAATTTTTGGCATTATCTATACCAACCCCTTCACTACCCTAACCCTTAGCACATACATACTTACTTTGCATCATCCATCTCTCTGTGAAGTTATCTTGATTAGTTCAGTATTCAATATTTACATTATGATTACTGTGAAAATCCTATTTACAGCTGAGCCATAAAGTAGAATATGATTTCTTTCCCTTTGATGCACATTTTTTGTTTTCCCTGAATTGTTATTTGTCTTTTTTTCCCCACTTGCTTTGCTCTCTCTACCCTATGTCCTCCCTAGTTATCTACTTTACCTCTCAATACATTAAAAACATATCAGATATTCTGTCAATTTTGTCTCCTCATGCCATTTCCCCAGAGTTCTCTGATCTGCCTACATCTGCACTGTTTTCTAAATTGACTGCACACCTCTCTTCCTCAGATCTCTTCCCACCACTTGTATTAGTTTCCTAGAGGTGCTGTGAGAAAGTACCACAGATTTGGTGCCTTAAAAAAAAGAAATGTATTCTTTCATAGTTCTGTAACCTACAAGTACAAAATGAATATGTTGTTAGGGTGGGTTCTTTCTGGGGTCTCTGAGGGAGAATCTGTTCCATGCCTCTCTTCTTGTTTCTTGTGCATGTGAGCAATCCTGGCATATCCTTATACATATTCTGTTTATCTACATGTGTTCAACTTTCCCTTTTATTATAAGGGCATTAGTCATATTAGGAAGGGTTCACACTTCATAAAGTTGCTCTTTAGGAAGCATATTAAGGCTCATCCAGTCCAGTCTGATTTCATATTAACTTGATTACATCTGCAAAAGACTATTTCCAAATAAGGTCACGTTTACAGATTTTGGTTGTTAGGACATCAACATATGTTTTTAGGGGGCACAGTTCAACCCATAAAACAATCTTGGGATGTCCTTTTCACTCTTTCTTGATTTGAAGTCCCTGTTTCAATGATCTCATGTCTTCTCCTTTCTTAGCATACCCTTAACATTTGTGGATTACATTGTCCATCAGTTACCTAAGAAAGGGAGCAATAGAAGTTTTCATTTTTTAAAAGACCGTCTATATCTTAAAGTGTCTTTATTCTTCTGCTTTAATAGCTATTTATTTGTTATGGTATTCTGGGTTGAAAATAAATTTTCCTTACAATTTTGGAAGCATGCCTTTATTGCCTTCCAGCTTTTAATATTGCCTTAATTTGACGAAACAGGAAAAATATGCAATGGAAAGAAAAGACAGTCTCTTCAACAGGTGATGTTGAGAAAACTGGATGGCAACATGCAAAAAAAAGAAAATGGACTACTGACTTACACCATACACAAAAATAAATTCAAAATGGATGAAAGACCTAAATGTGAGACAGGAAACCATCAACATCCTACAGGAGAACACAGGCAGAAATCTCTTTGACTTTGGCTGGAGCAACTTCTTACTAGACATGTTGCCAAAGGCAAAGGAAACAAAATCAAACATGAACTATTGGGAATTCATCAATATAAAAAGCTTCTGCACACCTAAGGAAACAATTAACAAAACTAAAAGGCAGCCTACAGAATGGGAGATATTTGCACACAACATATGTGATAAAGGGTTAGTATCCAAAATCTATAAAGAACTTTTCAAACTCAACACCCAAAAAACAAACAATACAGTTAAGAAACAGGCATGAATAGACACTTTTCCAAAGAAGACATCCAAATGACTAACAAACACATGAAACTATGCTCAACATCACTCATCATCAGGGAAATAAAAATCAAAACCATGATGAGATATCATCTTACACCAGTGAGAATGGCTAAAATTAACAATCCAAGACAACAGGTTTTGGCAAGGATGCAGAGAAAGGGGAACCCTCTTGTATTGCTGGTGGGAGTGCAAACTGGTGCAGCCACTCTGGAGAATAGTATGCAGGTTCCTCAAATGAACTAAAAATAGAACTACTCCACTATACCAATCGCACTATTAGGTATTTATCCAAAGGATACAAAAATAAAAATTCAGAGGGTTACATGCCCTTCAATGTTTATAGAAGTATTATCAATAATATGCAAACTCTGGAGAAAGCCCAAATGTTCATCGACTGATGAATGGATAAATAAGAAGTGGTGTATATGTATATACGATGGAATATTACTCAGCCATTAAAAAGAATGAAATCTTGCCATTTGCCATCATTTGAAATCTTGCCAATGACATGGATGGAAATAGAATGTATCATGCTAAGGAAATAAGTCAATCTGAGAAAGACAGATACCATATGATGTTTTAAGAAACAAAACAGATAAACGTATGGAAAGAGGAGGGGAAAGAGAAGAGGGAGAAACAAACCACAAGAGACTCTTGATGTTAGAGAACAAACTATCGGTTGATGGAAGGACATGGGTGGGGGATGGGCTGGGTGATGTGTATTAAGGAGAGCGCTTGTTGTGATGAGCACTGGGTCTTGTATATAAGTGATGAATCACTGAATTCTACTCTTGAAACCAATATAGCGCTGTATGTTAATTAACTAAAATTTATTTTAAAAAAATATTGCCTTGGAAAGTTAAAGGCCATTCTGACTCTTTAAAAAAATTTTTTTTTAATGAACATTAAATTTTTGAGAGGGAGAGGGAGAGAGACAAAGTGCAAGTGGGGGAAGGTCAGAGAGAGAGGGAGACACAGAATCAGAAGCAGGCTCCAGGCTCCAAGCTGTCAGCAAAGAGCCTGATGTGGGGCTTGAACCCACAAGCTGTGAAATCATGACCTGAGCTGAAGTTGGACGCTTAACTGACTGAGCCACCCAGGCACCCCTGATTCTTGCTCTTTTGTATGGGAACTGTTCTATTTTGCCTCTGGACACATTTAGTATCCTTTATTTATACATACTGCTCAGAAAATTACATGGTGATATGCCCTAATTTGTGTGCCTTTTTTCATCCATTGTATTGGGAGGTTGCTGGCCCTTTCAAAATAGAAAATTACTTTTATTTTTCAGTTCTCAGAAATTTTCCTGAATTGTTTCTTTAATTCTCCTCTTTTGTTTTTTTCCATTCTTTCCCTCTGGAACCCCTAATTATTTTGATGTTCACTTTCTGGACCAAACTGTAATATTCTTTCTGTTTTCTCTGCTACCTTTCATCTCTTGGTATTTTTTAATAAAAAATGTTTATGTATTTTGAGAGAGTGAGAGAGAGAAAGAGAGCGAGTGAGCACAAGCAGGGGAGGGGCAGAGGGAAGGAGAGACAGAATCCCAAGCATGCTCCACAGCATTAGCGCAGAGCCTGATGTAGGGCTTGAAACCATGAACTGTGAGATCATGACCTGATCTGAGATCAAAGTCAGATGCTTAACCGACTGAGCCTCCCAGGCCCTCATCTCTGGGTCCTTTTGCTTTTCAACATTTTTTCTTCTATTGAGTTTTTTTTTATTTCTGCTAACCAATTTTATTTTATTTTTTAAACGTTTCTTTATTTAGAGAGAAAGTATGCAAATGCACACAAGTCGGGTAGGGGCAGAGAGAGGTAGACAGAAGATCAAAAGTGTGCTCTGAGTGTTGAGAGCAGAGAGACCAATGTGGGGCTTGAACCCTCAAACCATGAGACCATGACCTGAGCCGAAGTTGGACGCCCAACTGACTGAGCCACCCAGATGCTCCGCTAACCAATTTTAATTATTACTGAAAGCTTTATTATTCTGTGACTATTCCTCTATTTTTAAGAAGCATCCTGGCCTACTCTTTCTTTCTTTCTTTCTTTCTTTCTTTCTTTCTTTCTTTCTTTCTTTCTTTCAGCAAATATTTATTGAGTGCCTACTATGTACCAGGTATATGTTATTTGAAAAAAATTATTATGTACTTGTAATGCATACATAAACAAGACAAAGATATTGCCCTTCTATAATGGGGCTTATAGTCTAGGAAGGAAATAAAGGCAATAACCAATAAAGATAATTAATGACTAAGTCATGTAATATGTTAGATGGCAATAAGTTCTGTGAAAAAAAGTTAAGGAGGTTGGAATCAAGTGAGATTGCCAGAGGAGTGGTGGGTTGCAGTCTGAAATAGCATAATGCAGTTCGGCCTTATTGAAAGAATGACATTTGCAGCAAAGATAGAGTTGAAGGAATGAGTTACATGTATATCTGTGGGGAGAGCATTCTAAGCAGACTGAAGGGACAGGACAAAGCCTCTCTGTGGGAGTATGCTCTTTAGGAAGCTCCAATGTGGCTGCACAGAAGTAAGGAGAGAGGTCAGAGAGAAGGGGGGCTTTATATGCTGTTGTAAAAATTTTGACTTTTACCATGAATGAGCTAAGAAAGTTTTAAGCAGAGTAGTGACATGGTTCAAGCTTTTATTGTAGCAGGATTACTCTGGTTGCTTTGTTGAAAAACAACTGTGTGGGTGGACAAGTGTAGAAGCAGACAGATCTCTTTGAGGACGTCATATATATATATATATATATATATATATATATATATATATATATATATATAATATGTATATGTATGAAATAAACACATGCCCAATTTGAATTGGCCTTGAGTATGATATTTCATTCACAGATTTTTATGTCTTCTTTTCATGAATTAATCAGAATAGTCTTGGGAGTATGTGAGATAATGATGTGCACAGATACTGCTGGGTTTATCAAGGGATATATCATAGTGAATGGTGTTATGTTACTTTAGCATGTTTTTGAACAAAATACTTTTGCATCTCTGAAATTATGATGCAAGTTAGTTGGAAATGTTATTAGATAAACAAACTCCATTTTATACATAGATTGTGGACCTAATTACAATTTTTAAATCTCATCTTCCTGCAGAGACACGGGTTCTTCCTTATTTCATTTACTTTTGCTTGGGTGCCTGTCTTTTGCATTCAAGCCTTTCTGTAGGTGTTTGTGCTGACTGCAAGCTCTGTATACTTGGGAGATGTTGGGAAATTGTGGGTGAACTGTAGGGGATTTTGTTGGCTAGTTAATTGGGAAACCTCTTGAGATCTTTTCTCTTGATCTGATCACATTCAGTGGGAAGAAGTTCCCATTTGCCTGCCCAGGAAATTTAAGCTTGACTGCCAGTATTCAGGGAGCTGAATTAGAGATTAGAGCAGGGACTCTCAATATTTGTTATGAAATATTTTCTGAATCTCCTTGATTTTATATGTTAACCTCATCCTCAGCCATGCTTGGCCAGTTCCAATCCATGATGCTCTTTTTGGCTTTCTCCACAGAATAGAGCTCCTTTCTTCTGCGAGAGGAAGATTTAATTCATTTAGATATATTCCTTATGTCATTATTGTCTATGTAAGAGAGAGTGGAGTTAAATGTGTATGTCCAATCTGCCATATTTACCCTGGAGTTCCACTTTTACTTTTTCCAAGGTATGTTGGCATATACTCCCGTAATTCTGTGAGGTATACTTATCACTTATAGTCAGGCATCCTTATCATTCAACAGGTGGAAAAACAGAGAGGCACACACAATCCAACAGAATCATCCAGGGCTTGACAGTGATAAAACTGGATAATAATGAGGCATTCTGGACTTTTAGAGATTGATTTTCCACTTTTCCACACTGATTTGCAACACAGATAGCTACTGGGCAATGAAACAACAAGAAACATATTTAGGTTATCATTCTTTTGTTACATTGCGCTGATATCAACTATATCACTTACCAAACATCTATCCATGTATCCACTGCATCAATACAGCATGAGTTGTTTGTTAAATCTATATAATCCCAGATACCACAACAGATTTACTGAGTCAGAATCTTAGAAGGAGGGACTATAATATTGGTATATTTTATGTTTTCTAGGTGCTGATATTCAGGAAAATTTACAATCCACAGCACTAGACTCAACTTAAAAAATAACTCCTAAGGCTTTTTGTGAATTAGATTTATTTCTCTGTGCTTAATGTCTCCTTTAATTCTATTGTCAAATGGAAGGTAGAAAATGTGTGTGACTTTAGCTTATCTTCTGCAACTACTCATTAAGTCTCAAAACAGCAATGGCTATTCAGGTATAATATTCTTCCAGTTGAAGTTTGGAAGATAATCCAAAGATTTTCAGTCTCATAGGGTTGGTGCTCAGCACATGTAGGATTTCTCAAATAGGTTCTACCGATAAGGACATAGTCGGTTTACAAAGACCACTTATGGCTGACTATCCATAGGGGCTTGTAGAATTCTTTATGGTAATAATTTTGATCATACGTGCTTTTAGAAAATTTTTAACATAAATTTGTTAGATATCAAGTAAGTTGTGATATTTACTTAAAATAAGAAAAATATATTTGGTCTTCATCGTCATTTCTGGCACACAGCTTCTAAAACCCTTGAAAATGAGGAAAGCAGTGGCAGTGTCTAATGTTAATGATGTGACTTTTGGATGGCACCTAAGGATTGGGACTAGTTTCCAGTAGAACCAACCATGTGATTAGACGGTTGGAAATTTCAGTCCCACCCGGTGACCTCTGGGGAGAGAGGGGCTGAACTTGCCAATGTCCAATGATAGAAATCAATTGTGCCTGTGTAATGAAACCTCCATGAAAACACCGAAGGACTGGTTTTGGAGAACTTCTGGGTTGGTGCGGAGATATGGGGAGAATGACATACCTGGAAAAGGCATGGAAAATTCTTGCCCTTTCCTCACACCTTGTCCTATGCATCTCTTCTACCTGGCTATAACTGTTAGAACTTTCTATAATGAACTGGCACGTAAAATGTTTCTCTGAGGCCTGTGAGTGCCTCTAGCAAACTAATGAAATCCAAGAAGGGGTTGTGGAAACCTTTGATTTCTAGCTGGTTATTCAGGAGCCTGGGTACTGATCTGGACTTGAGACTGTGTCTGAAGTGGGGGAGGGGCAGTCTTGTGAAACCGAGCTGTCGCCATGTGGGATATGTCTCTATCTCCAGATAGACAGTGTCAGAATTCAGTCAATTTGTGGGACATGCAGTTGATGCAGAGGATTCTGCCCCTGCTCCACCCCCCCACCCCACCTCCCATCCACATATTGGAATGGGGCTCAGAACTCTTTAACCTCCCAGACTTTGAAGGGATCAAAATTCATTAACTTTCGATTTATTTGGTACTGATTACTACAAATTTTAGGGAACACAAAATAATGCAAGTAAAAACAAGGGTAGGTGTGAGATGTTGTCAGTGACAAAGATGCATATTTTAAAAAATTATAATAGGCATGTGTATCATACCTCAGGACTAAGAAGAGAACTCATGCTACATGTAGGTCAGGTAAAGGAAAAATGAAGTGGTGAATGCAGAGGTGGTTTTTTAATACAATTGATTCAACCTGGACACCATATATCACCTTTGAGTTCTTTTAAACATTTTTTTTTCTCTTCCTGGAAGAACACACACACAAAAACTTGATAGGATAAGGATGAGAGGTGGTTTGAAACTTTTTATTTAGACCAGGACTTTGATAACTTTTTCTTAAATGGCCAGGTAGTAAATATTTTAGGCTTGAAGTCTGTAAGTTCTCTGTAGCAGCTACTCAACTTTGCCATTATGTGAAATTTGCCGTGGACAAAAAAGGAAACATATGGGCATGGCTGTGTTTTGATAACACTCTATTTATAAAAACAGTTGTCCATAAGTCTTAGTTTGTCAACTCTTCCTTAGAACCTTCTGAATATAAGGACTCTTTTTCATATATATGTAATTTCATTTAGTCAAATTTAATTAACTTAAATACAAGCATTAATTACATTTGACTGAAATAAATCACTGGTCTTTTAAATCAGGTAAGAGAGACGGTAAAAAAAAAAGTTTGCTTCTGACCAAGTTTGCCTTAAGTTACCAATAAGTTCTGAGACTAATTACAAAAGTCACAGATTTTGTGATGGAGTGTAATGCAGGAAATCACAACTAGGTTTGTCTGTCTACTTGGCTTTGAGATGATAGGTCTTGAATTTTATCTAAAAAAAATCCCCCAAAGTTAATACTTAATTAATGTTTTTTAGCATTAATGTTTTTATCTAATATGTTATTCAAATGATTTAAAGAGAAAATAACTTTAAACTTTAATAATGAAGTAATATTTTCCCTGCCTGAATTTTAATAGTATTTCAGTCAGTTTTAAAATTTCGTGGGAAGAAAATATTTTCAGGAGGAATCTAATCATCAATTTGCTACAGCTGAAATCAGCACAGCTGGTGGATGAGTGTTTTAATGTATTTCTAGATTAAGCAAGGCAGTTTAAAGAAAACATCATGCAAAAATTCAATCTGCTATGGGTTTAAAATAAAGTCTTCATCTGTGTTGCTGCAGAAAGAATAGCTACCTTATGTTTTGTCATATTGTAGTGGATTATCTTTAATGAAGCGTATATCCCCCAAAGCATTATAGTGATATTTTGTGTTTGTCTTGGTCTCCGCTAATGTAATAGTTTAGGTTTAGTGAACAGAAGAATGGATTTTACTCTTCGTAATGCCCTGGCAGGTTTTCTTCCCTGAAGTTGTAAATGAAAGCAATTCACACACATTTAGAAGGAGACCTTTGCTATTGATTTCAATGCACTCTCACAGCAATGGTAATGCTGATGTCTTGGTCTCTGAAAAATTACAAGAGGTTCTTACTATGAAAATTCTTCATAACATATTTCTTTAAAAAACCAGAGTGCAGTATGATTCAAGTTTGAAAAGCGGGAAGAATATCTATCTATCGACCTACCTATATGTTTATTTAGTAACTGTTTAGTATTCCATCTGTTCTCTCTTATAAAAGCAGTAACATATTGTACCATTGTTCTGTATCTTACTTTGTCATTTAACAACATGGATGTGATGAAAAGTCAGCTGTGATTCTTTCGTCTCTCTTTTGTAAGTAATGAATATTTTTCTTCCATCTGCTTTTTCTTCCCATTACTTTGGTTTTCATAATTTTTACTAATACTTAACTGTTCATATTTTTATCAAATTTGTAAATATTTGGCTATTGTATTTTAAAATATTTCTTCTGCCATGATCTCTCTTTCCTTTCCCCCTGGGATTTCAATTACGTGCCTTTTAATGTTTAGTATTGTCTCAGATCTCAGACACTGTCATTTTTTTAACTCTTTTTTTCTGTTTTGATTGGTATACTTATTATTCAGCTTTATTCAAATTTACTGATTATTTTTCTTCTGCTGTGTCCACTGTGGTAAATCTACTGAATGCATTTATTATTGATTATTTCATATTTTTTGGTGGTAATATCTAAATTTATTATTATTAATTTTTATAATTTATTTTTCCCCATCTATTTATGCATGTTTTCATCCTCTCCACTAGGGTTTGACAAATGCTTATTATGTTATTTTACTCTCCATGTGTGATAATTTTCATATCTGGGTTATCTCTGGGTCTGTTTCTATTGACTATTTCTGTTCATTTTCTTCCTTTTTCACATACATTTTACTGTATGGTAAATAGTATAATAGTATATGTAAAACAATATTAGAAACTCAGATAAATATTTACTGCCAAAAGAGGTAGCTGCCTTCTCTTATGAAGAAGTGTGTATGCACTAAATCAATCTAACTTGTAGTTGAGATAGATCTGGGTCGTGTTGCGACTTTATTTTGGTTCAGTTCCTTTGCAGATATTTTGAGGGTGAGTTCAGGATTTAATCTGGCTTTTTTTGAAAGTTATTTGTTTATTTTGAGAGAGACAGAGGCAGTGTGAGTGGGGGAGCGGCAGAGAGAAAGGGAGGGAAAGAATCCCAAGCAGGCTCTGCACTGTCCACGCAGAGCCCCATGGGGGCTCCAAACCATGAAGCTGGGGTATCATGACCTGAGCTGACACCAAGAGTCCCATGCTTAACCGACTGGGTCACCTAGGAGCCCCTGGCTGGTTTTCTTTTATTCTATGCAGAATGGATTTCTCTTTACCCCACAGCTCTACTAGGAAGAAACAAAGCTGTGAATATCTTCTTTCCTAAGAAGAGCTCATCACTTTTTGGAACTTATTGTTTTCGATTTCTTTGTATCTTCAGCTCTCTGATTTTTTTTTTTTTAATTATAGTTTATATGGCTTGTTGTTGTGAGGATCAGGAACATTGGTGTCTGTATTAGTCTGCTAGGTCCACCATAACAAACAACACTGACCAAATGGCTTAGACAACAGAAATTTATTTTGTCACTATTTTGGGACACAGAAGTTTAAAATCCAAGCGTTGGCACAATTGGTTTCTTCCAAGGTCTCTCCCCTTGGCTTGCAGATGCGTCTTTCCCCTGTCTTTACATTTTCTTCCTATTTGTGTGTCTCTGTCCCAAATTCCTCTTATAAGAACACTAGTCATTTTAGATTAGGACCCACTGTAATCACTTCATTTTAACTTAATTACCTATGTAAAGACGGTGTTTCTAAATATGGTCACATTTTGAGGTACTGGGAGTGAGGACTTCAACAAATAAATTTTGGGGAAAACGCAGTTCAGCCCTTATCAGTCTCTTTGCAATATTCTACTTATCTTTTAATTTTAATCTTTCTGAATCATTTTGTTTTAGATGATTCTTTTATGTTCACTCTAAATTGTACTTTACGTTGAGTACTAATGTGACAATATTTGTACTTATCAGATAAGCTTACCAAATCTATCTTTGTTGATATGACTGATAAATTTGATCCTAGGTTTATGATATTATAAGTATATTATACATATGTTTGTTAGCAATTACATAAATATATTTGAGAAGAGAGAGTACTTTCAACAATCACAATTATACCTGCTTTTGTCTTTTTTTTTTTTACTCTTCCTTCTTTCTATATATAGATTTTGGGATGTTTTGAAAGTTTTGTATTTTTTTCTAGTGGTTACTTTTACATTAATATCATTAAATAATATAAGTATTATTTACCCTGTGTCTATGATGAAAAATAAATTTAGGCTAGAGGCTTTTCTTTCCTCTTCCCTTTTTTCTCTTCCATCATTGACTTTTAGTCAATGGCATTAGCTAATTTGGTGTTGGTATTTGTACTTTCAAAAACACTAAAGCTTTGTCGGTTAAATAATGTTTTATTCCAACCCATAGCATTATGAGACAGTGAAGGAATTTGTTTCCTTCCTCTTTCTTTTTTCACTGAAGTTTTATTTTGTCTTATTTTCATACACTTTTAAAATTTTATTCATGTTTTGACATACAATATTATGCAGCCATAAGAAGGGTGTGATCTTGACATTTCAACAACATGGATGGACCTAGAGGTTATTATGCTAAATGAAATAAATCATACTGAGAAAAATAAATACCATGTGATTTCATTCATATATGGAATCTAAGAAACAAAACAGATGAATAAATAAGCAACAAGTGGAAGTATAAATAAATACAGTTCTCTATAAATACAGAGAACAAACTGATGGTTGCCAGAGGGAAAGGGGTGGAGGGTTGGTGAAATGACATGGACTGGCGGGAGGGAGCTGAGGTGGTGGAGGGGCAGCCCGCCCAGCAAGGCAGAATCCCCGAGTCTGGCTTGCAAAAGTGGAGGGACTGGGCTGCATGAGTTCTGACAGCCAGCAGGACTTAACATCTGGAATGTTATAAGTCAACATCTCTGCTCGGAGAGCGGGAGGGTGAGAGGACACCGTAAGGGAGAGGTGTTGAGCCCTGGAAGACAGAGCTCAGCTCGGCAGTGAACAAAGGCGCTGGCCAGCACCATCTCCCTTGCCCATCCCCAGCCAAAATCCCAAAGGGAACAATTCCTGTCAAGGAACTTGCTTGCACTGCGCAAACACCCAATGCTATGCTTCTGTGGATCCATCCCTCTGACAGGTCTGCCTCCCTCCCAGTGCCGCAGGGCCCCTCCAGAAGCGGACCACTAAAGGCAGAGCCAGCTGAGTCTGCCCCTCCCGCCCCCTGGCACCTTGCGGATCCACCCTGGCTAATACGCCAGATCCCACTGAAGCAGCACCACAAGCCTGGCAGTGTGCAAGTAGCCCAGACAGGGGCCACACCACTCCACAGTGAGTCCTGCCCCTGGGAGAGGGGAAGATAAGGTACACACCAGTCTGACTGTGGCCCCGCCCACCAACACAAGTTACTCCAGACAGCACAGGGGTAGTGCCCTGCAGCTTGGCGCCACCCCAGGAACTACCAAAAATGACGAAACGAAGAACTCTCCTCAAAAGAAACTCTAGGAAGTAGCGACAGCTAACAAATTGATCAAAAGCAATTTAAACAATATAATGGAACAAGAATTTAGAATAATAGTCATAAAATTAATCGCTGGGCTTGAAAAAAGCAAAGAGGATAGCAGAGAATCTTTTGCTACAGAGATCAAGGGACTAAGAAATAGTCATGATGAGCTAAAAAATGCTATAAAGGAGTTGCAAAATAAAATGGAGGCAGCCATAGCACGGATTGAAGAGGCAGAGGAAAGAATAGGTGAATTAGAAGATAAAATTATGGAAAAAGAGGAAGCTGAGAAGAAGAGAGATAAAAAAATACAGGAGTATGAGGGGAGAATTAGAGAACTAAGTTTGATGCAATCCAAAAGAACAATATCCGTATAATAGGAATTCCAGAAGAGGAAGAGAGAAAGGGACTGACGGTGTACTTGAACAAATCATAGCTGAGAACTTCCCTGATCTGGGGAAGGAAGGAGACATTGAAATCCAAGAGGCACAGAGAACTCCCTTCAGACGTAACTTGAATTGATCTTCTGCACGACATATCATAGTCAAACTGGCAAAAGACAAGGATAAAGAGAAAATTCTGAAATCAGCTAGGGATAAACAGGCTCTAACCTATAAAGGGAGACCCATAAGACTAGTGGCAGACCTATCTACTGAAACTTGGCAGGCCAGAAAGGAATGGCAGGAGATCTTCAATATGATGAACAGAAAAAATATGCAGCCGAGAATCCTTTATCCAGCAAGTCTGTCATTCAGAATATAAGGAGAGATAAAGGTCTTCCCAAATAAACAAAAACTGAAGGAATTCATCACCACTAAACCAGCTCTACAAGAGATCCTAAGGGGGATTCTGTGAGTGAAATGTTGCAAGGACCACAAAGTACCAGAGACATCACTACAAGCATGAAACCTACAGACATCACAATGATTTTAAACCCATATCTTTCAATAATAACACTGAACGTAAATGGACTAAATGCTCCAAGCAAAATACATAGGGTATCAGAATGGATAAAAAAAACAAGACCCATCTATTTGCTGTCTACAAGAGGCTCATTTTAGACCTGAGGATGTCTTCAGATTGAAAGTGAGGGGATGGAGAACTATCTGTCATGCTACTGGAAGTCAAAAGAAAGCTGGAGTAGCCATACTTATATAAGAGAAACTAGACTTTAAATTAAAGGTTGTAATAAGAGATGAAGAAGGGATTATATAAAAATTATAGGGTGTATCCATCAGGAAGAACTAACAATTATAAATGTCTATGTGCTGAATATGGGAGCCCCCAAATATATAAAACAATTAATCACAAACATAAGCAACCTTATTGATAAGAATGTGGTAATTGCAGGGGACTTTAATACTCCACTTACAACAATGGATAGATCATCTAGACACACGGTCAATAAAGAAACAAGGGCCCTGAATGATACAATGGATCAGATGGACTTGACAGATATATTTAGAACTCTGCATCCCAAAGCAACAGAATATACTTTCTTCTCGAGTGCACATGGAACATTCTCCAAGATAGATCACATACTGGGTCACAATACAGCCCTTCATAAGCATAAAAGAATTGAGATCATACCATGCACACTTTCAGACCACAATGCTATGAAACTTGAAATCAATCATAGGAAAAAGTCTGGAAAACCTCCAAAAGCATGGGAGGTAAAGAACACCCTACTAAAGAATGAATGGGTCAACCAGGCAATTAGAGAAGAAATTTAAAAATGTATGGAAACAAACGAAAATGAAAATGCATCAATCCAAATGCTTTGGGATGCAGTGAAGGCAGTCCTGAGAGGAAAATACATTGCAATCCAGGCCTATCTCAAGAAACAAGAAAAATCCCAAATGCAAAATCTAACAGCACACCTAAAGGAAATAGAAGCAGAACAGCAAAGACAGCCTAAACCCAGCAGAAGAAGAGAAATAATAAAGATCAGAGCAGAAATAAACAATATAGAATCTAAAAAAACTGTAGAGCAAATCAACGAAACCAAGAGTTGGTTTTTTGAAAAAATAAACAAAATTGGTAAACCTCTAGCCAGGCTTCTCAAAAAGAAAAGGGAGATGACCCAAATAGATAAAATCATGAATGAAAATGGAATTATTACAACCAGTCCCACAGAAATATAAGCAATTCTCAGGGAATACTATAAAAAATTATATGCCAACAAACTGGACAACCTGGAAGAAATGGACAAATTCCTAAGCACCCACATACTTTCAAAACTCAAACAGGAAGAAATAGAAAACTTGAATAGACCCATAACCAGCAAAGAAATTGAATCAGTTATCAAAAATCTCCCAACAAATAAGAGTCCAGGACCAGATGGCTTCCTTGGGGAATTCTACCAGACATTTAAAGCAGAGATAATACTTATCCTTCTCAAGCTTTTCCAAAAAATTGAAAGGGAAGGAAAACTTCCAGACTCATTCTATGAAGCCAGTATTACTTTAATTCCTAAACCAGACAGAGACCCAGCAAAAAAAGAGAACTATAGGCCAATATCCCTGATTAATATGGATGCAAAAATTCTCAGTAAGATACTACCAAATCAAATTCAACAGCATATAAAAAGAATTATTTACCATCATCAAGTGGGATTCATTCCTGGGATGCAGGGCTGGTTCAACATTCGCAAATCAATCAATGTGATGCATCACATTAATAAAAGAAAAGAAAAGAACCATATGATCCTGTCAATCGATGCAGAAAAAGCATTTGACAAAAATCAGCATCCTGTCTTAATAAAAAACCTCAAGAAAGTCGGGATAGAAGTAACATACTTAAACATCATAAAAGCCATTTATGAAAAGCCCACAGTTAATATCATTCTCAATGGGGAAAAACTGAGAGCTTTCCCCCAGAGATCAGAAATGTCCACTCCCACCACTGTTGGTTAACATAGTGTTGGAAGTTCTAGTATCAACAATGAGACTACAAAAGGAAATCAAAGGCATCAAAATTGGCAAAGATGAAGTCAAGCTTTCATTTTTTGCAGATGACATGATATTATACACGGAAAACCTGATAAACTCCACCAAAAGTCTGCTAGAATGATACATGAATTCAGCAAAGTTGCAGGATACAAAATCAATGTACAGAAATCAGTTGCATTCTTATACACTAGTAATGAAGCAACAGAAAGACAGGTAAAGAAACTGATCTCATTCACAATTGCACCAAGAAGCATAAAATACCGAGGAATAAACCTAACCAAAGATATAAAAGATCTGTATGCTGAACACTATAGAAAGCTTATGAAGAGAATTGAAGAAGATATAAAGAAATGGAAAACCTTCCGTGCTCATGGGTTGGAAGAATAAATATTGTCAAAATGTCAATACTACCCAAAGCTATCTACACATTCAATGCAATCCCAACCAAAATTGCACCAGCATTCTTCTCAAAGCTAGAAAAAGCAATCCTAAAATTTGTATGGAACCACAAAAGACCCTGAATAGCCAAAGTAATATTGAAGAAGACCAAAGCTGGAGGTATCACAATCCCAGACTTTAGCCTCTACTACAAAGCTGTAATCATCAAGACACCATGGTATTGGCACAAAAACAGACACATAGACCAATGGAATAGAATAGAGACTCCAGAATTGGACCCACAAAAGTATGGCCAACTAATCTTTGACAAAGCAGGAAAGAATATCCAATGGAAAAAAGACAGTCTCTTTAACAAATGGTGCTGGGAGAGCTGGACAGCAAAATGCATAAGAATGAAACTAGATCACTTTCTTACACCATTCACAAAAATAAACTCAAAATGGATAAAGGACCTGAATGTGAGACAGGAAACCATCAAAACCCTAGAGGAGAAAGCAGGGAAAAACCTCTCTGACCTCAGCCGCAGCAATTTCTTACTTGACACTTCTCCAAAGGCAAGGGAATTAAAAGCAAAAATGAACTATTGGGACCTCATGATGATAAAAAGCTTCTTCACTGCAAAGGAAACAATCAACAAAACTAAAAGGCAACCAATGGAATGGGAAAAGATATTTGCAAATGACATATCAGACAAAGGGCTAGTATCCAAAATCTATAAAGAACTCACCAAACTCCACACCCGAAAAACAAATAATCCAGTGAAGAAATGGGCAGAAAACATAGAGACTTCTCTAAAGAAGACATCCAGATGGCCAACAGGCACATGAAAAGATGCTCAACGTCACTCCTCATCAGGGAAATACAAATCAAAACCACACCGAGATATCACCTCATGCCAGTCAGAGTGGCTAAAATGAACAAATCAGGAGACTATAGATGCTGGAGAGGATGTGGAAGAATGGGAACCCTCTTGCACTGTTGGTGGGAATGCAAAGTGGTGCAGCCACTCTGGAAAACAGTGTGGAGGTTCCTCAAAAAATTAAAAATAGATCTACCCTATGGCCCAGCAATAGCACTGCTAGGAATTTAACCAAGGGATACAGGGATACAGGAAATGATGCATAGGGGCACTTGTACCCCAATGTTTATAGCAGCACTTTCAACAATAGCCAAACTATGGAAAGAGCCTAAATGTCCATCAACTGATGAATGGATAAAGAAATTGTGGTTTATATACACAATGCAATACTGTGTGGCAAAGAGAAGGAATGAAATATGGCCTTTTGTAGCAACATGGATGGAACTGGGAGTGTTATACTAAGTGAAATAAGTCATAGAGAGAAAGATATACCACATGTATTCACTGTTATGTGGATCCTGAGAAACTTAACAGAAGGCCGTGGGGGAGGGGAAGGGATGAAAAGTTAGAGAGGGAGGGAGCCAAACCACGAGACTCTTAAAAACTGAGAATAAACTGAGGGTCGATGGGGAGTGGGAGGGAGGGGAGTGTGGGTACTGAGGAGGGGTACTGTTTGGATGAGCACTGGGTGTTGTATGGAAACCAATTTGACAATAAATTTCATATTAAAAAAAATAAAAAGGACATCAGAAAAATTAGTAAAATCTAAAAAAAAAAGACTGTCTAGTATTCCATTGTATGTGTACACCACTTTTTGAAAATACATTCATCTCCTAGTGGATATTTAGGGTGCTTCTGTGGCTTGGCTATTATTAATAATGCTGTAGTGAACATGGAAAGGCAGATATCTCTTTGAGATACCAATTTACATTCCTACTAATGATGTACAAGGGTTCCTGTTTCTCTACATTTTTGCCAACATTTGATACTTGGAATGATTTCTGGCTTCTTAAATTTCGTTAAGACTTGTTTTATAACCTAGCATGTGATCTAATCTGGAGTAAGTTACATGTGTGCTTGAGAAGAATATGTATCCTACTGCCATTGGGTGGAATGTTCTGTATATGTCTGTTAGATCAATTTGGTCAGTATTCAAGTCTGCTGTTTCCTTACTGATTTTCTGTCTCGATGATCCGTGCAGTAGCCTGAATAGGGTGTAGAAGTCTCCTACTGCTATTGCATTGCAGTTTCTCCCTTCCTATCAGTTAATGTTTTCTTTATATACCTAGGTGCTCTGATGTTGGGTTCATGCATATTTATATTCTGCCTTTCTGGTGAATTGACCCTTTAATCATGAGGTAAGGACCTTCTTTACATAAAGTCTGTTTTATCTGATAAAAGTATAAAAGGATAAAAGTATATCCTTGCTTTCTTTTGGTTACCATTTGCATGGAATATCTTTTTTCATCTTTTTACTTTCAGCCTAGTTTTTTCCTTAAGTCTAAAGTGGGTCTCTTGCAGACAGCATGTCTTTGGATCTTGTTTTTTAAAATCCATTCAGCCACTCAATGTCTTTAATTGATTAGTTTAATCCAGTTATATTTAATGTAATTATTGTTATGTAAGGTTTTAATCTTGTCTTTTTGTTAATTGTTTTGTCTGTTTCACTGTTCTTTTGTTCCTTACTTCCTTTTTTGCTATCCTTCTTTGTGATTTGATATTTTCACTTTTTTCTCTACCTTTTTTGTATCTACTACAGGTTTTCACTTTGTATCTACTATAGGTTTTTTTCATCAATACTGTGAGGCTTGCACAAAATGTCTTTGTTAGAAGTCTCATTTAAGCTGATAACAATTTAACTTCAATTGCATCAAAGCTCTACAAGGTCTCTCAGAGTGACAATCCATTTCTATGCAGTGAGTATCCTCTATTTATTTAGCTGATAATTTATATTCTAAAATAAAAATTTAAAGTCCTGTATCTTACACTTGTAAGAAAAAGGGAATTAAAAAAATTTATATAACTATAAAATGAAGTGTGTGAAAGAAAGATACATATATTGATATCTGACATATAAAATAAATATGACCCTTTTTTTTGTTTTATTGAAAAAAAACCCCACCTCCCCCCACTTTATGATTTTGATGTCAGAATTTACTGTTTTTCATATTGTGTATTCATTAACCAATTTTTGTGGTCATAGTTATTCTTAATAATTTTGTATTTGAATTTTCATACTGGGGTTAAAGTGATTTATTCATGACTCTTACTGTATTGCATTATTCTGTATTTGTCTATCTATTTACCTTTCCCGGTGATATTTATACTTTCATGTTTCTCTTTAATGTATTTTCATTTTAACTTAAATCACTTTAACATTTCTTATAAGGCAGATTTAATTTTGATGTACTACCTCGGTTTCTGTTTTTCTGGGAAAGACTATCTCTCCCTCATATTTAAAAGATAGTTTTTCCAGGTATAGTACTCTTGATTGGCATTTTTTTTTCTTTTAGTACTTTGAATATATCATCCCACTTTTTTACGGGGCTGTAAAGCTTCTGCTGACAAATTCACTGATAGTCTTATGGGGGTTTCTTTGTCCGTGATGAATCACTTTTCCTGATTTCAAAATTCTCTGTCTTTGACTCTTTTCAATTTAAATTTATTGTGTATCATTATAGATTTCTTTAGTTTTAGGCTTTATGAATTTGGATGCCCATTTCTCTTTTTAGATTTGGAAAATTTTTAGCTTTTATTTCTTTAAATAAGATTATACCCCTTACTCTTTCTCTACATCATCTGGAACTCCCATAATGTGCATATAGATTGTGTTGATGGTATCCTATAACTTCCATAGGCTTCTTTCACTCTTTTGTATATTTTTTCTTTTTGTTCCTCTGACTGTAATTTCAAATTATTTATCTTTAACCTCATTTATTCTTTTGATTGATCAGGTGTGTGCTTGCAATTCTATATTGAATTTTGTACTTTAATCATATTTTTTAGCTCCTTAATTTATGTTTAGTTCTCTTTTATGGTTTCTATCTCTTTGTTGAACTTCTCATTTTACGCATGTATTATTCCCTTATTTCATTTCACTGCATGCCTGTGTTTTCATGTACCTCATTCTTTAAGGCAATTTTTATGAATTCTCTTCAGGCTGTTCACAGATCTCCATTTCTTTAGGTTTGATAATTAGAGCTTTATTTTGTTCCTTTAATAGTTTCCTTGATTTTTCATGATCTTTGTAGCTTTGCTTTGATAGCTAAACATTTGAAAAAGTAATTCCTGCCCCCCCCACCAATCTGTACATGCTGGTTTTGACATGGCAAAACCTTTACCAGTTAGCCCATCCAGGAATTCTTACTAGGCCAGCTGGTAGAGTTACATGTGTAGGCTTGCTGCTGGCCTGTAAGCAGGCCTGGTGTTGGAGTTTGCAAATGGGTGGGCATGGTGCCAGGGTTCACAGGAGTGTCTGATGTTGTGGTCTGTGGGTGGGCCAGGTGCCATGAATGGGACTGGTGTTGGTATCTGCAGGTGGGTAGGCTAGGTGCTGTTATCTGTGGGAGTGGGGCTGGAGCTCTGGTCTTTGGTAAATTTGGATGCTCATTTTGCTCTCCTTCTCCCGTAAGAGAACTCGCAGGCCAAAGGGATCTCTCTTGGCACTGCACTGTGCACTTCTGAAGGAGAGGTAATGCAGATAAAATTAAATTGTCTTTCTCGGTGTCTCTTCAGTGTTTCTCTTCTCATTTCTGTGTTTCTTGTTTGCTGTAATCTCTCACCTGGATTCCAGTGCTCTTATGAAAGCATTTTCGTTCATATCTGGCTGTCAAAATGGTATTTCTATGGAAGCATGAAGGCTGGAAACCTCTATCCCTTTGCCTTGCTGACATCACTCTATTTTGTGCTGTTTTTATATTGCCAGATCATATTTAACATTTCCATGCTACTCTTTCACCCCAATCCCCATAGTTTAGTCTTGATTTTATTGTTTAATATAATTATTGTGCATCATCATTCCTTCTAGCAAAGTTTCTCCAATAATTTCTTCATTGTATAGAGATTACTGTATAATAGATTGCCAAGAAAGGACAATTGGTGAAATCCTCTCTGGGCTCCTTAATGTTTAGAAAACCATTGCCCATATAGCTAAAAGAAAGCTTAGGTGAAAATAAAATGTCTATCTTAACTTTCTTTTTTTGGAGTAACTTGTAGGTATTTCTTTCTGTTTGCTGGTGTTGATATAGCACTGAGCAACTTGATGCCTCTCTCATTTTCTATCATTTATGAGTGTCTTGATTTGTTTGCTAAATGCCCAAATAATCTTTCTGTTTGATTTTTAATAATTTTACTGGGAAACATCTTTGTGTTGGTCTGGATGTTTTCCCAGGCACATAGTGTACCATTTCAGGATATATGTTCTTTATTCAATGCCTTTATTATTATTATTGTTATTATTATTATTATCATTATTATTTAATGCACATATAATTTTCTTAATTAAAGTTTCAAATATTTCTTTATTCCATGATTTTTATTTTTAATTTTAGCGATCCAAATACATGTTGGATCGCCTTTGCTTCTCTTTTGTGTCTATCCACTTCCCTCTAAACCTTTCTTCTCTTTTTCAATATATGTTTTATTTCACTAATAGTTCTCTTTTTTATACTCAGTTAATTAGTGATTTTTTTCTGTGGTGCCTATTTTCTGTTGTGTTCTTTATAATTTTGTCTTTATTTCTAAAAAAAAAAGAAGCAACTCCATTTCTTCCTTGAGTTCTGCATATTTTCCGGTTCTTTCTGCTGTGGGCAGCTTTCTGCTGCTCCTCTATTTCTGTTTTGTGTTTTTTCATAATTGCTATTGCTTCTGAAGGAGTGTTTTTTTTTAGTTTATTTAGGAATACGATATTAAAATTCTCATCTGCTTCAAAACAAATTTTTTTACGAGTTTTTATCAGTTGTTGGAAAATTTACTTATTTTTATCCTCTGCTTTTATGGAACCAGACCAAATTGATTTTATGTTATGCATTTTGAATCGAGTGGATTTTCCTGAACTGGTGATGAGAGGTTATTTTAGGATGGATTTGAATTGGAAAAGGGCTTTATTCAAGGCTTCTCTCCTCTAGCTAGAGTCATGTATTGAAAATATTGGGACACCTGCATGGTTGAGTTGGTTAAGCATCTGATGCTTGATCTCGGCTCAGGTCATGATCTCCTGTTTCGTGAGGTCAAGCCCCACTTTGGGCTCTGCAGCTGTCAGCTGCTGACAGCTGCAGAGCCTACTTGGGATTCTCTCTCTCCCTCCCTCTGCTCCTCCTCCACTGATGTGAGCTCTGTCTTTCTCTCTCTCAAAATAAATAAATTAACATTAAAAAGAAAAAAAAGAAAATATACACTCTCCAGTCACTGGCCCTCAGAGCCCAATATGATTTAGCAAGGCTTATACCTTCATTTTTGTGTTTTCCACATCTCTAAATGACAAAGTGAGGGACTCACTTTGTAAGTTGTTTGGCAGCACTCATCAAGATTTTGTATCTCTTTACTGCTCTTACTACCTTAGCAATACTATCCTGTTTATTCAGGGGGGTTGCTCTAGAGGTTTCTATTTACTCCAAGGCTCTCTTCTTCTGGAAGTAGTTATTTGTGGGAAATTTCTGAGACCTTTCTGGCCCAAGACTGCACTATTTTCTATTTTACCCTGAAGCCCCTTGTCTCTTCCTCTAGTTCTGTTCTGGTTGGTTCTGTCTTAAGTAGTACTAACCCAGAATCTGGAGTTTATTGATATTCTGTTTTCCACTTTGAAGAGACAGCCATTTGCAAACCAGGAAGTGGACTCTCACCAGAGATTGGGTCTGCCAACACCTTGGTCTTGGACTTCCCAGTCTTCAGCATTATGAGAAATAAATATTTTCCATTTAAACTATCCAATCTAGTATTCTCTTGTATCAGCCCAAATTGATTAAGACAGGTTTTAACAGCAAGTGGTGAGTCTAATAATCTATTTAGCAGCCTTCCTATGCTTGCTGCTGATTTGGTAAGATATTTGAGCTTTTGTTCTTTGAAATTTTTATTAAAAAATAAAGAGCTGAGTTAACATTGCCCTACTGTGTCAAATGACTAGGGACATTGATAAAAAATATTCTCAAAATAAAAAAAAAGTGTAATATTGTAATTTTAGGGGCATGTGTAGACATTAGAGTCAGATGAACACCTGGGCTTCAATCCCAGCTCTAACATTTACTATATGACCTTGGACAAATTAATTAACCTCTCTGAGTTCAATTTACTCATTTATAATAATGACTATCTCCTGTGTTATTAAGATTAATGTGATAACTGATATTACAGTGCATAGTAGCTCTTTTGGGCTTTGTGACAGAGATCTTGCTTGACTTTCTTCACAGATTTTAACCATGGTGACATAGAAGCCACGGACACTGGAGGTATTATTTCAAATGTTTTTTGAATGCCTTTTAGAGCTAAGGTACCATTATAGATGCTGATGATACAGCAGTGAATCAAAATATATGAAAATCTCTGCATAGAGATTATACTTGTAGGACTATATTTATCAGAACTTTTCTTGTTAAACATCCTTAAGTAAAATATATATTTATTGACCCACATAATTAAAAATGCAAAATTAAGACACAACTGGATCCATGCCCTCAAATTATATTATGTTTCTTATTCTTCCATAGTTTAGTTTTTCTCTGTACTAGACTGATATCATTTGTAGGCTAGCTCTCTGCCAGCAGCTTTAAGTTTTAGGGTTCTTATACCTAGTGACATCAGAGGAACATCATAGATGGCCTCTTATGGGTCTCCCCTGGGCCATGTACCTTCTTTGAACCATTTTTTGAGAAATGGAATAGTCTGAATGATTTGTTCTGGCTGTGGTCCACTTCCTGCACCCGGGGTGCAAAAGGAAATACAGGAGTTGGGAGGGGTGTATTTTCACTTCAACCTCATGAAATAAATTTCTAATAGGAAAGCAGAGTTACTTTTGGAGAAACTTTGAGATAGACTGTCAAATGGTTCTAGTTTAGTTTAAATGCTCACGTGTGTGTATCAAAGTTAGAATGGGTTGGTATGGTAATTTATATTAAGACTCTGAAACTCTCCATGCTAACTCTTTGGCAGTTGTCAGTGGAATTCTAGTTATACCTTTCTTCTAAAAGACTATTTTTGAATGTAAGTTCTGCCCACTGTTCCTATACTAGTTGCTACTCCAAGGATGCAGACTTGAGAGAGTAATGTGTTATGAGACCATATGGACAGTATATGTGACTAAGCCCTATTAAAGTCTCTATATAAACTCTTAACATTCTGGCAGGTGGGTGCAGAGATTTACAAATTTTGTGGCCACTCAAGACAAGACTTATATGTAAGCTCCCTTGCTTGTCAAAACTGCCCCTTGTGAATCTTTATTGCCTTTTTCTTCAGTCTGTCTTTGCCATCCATGGAGGGGGCTAGTTTTGATTTCCACTTAGGGAACTCCTGAGGTTGCAAACCAAAAAGGACCTTGTCTATCTTCTCCATTTCTGTATCCCTAGTACCTAGAACAGTGCCACGGCATGGAAATGCTCAATATTTATTGGCTACATGAATGAATACACAAGTCAAATTATTTGCAAATCACCTATTACTATTATTAAGGATGTTTATTGAAGAGATTAAAAAACTTTAGAACAACACAATCAGTAAAAACCCTCACTAAGTTTAAAAACAAGGAAACCAGTTGTGATGGTTAAATTTTATGCATCAACTTAGCTAGGCTACATGCTCAGTTGTTTGGGCCAACAGTAGATGTCGATATGACATATTTGTAAATGTAAATAGCACTTATAATCAGTTGACTTAAGTAAAGGAGATTATTTTTGATAACATGTGTAGGCCTCATCCAATTAGTCAAAGTCCTTAAGAATGACAACTGAGATTTCCTAATGAAGAAGGAATTGTGCTTCAAGGCAGTAATACAGAAATACTGTCTCAATTTCCAGCCACCTAGCCTGCCCTACAAATTTGGGACTCAAGACTACAGTATCAACTCTTGCTTGAGTTACCAGCCAGCTGATCTGTTAACAGGTTTCCAGGCTACACAATCTTATGAGCCAGTCTCTTCCTTAAAAATCTCTCTCTCTCTCTCTCTCTCTCTCTCTCTCTCTCTCTCTCGGTCTCTGTGTATATCATATTGGTTCTGCTTCTCTGGAGAACCCTGATAAAATTGTTTTAACAACTCTTTAACTTCCTGTAATTAAATGAGTTGTGAGTATATACAGTTTTTTTTAAAAATTTGTTTCTTTAAATTCTGAGACTTGCAACTCAGTGTCCTCTGCTAATTTGAAGATGTTTGAAAACAGATGGAAAACTTAAACTAAGATGTAACATGGTTAGCTTTGAGGCTAGATGTACCTTGGGTATCTCCACACTATTTTATTTCTCCCTTTATTAATTTTCTTGATCTATATTTTTACCAGCTTGTTACAACAGAGACAGAAGGTATTCTTTGATACAAATATAAACCAGCTTTAGAGCATGGGAGAAGGTAAAGCTATAGAGGTGGAGGAGTCGTGCTTTGCTAGGACTTTCTTGGGTTTGTTCTGTGTTTAACACTCAAATAGATCCCAGAATCATCATCAAAATGGCAGAATTTTAAGACAGATGTGGGAGAAAATTGGAATATAGCAAAGTCCTAAAATTATTCTTTCAACACAGTTTTCTTAGGTGAAACAGGGAATCCAAAAATCAGTAAGATTTTCATTCTTTTTTAAAAATGTTTTATTTATTTTTGAGAGAGAGAGAGAGAGAGAGAGAGGGAGAGAGAGAACAAACAGGGGAGGGACAGAGAGAGAGGGAGACACAGAATATGAAGCAGGCTCCAGTCTCTGAGCTGTCAGCACAGAGCCCAACACGGGGCTCAAGCTCATGAACCATGAGATCATGACCTGAGCCAAAGTCAGATGCTTACCTGACTGAGCCACCCAGGTGCCCCCAAATAGTAAGATTTTCTAAAAGAGAAATAAATTTTAAGGTTTTAAATCTAGAGATTGTAGGGGACTTTGAACATTTATCTAATGTCTTTCTTTACCTCTAAGGAGGTTGTATGTTTTTAAACCACATTTTAAAGCCAGCTCACAAGGAATAAGAGTCTGCAATTCTCCTTACCTATCAATTTTAGTATTAAGTAATTACTACTTTCAAAAAAACTTCTTTTTATCTAACATAAATTTTCTCCTTGTTCTGGTCCAAATTGAAGTTAGGGAGAAACTGGTGATTATTCCCTGTGTAAGAGCCCTTCATGTATTTATAGATTGTTATTAAATTGTCTCAAATCAACCTTTAATCTTTATGCTGAATAATATCCATTCTCTTGACCTCCTTTAATATATATCTTTCCAGACTCTTCAATCACCATTTGTAGCTTCTGTTAAACCAGCTCTCTATGCCTCTCTCCTTCTCTCTCTCTCTCTCTCTCTCTCTCTCTCTCTCTCTCCTTACTTGTAGATCACAGAGCCAGGGAAGATATTTTTGGAAGAGTAGGAGTTTGATGAAAGGATTTATGTATGTGTGCAGCTTTCTTTATACAATAGATATTTTAAAACACGTTTTTGCAAATTAAATATTTTAATCCTCATAGCAAGTTTACCTTTTTAAGGTTACAGAGACTCTTTTTGAAAATGAATCCTTTTGTTAGGTAAATGTATAAAGATGGATGATTTCTTAAATTCCTATTTTTATATCTACATAGAGCTTTCTTAAAGTAGAGGCCATGTCTATTATTATTACATTCTTGTCTTTTTGTTCCAGAGGAATTCTGTAACCAATTTCTGCTTGTGAGTAATTATGTTTCAAATCTACTTTTGAGTGCTACATTTGCACAATCACTTCAACATTTATTTGGCTCCTATGTTAAAGTTATTCGTAAAAAATAAATCATACTCTATTCTTAAAGAGATTGCAGTTTAGAGGGAATGATAGAATGCATGTAAATAATTAAAATATAAATTTGGAAGAATATAAGTATTATAAATTTAGGCCCCCCTCCCCTTAAAAAAAAAGGAAAAGATTATCTGGAAACAAGGCAGATTTTTGAAAGAGGTTGCATTTGAAGAAGATCTTGAAGATGGTGTAGCTTTGGTATTGGTAGAAATAAGGAAGGATGATTATCAGCAGAAAGAATACCTGAGAAGGACAGTGGGAATGGGGAGTGGCCAGTGAAGAATCAATTAAAAGGAAGAAGAAAAGTCTAGAAAGTAAGTTCAGGGATAGAGTGGTTATTGCCTTAATGCTGTATTTAGAAATGTGGATTCAACGGTAAAGGTCTCCATTTTTTTCTTTAATTTAAATATAGTTGACATACAATGTTATATTAGTTTCAAGTGCATAACACAGTGATTTCACAAATCTATATTATCCTATGCTCACCACAAATGTAGCCACTATCTGTCTCTATTCGAGGCTATGACAATACCATTGATCATATTCTCTATGGTCACCTTTCAGCACCCTGACTTATTCATTCTATAACCAGAAGCCAGTATCTCCACTACCCTTCACCCATTTTGCTAGTCTTCTCATGCCCCTCCCCTCTGGCAACCATCTGATTCTTCTTTTTGTTGTTTTGTTTTTTAGATTCCATGTATAAATGAAATCATAATGGTATTTGTTTTTCTCTGTCTGACTTATTTCAGTTAGCATAATACCTTCTAGTTACATCTGTGTTGTTGAAAATGGCAGGATTTTTTTTATGGCCGAGTAATCATCCATTGTATGTATATACCACATTTTATTTATCCATTTATTTATCAGTTGATAGTTAGGTTGCTTCTATATCTTGGCTGTTGTAAATAATGCTGCAATAAACATAGAGGTGCATGTATCTTTTTGAATTAGTGTTTTTTTCCCCTTTAGGTAAATTCCCAGTAGTGGAATTATTGGATAATATGGTATTGCTGTTTTTAATTTTTTGAGGAAAACTCCATAGTGATTTCCATAGTGGCTGCACCAATTTATATTGCCACTAACAGTACACGAGGGTTCCTTTTTTCTCCATATCCTTGTCAACACTTGTTATTTCTTGTCTTTTTGATTCTAGCCATTATGACAGGAATAAGGTGATAACTCATTATGCTTTTTTCCTAAGTTTAAAAAAAAGTTTCGTATTTTATTTTGAGAGAAAGTGTGTGCTTGCATACACATGAATGGGGGGAGGGGCAGAGAGAGGGAGAGAGAGAATCCCAAGCATGCTCCATACTGTTAGCACAGAGCCCTATATGGGGCTTGATCCCATGAACCGTGAGATCATGACCTGAGCTGAAATCAAGAGTTGAACACTTAACCAACTGAGCCACCCAGGTAACCCTTTCTTCTTCTAAGTTTTTATTTAAATTTTAGTTAGTTAACATATAGTGTAATATTGGTTTCAGGATTAGAATTTAGTGATTCATCCCTTACATACAATACCCAGTGCTCATCAAAACAAGTGCCCTCCTTAATACCCATCACCCATTTAGCCCATTCCCCACCTCCCTCCCCTCTAGTAACCCTCAGTTTGCTCTTTATAGCTGAGTGTCTTAAGGTCTGCCTCCCTCTCTTTTTTCCCCTTTCCCTATGTTTATCTATTTTGCTTCTTAAATTCCACATATGAATGAAATCATATGGCATTTGTCTTTCTCAGATTGACTTATTTTGCCTAGCATAATTCACTCTAGTTTCATTCACGTCATTGCAAATGGCAACATTTCATTCTGTCACTGAATAATATTGCATTACACACACACACACACACACACACAATTTGTGTGTGTGTGTGTGTGTGTGTGTGTGTGTGTGTATACCACATTGTCTTTATCCATTCCTCAGTTGATGGACATTTGGTCTCTTTCCATAATTAGGCTATTGTTGATAATGCTGCTGTAAACTTTGGGGTGCATGCGCCCCTTGAAATCAGTATTTTTGTATCCTTTAGGTAAATACGTAGTAGTGCAATATCTGGATTGTATGGAAGGGTAGTTCTATTTTTAACTTTTTAAAAGAACCTCCATACTGTTTTTCTAGAGTGGCTGTACCAGTTTCCATTCTCATCAATTCTCCTCATCCTTGCTAACATCACTTGTTTCCTGTGTTGTTAATTTTAGCCATTCTGACAGGTGTGAAGTGATATCTCATTGTGGTTTTGAATTGTATTTCCCTGATGATAAATGATGTTGACCATCACTTATCTTTTCATGTGTTTCTTTGCCATCTGGATGTCTTCTTTGGAAAAGGTGTGCTCAGGTCCTCTTCCCAGTTTTAAATTGCTATTATTATTATTATTATTATTATTATTATTAACTATTTGGTGTTGAGTTGTATAGATTTATTTTTTATATATTTTGGATATTAACCACTTATGGGACATATCATTGGAAAATCTTTTTCCATTAAGTGTGTTGTCTTTTTGTTTTATTGGTGATTTCCTTTCCTGTGCAAAAGCTTTTTATTTTGATGTAGTCCTAGTAGTTTATTTCTGTTTTTGTTTTCCTTGCCTGAAGAGACATATGTAGAAAAAAAAATGTTGCTAAGACTGATGTCAAAGAAATGACTGCCTAGGTTTTCTTCTAGGAATTTTATAGTCTTAGGTCTCACGGTTAGGTCTTTAATCCATTTTAACTTTATTTTTGTGTATGGCATAAGGAAGTTGTCCAGTTTCATTCTTTTGCATGTACCTGTCCAGTTTTCCCAGTACCATTTATTGAAAGACTATCTTTTCCCCATTGTATATTCTTGCTTCCTTTGTTAGAGATTAGTTGATGTCAGGGTTTTCTTTAAAGAAGATTTTAGTTAACATTATTATCATTATTTTTGATTACCCAGAATCTGATCACTCTTGCTATTTTGGGGGCATTCCCTATTACGAGGTTTTAGTTGGAGGCTGAGTACTGTTTTCCACTGTTGAAGGCAGACATTTATCTTCCCCATTTGAAGTTGGAGGCACATAGCCTTGACTCAGCCAATTAGGAAGTCCTATGCAGTTCTTTAACTTGAGGGATCAGCACAATGATGTAGTGACATACAACAACCTATCATGTTACCAATGTATCTAGCTGGGTGGTGGAGAACGCTCAGTGGCCATGGCACCAGCAGCTGTGTCCTCTTCCTACTCTTTTTGTAGGATGATTTTGACTATGTGTCCCACCTTCTTACCTTCTTTTATTTTTTCCAATTTCTTAAACTTGGTTCAGTCATCTTCAGACTGATTCTGAGAACTTTTTGATAGTCTGCAGGTAATACTTGTTCTGCTTAAGTTAGACCAAGTCAGTTTTGGTGGCTTAAAATCTAGACCCATGACTAAAACAAGTATTAATTGAGAGTCTGCACAGAATGGAGTGGAGTGGGTAGAGACAAGATGACAGAATAGGTAGTAGACATCTGCCATTATCTAGGTAAGAAGTAATATCAATTGAATAAGGACAGTGGAGGTCAGAATGGAGAGGCTGCATATAATGGATATACTATTTGATACGGGATTTGGATATGAGGTTGAGCATCTTGCATTATATTTCACTATTTCAATACCAGGCTTGAGTATTCCTGATCTGTCTTGTTAACTGACCATCTTTTCTTTCTTTTCCTGCAGGACTTGTACTTTCTTTCTGAAGCTCTGAGGTGAAGAGGATGCCTTTTTCAAATGAAAGAGGACTTTTATTTTCAATAAAGGTTGATATATCAGGGCATTGCAGCTAATTGGCATAAAAATGTAGAGTTGGGGAATGAAAATTAATAATAAAGCTTAAGGTGAAGTGATTGACTAAACAGTAATATTAATAACTGAAATGGATACAATGGAGGAACTAGTGGAGGGAAGATGAATGGTTATTACACATTATTCATCTAGTTTTGTTCCTAGTTCTAGTTCATTACAGGGTGCCAGCTCTCTGTCTTCTTTTCTCTATTCATCCCTCCTTCCTCTCTCCCTTCTCTTTGTGGAGTATTAATAAATTTCCATTATAAAAAAAAATATCAAGCAGTCTAGAGCATGTAGAACTCAGATGTTGGGTGGGGTTTCCTGGGTCATGAAGAGCTGAATACAATGATTTAAACTCTAACTTATGCAATAGTTTCACAACTTTCAATAAGATTTCTGTGGATGACTGGAGCCTTCTTATTGTATTATTTTTAATATTGTCACCTTTGTGTCTAGGTCTTTCTTTACATATGACTGTTCAATGTTGTATTCCCTAGAGGTTACATCAGCAACTCCCCCCCCTTCTTTTGTTTTTCTTTCTCTTTCTTTCTTTCTTTCTTTCTTTCTTTCTTTCTTTCTTTCTTTTTCTTTCTTTCTTTCTTTCTTTCTTTCTTTCTTTCTTTCTTTCTTTCTTCCCTCCCTCCCTCCCTCCCTCCCTTTCTCTCTTTCTACAATAACTTTACCCACATGCTGTCTCAGAGTTTGGGTGAGTTTTATGTCACCAGGAAGAATCTCTTTGAGTAATGCTGCAAACATCTCAAAATCTCATTTTAGAGAGTCTTCTCTAAATTATTTCTTCCTGGACACTTTACCCCTTATGTGTGGTCACCCTCCTCTGTCTTTCATTTTCCTTGGGTCCTTTCTTCTTATCCTTTATTCTTTCTTGTTTGTTTTGCCACCCCCACCTCTTCTGGAATATTACTTTCTTGGGTCATGCACGTGTTATTACCTCATTCTCTGAAACCTTGATATAAACCAACATCTGTCTTCTGGGTTTATTACTTAAGGGCTTATCAGATTATTTTTTCTTTTCTTTTTTTAAATTTTATTTATTTTTGAGAGATATAGGGTGAGTGGGGGAAGAGCAGAGAGAGAAGACAAAGGATTCAAAGTGGTCTCTGTGCTGACAGCAGACTGCCTGAGGTGGAGCTTGAACCCATGAAATATGAGATCATGACCTAAGCCAAAGTCAGACGTTTAACTGAATGGATGAACCACCCAGGAGCTCCAGATTGTTTTTTTTTTTTCCCTAAAAATAATTGTTTTCTCTGTAAAACAAATCCTGTTGGCAGGATTGCTCTACCTGCTTTTCTCTCTTCATCTTCTGAGACTCCTAGGATATGAATGTTATTCCTGTTTCATAAGTTGCTGTGCTTGCTAAGTCTTGTATCGTCATCTTTGGCCTTTGTATCCTTCTTCTTTTTAGCTTCATTATTTTCCATAATTTTATCTTCTATATCACTGATTCCCTGCTCTGCTTCATTCGTCCTCACAGTCATGGCATCCACTCAAGACTGCATCTTGGTTATAGCATTTTTAATTTGACCTGACTAGATTTTAGTTTTTTTTTTAATCTCTGTAGAAAAGGATTCTATGGTGTCTTCTATGGTTTTTTCAACCCCATCTAGTTTTCTTATAATCGTGGTTTTAAATTCTAGTTCAGACATCTTATTTATATTGTGTTGATTCAATCCCTGGATGTGAGTTCTGCCTATTTTTTCTTTTGGGGCGAATTTCTCCATCTCATCTTTTTTTCCAGAAAAGAAAAGAGAAAAGAAGAGGAAAGAAAAGAAAAGAAGAAAACAAAAAACACAACAAACAAAAAAGCAAAGAAACAAACAAAAAACAAAAAACTGCATCCTGAGTATGTTTTGGTCTGCTTGTTACAAGAATCTAGATCCAAAAATAAAATTTAACTTAATTAAAAAACAATAAAATAAAAAATAAAAGAATATGTAAATATTAAAAATGTATATATAAAATAATAGGAAAAAGTAAAAAAAATTAAAAAATAAGAAAATAAATGAAAAAAATAAAATAAAGAATAAAAGTAAAACAGAAGTTAGATCCTATTTCCCCTAGAGCTGCAGCTTTTCAGCATTATTCTATAGACTTGATGGAAGAGAGTTGTTTCTCCTGGTCTTCTGGGGGCGACACTTGCTGCCCTCATTCTCAGGCTGACTTGTTTCTGTGGAAATGCACCTCCAAACTGCAAGGGAGCAGGGCTTGGTGTAAGTGGTTCTGGTCTCCACTAGGTGACACTGTTTTGCTCCCTCAAGTCTTTCAGCTCTAAAGGAAGGAATGAACATGGCCCCACCCCTCTTGTAACCCTGGTTTGCAGCGGAACCCTACATTCACGCAGCTGGTGTCTAAGCTTTTATTATCATAGGCGTGTGACTGAGTTTCAAAACTCCAAATTTTAGGGATTCCTGGGGTGCATAGCCACACGGCTCCTCTGGCAGACCATCTCCTCACACTTTTGCTGGCTCATGGGAAAAAAAACAGTGGCAGGACTGCACAGCTCTTCAGCGTTTCTGTCGAAACAGAGCAGAAAGGCAGCACCCCTGCTTGCAGCCCTCAACTGGAGCAAATTCCCTCTCTTACGTCTGGAAACAGCACTGAACATGGCACAACCCATCTTTCTTGCAACCCAGGGGATTCTTGAACCACTGTGTCACTCCTGGTATTCTACCCTGCTTCACCACTTGAGCACCTTTAAGCCAGGCACTTCCCCCACAGGTAGCATAGTGCTAAAAGTTCAGATTTTGTGCTCCACGGCTTATACTGCTTTGCTGTAGCCTTGGTAAGCAGGCTTCCTCCCTGCAGCCAGACCCAGAGCAATTTCTCTCCTGATAAACTCTCTGTACCTCCTGCGTTCTAAACTGTGATCCATTTTCTACATGTGACCTTGAAGTTTTTGTTCATTCAGACCTCCGGTTGATTTCTTTGATGTTCACAGTGATTTGATAACTATATGTTCAAGGGATGAGACAAGCTTAGGGTCTCCCTGCTCTTCTGCCATAACTCCTTCCTCCTGCAAAACTATTAACACTAAAAAGAGTCTGGCAAGATAACCAGAAAGAAAATCAACCTCCCTATAGGCCATTGCTCTTCTGGTCCTTCTGGGCAATAAGCAGTTGGTACTAGACAAGAGCAACTAAATACTTAAGATACTTAGAAAAACAATTAATAGAGGTGCAAATGTGGCTCAGTTGCTTGAGCCTCTGACTATTGATTTTGGCTTAGGTCATGATCCCAGGGTTGTGGGATTGAGCCCCACCTGGAGCTGAGGGTAGAGTCTGCCTGAGATTCTCTTGCTCTCTCCCCCACTAGTGCTCTCTTTTTCTCTCAAGAAAAAAAAAGCATCTAACAGAAAATATTCAAATCTTACATGAAGAAAACCATAAAAGTGTTAACATTCCCTTAAAATTCTGATCAGTGGAAAGGTGTAATATTAGAATGATGTAATATAGTAAATATGTATATAAAATAAAACACTGATTAAATATCCTAGGGCCTATTTGTCTATTTGAATCCAAAAGAACTATATATTCATACATGTCATTTATATATGTTATATCTGTTTGTTTTTACTTATTCAACTTTTTATTATAAAAATGTTCAAATACACAGAGTAGATGTGTATATATACATATATTAAATAAACAACCATAAACTTAATAAAAACTTAACAATTAATACTAATCATATGCATTTATTTACTTGATGAAGTATATTCTAATAAGGACTTTAAACAATCCTGTATAATTTAGGATAAATTTCTAAAACATAAGAACATTTTCCTACATGGCCACAATAAAGGTAGAATGTTTAACAAAATTAATAATAGTGCTATATGAATACCTAATCATATTCAAATGTCCTCAGTTGTCCTAAAAATTATCTTTCTTGCTCATTTGTTCAGATAAGGATCATAGCAGGATCTACATGTGGCATTTGGTTGTTGTATCTTTTGTCTCTTTTAATATAGGGTGGGACTCATTCTAACACTCCTCCCATACACACACACATACACACACACACACATGCACACAATTTTCTTTTTTTGTTATTGACTTGTTGAAAAGACCAAGACAATTGTGTCAGCTGTCCTATGTTATGAACGATGCTTGGAATTTTATTGGTTTTCATCATCTTGTTTAGAATCTTTCTCTTTTCTATGCCCTGTATTTCCTAAAAAATAAAAGTTAGATGTAAAGGCTTTCTTAGGCATAGGTTTAAGTTTTTTTGGCAGAAGTGCTTAATAGGTGATGTTGGTTTTACTTATATCACATTTAGAGATATAAAACATTAGGTTGTCCACTGCTGATGTAGCTATGGTTATTAGACTTGAGTGGTAAGAGTCTGATTGCTCCTCTGTCAAGTTAGAGTTTTTTTGCTTACAATCATAAAGTAATCCATAGACTGGTACTTTGTCACCATGTAAATATTGGGGTCCCCAGCACCTCTCCCTAATGATTTACCATGCACTGATAAGCTTTTCCTGAATAAATTATTTCAGTATAAATTGCAAAAAGAAGTTATTTATTTTTTAATTCTATTACTTAATCCATATTGATTAGTTTCCATTAGAAAGAAATCCCTTTATAACAGAGACAATTTGGGTATCCTGAAATTCATTTCTAATTAGAATGGGACAATAAATACTTAATTCTTTCTTCTTGATTAACAATGTAATGTGTATCTTAAGGAGTTAGTGTGATAGTCATCTCCCCCGATAACAAATAAGGCTTTTACTTTATTTTATCTTTTCTGAAATCCTTATGAAGTGTATCCATGTGTTTCAATCTATTATAGCCATTTTTCTTTCATTGGGAAAATTGCTTCATCTTTGGAGTCCTTGGTTCCTCTGCTATTTTGACAAAACTCAGTAGATCCTTAAAAACTTCCTTGGTTTATGGCACAACAAGCTCTCTTTGGCTAAACCTTTATATGACCTGGTTCACACCTGGAAATTGCCATAGTCCCAAGGAACCTTGTTATTTAGAGGCCAAAATCAGAGTACTAAATAGGCTCATTGTCAGAGGCAGCATTTTTTCCCTTACATGTAGAGATTTAGGAAATATAATTGTTATTAGAAAAAAAAATGACTGCATATGGTTATTTCCAACACATTGAACATTACAGGCTTTTCCTTTAGATTATTTTCTTTTATAATGATTTCTTTTTGCCTACATAAAAAATGAAATAATACTATTAAATAAATAAAATTAGTATATTGAGTGCAAAACACTAGTTTCTTAATCCTTAGAATGTATTACTTCAAGGCACCAGAACTGAAATAAAATGATATCCACACAAAATTATTAAATATAGACCAATGAAAGAAAATAAGGATTTCAGAAAAATTTTTGGAAGGCATTTCAAATCAGTGGTGTCTTATATTGTTTGGGATGTTATAACAGAATACCATAAATAGGATAGCTTATAAATGACAGAAATTTCTCATAGTTCTAGAGGTTAGAAGTCCAAAATTGAGGTGCCAGCAGATTCATTGTCTGGTGAGGGCCTCCCTCCTGGTTCAGAGAAGGCCATCTTTTCACTATAATAACACACAGGAAGTGAGCAAGGGAGCTCTTTAGGGTCTCTAATAAAGGTCTCTTTAAAAGGGCACTAATCCCATTCATGAGGGTCTACCCTCATGACCTAATTATGTCCCAGAGGCCTCACTTCCTAATATCATCATATTGGGTGTTAAGCTCTCAGCCTATGAATTTAGGGGAACACAAACTTCAGTCTGTGGCAAGTGATAACTATATCAACATTCAATAAATGATGTGCATGTATCCAGCCACACACTTGGAAACAAATATGTTAGATTCCTCTGTCATAATATGTGTAAAAGTAAATTTAACTTGGATTCAAAAGTTAAATGCAAAGAGCAAAAGTATATTACAATAAATACATTTTTTTAACTTTCAGTCTTAAAGAAAGGAATGCCCTCCTCAAGAATATAAAAAAACCCAGATTCAAAAAAGGTAAAGATTAAAGACTACTTGCAACAAAAGTATAAGAAATGGGACACTATGAGAAAATATTTTCAAATGCACTATGCCATTATACAACAAAGAAGAACTCCTATCAATTATTTTTTTTAATGTTTATTTTTGAGAGAGAGAGAACAAGTGGAGAGGGGCAGAGAGAGAGAGGGACAGAAGATTTGAAGTGGGTCTGTTCTAATATCAGTGAGCCTGATACAGGGTTCAAACTCACAAACTGTGAGATCATGACCTGAACTGAAGTTCCTATAAATTAATTTTTAAAAAACAAAACTTTAATTAAAAAAAGAAAGATGTGAGCATGTAATTTACAAAAATAGAAATACCAATAAACATCTGAAAAGGTGTTCAATCTCACTAATATTTAAGAAAATACAAGTTAAAATAAAAACAAAGTAAGATTTTGGCAAAGATATTGACAAAAGTTGATGACTTGAGCCACAGAATTTGGCAGGTACATGGTCTGGAGAAGTGAACTGGGGGAGAGAGAAGCCATAGAGGGTAGGGAGCTGTTTTTGCAGAGAGAGGACAGAGAAAGAGGAGAGAGTGCATAAAAAGCCCTCCCCCCAAAAGTAGCTGGAGAGGAAGAGAAAGAGTGGAAACACCCACAAGGGACTGAAAAAGAAAGGGATAAAGAAAGGAGAGGGTTTCAATACCATTAGGACTTTATAAACAGAGTAGAGCAGAGTGGGAAATTCCACAGCTTAATACTTGGTGGTGCTCTGGTGGGAAGGGTGAACCCCCAGGAGTAAGCAGAGAGATCTGAGGGGCCCACAGGCTACATAGGGAGACACAGTTCCCCTGCTGGGAGCACCTTAGGTAGAGGCCATATGACGTCCCCATAGGCAAAGGTCCCAGCGGAGGCCAGAGACAACATTTGCTGGTATTGGAACAAAGACTCCAGGGTGCAGTGAAACCAGGCCCTGGCTGTGTATTGTGTTTTGTCACAATCTGAACCTCTGCAATGGTGCGAATGTATGAACGTTCCCAGGGGCAAGTCGGCACCTGGCCATTGTCTGGTGAGATCCTCCCCTTGAGGGTCAGAGCCAGTCCAAGCTGCAATGCTCTCAGAAGTGAGGGGTTTGGAAGCACAGCCCCATATGAGATATAATTCAGGAGGGAGGTGCTGCCTGGCAGGCTGATGGATTGGACATGGACAGTATAGAATCAGGGAGTGGATGGAAGATGGAGACAAAGGAGGGGTGCTTGATTGCTGGTCAGTGAGAGTGTAGAGTTCCAGTGCCAGAGACTGGGAAGCTGGATGAGGCCATTTTCACTTTTCCCATGCATGTGCACACATGCATACGCATGCCACACGGATCCACCCCAGTAAGCTAAGCAGTGCCACCTAGTGGAGAACAGAGCCATTACATCAAGCCCCGTCCAACTGCACCAACCAAGCTCAGGCCCTAGAAGACCACTGCAAGTCTCTTCGCCTGCTTAGTGTATGGATTATAAAGTGCTTCATAGTTAGACTTCTAGGGGAAACTGGATGTAGTTACATTCGGATTTCAGTCTGTTCACTGATCCATCTATTTGTTTTTTGTTTTGTTTTGTTTTTCTTTTCTTTTTTTAACTTGGATACAGAAAGAGAAAATTTTATTTTTATTTTATGTTTTTTTATTACCTTTAAATTTTTTACTATTTTAATTTTTTAAATTTTTTGTAAAGTTTTTAAATTCTATTTCACTTTCTTCATTTCATTTTATGCCATTTTTTGTATACGAAATTTTAAACATTTTCTTACCTTTTCTCTTTTTTTTCTTTCCCTTTTTTCTCTATTCTCTTGAGCTTCTTTCAAAAACTAGACCAAAACACACCAGGATCTAGCTTCCTTTATTTGTTTTTGTGTTGTTTTAAAATATTTTAATTTAATTTTTTTATTTTATTAATTTTTTTCCCTCCAAAATGACAAAATAAAGAATTCACCCAAAAGAAAGAACAGAAAGAAATGACAGCCAAAGACTTAATCAACACAGATATAAGCAAGATGTCTGAACTAGAATTTAGAATCACGATTATAAGAATACTAGTTGGGGTTAAAAAACCATAGAATTACTTTCTGTGGAGATAAAAGAAATAAAACCTAGTCATGATGAAATTAAAAATGCTATAACTGAGATGCAAACTTGAATGGATGCCACAGTGGCAAGGATAGATGAAGCAGAGCAGCGAATCAGCGATGTAGTAGACAAAATTATGGAGAATAATGAAGCAGGAAAAAAAAAGAGGGAAACTAAGGCAAAAGAGCATGATACAAGAATTAGAGAAGAGTGACTCATTAAAAAGGAATGACATCTGAATCATAGGAGTCCCAGAAAATGGAGAGAAAAAGGGGTGGAAGGTTTATGTGAGTCTATTAGTGGAAAACTTTCCTAATCTGGGGAAGGACACAGACATCAAAATCCAAGAAGCACAGAGAACTCCCATTAGATTCAACAAAAATCAACCATCAACAAGGCATATCATCATCAAATTCACAAAATACACAGACAAGAAAAGAATTATGAAAGCAGCAAGAGAAAAAAGTCCTTAACCTATAAGGGAATACAGATCAGGTTCGCAGCAGACCTATCCACAGAAAGTTGGAAGGCCAGAAAGGAGTTTTAAGATATATTCAACGTGCTGAATCACAAAAATATGCAGCCAAGAATTCTTTATCCAGCAAGGCTGTCATTCAAAATATAAGGAGAGATAAAGAGTTTCCCAGAAAAACAAAAACAAAAAGAGTTCATGGCCACTAAAACAGCCCTGCAAGAAATTTTAAGGTGCACTTTCTGAGGGGAGGAAAAAAAACAAAACAATAAGACAAAAGCAACAAAGACTAGAAAGGACCAGAAAGCATCACGAGAAACACCAACTCTACAGACAACACAATGGTACTAAATTCATATCTTTCAATAATCACTATGAATATAAATGGACTGAATGCTCCATTCAAAAGACATGGAGTGTAATATTGGATTTAAAAAAAACAAGATTCATCTGTATGCTGCCCATGAGAGACTCATTTTAAACCTAAAGACACCTGCAGATTGGAAGTGAGGGGATGGAGAACCATCTGTTATGCTAAAGATGCCAAAAGAAAGCCGGAGAGGCCATACTTATATCAGACAAACTAGACTTTATAACAAAGACTGTAACATGAGACGAAGAGAGCATTATATCATAATTAAGAGGTCTGTCCACCAAGAAGATCTAACAATTATAAATATTTATGCCCCCAATGTGGAACTACTCAAATATATAGATTAATCACAAACATATAGAAACTCATTGATAACAATACAATAATAGTAGGGGACTTCAACACTCCACTTGCTGCAATGGACAGATCATCTAAGCAGAAAATCAACAAGGAAACAATGGCTTTGAATGACACAGAGAACTGGATGGACTTAATAGATATATACAGAACATTTCATCCTAAAACAGCAGAATTCACATTCTTCTCGAGTGGATATGGAACATTCTCCAGAAAAGGGCACATACTGGGACACAAATCAGCCCTCAACAAGCACAAAAATATTAAGACATACCATTCCTAATGCTGTGAAACTTGAAATCAACCACAAGAAAAAACTTGGGAAGCCCTCAAGTACATGGAGGTTAAAGAACATCCTACTAAAGAATGAATGGGTTAACCAGGAAGTTAAAGAAGCAATAGAAAATTACGTGGAAGCCTTTGAAAATGACAACAGAATCCAAACCCTTTGGGATATAGTAAAGGTGGTCATAGAGGAAAGTAAATTGTGATTCAAGTCTGTCTTAAGAAGCAAGAAACCTCCCAAATATATAATTTAACCTTAAACCTAAAGAAGCTAGAAAAGGAACAGCAAATAAAGCCCAAAGCCATCAGAAGGAGAGAAATAATAAAGATTAGAGTAGAAATAATTGATGTAGAAACAAACAAACAAAAAAAACCCCACAGTAGCATAGATCGACAAAACTAAGAGCTGGTTCTTTGAAAGAATGAACAAAATTGATAACCCCTAGCCAGACTTAAAGAGAAAAGACCCAAATTGATAAAATCATGAATGAAAGAGTAGAGATCACAACCAACACCACAGAAATACAAATAAGTATAAGAGAATACTATGAAATATTATATGCTAGCAAACTGGACAATCTGGAAGAAATGGACAAATACCTAGAAACATATAAACTACCAAAGATGAAATAGAAAAAACTAGATTTGAACAGACCCATAATCAGAAAAAAATTGAATCAGTAAATTGAATCAGTAATTAAAAATATCCCAACAAAGAAGAGTCCAGGGCCAGATGACTTCCCAGGGGAACTCTACCAGACATTTAAAGAAGAGTTAATTACTATTTTCCTTAAATGGGTCCAAGAAATAGAAATGGAAGGAAAACTCCTATACTCATTCTATGAAGCCAGCATTATGTTGATTCCAAAACCAGACAAAGACCCCACTAAAAAGAATTACAGACCAATCCCTGATGAACATGGATGCAAAAATTCTCAACAAAATACTAGCAAACTGAATTCAATAGTACATTAAAAGAATTATTCACCTTGATCAAGTGGGATTTATTCCTGGGCTGCAGGGCTAGTTCAATATTCGCAAATCAATCAACGTGATACACCACGTTAATAAAAGAAAGGATAAGAACCACATGATCCTCTCAATAGATGCAGAAAAAGCATTTGACAAAATACAGCACCCTTTCTTAATAAAAACCCTCAACAAAGTAGGGGTAGATGGAACATACCTCAACATCATAAAGGCCATAAACAAAAGGCCCACAGCTAATATCATCCTCGATGGGGAAAAACTGAGAGCCTTTCCCCTGTGGTCAGGAAGAAGACAAGGATGCTCACTCTCACCATTACTTTTTAAATTAGTACTGGAACTCTTAGTCTCATCAGTCAGACAACAAACAGAAATAAAGGGCATACAAATTAAATTAGGCCTTATTTCTCTACTGGACTAACTTCTAACTCTTTATCATCTGTAAAATAACAGATGAATGGTGAAAGACCCAGAAGACTATATGCAATCTTTCTTTTTTTGTTCCTTTTCTGTATTCTTGAAAATGTTTAAGATATCATTTAATGCTAATTTAATATTTGGGTTAGTCTGCTTTTCACAGATTTTAGCCAAAGAGAATATTTTTTTGGTATTTCTATTTCAATAATTATGATGTAATGTTTGTAATGACTATTTCACAGGGATGATGTGGGACCCAATTATAAAATGCTTTAACAATTCCCAAAGGAGGACATCAGAATTATCATTTTTTCTTACTGATATTGTTTTCTCAATGCCAATAAATGTATTTTATCATGTTAAAAAAAGAATAGCAAATATAGGACATTTTCTCTCTTCCTTCAGCTATTTATTAGTTTCTTCTGGTGGAAATATATTAAACTACATTTTTTGGTAGATTTTTACAACTTTTTCTTTATACATGTGTATATATATATATATATGTATATGTGCACACACACATAGAGAGAGAGAAGAATTAAAAATATAAACAATTAAGTATATACATATCAGGTGTTTGTAAGATAATTTGAAAAATTGTAGTTTCTTTAATATATACATTTTCAGGTTTTGGTATTAGATGCACTTATTTTTAAAACTTCCTGAGAGATGGATATTCAGAAATTTTTCAATTCAGTGTAGAAAGCCATAAATATACCAGCTTTGAGTATAATTCTAAAATATTTGGGCTTCATAAAAGTTACATTTTATTTTCCTAGGGCACAGATATTTTAAAGTTAAATTTTTCTTTTTCATTAGCAATTTCCAAAAATAAATCACAGTAAACCACCCACTGTTAGAACAAGGTCATCTGGATTAATCAGATTTAAATGGGAGGCAGAGCTGAAGAACATTTTGTGAATTGTGAAGAGGTTTTGTAATCAAGACATAAACACTAAATTCTATAGAACTTCTTAAGAACACAAAAAAATCATTATTTTGATTTCCTCCTTTCCAATATTCTCATCAAGATGCAAATACATGGTACTTAGTATTTCCTAATTATAACTTATTAATCAAATATTAAAAAACAACTGCATTTTAGGAATTTGCAGGTAGGCATTAGTCTTGGTTTTGCAATGCAAAGAATAAAAAGGGGACCACTTATGAATAGGAGGAGGAGCTCAGGTTTGCTTCCACATGTCCCAGGAAGAAAAGCTTCCTGGTGAAGAAGGCAGTAAAAAGAAATGTTGGCCCATGAACAGTTAGAGCAGGGTGTTAAGAGTGCACTTTTCATCTACGTGGAAATTGAGGGTAGACATGTGCTATTTGTTTGTCTATAGGAACAAAGAAGTTGTTTCATAAAGCAGTGCTTGTCAAAGATTTCTTTTCCACCAAAATGTCCCTCAGAGGAAGAGATTGAACTGAGTCTGTAACTGTAGCCCAAAGCTCTCCAGGAATAGGAAAATTTATTTAAAATTTAGCTTATTATTTAAAATATTCACTTGAATGCTGTATTCAACTGTTTCGTGTATCCACGTCTATATTCTACTTAAAAAGTTTTAACTTGTTTGCTTTTTTTGCTTCCAGGTAAAACTGATATTCTGAAAAGATATGAATTTGTCCTGTAGCTTTGAGAAGCCGCCCTGGAATATCAATCCATAGGGGGTGTGCATTTTCCAGTTTGTGATGCCACTGCTCTCATTGCCCCAAAGAGCAGTAACCAACATTGATTGTATATTCAGTATGTCCCAGATGCTGTTCTAAGCCCCTTAAATATATTAATTTATCCCACCCTAGCAGTGATGGATAGGGTTCTTAAATTTTAATTTAGGTTGGGGGTATTGAGAATTGCTGTTACATAATGGAAGTTTGCACAAATAAACAGTAATGATGAGATATCTTGATGACTTTGGTAACTTTTTGCATTTTTTCAATTCTTGCCTTGGCCTACCCTAAAAAAGAGAGTTTGTATTGTTTAAAGAAATTCAAATTGCTCAATACTGGTAACAATTCTGGAATAGATATATGTATAAATTAAATTTTATATGTAACTTTTTGGCTAAGATTTCTTCTCAATTTTATATCTTTTGATCTTTGCTAAACATTTGGTTTCTGTTACTTATATATAAAATAGTTGATTAGGTATAAATTTAGTGACTAACTACTGACATTTGGTGAATTTTTGCTTCTGAATTGCTTTGTCTTGATGCTATTTTATCTTTATTGTTTAGTTTGGGTCAAATGGATTGGATGGGGGAAAGTTGGAGAGATGTTAAACTTAATGTAATTGAAATGATGTTCAATAACCGAGTTTTCCCCATAGCAAGAATTGTTGATCTAATGGATACAAATGATTTAACCAAATGAATTGTACAGTACAAGGCAACAACTTTGCTACATAAAACCACTAACTTGTTTCCGTACTGCAGGCTTACTTCAGTTTGCACATAGCTCTTTGTGTGGGGTCAACGGCTATGTATGCCCTGATAGTAGAAAAATAGCTTTCTTTCTAATTGAGCTTTTTAAAAGCATCCTCAAGAGATAGTAAATGAGTGGGTAGTTTGATTAAGGAGTTTTACATATGGATATCTGTTTTGTAAGATTGGTTAATATAGCAGAAAATCTCAGCTGAGATTTTAGATTACAGCAGAGGTAGTATGCCAAAGAAAGAAATTGTAAACTAAAGAAGACTTCCACTGTCTTAAAGTCATTAAAATGCATCATATTCCTTCATTTTGATTTAAATACTTAAAAGCAATAATTTTTTATGCCTCTGATATTCAGAAACCTCCTTAGAAGTCCCTAAAAATGTGGTACTGGTATTTGTGGGAAATTTTGTACTGAAGCAGAGTCCAATATTAGGGTGGGTCATGCTATATTTGGTTGTTTTCCCTTGATTTTAACAGATATCTTGTAATGATAAATTTTGAAAGGACACTCAAGGCATGGAGGTATTAAATAAGAATTTGGTGTTGAGAATTCAGTAGTAGAATCTGGCACATGGTATGTGATCAACAAATTTACCAAGTTCTAGGTGCCGTTTGAAGCAATGGAGGTTCTGTGGTGAACAAACAGGCACAATTTACTGACCTCCTGAAGCTTATATTCTGGTGGAGAGAGACAGGTGATAAACCACAAAGTAAAACATATTCTATATCAAATAGTATAAGTATGATGGAGCAAATGAACCAGGAAGGAGGATTTAAAAGTTCCGGCGTAATTGAGTGTGAAATTTTGAATAGAGAATTTAGAAATGTCCTCTGAGAAGTTTCAATTTTAGCAAAGACCTGAAGCAGGTGAGTGATCCTTGCAAATAGCTGTAGGGAGGCATTTCAGGCATGAGGAATGGCAAGTAAAAATGTCCTGAGGCAGGAGCCTGTGCAGCATTTTCCAGGAATAATCAGGCAACTCTGTGGAAGGTCTGCGTGATTGGAGGGACCAGTAGCAGGGGATGAGATCAGAGGGATAATAAGTGGGGATTTTTATTCCATGTAGAGATTATAGGCTGTGTGAGACTTTTGCTTTTGTTTGGAGTGAAATAGGAGGCCACTGGAGGGTTCTGAGCAGAAGAATAAATATTCTGACTTATATTTTTATGGAACCACTCCAACTTCGGTGTTGAAAAACACTATGGCTTCTGTATTTTCTTCTCCCCTCTGAAGGAAAGGGGTTCAGATAGATCAGATGAGAGATAATGGTGTCACAGACTATCATGGACAGAAATGTAGGATTTGGGATGTATTTTTCAAGACAGTGCTAGAAAGATTTACTCATGGATTAGATGTGAGATGTGGGGGAAAGAGTCAAGAGTGAACTGGGTTAAGTCACTGAATGTTTGAAGCAGCCACGTATCAAGATGAGAAGATTGTAGGAGAAGATTTGGGGAGGAACACAATATATGAGCAAGTTCTGATGGTCCTGTAGGAATTCACCAGGAGAGAACAAGGGTGTGGAACCAAAGATATGTAACAGCAGTGAACCTTGAAAATACTTTATTTGGGAAGTGGTGAGACATTCTGTACGGTGTAAGCAGCACACATTAGGGGCTGGCAGACTATGGCTTGCCAGCCAAATCTAGCACACTACCTATTTTTGTCTGGCCCATTAGCTGTGCAAAATGGCTGGCAAAATCAGAAGAAGAATAATATTTTGTGACATGTGAAAATTAGATGAAATTGACATTTCAGTGTCCATAAGTAAAGTTTGCTCAGAATGTGACCATGCTCATTTGTTTACATATTGTGTATGGCTGTTTTTGCACGAAAATGTCAGACTTATGTTGTTAGGACAGAGACAATGTGGCCTGAAAAGGTGAAAATATTTACTCTCTGGCCCTTTACAGAAGAAGTTTGCCAGATTCAAAAGGGAGCATTAGTTGGAGGCAGATTGTGAAGTATCTTGTGTACTTTGCTAAGGAGTTGGGACTTGATTCATCAAGGGTGACTATCTTCTGAAATATAGCAAATAATGCAGTAAAATTCTGGTCCATCATAATTCCAAATGGAAAACAAACACCGAGACTGCAGGTGATTTGCCCCGAGCTTCCCAGCACTTCAGTTCAAAGTCTAGGTGAGGACTGCAGAGTCTCAACTCCCAGAGTCATAGTTTAATTCCTGTTCCTCATCTTCTGCTTTGGAACCTCTTTATACAAGAAAGTTCTTCCAAAGATCTCATAGGATACATATGTCTGCTCCAGAATTCCAGGGGAAATAGAGTTCAATGTTTTATCCTAACCTACCTACATATTTATTTCATAATCAATCAAATTTATATGAGAAAAGAAACTTCATAAACTTTCAGTAAAATGAAAATGAAAACTGAGCTATTATTTTAATAGAGTTTGTTCCTGAGCAAAGCTGAAATAGGTTGAGATTTGTCACTTGCACTTTTGCCTGTTCTTATTGGAATAGTCTCATTTGACTCATTATTCTTTCTTCCCATCCTATTTCTCTTAAGCTATGAAAAGGAAAATGTTAGTGATAGGTCTGTAATAGAGTCTTTAATTATTGTCATGGATTCTTACAATTTTTAAAATCTAGATACTGTTGAATGGAGGAGATTTTATGGATTGACAAATTATTCCAGGGAGTGATCCAAGGAGAAGCAATAAGAATTATTCTGTTACTGCCAATGCTATGCATGGTTAAACAATATATCTGAGCCAGAAAACCCAACCATGGGGAAAAGGATGGGTTGCAAACAGGTTAATAAATGGAAACAGGGCGATATCATAGCAAACAGAGGTGGGGCACCATGCAAAGGAGGAATGCAGTAAGAACAAGAGAGTAATACACTTAGCTATCTCTCTCAGGTCTGATGCTGACTAATGGTGGATGCTGGGAAAAATCTTGATCCATTTTTTCTAAAGAAAAACAACTTATGAATCAACTTATTCCAGCTAACCACAGCTCTCATTCTGTTCATTGTTTACAGGTTGTGCTTACCACTGTGATTATTTCTCAGTTGGCCTGTGAAAATGAATCTTATTGGGTAGAAATGCTAAACTTCAGCCTTCTGTTTGGGCATAAGTCGTGGTGATGCATTGCCACAACAGCTGCCTGGATATGATGGAAAGTAGATTGCTGCCTCCTGCCAAGTATATTAGAGCTTGATTTGTCCCTTTGAGCATATCAAATGTAAATGTGCACATAACACATTTAAAGAAAGTTGAAATGGAACCCAGTGACCCAATATTACCAGCAAGTCCATTCTGGAAGTACACAGAGGATGTTTATGGGAGCCAGTATGGTATACTTAGATGAAGCTGTATTTGAGGGTAGAATATATACCCTCACTGAGAGCCTCATGTGATCACACAATATTTTTCACTGTAGACTGTATTTCTAAATTGAAAAACATATCATACTTGTCAAATGGCTGAAACATATATGGCAGCTTAATAAGCAGTGGCTTTGCCGCTCCAGATGTTCTGTAGAGATTTTAGGAGATGGCTTTGAGTATTGATTCAGCTTGAAATAATGTTCCTGGATGATCATCTTGATAATGAAAAGAACTTGTTAACCCAAACAGTGACACCAGAGGGAGCTCTCTTCCAGAAATCACTGTAGAGAGGATACTAAAGCTGTAAGTAAATTAATTAATTAATTATTCAGTCAGAGCACCATAATCATTGACAATAGGAGAGGGTTTGTGCCTCACCAAGGAAGGACTATCAGATATTCTAGTCAGTACTGAATCTGATGTTTTTAAGTGCCACTGTCCCCACACTGGTGTGGGTTGGGACAGTACACTTATGGGAATAAAATGATAATCCTAAATTATGGAAGGTTGTCACTGGACAGGGAGGCTTTTATCATTGTTTTCTAATGACTCAGGCATAATGGATACAAAATGAAGTTGTCTTCCTTTTGTAATTGGTTTGGTTAGGACAGATGATGAACTTACTGTGCCTACCTATCTGAGGTGAGAAGTGATGTTAGAAAACGACACATGGCAATCTGTATCTGTAAATACCTGTATACTGGTATCTAGGATATGGTTATATCAAAAACCAAATGGAATCTAGAATGCCCCCCAAATAATGCCTTCTAAGTCACCATCCCAATTATTGGGAATGTGTGATACATGGAAAATGTTTCTGTTGTAAAGAAATGGAGAATGACACTGTAATTTTAACTCATTTCATGGTGTGTTAAATGTAACTTTAATCTTTCTGCCAAAGCCGTATAGTGTAACAGATGACTAGTTAATTGATGAAATTATACTGTTATTAGAAAATATTTTGGGAGGTTGATCTGAAGCCCACAGAAGATATGTCTGGAAACAAATTGGTCAGAAATATGAGTGAATTTAGGCTTATTTTAGAAATAATTACACACACAATTAAATACCTTCATTAAAACATAAACTGGTTCAAATAACCACAGGTGACAGTGGGAGAAGAGTAATCAGATTTGTAAGAGAATATGAAAAGATCTGTGAAGAAACATGGCTACAATACATGCTTTGTAGAGGAAATTTGTATTCTTCATTGGATGAACTGAAATTATGGTAGTTGTCAGGATGTTAGTAGACTTATTCTGTATAAAATATTGTAAGACAAAACAATATTGTAAGACAAATAATAAAAAAGATACCTGAGAAATATGTGTCAAAAGGATCTTGGGTGATGTCAGAGTGTGGGCCAGAAAGGAAAATGTTAATCTCAGCCCTGCAAGTCATTTTCTCCTTTTGCTGTGAGATGCCTCTGGAAGGAAAGATATATAAAAAGCCTTTGTAAACATTGTAAGATAGAACTCCTGGCAAACACAGTAATGTGATTTACTAGCAGAAGAATTCTCACACATGAGTACTTTAGTACATGTATGTGGTCTAGGATTGCTTGCATAAAACCTGGAAATATGTGAATTTATGGGGCATGGCTACCTGGAACACAAGCTATGTAATCATCTGTGTATAAAACTGGAGATGTTTCAGGACAGAAATACCTTTTTTAAATATAAGCAATGCTTCTGCATGTAACACTTATAGCTCATGTATTAAATCTAGACCAGAGCAGATACTAACACAGCCACAAAAGGATCTGGGGAGTGGTATTGGCTATCCCAGACTTCTCCACCCTTCTCTTTTCTCATGATTTCCTGTCTCCTTGAAATTTTCTGTACGGTTTAATTCTGAATAACTTCTCTGATCCTTGTAAATGCGATTTGACAGTTCAACCCTTTTACATCATTTCAAACTACATCCTTCAATGCTGAAGATTTGTCACTATAACCCCTTAAATTGGCCAAACCTTTCCTCTTTACTTTAGTCTTAGCAAAACTTGCCTGCCCCTTGATCCAAGTTCTCTAGATCTTGCTCTCAACTGATAAATTGATCGTTAATAATTAGTATTCACTTTTATTATTATTTTTTTAATTGAGAGTGTTCTATGGTTAAAGAAACTGATCTGGAGTCACTTATCAAAGAACCTTGGTGACAGTATGTATTATTTTCTGGTTTTCTTCAAATGAAGGTGATTTTTTCTTTTTACCTTTTGAACTATTCATGTAACTTTTTGAATGCCTTCCCTTGACACAGTCAGCCTTGAAATAACTGTTTTGTCATTAACATGTCTTATTTACCACAGGTAAGGTAGAAAGGTATGTCACCATTTTCAAAATCTCCCACAATGTTTAGAAAAATATTTTTTGTGTGGAGACACTTCATGAATATTTGACAAATTAAATTGAGTGGAAAGATAGGCCTTTTGGTTTTTCTCAAACTAGGAGAAATTGTAGTGATAACATTATTAGCATAGGTGGGCAAATTCTACTCCAGTTTATTTTTTAAGGTCCCATCCTTAGAAAGAAGAAGATGAAATGTCTTTCCTCTTTTATGTTTTATTTATTGAGAAGAAAGAGACAAATGTTTATTTTTCTTTTCAGCAGGGGTGGGGAACAACTTCGAGGAGTTTTACTGAGGCTGTCCAGCAGGTTTTAGATAACTCCTGAATTTGCCAGTAATCAAAAATATGGGAAAAAGGAGAAATTAGAGAAATAGAGAAATTAAGAAGCCTATTATGTATTACTGATTTGATAAATCAATAGCCGAGGTTTAATGAAAAGTCACTGAAAAGGCAACAATGGGGAAAATTGGCATTTAGAGAAACTTGTAATCTGTTTGTTCCTAAGAAACATTCACGTTGAAGTCCAATTAAGATCAAAATAGTTTTTATTGGCAGTTCATTAAGCCCAACAGATGGCCAGTGATTTCTGTTGAGGGAGTTACAGTTTACAAATGAGGATTTTAATGAGTATTTAGATACTTGAGTATCTCCTCTTAACAGCACCTCCTATTTTCCCCATATCCACTGATGTATAAAAAGTCCAATCTAGCAACTTGACACTGAGGAGCAGTGGATGTGGGAAGTTTAGAAGTCAGAACCTTTGTAGGTTAGAAAGTGCTGGGAGAAAACAATCGTTAGTACTTTCCTGCTTCAGTCACTTTTTCTCTGGCAATTAGACCTAGGTGGGGAACCTTTGGTATTTTATCTGTTTATGAAAACAAATAGCCATGTGGGGAAAAAAAGGAAACAATTATGTTAACAGAGTTGTCTTTATTCTCTCTTCTAAAGCTGTTAATAAAACTCAGCAAGTATAAAACCACTTCGTTAGGAAAATAATTTATCATATGTAGCCTTAGGCTCTTAAAATAAAAAAAAAAACTTCTTCCTTTTTTTCCTAAGACTTTATGATATCTTTGTGAAATAGATGTATATCCCATGTTGTGCATTTTCTTTAAACAGGGATCTTGATGTGGGCTGTAGTTTCAATGGGTTCTATTCTTACCAGCTATTTTACTAGCCATGGACAAAGAGACCTATCGGTATATTTGTGTTTTCTCTGTGTGAATGCAACATCAGTATGAATTATTAAATTTTATTTTCCTGATTTCCAGAAAAAAATGAGAATGAAGACTTCCTTTGTCAATATATCTCAGATCAGGATTCAGGATATTTCCCTTTCTTTAGAAAATGATTTTTAAAATTTTTTCATATTTATTTATTTATTTTTGAGAGAAAGAACAAGTGGAGGAGCAGCAGAGAGAGAGAAAGGGAGAGAATCCCAAGCAGGTTCTGTGCTTACAGCGCAGAGTCTCGTGCAGGGCTTGGTTTCACAAACTGTGAGATCATGACCTGAGCTGAAATCAGGAGTCAGATGCCTAACCGACTGAGCCACTCAGGTGCCTCTAGAAAATGATTTTATGTTAGGATCATTTCTGGAAGGCTCATCAAAGTTTAATGTGATATGTTCGCTTTTACTCTAGAAGTTGGTATTTCAACACTATTGTGTAATACTCGAAAAGCCCTACAATTTAGTCTCAGAGTAGTGTTGTGATAGAAAACAAAAACAAGAACAAAAACAAAAATAAAAAACTATAACCTAAAAATCATTTCATGAAAACTCAAGTTTTTTCCTTGAACACCATGAAAAACAATGATTTTGCCCAGGTAAGTCATGACTCAAAACTCTTTTTTCTCTCTTAATAATTAACTTTTGTTTCTTCACATAAGTTTTGAGGCTGTTTAGATGGTAAAACTCTTCTCACAGGATTACTTCATGTATTGGTACACACTTAAGGAAGAAAGGAAAGATCATTTTCCAGTCATGTCCTGAGAACTTGATGGCTGGGTGATACCAAGAACCTGATGACTTGTTTCCTTGTTTGCAGGCTAATTAATTCACCGTCTTCTTGAAAACAAATGATGACAAACAAGCAAACAAAAAACACACAAAAACAAGCATGCTTAAATACTGCTTTCATCGGATTGCTTCTAGCTCAGAAGCTCAGTGAGTGACTATTTCATGTTTTGTTAGAACTAAATTTCTCCTTGTGGCTTTTAAGTGTCTTTTTACATTCTGGCTAAACTGTTAACTCTCAAATTGATTTTTCTCCAGACTGATCTCTGTATGGCTTCAGCAACATGCCATATGTATTCATTCTTGCACACCTTTAATAGTGGTGTTCCTTTGTTCTGGAATTTCATCCTCCCTTCTGCTTATTCCCAACTAGTCCAAGAAGAATACAGGCACTAACTACCAGCTTCTTGGAATCTTCCCTGACAACTCCACCCCTTTTTGAACCCTCTATTTAAATTCCTAGTACATTCACATTGAGTTAGGCAAAATGTTTTATTTGATTAATGCAACATTTCATTTATCTGTTATTGTTGCAAATGATTATGTTCACAAGACTTTTCCAGATGATGAGAGCACTGCAAAGTATTCAACATCTCTGCCTAATTAGATAAAGAATATGGAGCATACTTAAAGTTATTGATGATTCACGATCATTGTGTACATCAATTGTTACACTATGCTATAATACAGTGTATGCCAAGTGTATAGAGCTATTTGCTCTACGTAAACCTTTTTCTGAGTTCACGTTTTCCTGTTTCTTTTCTTGATATGGACTTTTGGTTGTAATCTTCTACTCTGTGACCCATATTTCTGCCTTTATAATAAAACTACATTTTCCCCTCCATCTACTCTAACCCTTTGGGATGGGGCAGACCCTTCTTGTTGGTGGCACAGTGGTCAGGACAACACATCATCTTAATTTCTAGGGGCTTGGGACAATTCATCCACATCAGGAGAATGATTTCTTACATTTTCCAGCCCTGGGGTGTCCCTTTATGCCATTCTGATAGCCGGATGGAATGGGCAAGTGGATACTGAAGCATTTATTTATTACCATCAACAAACCTGTGTATCTTTAAAAAAATGTTTATTAACTGAGAGAGAGAGAATGTGTGTGTGAGTATGAGAAGGACAGAAAGAGAGGGAGAGAGTGTGAGAGAGGATCCCTGGCAGGCTCCATGCTGCCAGCACAGACACCTATGCGGGACTTGATCCCATGGACCATGAGATCATGACATGAGTGGAAATCAAGAGTCGGGTGCTCAACTCACGGAGTCACTCAGGTGCCCCAACAAACTTGGGTATCTTTGAGGTCCTTATCTTACTTGCCTGGTCTCCATTTGGATCTGAGATTATTTTAAATTGCTTTTTAAAAATAGTACTTCACATCTTCCTATCTTCAATGTGATAAGAATATAAAAATGTCTTTTAAGCATTTATGATAAAATAGGTTAATTCTGGAAAATGATGATGTAAAATGATAATGCTTTATGTTTTTGTTTGCTTTATATTGTAGAAGATTTCTCATACATTACCAATCTAAGTCTTATAGTCACACTGCATGGTAATTTCTGATATATGTATTGCAGAGATGAATAAAGGGAAGTTTAGAGAGAGAAAGAGGTTAAGCTGCTGGTAAGTGGGCTTCAGACTCATCTTATGGCCCCTATTCCTGTGTATCTTCATTTACTACCTCACCCTCTGAGCAAGGCATTGTGCTAAACTTCAAGAAGCTTTTTGGCTACTCAGAATGGATAGAATGATCACAGAATAACCACGTCATTAGAATGTGATAAGTGCTCTGTAGATGTGTGGCAGTGCAGTGGAAATTCAAAGGGCATGGCCTGGTGTGTGTGTGCCTGTGTGCACACATGCATTTGTATGTATCTGAGTGTTTGCCCAAAGCAAAACATATAAGAAGGTCATTGATATTGATAAGGAAGATGTATCCTAGGTAATAGGCCTTCGTGTGTGTATGAGCTGGAACAAGATGGTAGATGAAGCCATAGGTTGGGGAAACACAGAGTTGTACAGTAAGACTCATACAAAGTATACCTAGAAGATTTGTGGGGGATAAATGGAGACTTAAGGTATAGCAAGGAGGGTGGTGATTACCATGCTGAGGACTCTGTCCTTAAAATTTTCCCACAAGGGGAGCATGGGTGGCTCAGTTGGTTAAGTATCCAACTCTTGGTTTTGGCTTAGGTCTTGATTTTGTGGTTTGTGGGTTCAAGCCCCACATTGGAATCTGCCCCTGGCAGCATAGAGCCTGCTCGGGATTCTCTGTCTCCCTCTCTTTCTCTCTGCTCATTCCCTGCTCATGCTGTCTCTGTTTCAAAATAAATACACTTAAAAAGAAAACTGCTTCCCATAAATGGGGGACTTGGTTTAATTGTGAGGGATGGAATTAGATATAACATTATAATGAATTTATTTTCTTCTTTGGTTGATGAAAAGGTGGGATTGGCACTTAAACTTTCTGAATAAGAGGCTAGTATTGAGAATTGCTCTTGATTACTATGTTCCAGACAGCATTTGTTTATATCCTCATGCAGGGAGAGTTTAGAGATGTCTTGATATTTGTGTAATCCAATGCTCTTGTTTCCACTCCAGATACAGATTATTTAAAATAGTCACTGGAGAAGAGATCAGTAATGCCGTAAAGACCCCTCACTGGGATTTTAATTAAAGATAATGTATTTATGCTCAAGAAGAAGGTTATTGGAAATTATTAATAACACAATATAACTTCATAGGAAGAATTTTATATTTTTCAATAACTTGTCTTTAATATGGGTGATGTTTACACCATTCCCACTTTCTTTTTTCACCTAAAGCTTTAGTAATGCTCTTTTCTTTTCCTAAATAGTAATTGTATTGACCAGCTACTAACTTTAAAAAAAATTTGTCTCTTCACGACAAATTAAAACCACCTACTTGACTGGCTGCTTGGATGACGAGCTAACACAAGTAAAATTAACTCTTTAGTCCATTTTAGGATAAAATCTGTAATATATAAAATATAACTAAGCCTTCTTTTTCTTTCTCTTCATTTTAGTGGGTGCACTTGGATTTGCCTTGCCTTATCTTCTGGTAAGACTTTCAGGATTAAGCAATTCCTAGCAAAGAAACGAAAGCAAAATCATTCCCTTCCTCAAAGAATTCAGATGAAAACTGGTAATAAGATGAAGTATAAGCCCAGGACACTGGGAAAGAACCAAATCAGCATTGCAAAAAACAGCCCGTATGATGCTAAACATTTTTGTGTTATGTTGAGTTCAAGCTAGAAAGACTCTTAAAATACTTCATTGCAGTTTTTTTTTAAGAAAAATATCAGAGATTGAGGCTTTTTAAACTATTATTCATTAATTGAATAAAAAAATTAGAAATATAGGGGCACCTGAGTGGCTCAGTTGGTTAAGTGTCTGACTCTTGATTTTTGCTCAGGTCACGATGTCATAGTTCATGGGTCAAGCCCTGCATTAGGCTCTTAGCACAGAGCCTGTTTGGGATTCTCTCTCTCCCTCTCTCTCTCTGTTCCTCCCCCACGTGCTTTCTCCCTCTCTCTCAAAGTAAAAAAAAAAAATTAGAAATATATATAATATATATGTAGGCCACTTTGAACTAAAAGTAAAATCTGAAACATCTTATTTGGTGGCACACTTTTATAACAAGTTTCTAAATAGGAATAAGCCCTTTGAAGATCAAATAATCTTTTTGACTATAATTGGGTCTAGTTCTATTGGTTCCTAATATTTTCATACTTCAGTGGGCAATATCAAGAAACTTGATTTTCTATATGTTACTTTAAATTTTGAGCCATGGTTTTTAATTTTTCTAAGAGATAAAATCAGGAGATACATCATATACCTGTATAATGCCATTCTATCCCTTTTAAAGAAGATTTATAGAAAAGCTATTATATCTTGTTATTGCATTAATTGCAAACAAAATATTATATCTGTATCTTAATGTAAGTTCATAATATGATTCTATTAATTTGTTACTTTCTCAAACATGGTTTTTCCTAAAAGTATTTTCATCCAAATTTTTGTGTCTTTTATAAATATTCACTAAGAGATATATGTGTGTTTAAACATTATCTCTCTAGCTCTTTGCAAATATCAGAAAATGACATTTCTGGATTTTGTATTCCATCTATTAATTGATGATCTCAAATTTATATCTCCAAACTGAGTTGCTCTCCAGAGCTCCACATTCACATAACCAGCTTCTTATTTGATGTCTTCACTTGGAGATCTAATTGGTATTTCAAACTTAGTATTTCCAATTAGGAATATAGACAGACTCTCTAGTCTCTCTACCTCAGTCCCAAATCTAATTTTCTCCAAGCCATTATACCTCAACTATACCAATTGCTTAATCAAAGAAGAAAAGAAGAAAAAGAAATCAAGAAGTCATTCTTGATTTTTTTCTTTCTCTTATTCTTGCATCCAGCATGTCAATAAACTCTACCCCCCTCTTCTAAAATAACTGTAATTCTAATCTGGCCACTTCTCCTTTATTCAGTTTGCTATCACTCATCCAAACAACCCTCATTTCTTGCCTTGATTTCTACAATATCTTCCTGTTACTCTCCTGCTTAAAACCTTCTGAAGGTTTCAGATTGTGCATGAAAGTTCAGTTTTAAAATTATGTATACAAAGTATGCACATAGTATACACAGTGGCAAAGAATGCTGGTGTCCCCAGCATCCTCCTTTCTTCTCTTCTTTTTAAGCACATAGCTAAACTACATTCCCTACTTCCCTTGTGGAGGTGGGCTGAATTTGGGCAATGGAATGTAGGCAGAAGTGGTTGTTACTTCCAGGCCTGGCCCATAAAACATGTCCCTCTAGTTTCCCTTCCTTTTGTGTGGCCAAGTTGAAGGCCCTGTGTTAAAGATGGTATTCCCACAAGATGAAAGGAAGATGACTTCTTCACTCACCATGGAGCAAACCACCTACCCCAGGCAACTGGAATGTGACATGTATAAGAAATAAAGCTTTACTTTATTAAGCCACGGTTTTAGTCCCCCCCTGATTTGGCTCCTGTTCATCTCTTCAAACTCATGATTTTTGTTTATTTTTTTGTTTTTAACTTTCTGTTTTTATTTTTTTTTTTACATCTCTCCTTTCTCACTAAGCACCAGTTACTCTGTCTCCCCCCAACCCATAAATTCACACAAATCAGAATCTTTGCACTTGATATCTTTCTGCTTGGATTGTTCTCCCCTTCAGGTCTTTTACTTCCCTTCTACTTCTTTCTCTTCAATGAGATTATCAACTCAAATGTCATTTCTTCAAAGAGGCCTTCACTGACCACCCATCTAAAACAGCCTCCCATAGTGGTCTACCTTACATTGTATTACACTAACATGTCTTTGTTTTAGCAATTATCAGTACCTGATATGATCATATTGTGCTTATTTTTTGCTCCTGTCTTCCTAGAATGTCAGCTCTTCATACATTCTTCATATTCACTGTTATGACTTAAAAAAGTGCTTGGCATATATTAGGTAATCAATAAATATTTGTGAGCTGATTGACTATGATACATAGGTATGTTATTTGAAGATAGGAGTTGTGTCCTATAACTGAAATGTATATAAAGCATAAATCTCATATAAGCCATAACATTTCTAATATAGTGTCTCATTTAATTGTATGTAAATAAGGTACTGATAGAAAGGAATAGGATTTGGAGGCAAAAATATCCAATTCAAGTTTTGAAACTATTGTGTGATCCTAAAAACTCATTCTTTCTCAGGCTCTATTTCCACTATTTACACACTGAAAGTCTATAATATATACCTTATTATGATGGCAATCTCATGAGATAAGATGTTTGTGAATAAATAGTATAAACTATATAGAGTTCACTTAGTATAAGAGTTAAGGCCATGAATGTAAACACGTACAAAATACTTTGTGTGTAGATACCTTGTGTCTAAATACTCTGTGGGTAGGCAATGCTGATAAGTGATATGTATGTTAATGAGAAATATTATTACATATTATTAAAAGGCAAAGTTCTCTGAGGTGTATAACACTTTCAGTCGTCAGTTTCTTTGGGCCTGAAAATAAAAAGGTTCCCCCCCCCATTCAACCTGCAGTTCTATGGCTCAATTTTTTTTTTTTTTAGCATGCTTCTGTTTCTGTCTGGTAAGGGTAAATTGAGTGTCAATATATGGGTGAAAACCTGAATTTTTATTCTCATAGAAATGTAAAAGTTTCTCTTCAGTGATTCTATTTAGCATTATTCTGAGAGGCCTATGCTCAGATTGTCCTTTATTGGCTTAAAATCTCTCCAAACTCACCAAACTGGTAATAAACAGTATCTTGGGAACAAATATTTGTTGTTCATAAGCAAGTCTTACAACTGGACTATTATCTGTGTGTCCTTTCCCCAGAAAACAATATATATTACAACAAATAGAACATGTAATGCTTGTAAAATTCCTATGAGAAATGCACTTTGAGAAATTAGTCCTGCATGCTGTTTAATATTGTTGCTGGGGAAGACAAAGACTTGTCCCCTGAACCTGTCCCAGCGAGGAAGTGAATGAGAATTGGTTATCACCACTGTTCCTTGTTGTGCTCCAGAGGATATAATGAAGTGATCAGAATATCTCCTGCCTTTGAAGTCCCTGTTTCACCCTCAAGTGAAATTGTAGGTTGTGGGCAGTCTTCTCTCTGTCTGCCTCCAAGAGCAAGGGGCCATGCCAGCTCAGAGTTGAGACTGGAGACGGTCCCAGATTGCTCAGAATTTTCCTTTTTCAGCAAAAGGCTGAAGTGCAATGTGAGATATATCCTAACTGATTTTTTTTAAAGCATTGCTTCAGGGGAAGGAATAAAGGAAAGAGTAGAATATTCCTTTGACTGGTTTTTGTCTCCTGATATGCTGAAGCATCCATCTTATTCTGTATTAAAAAGACAATCAAAATAAGCCTAGTCCTCACAAGAAATCATTTCTGATTTTGACAAGGCCCCAACACAAAGTTGTTTTTAAATGCCATTATGCAAGTTTTCACAAAGCAAGTGTTATCTGCTTTGTCCTATTCTGTAATATTGGCAAAAGAAATTTTTCTTGATTTTGTTAATGAAATCTACAAATCAAGAACATTTGAATAGAGACCCAGGAGAGCACTTCTATTAATGTTTTATGATTCTTATTTAAAAGAACATAAAGGAACCTGAGAGATTTTGTGTCAGGATGGAATTGAAATGCATTATTGCTTACCAGTGAGAATATACAGGAGGTTTTTCCATAAATTGGATTCTAGCTAACCTAATACTCTGCTATCTAAAGAGGCTTTTACCTTATGGATATGTATTATTAGCAAACTTTATGGTGCTAAGTATATTGCACTTATATGTCTAGTGGGGCCTGATCCAGCTTTTGAAAATTGTGCTTAATTAAACACTTGTGCCTCACTGAACATGCTTACTCTGGAGGGAGGAAGAGAATGTGATCATATTGAGCCAGTACTGTGGGTACGATATGCGTTAGGTATGAATATTTGTTTATGCTTCATTTTGCACCAAGAAACCCTACCATGGCTAACCTGATCCTTTTCTTCCATACTTGACAGTTCTTGTTGCATTAAAAAAAGTAACTTTTATCAGGAAAAAACACAAAACAAAACCAAAATTCGGAGGGGCCCAAACCCTAGCTCTTTGGACAAATTCCATAGACATTTTAGAAAATGCTGTAAATGCACAGAGTCAGCAAATTTAGATGGTATAGTGAGTGTAAAATGAACCTGAAGACTCACCCTCCCATTTGCATTCAAATCCTGAACCTAAGGTTTGCCACTCTCGAACCTGTCTTAGTGTATGCATTGTGTGCCTGAATCCGTGTATACATAGATACATCCTTATATATCAATAAGAAAATAAGCTTTAGAAATTGTTTGTGAAAGGAAGGATGCTATCATAGTGTGTTAAACTTGACTTTTGAAATTTAGTTCATCCTGGGGAGCTTTTGTTAGCAAAGAATATAGATCTACTTTCGTCTTTTTAGTCACTATGTACTAATTCCATTGTGTGGATGGACAATAATTTATTCAACCATTCTCTTATTAATGAATATTTAGATTTGTTTTTCTTTTGCTAGGACTAATAATACTGTTCAATAGTCACCATATATATTTCAGTGAGTCTTAAACAGAATAAATTCTCAGAAGTTGAATTTCTGGGTTAAAGGACAGATACACTTTAAATTTTGGTGATTTGGCCCAATTCCACTATAAAAAGTTGTAGGTGGTTTACAGTTGTACCAGTCATATGCCAGACAGACTCTTCCCATACTTCTACCACAACTGGATTTTACTAGACGTTTAGTTTCTGGTTTATGATGGCAAACTTAAGAGGTTTGGACAAGGGTAACCTGATGGGTGAAATTTTTGCAAAGTAAATTAATAGAAAGGCAAGCAATTGCTTTCCTTTCAAATAACCATAGAGATTTGAAAGCTGATCCAAAGAGTTTATCTTGTGGTCATTCAAAACTAGTAGATGCATACCAACCTGGGACAGTCTGTGGGACACTTGTCTTCTTGGGAACATCGAGGGAGGCTTAACTGTGTCTTTAGTTAGTCTTGGAAGAAAACATTCTTGATGCCTGCTGGGATTTTAAAAATATTTTCTAGCCAATTCATCTTAATGTATCTATTATTATTCCTAAACTTTTGCTGCAAATGATAATATGTTTAGAAAAATGTTTAGCCAAATAATTACCCTCTTAATACAAACAGCTACAAAAGAAAGAGCTTTACAAAAAGTTATTTTACTCCATGACTTTATTTTATTATTTCAGACTAGGCCTACAAGCTTTCCTATAAAATTGGATGGTCTTTGAATTGCTCCATTATCCACACCTAGCTTCCCTGGAGGAATCTGGCTCTGGATGGTTGCTTAGTCATAATGTGGTTCATCTCAGGAAGATTTTCTTTTGTTGTTGTTGTTGTTGTTGTTGTTGTTATTACTATTATTATTATTGTTTCTGTTTGTTGTTTAATTGTTGGAAAAAAAGCAGCAACTACCATTGTGATTTTTTCTTTTCAAAGCTTTTCACTAAATCCAGGGAACTAGCAGACTAGTAAGCAATTTCCCCTTAAGCCAAAATGAGTTTCAGGGTTCCTTTTATCTCTAGAAATGGTGATATTATGAAAAGTTTCTTTTTGGATTTTATGTCTACTTGGAGAAGACTGCTGTCATGTAAAGCATTTGCATTTCAATCACTTGGAGGGTTGGTCTACAAGGGCAACCTTTTGTCCATAATTAATTTTAGTGGGTTCTTTCATTTGCCCTTATCTACACAAGCATTCCACTTGTCTGGCTTCTATCTCTTCTCTCATCTGGTCTTTCATTAGACCTGGTTGACCTGAATTGGCTCTGTTCTCTGTCTTTTATTTCACATGTGCTCCTGTGACTCCCTCTGTCAGCTGGTCTTGGTGGTGGGCATTCATTTTATTCTTGGCAGAGTTCCCCATGTGGAGTTGTGTTGCCATGCTCCTGTCTTGTGATGACAGTGCTGAATCTCCTCCTTTACCTCTTCAGTTACCCTTCAGCCAACCTTCACTGCAGTCCAACACCTTTTGTTTCATGGTAACTGGGTCATTTTACAGCAGGAACTGCTTTTTCAAAATTTAGTTTTGAAAGTCAACTCTAGAGTTGAAATAGATAAAATAAGATAAAGCTTCACCTAGTTAAACTTCCATATTTTCTGACATCTTTTGCATACATCAAATGTACTATTAGACTTAGTCCTTGACAAAATAAAATGAAGCTAGAAAAAAACTTTATTCTCTCCTGGGGATAATATTGCTTCTAAATCCCAGATAGCTATTTTTTCCCCCTCCAGTTTTACTAATGTATAGTTGACAAATAAAAATGGTATATATTTAAGGCATACAGCTTGATGCTTTGATATATGTGTACATTGTGAAATGATCACCACAGTCAAGCCAGTTAACATATCCATCATTTCACACAGAATTCTTTCTTCCTTGTCTCCTTCTTTCCTTCCTTCCTTCCTTCCTTCCTTCCTTCCTTCCTTCTTTGCTAACAACACCTGAGAAGTATTTTCTTAGCAAATTTCAGTATACAATATAGTATTTTTTTAAGTTTATTTATTTATTTTGAGATAGAGAGTGTGAGTGGGGGGAGGGACAGAGAGAGAGGGAAAATCCCAAGCAGGCTCTGTGCTAACTGCACAGAGCCTGAAGTGGGGCTGGAACTCACAACACTGAGATCATGACATGAGCTGAAATCAAGAGTCGGAAGCTTAACCAACAGAACCACCCAGGCACCCCTACAATATAGTATTGTTAACTATAGTCCCATCTCTGGAACTTATTGATCCTGCATAACTGAAACTTTATACCCTTTCTATTTCTCTTTCCCTCTGCTCCTGGCAATGATCATTCTACTCTCTGCTTTTATGAGTTTGACTATTACAGATTCTTTTTTTTTTAAAGTAGGCTTCATGCCCAATGTGGTGCTTGAACTCATGACCCTGAGATCAAGACCTGAGCTGAGATCAAGAGTAGGATTCTTAACTGACTGAGCCACCCAGGCACCCTGACTATTTTAGGTTCTATGTATAAGGCAGATCATGCAGTGTCTTTCTTTTTGTACATGGCTTATTTCACTTAGTATAATGTTCTCTGGGTTCATCCATGTTGTCACAATGTGAGGATTTCTCTCTTTTTTATGGCTGAATAATATTCCACTGAGTGCATGTATGTGTATATCACATTTTTTAATGCATTTATCTGTTAATGAACATTTAGATTGTTTTCATGTCTTGGCTCTCTTGAATAAAGCTGCTGTACATGAGAGTGCAGATATCTCCTAGAGATGCTGGTTTCATTTTTTTTTTTCTTTAGGTATATACCCAGAAGTGGAACTGCTGGATCATATAGTAGTTCTATTTTTATTTTTTGAGAATCCTCTATACTGTTTTTCATAATTGTTGTACCAATTTACATTCCCACAAATAATACACAAGTGTTCCCTTTTCTCCACATCCTGGTCAACCCTTGTTATCTTTTGTCTTTTTGATAGCCATTCTAACATGTGTGGTGTTATCTCATTGTGGTTTTGATTAGTGTTGTTGAGTACCTTTTCATATTCCTGTTGGCCATTAGTATGTCTTCTTGGGAGAGATGTCTATTCAGGTCTTTTTTTTTGTTTTTTGTTTTTTAATTAATTAATTTACTTTAAGAGAGAGAGAGCAGAGGAGAGCAGAGACAGAGGGAGAGAGAGAATCCCAAGCAAGCTCCGTGCTGTCAGTGTGGAGCCAGATGTGGAGCTCAAACTCATGAACTTTGAGATCACCACCTGAGCTGAAACCAAGAGCCAGTCACTTAACTGGCAGAGCCACCCAGGTGCCTCTCTTTCATTCATTTTTAAATCAGGTTAAATATATATTCCATTGAGTTGTATGAATTTCTCATACATTTTGCATATTAGCCCTTATCAACTATATGGTTTGCAAATATTTCCTCCCATTCCATAGACTGTCTTTGCCTCTGTTGATTGTTTGCTGTGCAGAAATTTTTTAGTTTGATGCAATTCCACTTAATTTGTTTGTGCTTTTGGTGCTATATGCAAAAAATCATTGCCAAGACAAATTTCAAGAAGTTTTTCTCCTGTATTTTCTTCTACAAGTTTTACAGGTTCATTTGAGTCTTATGTTTAAGTATTTAATCCATTCTAAGTTGATTTTTGAATATGGTGTGAGATAAGAGTACAATTTCATTTTTCTGTGTTTTTCCAAAAACATTTACTCAGGCAACTAAACTTTACCCATTGTGTTCTTTAGCACCCTTGTCAAGATAAGTTGACCTTAATTGTGTAGATTTATTTTTGAGCTCTCTATTTTGTTCTATTGGTCTATATGTTTTTCTTTATGCCCATACAGTACTATTTTGATTTCTGTAGCTTTGTAATATATTTTGAAATTAGGAAATGTGATGCCTTCAGCGTTTTTCTTCTTGCTCAAGATTACTTTGGCTATAAGGAGTCTTTCGTGTTTTCATACGAATTTTAGTTGTTTTTTTTTTTTTTCTATTTCTGTAAAAGATGCTATTGAGATTTTGATAGGGATTGCACTGAATCTGTAGGATCATTTTGGCTAGTATGGACATTTTAGCAATATTAATTTTTCCAGTCCATAAATATGAGATGTCTTTATCTGTGTCTTTTTAAATTTCCTTCACCAATATTTTACAATTACAGTGTGCATGTCTTTTACTTCTTTGGTTATTTCCTAAGTATTTCGTTCTTTTTCGTTGCTACCATAAATGGGATTAAAAAAACTCTTTTTTGGATAGCTTGTTGTTAGTGTATAGAAAGGCCACTGATTTTTGAATGTTGATTTTATGTCATTCATCTTTTTTAAAAAAATTTTTAAATGTTTATTTATTTTTGAGACAGAGGGAGACAGAGCATGAGTGGGGGAGGGGCAGAGAGAGAGGGAGATACAGAATCTGAAACAGGCTCCAGGCTCTGAGCTGTCAGCACAGAGCCTGATGTGGGGCTCGAACCCACAAACTGTGAGATCATGACCTGAGCCGAAGTCAGAAGCTTAACCGACTGAGCCACCTAGGCACCCCTATATCATTCATCTTTACTGAATTAGTTTATTCGTTCTAACAGTTTTTTTTTCTACTGTTGTTTTTGAGACTTTTGGGTTTACTACATATATAATATGTCATCTGCCAACAGAGATAATTTTACTTTTTCCTTTCTGATTTGAATACCTTTTATTTCTTTTTCTTATCTAAATGCTCTGATGTGGATTTCTAATACTACATTGAATAGAAATGGTGACAGTGGGCATTTTTGCCTTATACTATATTGTGGAGGAAAACTTTCAGTTTTCCATATTGATTATGATGTTTGCTGTGGATTTTTCATTTATGGCTTTTATTGTGTTGAGGTAAATTTCTTCTATACCTTTTTCGTTGAGAGTTTTTTTTTTTAACATTTATTTATTTTTGAGACACAGAGAGAGAGAGCATGAACAGGGGAGGGTCAGAGAAAGAGGGAGACACAGAATCTGAAACAGGCTCCAGGCTCTGAGCTGTCAGCACAGAGCCCGAAGTGGGGCTGGAACTCACAGACCGTGAGATCATGACCTGAGCCGTGAGATCATGACCTGAGCCAAAGTCCGACGCTTAACCGACTGAGCCACCCAGGTGCCCCTAGAGAGTTTTTATCATTAATGAAGGTCAAATGCTTTCATAAGCAGAAAAAGTTAGGGTTCTTCAGAAAAAGAAAGAAGTCATTTTAGGCCTCCAGCTATTGTCTGTGATCTATGTCCTACCACACTTGTTGCTGAACAACTTTGGAGGAGGTGTCAGAATTTCAAAGAAATACAAAAACTCCAATAACCAGAGATTTTAAGGGAACAAAGGGAATGCAAAAACTAACAGTCTCTACCAGGCCAGGAAATAGCCTAGCAATAAATTAGTGCTAAAACTCCCAGTGCTATTTCAAAAGTAAGCAAGGCCCTGCATTTCTTTTTTTTAAAAAAATGTTTATTGGGGCGCCTGGGTGGCTTGGTCGGTTAAGCATCCGACTTCAGCTCAGGTCATGATCTCACAGTCCGTGAGTTCGAGCCCCGCGTCGGGCTCTGTGCTGACAGCTCAGAGCCTGGAGCCTGCTTCTGATTCTGTGTCTCCCTCTCTCTGACCCTCCCCATTCATGCTCTGTCTCTCTCTGTCTCAAAAATAAATAAACGTTAAAAAAAAATTTAAAAAAATGTTTATTTATTTTTGAGAGAGAGAGAGGGTGCACGGGCACGCAAGTGGGGGAGGGGCAGAGAGAGGAGACACAGAATTCTAAGCAGGTTCCAGACTCTGAGCTGTCAGCACAGAGCCTGACACAGGGCTCAAACCCATGAGTCATGAGATCATGACCCGAGCTGAAGTTGGACACTTAACCCACTGAGCCACCCAGGCACCACAAAGCCCTGCATTTCTTACCTGAGATAAGGAGCCCAAGACCCCATCCAGTTTATACTGGCTTGGTCTCAGAGCCCCAGAGCCCTTTCCCCTTGGTCCCAGTTACCTCTACCTTATAACGTTAAAATCTCTGCCCAGGGAGGAGCACAAAAGGCATTAACATAACTTAGGATGCCTTTATAGGCAATTTTCTAAGTACTTTGTGCAACCTTATGCTCACAATTAGTCTTCCCATGTGATGACAAAACTCCCCTTTCTGAATATTCATCCTAATCCTAAATGAGAGGAACCTGCTCAGCCAGATGCAGGGAGTCAAGGCTTTGGAAATTATTCCCCATGATTTGCTGCAAATAGTTTCCTTTGTGTGACAACTCCACCTGGTGTAGTCTCTAACTCATTACATTAATGTGGTGTATGGCATTGATTGATTTGCATGTATGCGTTGAATCATTCTTTCATTCCAGGTATAAATCCTACTGGACCAGGGTTTACAATTCTTTTAAAGTACTATTGATCACATTTCTGGTTTTAAACATTTAATTCTTTACTGGGATATCTTTATAAACTTTATCTATCTACCATCCATTTATCTATCATTTATCATCTATGTATTTACCATCTATCTCAGTTTAATGTACGATGATTCTGGCTGCAATCTTATTCTAAACAGTTTGTTTACTGAACCTCCAGAAAGATGCTTTAAATCAGTCTCTCTGTAAGGTAATTTAGTTTTTTTTTCTTTTTTTAAAAAAATATTTATTTTTGAGAGAGAGAGGGAGAGATAGACAGAGTGCAAGCAGGGGAGGGGCAGAGAGAGAGGGAGGCAGAATCCAAACAGGCTCTAGACTCTGAGCTGTCAGCACAGAGCCCGATGTGGGGCTTGAACTCACTGACCCCAGGATCATGAGCCAAAGTCGGAAGCTTAACCGACTGAGCCACCCAGGTGCCCCAGTAATTTAGTTTTATTTAAGTCTGGGTACCAATCATGTCACTTAGAGATAATTGGCCTTGGGTAAATCACTTAGCCCTGAGTTCTCCATTTCCTTATTCATAAAATGGAGACAATGATCCTTATCTCAAGCACTCTTAAAAGTAACAAATGAAATAATATATATGGAAGTGCCTTATAAATAGAAGTGCTATATAATGTTAAGCATTATTATTATTATTTTGGGGTAGATTGTAGGATTTGGAACTTATATCTTTAGATATCTCCTAAAAATCACTTGGAAGGTGTCAATAGGAAAAGCATTCATCTGTGTAAATTCTTCAGTTCTTTTAAACCTTTCTATTGTTAGACTTTCATCCAGGGAAAATGATTAGTGCTAGTTGAGAAAAAGAGTGCATGTGGGGGGGAGGGGCAGAGTGAGAGGGAGAGAGAATCTTAAACAGGTTCCATGCCCAGCTTAGAGGCTGACAGGGAGCTCTATCCCATGACCCTGGGATCATAACCTGAGCTGAAATCAAGAGTTGGATGCTTAACTGACTGAGCCACCCAAGTGTACCTATTGAGAGATTTTAAACCAAAGAGTAGCATAATTAGACCTATGCTTTTGAAAGTTCACTCAGGCTGCAGCCTGAGAAGGAAGTGGGTGTTAGTGTGAGTGGAGGCAGAAAGAGTGAGGAGATCATGTAGGAGGCAGTTAAACTGATCACACCAGCAGATAATGGCATTCTAGATTTGGCAGCAAAGACCAATGGAAGTGTCAGCTTTGCAAAATTTTAAGGAGGTGGAATCAACCAGATAGGAAGAAGAAGAGTTATAAACAACATACTGGATTTTGGCTTGATTAGTGAGTGGAAATTTTATAGCTTTTTCCTGGGGTGGGAAACATAGGATGGTTTTTGTTAGCAGGATTTTGCTGCTTTTCATGGGGATGGAAAACACAGAAGGAAGAACACATTTATGGGAGCAGTTATTGGTTTATTTTTGTACAAGTGGAGATTGAGACATTTAAGTGGATAAATGTCATTGCAATCACATAACTTTTCTGAAACTTAGGAGGACACTGAACTAGTGGTAGTGGTAAGTGCAGCCCTAAGAGTAAATGAGATTATTTAGGGAGAGAGTTTGTAGACTAAAAGAGGACAAGGAACGAGACTATTGACATTTAATCAATAAACAGAAAAGGTCCATCCCCTGCCTATCCTATTTGAGAAGAAGTAGCTAAGATCATCAGGAAATTGTGGTACTGGCTACATCAAGAAATGATAGAGTTTTATGTAAAATGGCAGAAATACGAGCATGTTTAAGTTGTCTTTGGATGGATGACAGAACAAGAGGAAAAAAATAATATAGGAAAAAGAGAGAGGGGATAAACAGAAAGAGGCCACTGTGGATGGATCTAGAGCACTGCATGAGGCATTAGTCCTAGGAAGTTGATACCTCCTTATGAAAAGGAAAAAGGAAGAAGAGTAGGCACAGATGCAAAGAATTGAGGTAGTTTCCCTCTGGGGCTTCTGTCATTCTCTGTAGAGGAGGAAGGAAAACCATTTACTGAATGGTGAGGGATTTGGTGGAATTTGGTGGAGTTTAACAGAAAGATTTGAAATATGTATTTTGCAGAGTGAATGAAAAAGCTAAAGAAGGAAACATGAAGATGCTTGGCAGCAAGTAGCTCTTTGTCGACTTGGAGACCTCAAATGTGTCATGAGACCAATGTGCCTGTTTGTATAATTTTGCTTGAAATGGCTCCCAGTGTGTGTGCAGGCACAGAGAAGATGAGAAGTTGGATTCATCTTGTATTGGCATGTAGTTAGGAAAGACTGATGGAAGGAAAACAAAGCAAACATTGCAGATGGTAGCAAGGAAGTTGTTGATGTGTTGAACTGTGAAGTCCAGGGAGAATAGAGAAGGAGGAAAGATTGAAGATAAGAAAGGATCCAGGACCAGTGGAACAGATGTTCTGGAAGTTTACTGTGTGAGAAATCTTGTTGGAAAAAAGTTGTGATCAGAGAAGTTAATATTTGAGTCTAGGAGGTTTGGGTTGCATCAGTGCCTAGTAAGTAAACCTGAACCAGGAAGGAGGTCCAATACATGGCTGTTGGGAGTAAAGATGAAATGGATGTCCCTGGAATGCAGGATGTTAAAAAATGATGGGATTAACCTGATGCTTGAGAAATCCTATTTCTTGTTGAAGCCACCAAGACCAGTGGTGATGCTCGGTACATATCGGAAGACTGTGATATGAATTCTAAGGTTTTGTTGTATAAGAGAGAGTTGCCAGGCAGTTAAAAGATGCAGGGAATTGGAGAGAGAAATGATAATCTGAAGTGGGGAAAGTGGCAGTCTGGGGTCAAAGTTGGAGCATCAATTTGTTTTATTTGGCTCACCTTGTGTTTTTAAAATTTGATTAATTGCTATCATTTAAATATGTGAGTTTTCATACACATGTATTCACATGCACTTGTACATACAGGCACACGTGTACACACAATGCATTGCCAGTTTTGCTTATAAATCAGAACAATCTGGAAACAACAGCACAAATTTTCCTAAGCAAGAACTGTATGAGGTAAGTGCTTGGCAAAAATTTGAATAAAGAGCAATTTGGCATTTAAAGACTGTTTTCCCCCTTGCTCTTCCTTTGTCAATGGGAATATATATTAAACTTAAGATATACAGAAATTACATACATTTGCAACAAGATATGAGGTGAAGTCTGCTGAGATATAGTGAAAAACTTTGACATCATATTTCATTTAAATATTATTATATTCTATATATTCTAATTTCATGATTTTTAAATAGATCATTATGGGCTTATGTCAAAGGACTTGCTTCTTCTATTATGCCTTTAATAACATTGTTCCAAGGTGATTTTTTAATTCTAGTTACTTAACATACAGTGTTATATTACTTTCAGGTGTACAATGTAGTGACTCAACAATTCTGTATATCATCCTGCACTCATTACTATTCTATTTTTGAAGGACCACAGACTTCTTAGCTCCTCTTGGCCTTGTTTCCTTCTGGACAAAGAATTGCAAGAGAGTTGTTTGTTTTGTTCCTTCAAGACAGGCCCTCTTCCATCAAGAACTTTACTATAAAAAGAAATTTGGTGGCTGACATAAGATTTAAAGATTCTACTTCTGTTCTTCTGACTTTTTTTCTTAGAAACATATGTTTCTGTACTCTCTGAATTCCAAATTTAATCATTTTCTCTGCCTTTCTAACATCTGAAAAATCTTGTCCATAACTTCCCACAAGGGAAGCATTAATTTATGCATAAAAATATAAAAAGTCATATATGTTTATTTGGAAAGATGTTGTGATGGTTAATTTATGGGTCAACTTGACTGGCCACAGGGCACCCAGACATTTGGTTCAACATTATCCTGGGTGTGTCTGTGAGGGTGTTTCTGGAGGAGATTAACATTTAAGTTGGTAGGTAAACTAATGCAGAGAGAATCTCGTCCTATCTGTTGAAGGCCTGAATTGAACAAAAAAGCTGACTCTTCTTTGAATAAGGGGAACTCCTCCTGCTTGATTATTGAGCTGGGATATTGTTCTTTTCCTGTTTTCAAACCTGAACTGAAAAATTGGCTCCGGTCTGCAGCTTGCTGACTCTTAGACTAGAACTTACCCAATTGGCTCTCTGGGTTTCCAGACCTTTGAACTTGACCTAGAACTACACCATTGGATCTCCTGGGTCTCTAGCTTGCTGACTGTAGATCTTGGGACTTCTCAGCTTCTCTATTATGTGAGCCAATTCCTTACAATAAATCCCTCTCTGTGTAGATATATTGGTTTCATTTCTCTGGACAATCCTGACTAATATAAATGTCAAATGGAGATAAGGTACTTTTCTAAAATTTGATTCTTTTTTTTTTTGGAATGGAGAGCAGGGAAGGCAGGTATCTATAGAGACAGAGCCTGAACATAGATGCTATTATGTCTTACAGAACTGGTTCTCAGCAGATGTCTTAATTAGTTTACATTAAATGGGACTATATAGTAAATACTCACATTTTAAATTTGAACTTAGCTTGTTCATTTGAGAATGTAGAGATAGAGATAACTATCTTTGATGTTCTAAAGATTTATCATCCTACTTATCTAGTCTGTGTGCTTCATTATAAATGATTGCTTCAAATAAATGACTAGAAAATCATTCTGATAAAAAGCATATTTTTTTTCTAATCCATCAAATACTTGCTTCTTTTTAGAATCATGACAAATGTGAAATTCAATATTCAGATTAAAGTGCTTCATTTCTATTGGGATCAAGTGTCCATGAGGCTATAATGTCTTCCTTAAAACGTTTTTAAAATCTTATGTGATCTGATATTAGTCTCAATACTTTCAACAAAATCCTTGAAATATAACTTTTTTATTGGAAAATAAAGACGTTCATTTAGTAAGTAGATAGTGTGACAGATGAGAGATCTGATAATAAGATCAGAGATCTTAGACTTGGTCATAAATATATGCCCTTTTCAGGCAAAATGCTACCATTCAATCTTTCAACCAGTCAAAATCTTGTTCTTGAACTAGTCTGCATATTTCAAGTTGTATGAATTCTATCAGGATACATTAGTACACTAAAGAGGTAAAATATCTCTACCACAAAATTAAAGGGGATCATTGTACTTTTGAGAACTTTAATTTTGATGTTTATTTGTTTATTTTGAGAGAGAGAGAATCCCAAGCAGGCTCCATGCTGTCAACACAGAGCCTGACACGGGCTCCATCCCATGAACCCTGAAATCATGACCTGAGCCAAAATCAAGAGTTGGACACTTAACTGATTGAGCCACCCAAGTGCCCTAAGAATTTTAGAATTTTGTTTTGTTTTTATTTTTGGTCCTGCAGAAAGATATATCCATTTGTTATTTGCTTAAAAAAATAGTACAAGGATACAGAATATGTATGTTCCAAGAATTTTAAACAAGTTCACAAATAAAGATTTCTCTTTGGTTCTATTCCTTTTTTCCTGTGACTATGTTTTTGTTTTTAAATTTCAGCTCCAATCATGACCACTGAGTTGCACATGTGATCCTTAAGTTTTACTTCAGCCTGTTTGTGTATGAGTGTGCTCATACTTTATGATACTAGTTGAATTGCTGGTGGACGCTGTTTTTAGCTTGGAAAATCTTGCTATGGCTTGCTATTCTGATGCCCTTTTAACTTAGAAAATATATATTTTTTAATTACCAGAAGCATCCTGGAAATATTTCTATGGCTGCCATATTACAATTATTAGGTGGTTTTAAGGTATTTTAATTTGATATAAAAGGAGTGTTTTTAGCAAGACTTTTGCTAGGGTGTGTAGGGCTGAAAGTGTTTGGACAGACTTGTGTTCCCCAAATTCATATGTTGAACCCCTAACCACTGATATGGCTGTATTTGGAGATAGGGCTTTTAAAGAGGTAGTTAATTTTAAATGAAATCATAATAATAGGACCTTATTCCAATTTGACTGGTGTTCTGTGAGAAGACAAAGAGGCACTAGGAGTGCACACACACCAAGAAAGGGTCATGTGGGGACACATTGAGAATGTGGCCATTTGTAAGCCAAGGAAAGAGGCCTCACCAGAAATTGACCCTGCTGGGACCTTGGTCTTGGACTTAGAGTCTCCAGGACTGTGAAAAAACAAATTTCTGTTGTTTCTGTCTATGGTATTTTGTTATGGCAACCCTAGCAAACTAATACACCAGGCAAACATTTTTTACAAACCATCTTTTCAGGTGGAATGTTCCTGGCCAATTTCATATTTTACAAGGAGAAGTAGGTAGCAAAACTGTTATTACTCCTGATGTCATTGTTTTGTTTGTATTAATAATATAGATCTTGCTTCTGCAGTTTCCCAATGCCATTTATTTAATGCTCCTTCATTATCCATGATGCAAAATCATTCATCATGCCACCCATGAATATTAGTGTCCCATGACTCTTTCAAAGGTTGTTACTTTGCTTCCTTGATAATGACTACAAATTCAAGACATACCCAGAGTGTGCAGGAAAATGTGAAGCATACCTAAATCATTTTCTGGACATACTAAATTTATCTTTCAAAAGCTTTAGAATAAACATAGACCAACACATCATCCAACCATGTCTTTTCTTGGACTCTTTAAGCTGCAATTATTGCATTCCTAGAAAGTGATGTCTTTTGATGGTAACCCCACCCCTGACTTTTGTGAACTCCCATCTCTCCACACTGCCATCCGTGGGATAACTGAGGTGCTGATAAGAGCAGTCCTGGATGTAAGGAATGTTCATCCCTCATCTGGAATGACTTAGGACTTGTAGGGGAAACCATAGCATCACCATGATGCGAGGCAAGAGAGGGCACTAATGAAAGGACCTTGTTGGTATTTGCAAGCAATAGCTCAAAAAGCCTTCATTGGAGAGATGCATAGCTATCTGTGGTTAGTTCAAGGAGAGGTGAAGTTTACATCCTGCCACCATGGCAGTTATGTGTGGGCACAGGGTAAATAATGCCTGTCACTACCCCCCGTCACCCTTGGGTATTGTAGACTGAGGCATGTTGTTGGAACACCAACCAGCAAGAACAATACATGTGTGGCTCACAAGGGTTGGTATGGACTGTAGGTAACCCACATCACCAGATTCATCCATAGTGAGACCTGAGTGAGATACCTCAAACTGTGTACCACAATAGTGAGTGAGAGGGATCATGGAACTGGGCCCTCCATGGGGACATGATATCATCCCAAAGGTCTTCTGTGCCTCTGGTTGTAGAGGGGGTCAGAGTCCCAAAAGACAGAAGCAGAGTCATGGCCTCCACAGATTCCCATCTTGTTTAGCCCAGGCATCCTGCTTTGATGGCACTACCTGGCTAAGCACTCCTGATACTGAAAAAGAACTTGGAAAACTTAAAGAAAGATGTCCAAAGCTTTAGAGCCCCTGAGACAATGACTTCTCTGGATCTAAGGGAGACTGCTCTTTAGCACCATGCTAGTGATGGTCTATGTTTGGCCGTTGGTCAACCGGTTCTGCCCTCTTTTCACTTCCTAATTTTATTCATTTCTCTCTTCGTGGATATGTTATCAGCACTGCCAACCCCTCCTTAAATTAGGCAGGTTTTAGACTAACATCTATACAAGGGTTAAAATTTCCATTAACCCTGCCTGAAAACAGCAACCAATTAATGTTTGACTCGGTAATAGCATTTTCTTCTATTACAAATATGTCATGTAATCTTTCTTCTGAGTGTTCTTATGTATATTATAATATTGTATTAAAAGATGGTTGTATGATATTGTTTTCTATTGCTATTATAACAAATTACTAGAAATTTGGTGACTTAAACAGTACAGATTTGTTATTTTATAGTCTCAGTGGGCTGAAAGGAAGATGTAGGCTGCTTCCTTCAGGAAGCTCTGGGGTAGAATCTAATTCTTTGCCCCTCCCCCCCTTTTTTAACCTTTTAGAGGTTGTCTGCATTCCTTAGGTAGTGGTCCCTTTCTCCATCTTTAAAGGTGCAACACTGCATCTCATTAATTCCTTTTCCCTAGGCACAATTCTCTCTACCGCCTGGAAAGATTCTTTGCTCTTAAACACCCATGTGAGGAGACTGGGCCCTCTTGGATAAACTAAGACTATCTCCCCATCTCAAGTTCCTCAACCCTAATTACATTTGCACAATTTCTTTTGCCATATATGGTAATATATTTTCACAGGTTCTAGAGGATTATGGTGTGGATATCTTTGGGGGTTAGTAGTATTTTGTCTACCATAACAGTTTTAACAAAAAAATAGGGTGGCAGGATCTTTATGCTCTTTAGAGTCCTGCCCATCTAATGACATAAAAAAAAATCATGCTTAAATCCTTTGATCATTTACAGGTAAAGAAATTTAAAAAAGCACCTGTGCTACATGCTTACAATTTTTTTAAAGATTTAAAAAATTTTTTGAGTAATCTTTGTAGCCAATGTGGGTCTCAAATTTACAACTCCAAGATTAAGAGTCACATGTTATGGCTGAGCCAGCCAGGTGCCCCACAATTTTTTATATTAAAAGATGTGAATATATCACAAATGGATTATTCTGTTTCATTTTTTGTGCCCTGAAGTGCAACTTGAATGATATAACATCAATAATTATTACTGACAGTTTCCTTTTCATTCTATGAACTAGGAAATGCCAGTGTTGACATTTACTTAATATTCAGTTATGTGTACAGAAAGATTAGAGCCCTAAATTTACCACAACCCCCAAACCAAAAGGAAAATTTCAGCCCTGACAAGGAACTGTTCATCACCTAAGGCATCTTGTTAATTTTAATTTGGGATCAAGGAATAAAGGAATGATGGGCCCAAGTGCCTCCAACCAGAGCCTCCTGGGGCTGGTTGATTGGAAATGTAGCTCAAAGAACATGGGAGTTTTTAGTTAAGAAATGAAAAGTTCTTTCGATGTCTTGAAATGAGAGAAATGCTCTGATATCATGAATGTTGGTACTATGATGCCATAGAATTAATAAAATTCCTGACTTTTGTTTTGACCCCATAACTAACTTGTGTAAATAAAGTGATTTACCTGAGCCCATTTCTTCCTCAGGGTAAATGAGAAACTTGAGATACACTCTCTCCAAGGTCTTATTTAGTTTTAAAATTTTGTAATTTCCCATGTTAAAAAACACATTGCCTTGGAATATAATTTACATTGATTGCCATTTTCAAAAAATTAGTTTTAACTCAAAAATTCATCCCCCTTCAAACCTAATAGATAAGTGCTTGATAGTCTCATGTGTGTGTTACTATACTGACCTGAGCATATATCTAGAATAACAGTCATATTGTGCAGTAGTCCAATTTATGGGTAACACTCTCTTCTCTGATGTACTCTGTTTCTCTAGGCTGGCTACTCTACTCAGTATTCATTATGTGCCTGGAATTCAGCATAGGGATTGTAATGTGGTAGGTCCTAAAAAAATATTTTTTGAATAAATGCATTAATGCACTATTTCTCAATGTAGGTTCTGTGTATATAATAGTCTGCTGAGATCCTTTGCAAAAGGAGTTCTATAATATAATGCTTGTTAAATGTGACTTCTCGTTCTTTATATGAATATTTACAATTAACTAAGGGTTTGAGAAGTTCTGCAGGAAGGAAAGTGATTTAATTTTGTATAAGCTTGAATTTTGCACACATCGGACTATGAAATCATTTAAAATAAAGATGACTATCCATGCAAGATGCTTTGTGAAGCAGTACATTGACTGATTAAGCATAAAATTCTGATAAATATGACCTTTGGTAATTCTGAAGGAATTCCATATTCTTAAGAAATTTATTATATCAGTTATAATATGATCTTTGCCTACCTCATCTCAAAATATTCTCTCCAGACATTATTACTCTAGTTTCACAGGACTTCTCAAGCCAGGAAATAATTTCGTGCTCAGAGTCTTTGCACCAACTTTCCCATATTCTCAGACTACAAAAATTTGTTGTTCTCTCTTATAGTGTCTTGTTAGTTTCCTTTATAGAATTTATCACTGTTAGTGGCTCTATTTAATATTTGTCTTCTTCATTAGACTCCATGATAACATTGGTCATATATATTTTGTTCACCATTTTAACCCAATTTCTAGTCTATAATATGAGCTTAATAATACTTTTTGAACAAAGAGAATAAGTTGGTTGTTTATGATAAACCAGTTTGAATAAACTAAGCTGAATGATAAACTTCGTTTTTTTCTTCTTCTAGTTTTAGGAGTCATAAAGTTGTAGGATATTCAAAGTGTGCAATGTGATAATCTGATATATATATATATATATATATATATATATGGAGAGGATTCCTCTATCAAGATAACACATTCATCACCTCACATATTTACTTTTTTTTTTCTGATGAGAACATTTAAATTCTAGTCTTTTAACAAATTTCAATTATAGAATACAGTGTTATCAATTATAGTCACCATATTAGACGTAAGAGCCTCAGACTTTTTTGTCTTATAGTAGAAAATGTGTACCCTTTTACCAACCTCTCCCTATTTCCTTTGCCCTCAAATCTTTGGCAACTACTTTTGTACTTTGTTTCACTGAGTTTGGCTTTACTTTTTTTATTGTTTATTTATTTTGAGAGAGAGAAAGAGAGAGAGAGAGGAAGTGGGGGGAGGGACAGAGAGGAGAGAGAATCGGAAGCAGGCCCCACGCTATCAGTGCAGAGCCCGATGCCAGACTTGATCCCATGTCCGTGGGATCATGACCTGAACCAAACCCCAAGAGTCAGATGCCCAAATGACTGAGCCACCCAGGCACCCCTTCATTAGAACATTCTAACTGCAAAGTACTAGAAAATAGAATTTTCATGGGAGCAAGAGAAGAGAAAAATGAAGCAAAACAAACTGTTTGGTTTACAGCTTAGTAGAATGGAATTACATTCCTTGAACAGAATTTAAGAAGGAACCCAAATTTTAGAAGCCTTTTAAAATGCTATTTGTATAATTACAAATTCCTACATGAAGTTGAATGTGTAGGAAGTAGAAAAGAATTCAGAAATTTGAAAGCTTTATTATTTTATCAATATTTATTGCGATTAACCAGAATTTTACAGAGTGTTCAGATAGATTGGGCATCTTTCTGGGTATCAGAGCTACAAAGCATCACAGTTTATATTTTTATGATTAACAGTGATAATAAAAAAAACACCAAAATATCAAGATACTATAACAATTTTTTCAAACATAAGCCTTAGCAATTCTCTGTCTCTGAGGTAGGTGGAAATGAATAATGGATTAGCTCCTTTGAGCAAGAGGAGAGCTGGGCCCAGTGGAATTGTGACTTAGTCCTGGTCAATAGTACGTACGGGTACCACTGGAAATGGCCCTGTATTTGCTGATCTGTTCTTCTTATGCTGTACTGATGAGTTTGTCTCTCTCTTTCTTTCTCATCAGCTTGATACTTTGGAAAATATTTTAGCCTAATATTTTAGTCAGGGTGGAAAGCTCAGGAGCTCTTATTTCAAGATTTATTTCTTGGGAAAAAATAAATGGAGTCAGGAATCATTTTCTCCGGGAAAGTCCTCTTGAGGCAGCTGAGAGTTGGTGGGTGGAATGAATGCCATGCTATGTGCTTTAAAGCAATCATTGCAAATGAGTGTACTTCCATAATAATATGTCAAGCAGTTTCTAATACCCAAGGTGAGTGAATTACAAAGAAAATATAAAAACATATATGAAAGAGAAAGATTAATTCTAATCCATTTCCTGCTTCTGATATATATTTCTTGAAGCTTTTACATGTGTGGCAGTCCTGAAAGCTCTGAATGCTCTGTGAAAGAAGATATGATCTTTCTCTAGGGGTTTCTTTTGTCTGAAGCATGAAGTGCACAGAGCATATTCATTATTTTGTTGTAAATTATACCTTCCTATCTGGGTTGTTTTCATTTAACTAGTTTTGGCTTCCAATGTACTTAACGCTTATGATCACAACTGGTGTCCCATTATTGGCTGTTAGATGCTGACTCAAAGGTCTTTAGCAGAGTTTTCATTACTTGAAAACATCATTTGTTTATTCAGTAAACATTTCTTGAGCTCTGTCTATGTGCTAGGTACTCGCGTTCTATGAGTTGGGTCACTACCCTGAACAAGCAGGCAGAAAGCCCTATTCTGGCTGAGCAAAATAAAGAAAGAAAGTATATCGTATGCTGGATAGTGATTACTGCTGAGAATACAAGTCAAGGAAATGAGGTATAAAATGTCAGGGATGTTCAGTGAAGGGGTCACTGAAGAGTAGTCTTTTATGTAAAGACCTAAAGCGAGTGAAGGAGCTGTATATCCCTGGAAGAGCAACTGAAGAAGATGGAAGAGCAAATGTAATGCTCAGAGGCAGGAGCTTGCCTCTTGTCTTCAAGGAATGGAGAGGAGGCCAGTGTGTTTGCAATGGTGTGAATGAAGAAACATAGTAAGAGATAAAGTTAGTGAATGTGGGCCTCATGTTGGGCTTTGAGGTCATGATGAGGTTTTTGGGAGTGACAGTGGTGTTTGTGGGTGCAGAGCCAACAACCAAGAAAGAATTCTTGAAGACATCTTTGGTGAGAAAAGGCGATTTTATTGAAGCACAGGAACAGGACCCGTGGGCAGGAAGAGCTGCCCTGGGACCATGAGGAGAGACTGGTTATATACTACGGAGTTGGGAGAGGTAAAGTCCAGAAGAAGTTTCTAGCAAGATTTTCCTATGCTAAAGAAGACTCACAGGATAGTGGAGGCCTAGCTATTGTCAAACTAGGATTGTTTTTCCCTCTAGCGAAGCATTAGAATTAAGACAGTAGGGAGTTCTTGGAGAAAAGTTTTACTCTGCCTCAAGTATTTGCCAATGAGCTGCAGGTTATAAGGAAATTGAGTTCTATCTGCCATTTCCTTCTGCCTTTGTTCCCCCCATCACTAGGGAGGGGCAATGGAGATTTAGGTCCTTCAGGACTATGATCTCTATAAGTTAACCATTTGTTTTTCCCCTTTCCTTTGTTTCTGGGCAGCCAGGAGTGCCTGAGGAATATCACACATATCGCACCTGGTAGGGGGTGGGTGTTTGCAGCCGGGCTGTCAGCTTGCCTTACTTATGTTCCCTCATCAGGCATAGTAAGGTCTGTACAGTAGAATCATCTGGGGATCTCAGGACACCCCCAGGACCAATTAAATTAAAAACCTGGGGAATAAACACAGGCGTTGATAGTTCTGAAGCCACTCAATGTGCAGCCCAGATTGAGAAACGTTACAATTAACAGTGGAATAATATGATCTGAATGACATGATGGGATGTCCATTTACAAATATTCACTTTAGCTTGTACTTTGAGAATATTCTGAAGGGGGAAAAAAAGAACAGTGGTTACCAGTTGGGAGGTCACTGTAAAATTCCAGGCAAGAGATGGTAGCAATGTGGGATGGCAAGAAGTGGTAGAATTTTGGATATATTTTGATGTATAAGTTACATCCTTTAAAAGTTCTGTATGCTAGTCTGCAATAAGTAGCTTATGTAGCTCAAGTATGTGAAGTATCCTGGCACTGATTCCTTTGTAGCCAGCATAACTATAATGGTTTCGAGTAAGGGGAAACTGGCACTGGAGGTGCTTGTAATCTTCTGTTTCTTGAGCTGGATAATGATCACAGGTGTATTTGGCCTGTGAGAATTCATCAAGTCGTACATTCATGATTTAAGCACTTTTTTGTATGTATTTTATTCTTCTCCATAACAAGATGGAAGAGCCTATTTTAGAATTGAGAAAAAAAGTACAGAGACTTAAAAATACATTGGTAGTGCCTCTGTCTCGTTTGATAGCTGCAGGATGGTGCAGGTCATCATGAACATTTGGACATCCTTGCTTTCTAACTCCCTGATGAGCTATACCTTTCATGTGTGCCAGTTTTCTATAGAGACCTTTGTTGACCTTTGCCATAATCATGAACTTGTAAGATACCTGTTCTGTTGTGATGAGGTTACTTAGATGAAGCTCTTTCCCTTCTCATTAGTATCAGACCTGGTGGGATTGAGGCCCTGTGGAAGTGAGATGGATCTTTGACTTGGTGATGGGGGTAAGAGAGGGCATGTCTAAGGTCACCATAGAGCAGAGAAATCACTTAATTTGAGAATCTTTGCTCTCTTTAACACTGACTTTGCAATGTGACCTTGCACTTTACTACTCCTGCTGTCTTAAAATGTGACTCTGTACTTTGAGGGAGTTCAGCGAAAGTTAATGTTTGAAAAGGTTGAATGGACCCAAAAGACAAATGAGTGTAATAGGATGATATCCTGAAATGCACTAATGTGCTTTTTTTTCTAATAGACTTAAGCAAAGGTTGCATTTACAAACAAAAATGAGTAGAGTGAAAGATTCTTATCTTGTAGAAAGGAATCGATATAGCAGACATAATTCTCTGGGACACTCATTTGTTGGTGAATACAATGCATTAAAAGAGAGAATTTGCAAGAAGCCAAGTCACAGTGAATACATTGGCACTATTTCATGGATCTATACCTAGAAAGAGTATGCTTAGAGGGACCTGCCAGTATTTGCTTGGCATTGTGAGTAGGGCACTTGAAGGGACAAGTTGGATACTAGAGCTTTGTGTGATATTAAGGAGAGCATCATTTGGATAACCACACCCAATTCTGTTCTCTATTCAAATGGTTTGAGTTGGTTTTGAAAGTAGAGTTTCTCTGAAAGGGATGCCTAACCATGCCTAATGACTTTCCAGGGCAATATCTGATAATCCTTACATGTCAGTTAATCAACATAAAAGCAATCTCAAAGAGGATTTTTATGCTGGTTTGTTGTTGTTGTTTGTTTGTTTTTTAAACCTTGCCTCTAAAAGCTTGTGAGAAAGGAGGGAGGAAATCTTTTCTATACTGAAAGAGATGCAAAGATACCAATCATTGGCTTTTGCTGGGCTGACAGTGCACTTAACTTCTGCTGCAAATGCATTTTATTTTAATAGGATGATGTGGAAAAGGATGCTTTGCCACATACATGAAGGCAAATATTGCACCACAGGGCTTGTATTAATTGCCATATATACCATATGCTCTGCTTAATCAAATGCATTGCCTTGTGCAAATCTCTTTTCCTGATAAGCCTAGTGTAGCCATCTTTCATTTATTTCCTTTTTAGGGTTTAGTGTAGGCATTCAAGCTAGTCAGTACTAACACTTAATATTTTGGAAACATTGTCATTTCTTTATTTTTTTCAAAAAAATTTTTTTCTAGACTTGAAGCACATAATAAAGAAAGCAGTGGGGATTTTGAATATTTAGATTTTGCTTAATTAAGTTTTGTGGGCTTTAAGAATATGTTTGGTATTTATAACTTTGAGGTTTTTAAAAAATTTTTTTAATGTTTGTTTATTTTTGAGAGAGGGACAGAGTACAAGTAGGGAGGGGCAGAGAAAGAGGGAGACACAGAATCTGAAACAGGCTCGCAGCTCCTAGCTCTCAGCACAGAGCCCAATGCAGGGCTCGAACTCCCGAACCGTGAGATCACGACCTGACCCAAAGTTGGATATTTAACCGATTGAGCCACCCAGGTGTCCCTGTAATTTTGAAGTTTAAATTAATTTTTTTCTTTTTTTTTAATCTTCACCTCCTGAGTAAAATAAATCATTCTGAACAAAATTCAAAATAAAAGCAGGATTTTTCCATTTACTTCTCGCATAATGGTACCATATGTGGCCTGTGCTTTCTGAGCTTCCATAGGAACAGAACCTTGAGGATGGGTCTCTATTTTGGTTCTGGATTATCTGAAAGTATTTTTCTGATCTGATGAAATTTAGCAGCACTAATAGCACTGTTGCCAAAGATAAAGGGGACACTGTAGTCCATGACATGCTATGGGTAAAATGCTAATGCTTGGTGTTGGGAAACACAGTTTGGTGAATCTTTCAACCCCCCATTCAGTCTCCTAAGTATGGGTGTTGGGCCTTGGACAGTTCATTACCAGGAGGTAAAGAGCTCACACAGGCTTGTGCCAGAGTTATCAACTTGTGGGAGAATATCTTCCTCTGGTTGTAAGCCCAACATCTTTTCTTTTGTTCTGCATGAGTCAGCATCCTATGGACCCTGGCCAATATCACTGCTAGGTCTGTCCTCTGAGAGGAGGGGATGGGATTCTTCCAATGAGACACAAGATAGAACAGCCCTGTGTTGGCTGCCAGGAGTGGCCCACTGGCCATGAGGGACTGACACCCACTATTGAGGCTGACCTTGTTCTCTCTTCTCTATGTGAATAAAGCATTATTCCATCCAGTGCTTGCGTTGTATTTTCCCTGGTGACTCTGACACCAAGATGCAATGGGCAGAAGTGTTTGGAGTCCTGAGACTGGTAACAGGTGCATGGTGTTCTGCTAGATAGGCTGTTTCTAAGTGTACAGGAGAACTTGAAGGAAGAAAATGGTGGTCTCAGGTCTCAGGAGGGACTAGAGTTCATCTAATTGGCCTATGTAAATTTTTATTTAACATAAACAGAGGGCTGAATTTTCTGAAAACCAAACCTAAAGTCTAGTCCTGAAGTTTTCTAAATTTTTTTGCAGAATTTTTAATGTTGATTACATGGATTTGGAAGAAGTAGAAACTAAAAAATTGAGATGGGGACATATAGACAGATCTGATGAAACTGAGGACATTGGCTTTCTTAATTCTGTTGAGCCTCCTTTGCTAGAAGAGGCTCCTGTCCACTGTGTGTGGAGGTAGGTGTCTACTTCTTTGAAGAACATAAAGTCTCCTTTGAAGTAGAAGCCTTGCAAAGCACTACTGATCCTTCTCAAGACCTATGTCTATTCAATATGTTCTAGATCCATAACCAGACTGAAATCCTGGGGCTGGCCCTGGGGGTTGAAAATGTGACACATAAAATAGTGCCATATACACAAAAATAACTGCAAGATTTTCCCCAATTTTTATTGATAGAATCCTGGGTAACATGTATGGGAATGAATCCTAAGGTAGAACAGTGTGAGAGAAATATAGTCATGGATTGAACTGAATTTGTCAATATAGATGAACTAAGCAGAGATTCTGGATTTCATGTTTTAGCTTAAGCAGCTAATATTGCACTAAGAGTACTTGGTTCGTTCATTGAAACATGGGCCCCAAGATGACCTACGCTAATTAAAGTTGAAATTTCAGGAGTTCTTGGATGTACTATAGACCTAGGAAAGGCTTAAGAAATTGTAATGTAAGAGGTGGTATGTTACATAAGATTTATGCACCTAACCCTGAACTGTATTTCATAGGAGGATCCAGAGAACACTTTTTGCATTTAAACTATAAGAAATATATTTGTAAAGGAGACCAGTATCCTTTAAGACCTCTGTAGTGGCTATTCTTTATAGATCAGGACTGACAGTGGGTATGCTGTCATTAATAAGGCCATGAAAATTCAAAGGAGATGATGAGATCCCGAGTGGCAGGGCCACCAAAAGGTGGCCCTTAATTGTAAAAAGCAAGGTGGGTGTAGTTACCATATTAGACAGCAGAGCTGAATCAGTATTCAGAATTTGATCTACAGGGAGAGAGAGATTTTTGGTAATCATGGTGTCTGTCAAACTGAAATATTTTTACAGCCTCTTATAGTCTTACTTGAATTGTTTAAGTGGCAAATTCTAGGTCTGGGAACAAAAGCCTGACTTGAATAACAACAGTGGAGTCATGTCCTCTTGATTAATTCCCAGACATGAGCCAGTTTCCAGATCCAGAATTCCTTGAATGAAGGGGAGGCCAGGTTCCCTTGAGGAGTGATCCTTTAAAATAGCCAACATCTTATATTGGAAATCTCAACATTCCTTAAAGGGACCTATTGTTATTTACCAGGGTAGTAAAGTGAAGAAGAGAAACAACCAGTGTTTTTGGCAATTACTGGATAGTGGTTTCATAACTGACACTTACTTCTAGGAACCCTCAATGCCATTGTGGTCCACAGTCAGAGAAGTGGCTTATGGATACAAGGTAATCAATAGACTTTTGATTTGGATATGAGTATACCAATGGGTCCTTGAATCCATCCTGTGATTATTTCCCCAGTTTGGGAATGCATCATCATAATAGGCATCCTCAGCACCTCGCGGAATCCCTACATTAGTTCACCAACCAATGGAATGGTGGCTATTTTAATAAGAAAGGCCATGTGGTAGGTAGCTCATAGACCCTTTTCTGTTTACCAAAAGAATAAATCAAAGACAAAGTACACGTTAGAAGTTATTTCAGAGAATATGGCAACCACTGGGTCTTGCAAAATGGTGACTCACATCCTCACACAAGTTGCATATTGGCTGTGCAGCAGACAGATGGGTCTTGGAGAATGTCAGTTGATTGGCATACCCTTAATTGGATGCTAATTCCAATTCTAGCTGCTGTTCCAGATGTGGTTTTGTTTTTGGAGGAAACATACTCTCATAACTTGGTATGTAGCTATTTACCTGGAAATGCTTTCTTTAAAACCCTCTATTATAGTTAGTAGAGACCAGATAGAGTGGTGAAGTGATCTTATGAAGATGTTATTATAGCACCAGCTATATGACAACACACTGCAGGGTTGGGACAGTATTCTTCAGGATGTGGTATATGCTTTCCATCAGTGTGCAATACATGGTCTTGTTTTTCCCAAATCCAGAATTCAAGGGTCCTGGAATCAAGGAGTGAAAATGGGACTGGATCGTCTCATAGTTCCCCTAGTGATCATCCAGTAGCAAAATGTTGGCTCCTTGTCCCAGTGACTTTAGGCTCTGCTGATTTAGAAGTCAGAGTTCCCAAGGAATAATGCTTCTACAAGGACACAGTACTGGTTCCCTTAATTTGGAAGTTGAGACTGGTCACTTTGGGTTTCTCACGATAGTGAATCAGCAGGCACAGAAGGAGGTGCTATGGTGGCTGGGTTGTTTATCTTGATTATCAAGGGAGTAATTATGTTGCTACTATGCTGCTTGGGGTGGGAAGGGTGTGTCTAGAGTGCAAATATCCTTGGGGTACCTCTTGGACACTTCATAAGAGTTAATGGAAAAAACATAATAATCTAATATGGATGGCCCAAACACTTCAAAAATACAGGTTTGAGTCACCTCAACAGGTGAGGAAAGTTGAGTAACAAAATTGCTTCTAAGGCAAAGGGAAAGTGTAATGGGTGGTGGAAGAAGGAAGGTATGCATACCAGCTACAACTGTATGACCAATTAGAAATAAGAACAGTAATAGTCATGATAATTTATTACTTATTTTGATATGAATGTGTTTGCATATACATTATCTATCTATCTATCTATCTATCTGTCTGTCTATCTATCTATCATCTATTTATCTCAGTTCCTTCCATTTCCTCATCTTCTATTGCTTTACTATCGACATAAGATGTACTCATAGTGGTTAATTTGCACTGCAGAACATCAAATAGGGAGTTTGATGCTGATCTGCTGGCTCAACTTGTTGGATGAAGTACAGCATCATCTGTGCTTGTAGCCTCTCCAGATCACCCTTTTAGTTTTCTGAGTCTCAGACCAGGCACATATGGTGACAAGTACCAGCCTCATCTGTAGGTCACCAGTGTGATAGAGGTCGTAAGTATTCCAGTGGGTTCATTGATTTAGCCTTGTCTTTGAAGACTTCAGTCCATCTTGTTCTACATCTTTTTATATCCAATGTTTATTCCTCACCATAGGCCCTACTGACCTATAGCCACTTTGGGTTCATCATCAGATGCAGAGTTAACAGTCATCCATAGATTTCATCAGGTCCCCTTCCTGTCCTCTGGGGCTGATTCCCCAACCTTTGCCTTCTGGACTTATACTTTGTGTCTCCTCCCACCATTGATTAAGTCTAATATCTATAATAAATCCCTTAATTTGCAACACGTATATTGCTGGGACCCTGATATAGCAGTCATCCTAATCATTAATATTAAAAATTTCTGTATTGCCAATATTGTTATAATTTAATTTTTATTAGATCTGAAATTAAACTATAAAAATGGGTGTTTTGGTTATTATTAGGATTTTGGTTTCATTGAATAAAATATGGTTGGTTTTAAGTAAATGTTTAAGATTTGAACTGTAAGGCTCAAATTGGATTTTTACTGTTTTTTTCATCCCTCACTTATTGAACCAAAACAGACCATTCTGAACAAAATTCAAAATATATGCGGGAATTTTCTATTTAATTCTCACTCTGGAGCCAACTGTAGGTTGTGATTGTCTTTTTTAGTTATATTGTTGACTTTTGGGTGAACCTGTAACTTCTGTGCATGTATTTTTTGAAGGTTGACCTTAAGAGTCCAATGTCACAGGATCATGGTTAGAAAGTGTCAGTTTTGCTGTGGTGGCATTTTGTGCCTTTATTGTTATATTTAAATGTTAGTAGTGCTCCCAAGCATGTGCATTTCATTGTGCCTGGAGCATAGTATTTTTGCTAGGTTGTGGACACATTAGCAAAAGAAATGGAGAGAATTTTTCTATGCTTTTATCCACTGTAGATTTGATCTGTTATATTACATGCTTCTTAAATTTAACAGAAAGTAATGTTCCCCCTCACTGTATCTTTCACTGAGGAAGAAATCTAATAAATAAAACTATTTGGTTCCTGGAGAGAATCCCAGGTAGATTCATCACAGTAGAATGCACTTTTGACTTAAAACTAGTATATCCACATTACATTGCAGTGAAAGAATCAGGCTACATAGAAGCTGTTAAATAAATGTTATAATGTAGGCATCCTAATAGTGATCAAAGTTATATTAAAGAATCTTATTATAATGATATATTTTCATAATATCTAGTGTTTTATGTTCTCTGATTATCACTTTGAATCATCCTTGTTCATATGAAGCTTTTTAAAAATTGTGTTATTGCATGGAGCTTTATGTAACATTATTTCTTGGACTCCAGAAAAAAGATGAAAGATTTCTTGTTTCTTAAAAGGTAAAAATTGAGACGATTTTTAAGAGGTCAGAGAATGCTTTATTTTTGACATACATACAGGAAAGAAGAAAGACTCCTTTTCACATTTGCAATGGAAGTCATTCAAAAGTCAGAAATAAAGAGGAAAACCATTTCTTGAGCTTTGGCCTGATCAGATGCCACTGTGATTTGGTGTAGCATTCAACTATTCACCGTGTGAACCGCTGGGATGTAACTCCGATAAAAAACAATAAAAGTAAAGAAAAAAACCCACATAATAATAGTTGTCTGTAATGTTTATAAAATTGGTCAAGGACTTGAAAGTAATATCTTTGATAGGTCAGGTCATAAATTCTCTAAATTTGACAGTCCACTCAAAAGGAAAATGCAGGCTTTCAGACAGCTGCCAACTGTTAAAGAATTTTTATCACTGACTAATCTTACCTTGTGATTTAGGAGATGCTAGGGATTACATGAGGCTTAAGTTAGGCCAGCTTCCATTACTTTATCTCCTGTATCCTCTTTTCAGTATTTTGCTGTCATCAAGAAGTTACATAAATATTCCCAGGGTATAATCAGTCAGGCGGCCCATCTTGAGCTTTCAGCTGGCTGTCAGGTCATTCTAGGGAAAATGAAAGCTTTAGAGGACAGGATAAGGTTATGCATTGCAGGAAGCATAAAAAAGGTATCTGCTCATGTGCTAAAATAGACTTTACTAAAATGATAAAAATCATTTCTCAAATTGCAGATGTTGGATTTTATCCTATTTTGGCTTACTAAAATTGTGAAAACATAGTTGCATTTCTGGACAAATCCTTGCTTCCTGTTCATCTTTTCAAGCTCTAAAATGATGAGTGGAAAATGAAATACTTGTTCCATTTTCTTTCCATTTTAGTCTTAATAGTATATGAATCAGTTTCTCTTCACTATATTTGTTTCAAATAGTCTTTCCCCCCTTTTTTTTATAACAGGCCAACTTATTTTTATAACAACAATTTATGCCTGGATTTTCTTTGTTTTACACACACACACACACACACACACACACACACACAGACACATCCCTACAGACATACTTCTTTTTCTCAAAAAGCACACCTTGGGAAATCTTCGTGTGTGCTACGTTCTTGAATCTAAGATCATGTATACATGGACTAAAAGATAGTACTAGTGTTTATTGCACCCTCTTTAAGATATGGATCACTTCACAGGTGGAAAGAAGTGTTAATCTAAACATTGAGAGTCTACCCTTATTTCCTGAAGAATGGGAAAAGAACACAGAGGAGGAAACTCACAGGGAGTGTATTGGGAGAAGAAAGGTAGAGTTTTGGAGTTGGAAAGCCCTGTACAGGGTGAATCATTGAAATAAACACAATTGGGAGTTAGTGTACAATTTGTGGTGTTTGTTGCAGTAATTTGTTAGATATTGTGTTTCAATAATAGTATAGTTGGAACTTTGAGATTTATCTATAGTGTGCCTTTAAATTTGAGATCTAACATAATGTTTTGTAGAAATTTTGACATCTCATAAACAGACATATGAGTGTCAGTGCCTACTAGAAGCATGGCAGGTGTCCAATAATTATTTATTGATTTATGGATGTTATTAGCTAACGGACCCTTATTTATATTCAGGGTCACTATCATTTGCTGGCATGGCTGAGAACTGAGGTCCTAAGAGTTGTGACCTACTCAGGGAACCCAGAAGAGTCAGGATTAGAATCCAGATTTTCCAAAATAATTTATAAATAGTACTATCAGCCCAGTCTTGCAACAGCAAATTTATGCCGAGATGTAAAAAAAAAAAAATGTAATGGTACTGGTGTTAGGTTATGTGTTGTGTATTCTTGTATGTAGTAGGCAGGTCAAGCAAATGCTGTGCTCTACTTGCCAAGTCCTATTTTTCTCTTAGTCTTATAGCTTGGATTTTATTACAGTGACAGTATCATCAAGTAATTTTCTAGATTAAAAATTGTGGTGTATCTTTCATTGCAGGTAAACCAGAATAAGAACAAATAATCTGAACTATCATAAAAAGAAAGTGTCATTAAAGGTAATCTTTCTTTTTACTTTTTGAGACCTATGATTTTGACAAAAATTGTAGCGATGGTAAAAGTGTGGCCTAAAATGGCTGGCTGTTTCACTCTTTTCTATATGCAGAAGATTGAATTTTGTCAGGGCCAGAGCACAAAGGACACATTTGCTTTATTTAGCCCACAGGGAAACTGATCACAAGTCCCTATACATGTATGCAATTTTCAATTTATTTATATTTCATCTTTTGCTAGGTAGCTATAATATAAAATAGCAGGATGAACTGAATTAACAAGAGTAAGAAAAATGAGTCCTAGCAAAAATAAAGGAAGGGAACTAAAGTAACTACAGGTAGGTTAGTTCATGGAATGTACCTTCTTAAATCCTGCATGCAATATTACCAATACTAAGCTAGACTCGTCTTTAAGATTTCTAGCAGTGAGTGAATAAATAGGCAGTAGGACCAGTCTTAGTTTCTGTGTCACAATGTTGACCAAGAGAAACACAACCATATGTTATACTAAGGACAGATATAGGCACTGCACCAAAGTGAACAATGTCCTTGATAAAGACAAGGAGCTTCATTGAGCTCTTTCTTATAACCTTCTTCAATCTAGGTCCTTAATGGTAATTCAATCACATCAATTCATAGAGGCCACCATGATGTTGTGTAGGTAGACTGCTCTCTTGAATGGTCTAATTTAACTCAGGGACAAATTTTAAAGAATCCAGAGGAGAGATTAGATGCACATGCTTAGAGCAGTCTTCCATAATTCTTGTTTTCCACTGAAACTTTTGCTAGGTTTTGAGCAGCAGTGAATTTGGCATTGTGGCCTAGATAGCAACTGGCATGATGTTCTTTGGCATTGCTGCTCCTGTGCATGGACACATGCTCTAGCACTTTAGCATACTGGGGGCAAGGTAGAGATCTTACTGCAAAAAATGAGACACTTACCTAGGGTGCATTCCTGAAGAGAAGGCCACACACCATTCTGGGGATGTTGGCTGGGATGAAATTATACCAGCCCAAGTTTTTCTCTAGGCGGTACCTTGGGATTCTCTAACAAACAAATAGTTGTGCAGTAGAAGCCTACCATCTACTTCATAAACAATGGCCAGAGCAACTTAGTCTTAATATATTTTAAGTGGCTATAGTTAAATTCTTATATTATAAAAAAATATTCTTAATAAACTACAATAAAATAAACTTTCTGGTACACAGTCAAGTTCCAGTCAGGGATAGATGTGACACCAGTAATTTGAATGGGGAAACTGACAATTTTTTTCATTTTATTTTAAATTAAGATATAATTTATATGCAGTAAGATAGACTACTCTTAGTATGCAGTTCTATGAGTTTTGATGAATGCATTCAGGCATGTAACTACCCCACAATCAATACATACAACAGTTCTATCATCTTAAAAAAATTCCCCACCCCTCATTGTGGTCAATCCCTCTTCTCACCCTGAGCCCTGGCAACCACTGATCTGCTTTCTGTCCCCATAATTTTGCCTTTTCTAGAATGTTATGGAAATGATATCACAGTATATAATCTTTTGAGACTGGCCCCTTCAGTTAGCATCATGCATTTGAGAGTCATTCATTTCGTTGCATATATCAGGTGTTTGTTTCTCTTTATTGTTGAATACTATCTCATGGTATGGATAGCCAGTTTGTTTATCCATTCTGCAGGTGAGGGAGATTTTGGGTTGCTTCTATATTTTGATGATTATGAATAAAATCACAAAAAGTATTTGTGGGCATTCTTTGGTGTGAGCAGAAGTTTTCATTTCTCTGGATGTAAGGTTTGTCATAGAGATTGTTTTTAAAATTAATTACAGTCTGCCTTCAAATAATGCTATACCACTTACTGTACAATGTAGGAATCTTCCAACAATGTGTCCCCAGTCTTCCTTCCCATCTTTCATACTAGTTTTGCTACACATTATACTTTTACCTAAGTTATGATCCCACAAAATGCTGCTACTATTTTTGCTTCAGACAATCAATGGACTTTGAAAAGTATTTGAAACAAGTTTTTTATTAACTTTGTTTATGCCACTTTTGGTATTTTTTACTTCCCTGCGTAGATTGAAGTTTCTTTCTGGTATTATTATCTTCATGTGAAGAATTTTCTTTAATCTTTCTTATAATGCAGGTCTGCTAGTAACAGATTCTGTTTTTGTTTATTTGCAGTCTTTAATTCTCTTTTACTTTATAAGCTATATTCACTGCATATACAATTTTATGCTGACAGGTTTTTTCCTTAAGTACTTTAAAGATGTCACTCCATTAAGCAGGAATATTTAATACAAAAAAACATTAATTTGTAAAAGTGGTTAATGACTAAAATGAGTAGAAAAGGATCCTTAGGAATCTGGGAGTTGCTACTATGGGACTGAGGAGCATAGCCAAGGAAGGAACAAAAAATTTGCAAGACATTTCCTCCTACAACCATAGATTCCGATCTCATGGGACAGGGTGTGGCTATGGATTATAGATGGTGGAGAAATTCTTTTAGGCCCTGAGGGATGAAGCTTGTCTGCAGACAGCTGCCCTCTGGAGGGTCACAGAAACTGGCTGGAAAGTGAGCATCTCTGGGAACCTTGCATGCCACCAGCTGCCATCCCAGAGGGAGGGGAAAAAATCACTCCAGAACTGGGAAAAGAAGCCCTTTTCTGTGCTATTTCTTCCAGTGTCCCTCTAACCCTCTCCACTGGCAAAGCCTGACACTGTGCTAGCTAACAAACCAGGGGTGTTTATGGGGTTTTGCTTTACTCTAAAAATGCAGGACAAAAAAAAATTATGGACTTGGAGCGAAGAAGCAATAGATTTATCATCAGTGCATATGCCAAAATAAATGAGAGGCAAAATATACAAGGGGTCATATGAGACTTGTCCACATCAACAGCTAGAAAAGTATATATTGAACAACCTGGTGGCCCCAGGTGTAGCTCAAGCCTCTGCCTCCAACTTCATGTGGACTTTTCTGTGTGTGTCTCTCTGAGTCCTTTCCTCTTCTTATAAGGGTACCAGTCATTGTATTTACCCAGATAAATCCAAGATGTTTCTATCTTCAGACCCTTACTGAATTATATCAGCAAAGATCTTATATCCATGTAAGGTCACAGTCTGAAGTTCTGAGTGGAGACAAATTTTGGGGAAAATTTTTCAACCCACCACAATCATACAAAATTCAATTGCAGTTGCACATACTGATAATAAACAATTGGAAAGTAAAATTTAGAAAACCATTTATAATCACAATTAAGGATAAATTCAGTAGCAGATATGCAAGTCCTATATCCAAACCTACGAAAAGCTGCTGGGAAAAATTAAAAAAGACCTAAATAAATGGAGAGATACACCATATTCTTAGATTGAAAACCCCATTAGGGTGGCATCTTTCCCCACATTGATCTATAGATTTAATGCAATTTCAGTGAAAATTCTGGCAGACTTTCTGGCAGAAATTAACAAGCTGATTCTTCAGTTTTATATAAAGTGAGCAAAGAGGTTGAACAGAATATTACTAAAACAAAATACGAGGGGTCAATATGTACTTGAAAGGATGCTCAATGTCTTTAATTATCATGGAAATGCAAATAAAAATCATGAGATACTGGAAGATACCTAGAAGAATGGCTGAAATAAAAAATACGATAATATTAAGTGTTGATCAGGATGTGAAGCAACTGGTACTTTCATACATTGTCTGTGGGGATATTAAATGGTACAACTTTAAAAAGCCATTTAAGCAGTTTTTAAAAGTGTAAACATACATTTGTCATATGATCCATAAATTTCACTCTTAGGTTTTGATGAAAGCAAAATTAAAATATATGTCCATATAATTGTGAATAAGAATGTCGAGAGCAGTTTTATTCATAAACTCCAAAACAGGAAATCAAACCAAATGTCCCTCATCATGTACATCCATATAATAAAAAAAACTACTCAGCAATAACATTAAGTGAAATATTGATAATAGATAACAAATGGTTCACAAAAACATTATGCTAAGTTAAAGAAGTCAGTCATACAGCAATGCCTGCGGTATGAATTCCTTTTATATGATAGTCTAGAAGAGGTAAAATTAATCTCTAGGGATAGAAGTCACATCAGTAGTTCCCTAGGGTGCTCACTTTAAGGGTTGGTAGGGACATGAGGGAATTTTGGGGGGGTGATGTTAACGTTCCATAGTCTGTAGTTAGATGTGTATGTAGTTACATATTTAATAGCATTTTCACTGTACCGTGCACTTTAAATGAGTACACTGTATTTTATGTAAATTACATGACCACGTAGTTTCTTTTTAAAAAATCCAAACAACCTGAGAATAATTCCCATCCCGTGTCGAGAATGAGTGCCAGATTATATGTTTTGCACAAGAGAATGGGACCTGAGAAAATGGAGGAAAAAACACTAAAAAAAAATGTTTATTTATTTATTTAGAGAGAGAGTGCGCACGCGAGCAAGCTTGGGGGAGAGGCAGAGAGACACCGGGACAGAAGACCCAAAGCAGGCTCTGTGCTAACAGAAGACAGCCTGATGTAGAGCTCGAACACAGGAGTCATGAAATCATGACCTGAGCCAAAGTCAGATGCTTAACCGACTGAGCCACGCAGGAGCCCCAATGAAGACATTTTTAATTCCTGATTCGTGGAGCGTGGCTGGAGGTAAATAGGGCCCCAGCTAGGGTGATGCCTGTGTGAATTTGGCTGCAGTAGGAAAGAAGCTAACAGGCAGGGCCTAACTCCCAACTCTTCCTTCTGACCTCAGTTCAAATTTGCTTAAACACTTTTAGGCAGGGCAATTGAGCCCTGGTCCACTGTGCCTAAAGCTGGAGCTTTACCCTTTGGAACAGTCTTCCCTGTTCTCTGCCTGGAGAAGGGAGAGGAGCAAGAGGAAAAAGGACAAATGTTTAGCTTCCCCTCTCTGTGGGGCATGGTGCCAAGCACTTATTTGTCATCTCATTGAATTCTTAAAACCTTCCTGGTACGGGGTAATATTACATTTTCCTGAGTTTTAGAGAGAAAACAATGCATGCACTGTCATATAGCATATAAGTGGCCCAGGCTGGATCTGAACCACCTTCTGTCTGCCTCCAAAGCCCATCTTGAGTACATAGTATTGTGTGTTATACTCCTTTTCCAGATTCTTTCTTTCTTGCGCATCACCTTATAATTGTTCACATCTGTGTCCGTAATAGGATGTGAAGAACTTTTTCATTTATCTCTTATTTTAGGCACCTGAAATGGTTGGCCCTAGGTCAATGTCTATGAGTGCATTAGTTCACAGTACAGAAAGATCAGACTTGTGCTTAGAATTTCCGATTTACAACTGCAGGGCCGACTGGATAGAATACCACTGTGTTCTCATAATAGGGTTTATAGCAGAGTATTCAAGTCAAGTTGAAATAAAAAAATCAGTAACAAAGGGTAGAGTAAATTGTTAAAATCTCAAGCTGAGTTATATCTGGTTCAGTTTCGAGTTCTAGAGAATGATGTTTATTAGTTCTTTGATATAATCTAAACTGGCCATTCCATTTTGGGGGAACAATCAGTGTTTAACTTGTCAGCACGGATATTCTTTGCCGCAGCTAGCCTTAGCTCTGATACTTCTTGATCAGATTATAGCCACGGGTTGTACTTAAGCTGGAAAACTGCTCAGAAATAGAAGTAGTAATATGCATTTTTTCTGGTTAGCTGTATTTTTCACTGTGGCTCTGTGTCCTAAAGTCTGCAGTAATTGCTTAATCCCAGGTAGGGGAGCTCAGCATGCTGACTTGAATCTATGGAGTCTCATGTCACTGGGGATCTAAACACCTTGGAAGCCCACAGGCATCTATCTCCTGGTGCTTTAATATGCCAGCATGGAGGGCAACCAGGGGGCTGGATTGTAAAGTTGAAACTCTACATCACTTTGGGGAAAAAAGAGAAATTACTTTTCTTGAAATGTCCAGTTGAGCCAAATGTTTTGACCTCTAGTATATGCAAAGTATGGTTGTGACAGATGCTGTTTGTTGCCTACCAACATTCTGCTTCTTTGTTAACAATATCCTGATTCTATTCAGGCTGCAACTAAACCAGCCCCAGATGAAGCTGGTTTGTCTAATTCAATGTGGTAATCTGGTTCCCTTAGACATTGATTGGCCTAAGTGTGAACATGTGGTTTACTTCTAACCAATGAGAATTCATGGAGAATCTGCTGGGGGGAGGATTTAAGGAACTTGCTTTTTCTCCCAGATAAGAGAGAGAGTTTTCGAGCTAGCTGTGGGAAGGGGATTTTTCTGCCTCTTGTGTTTTGGATGCCATCAACTGAAGCCCATTCCTTGGCTCAGGCTCCTTTAGGGAGCCCATCTACTCACACATCAACTTTCCATGGGATATACTGCTTGGAGCTGGCAGCCAGCACCCTGAGGCTATGAAGAAAAGAGTAAGCAAGTTAGTCTCTGGGACCCAGTGATTTGGCATATTTGTGCTATTGAACCAATCCTTGAACTGCTACTTGAAACTTCTTGTTAAATGAAGAAATGGGATAACTTTATTACTTAAGCTTCACATGATCAAGTATTTTGTCACTTGCTGTGGACAGCATTCTGACCACGAATTTGCTGGTTAACACAGATAATTGGTTTCCTCCCCCCACCTTTCTTACACCTATAAAACAGAACGAAAAAATAAAAAAGTCAGTGTCACTGTACTGTTACCTTACAATTGAGTTTCAGTGAAGAGTTAAAAGTGCTGCATTTTTGTTCTTAAGTTTTTAGTATTCTTGAGCATCTTTAAGAGATGGAGTAACTACAAAGTAATTAATTATGCATTTTTGGGGTATCTGTTATCACTCAGTGAAGATATGTTAAAATGATGAGGCCTTAAGCCATTGTCTATTTTCAATGCTTACATTTAAACATTGTTATTCATGTCCTTAGAGTCTAAAGTGACAAGAAAGTGAGAATTGAATAATTAGAATCAGATGTTTCATTTGGTATTGGCAAGATTTATGCACGTGTGTGTGTTTTCCAATCAAGGCAACCTTTAATTCTTGGAATATACCTTTACTAAGCTCCTATTTCATCTAATACTTGTCTCATCATTTTTTTCTGTTATTTTTAAGAAAATGAAGTAACTTTTCAGAGCATTTGGAGACCACCATAAATAATTTACACCTTAACAAATGCCTGCCCAGTGAACAGAGAGCAGAGCATGTGTGGGGTCTGGCCACTGATTACTCGGACTTGCTGGCAGCCCAAGTGCACCTGAAAGTCAGGGGAAACTTTTGTCTCTCCCCCTGTGTATTCTTCAAACAGGACATGGATCTTTTGAATATTCTGAAGATTTATTTTTCTGCCTGGTGTAGATGGCCTCCACTGATATCTTAAACCCTGGCCAGAAAGCTACATGGCCCTTGGTATTGCTATTAAGACAGAGTTATTAATATAGAAATGCATTCTGTTTGATTTTTTCCCCTCTTTGGCATGCATGCTCTTTATCCAGGTAGCTGGAGTATTTGTGCAACATGAGGTATATTTATGGATACTTCATTACTACAAACAAAAATACCTAGCGCTCTTGTTGTGGGACAGGGAGTGCCTTTGTATGGATCCCCAAACCTCCCCAGGATCATTGGTATATGAGGGATTCCAAGTAGAGTTCACAGTGATTCTGCTTTAATGTTTCGTTGCTCTGGTTTCATTTGGGCAGAGCACTCACAAAATAATGTGTGCTTTAGTCCTAGTGTCTGACCATATAGACTTCTGTATCAATAATGACTCGGAGGCATGTGCTTATAGATCTCACATAGATGAAAAATATGCCATACTTAAGAAATAATTTTTTTATTCAGTGAAAAATTCAGGGTAATGTCCCATACAAACTTTGTTATATTTTATTTTTAGTCCCTTTGCTTTAAAGAGTAACTTTATTATATTGGGTGTTTGCAGTTTGAATATCACTCTTTTAAAGTTTTCATTGACTTTATACCTGAATATTACTTCTTTAGGGTAAAGTACGTAGGTAGTCTTTATTTCTGAGGTCTAAGTATTTGTAATGACCACTTTTTCTTTTTCTTTTTTTTTTTAATATATGAAATTTATTGTCAAATTGGTTTCCATACAACACCCAGTGCTCATCCCAAAAGGTGCCCCCCTTAATACCCATCACCCACCCTCCCCACCCTCCCACCCCCCATCAACCCTCAGTTTGTTCTCAGTTTTTAACAGTCTCTTATGCTTTGGCTCTCTCCCACTCTAACCTCTTTTTTTTTTTTTTTCCTTCCCCTCCCCCATGGGTTTCTGTTACGTTTCTCAGGATCCACATAAGAGTGAAACCATATGGTATCTGTCTTGCTCTGTATGGGTTATTTCACTTAGCATCACACTCTCCAGTTCCATCCACATTGCTACAAAAGGCCATATTTCATTCTTTCTCATTGCCACATAGTATTCCATTGTGTATATAAACCACAATTTCTTTATCCATTCATCAGTTGATGGACATTTAGGCTCTTTCCATAATTTGGCTATTGTTGAGAGTGCTGCTATAAACATTGGGGTACCACTTTTTCTTAAGGAAGGACCACAAGTTTCCAAGTGAAATGGCAGTAGAGACTGAGATTATGGGCAAAGGTCCCCAGTGACCTAAACATAATGAATGATGTCATTTCTAATAAAGTTGGTGAGGTTGTGCCGGTGATTTTTGGAAAGGACATGGAGAGTTAGGTTATAGCAGGAATGTATTTACTACAGAAAGTAGTAAAATGAGAAAGAGTTAAATAGCTAAGAATATGATGACTCAATAATTTGTACATGTAACATTATTCTTAAATGATTTGTTTAAAACAACACCTTGTGGGAGGGGGTTGGAATACAGGCTATTTACTAAGTAGTACAGAAATATTTCAATATTTAAGAAGTGGATATGGTCATTCCAATGAATGTCAACTAAATAAGTTGCCTTGGTTTCTTGGGAGTTAAGTATCCCTCAATGCCAAGGGATCAGAACTTGATGCCTGACAGAAAGGGTGTTGGTGCCTCTGCTATGCTTTTGTTTCTTTTCATTTCTGAGCCAATGTATGTATTGCCCTCATTACTGTTCTATGTTTCTGTTGATTGTCTAGTCTACACAAAAATGTGTCTTGTTTTTTGTCACAGTTACAATTAATTTTTTAAAAACTATTAAGGCAGTGTTGGGAAAGTGCTTAAGTATACATTCAAAAATACCACATGAAATGGAAATCTCCTTGGCTGTATCATCTTAATATGAAAAACCATGCTTCTGCTATCTGTGCTATGTGTTTGGGACAAAAAGGTTTCCCAGCTTGGTGTCAACTGAGCCTGGGAAGGGAGCTGGGGAAGGTTGGAGAGCCATGAGACCAGGAGACAAGACTATTCCAAGAGAAGGAAAGAAGGTTGGGTGTCAGCGTCCCGGACTGGCCAGTCTAAAGACGTGGTAGGGTTGTGAAAGAGTCATTGAGACAACGTGGCTCATCAAAGGACTGTGTGTCTCCCAGGAATTGGTCTATTTTGCACATCTGCTGCAGTAGGTCACTGGCTTGGAGGAGCCAATGAGAAAGGTAGCCTTGGGGCAAATGCCCCTGTGGATATCAGAATGAAGTAGCTGGGAGCTTTATACTACCCGTAGATGGAGAGGTGTAGGGCATATTCTCATGGCCATCTGTATTAGTTTTCTAGGGCTGACATAACAAATTACCATAAGCTGGGTGATTTAACTACAAACATTTATTCTCTCATAGTTCAGGATGCTAGAAGTCCAAGGTCTAGATATTGGCAAGATTGACTCCTTCTGGAGGCTCTGAGGGAAAAATTTTTCCTTGCCTTTCTCCTAGCTTCTGGTGGATGCTGGCAATGTTTTAGATTCCCGGATTGTGAGGCGTGATTCTAATCTCTGGCCCCATTTTCACACTGCCTCTCCCTGTGTCTCTGTGTGTCCTCTCATCTTAAAAGGACAAAAGTCACTGGATTTAGACCTCACCCTAATACAGTATGATGTCAACTAATGACATCTGTAAAGATCCTATTTCCAAATAGGTCTTATTCCGAGTTTCGGGGTAGACCAGAATTTCTGGGGGAACCTGTCCAATGCACTATATTGCCACACCTCCTTAAGTCTTCAACAACTAGAACACAGGTAGGTTAAAATGAATGAAGTTTAATGAAAATGAGTATTATATAAAAATGCAGTTGGGATGGTGTTAGGGAGGAAAGGGAATGCCTCAGGTTCAGCAGAACATCAGATAAGGGGATCTGGGAGTCTGAGAGATGGCATGTGATGTTATAAATGGAGTGGAAGAGATGGTTCAAAGTGAAAATATACAGACCCTGACAGCTGACTACATAAAGGAAGTGAGGGAAAGAATACGTAAAAGGTCGATCTGACTGGCAGACAATAGCGAAAGAAGAAAGGAAATGACCAAGAGTGTCGGTCTTTCTCAAACACTTACTTCATCTGTTTGTCGTTAAGAATTTGTGCATGTGGAAAGATAGGGGGAAATATCTAAGAAGAGATAACCTGGGTTAAGATGAAAGCAGCCAACATCATAATGAAGGAGCTCCAAAGTAAGAAAGGGTGGGGGAATACCATGCATTATGATTCCTATTAGTCTTGGATTTGAGACGAGTTTCCCTCTTTTGAATAGTGAAAAGTCATCTCTGCCCTTTGGTTTGAAGCACAAAGCAATAAAACAAGGCAAAGCAGCAAATGTGAACCAGTCATTAAACTGGGGAAGAGAGTTCAGGGTTCCTATAAAATAGTGAAATGGTGTTCTAATTCTTGAACAGCAAGATCCCTGGGCAGGGATCAGAAAAAGTAGAAACACAGGCATTTTAATTGCTTATATTTCTGTGTTATAGAATATGTAGACTCTGTATAGTGAAAGATCCTAAAATATATCTGGTTAGTAGATTTCAAGTGAAAAAAAGCTCTGTTGTCCTTCATATATGTATTTTGCACAAAGCTGAGCTGTTTTCCAGCATTTTCTTCCACAGCGCTTCTACATTCTCAACCAGAGCAAGGTCTAAATCAGAGTTCCTCGACCTTGACACTATTGATATTTCATTGTATGTTTGGTGGTGGTGGTGGGGACCTGTCCTGTGCATTGTAGGATAGTTAGTTGTGTCCCTGGCCTTCACCCACTAGATACCATTAACACATTCTCCTCCCCCACAGTTGTGACAGCCAGCATTATCTCCAGACATTGCCAAATGTCAAAATCACCCCTGATTGAGAACTGCTGGTTTAAATCATGGCTGTCACATGCAAGATACACTCGATCTGTAGAGTAAAAACTCTTAACATGATAACATAATGAAGGAAATGTGTTAAACAGATTACATATCAGGTAAACAGGATTTGATCTAAAAGCTCTGAGCATTGCCAGCTGTGATGATGATGGCTGTATTGCAGCCAGCGTGCTGTAGTTAAACTTGAGAAGTTTCTCAGTCAGCCTCCAAGCTTTGGAAGAAAGATCCAACAAATGCCCAGACATTTCCTCATCTACTGGCCCATAGGTCCCATTGCAAAATTTTGAGTAGGGAGATTACCTGAGTGCTACTGATGACTACAAATGAATGCTTAAGAATTGTCAAATTAGCCGATTTCACATATCATCTTGTTTGTAGTTTGCTAAATGTCTTGGGTAAAATCTCTCAAGATTGAATAAGCCCAGGAAGGCTTTTTGATTTACTCAGCTCTTAATGCTCAGTCTCATTAATGTAAATGTAATTGATACCTTCTGCTTATTATCTGTAAAGAAGGTCGAGTTTTGAAAGCTTTTCTGAGTTGCGTTTGGGATTTCTTGGTGAGATTTGTTGATCCTCCTTTTCTCTAAGAATCTCGGCCCAGCAGGTCATCTCTCCCTCCATTGTGAGTTCAGTAGAGTTTGCACCCTGCCAAAGCAGGCTTTCTCCTTCCTAATTCTCTTTCTCTTTTATTTGTAGCTTTTGTTCTGTGGGGATCCTGAACCTACAGTGAATAAAATGTGGCAGATATCAAAACTGCTGACATTCTTTCAAAGCAGACTGAGAGAACAGCCAAATTTCAGGGTTGTGCTTAATTTGAAAAATTGGTTAGGAAATCTTGCGTGCAGGGAAGCATCTGGGATGTTTGAAAAATGGCATTGGCGTTCCTAGCTGGAGAGAGGAGGCTGGTGACCAGTGTGGACGGAAGTTGGCGTGGAGCTCTGCATTCCAGAACTTAGAAAACATTTCTTCCTTTTTTTTTAAACTATGCATCTTGGCTCCTTTTATCATGCACCTTCTTATCTCTCTGGACTTGATGGAAGGAGAGTAGCTAGAGCGGATCAGATGTGAGGGGACCTGGCACAGGGTGCCTGTCGTACATCACACTTCTTCCGCACTGCTGTTACAAATGCTGAATGGCAGCCTCAGAAGAATTCTCCCTGTGGTGTCTCCTGCAGGAGTTTCCTTGACTGTGTAATAATCAGATCTGACCAGATGGTGATGAGTCCGGGAATGCTTTCTGAATGGATGCTTTTTAATCATTCCTGCTAGTCTTCCTAACTGAGTGGACCATTCAGCTTCAGGCTGTGCATGTTGTAAGAAGTCTCACAGTTTGGACTCAAAGATTGTTAGCAATTGTGATTTCCCATAGTTCAATGGGAGGGCAATTTTCCCTGTCTGCAGTAATTTTAAGTGACTGAAGTGACAGACTGTGACAAACTGAGAGCTGCCATGTAGAAACCAGATGATGTAGGCTTGGATCCTGTCAATGCCTTTTTATATAGCTAGCCTATGAGAAAGATCGCTTCTCGTGGGGTCTCTGAGTCTCTCCACTTGATGATCTTGGCTGTTGTGTTGGGTGCTGTGGAACATCACCCAGATCTCTCTTCAGAGTCCTGTACTCATGAGCAGAGTTTTGGGCTGCTAGTGGTTCACAGCTTGATTTCTCTTGAGAAGGGAGCTGCTTCCACCAAGATTTTTCTCACTCCCCTTCTTTCCTCGAGGAACCCAGATCCAGCGATTGGGCTGGGGTACAAGGGTCCTTTGCTTCAATCCTTGGCACCTCTAAAGGACCATTCCCCACTCCTGAGTTCTGTATGGGATCAGCCAAGGCCTCTTCTTCCTCTACCCAATCCTGCTGCCCTTACTCCATCACAATTAACACTTCCCAAATGACTTTCTGCATGCAGATCTCCTTTTCTGAATCTGCTTCTGAAACCCAACTAAGGCCCCCATTTAGGGAAAAACAAAACAAAACAAACAAAACCAGCAGCGAATGTCCTGTACTCTCTTGAAAGAGCTTTTCAGTTGCAGCCTAAGAATGATTTATCAGACCATGATAATCTTTCTTTTAATGCTAGGAGTAATGGAATTTTTTTCCCCATCATGTAAAAAGCTATGGTAATCCTGCAACAGACGGTAACTGAGCATCCTATCCATGCTAGATACTGGGCCGGATGCAGGTGACATAAAAATGATAGGGAAGGGGCGCCTGGGTGGCTCAGTCGGTTGGGCGTCCGACTTCAGCTCAGGTCACGATCTCGCGGTCCGTGGGTTCGAGCCCCACATTGGGCTCTGGGCTGATGGCTCGGAGCCTGGAGCCTGCTTCCGATTCTGTGTCTCCCTCTCTCTCTGCCCCTCCCCGTTCATGCTCTGTCTCTCTCTGTCTCAAAAATAAATAAAAAAAACGTTAAAAAAATTAAAAAAAAAATGATAGGGAAAAGATGGTACAACTGCGTCCCCCCCCTCCAAACCTATAAGGGGCTGTGGCAAGAGGCAGCAGTGAGAAAGGAAGACAGTGCAGGAATACACATGTAGGGATACATGCACAAATGGCAAAGTCACAGCTTAAAGCCTGCCCTTCCTCCTTCCAACCCCCACCCCCCACAACATCTCTGCCTCTCAGGATTGTGGTGCTTTCTATATTCTTGTAGTTCTTTTATTACTTGCAAATATACTTTGTGCTTGTTGGTTTTCATTTGGTAGATTAGAAAAAGGCCAATATATGTTTTACAACTTTTTAGAAATTCTGCTCTGTGGTGGAATGAGCATTGCATTTCATTTCAGTGCAAATGTTTCCTGTGCTTGGGTACTTTTATTGTAGTTTGGTAAAACAAAATTTCTTATTTCTTGATTATGTACAGTGCTCAAGTCTTTATGAAAATAGTTGTCTAAATTTTGTGTTTAAGTTTTAAATTGAGTTTGGACATTTGGAAGATGAAATGTTTTTGCAAAATTCTAGTTCTGTTCACATCTGTTTATCATCTATTTTATATCATTAACATGAGTATGTTTTCAGCGAGAGTGAGGCTTAAAAATACTAAAGCCTATTTTGGATGAAAACTGTTGAGTCTAAGAAGTTAAAACTCCTTTCAGATTCTATACAAGTCTTTGCCTAAACTAGTTTCATAAGTACAATTGAAAGGAAACTGTGTATTTAGGACATTTAATTTAGGTGACACATACGGTCTAAGGGATTTGGCAATAAAGAAAAGTAGAAAGATATCATTTTGTAAGAGATTAGTGAAAAAAGAAATGCAAACAAAGTCCTTCAGATTTGCTCATTTTTTCTTTTGCCAAATGTTTTGATGAACATGTATTAGAATAATTTTTGACTCCATATTAAAAGGAGTTGGGTGTGCAAAACTGATGGGATGGAAGATGATCAATTGCCTTTGGAATAGTAAAGGCCACTAAGGCTTTTTATGCTAATGAATAAAACCCTAATAGAGTCTGCATCTTTCAGATGCTGAAAAACTTTCAGTTTTTATCTGAAAGTAAGCAGAGCTGTGTGGAGTCATAGTAAGTTAAAGTGCGTATGTGTGTGTGTGTGTGTCTCCCCCACGATTTTTCATTGACTGCCACATCACTGCCTATCTTGCTTCTGGCTTCTTATGACGGGGGGCTGGCCTGGGCAATGCAGCCTTTTATGGGAGGAGATGCTCTGGTGATTGGGAGAATGTGGTCAATTGCAAATGGTCCCCAGAGGTGTGGGATCTGACCCAACACACGTGTGGTGCATTCCTTTACTAGAGCATTAGGCACAGCAAGAGGATGGTGGGCTTGGGGTGGGGGACAGGAAACAGAGGATGTAATGTCAGAGAAAAGCAAGTGCTAGGTCCAGGCTCAAATTAGTCACCTGATGGGCAGTAACAACTGTTAAGATCTTCAAGCTCACTCTATTCCTTAGCTATAACTCAGGAACAAGTGATTTTCCTCTGATAATCTCTACTCTGTACGACCATCCTGAATGTGCATGTGTAAAGCCCAAAAGTGACCTTTCTATACTATTTGATACTCTGTGTAATGTAGCACTGTTAATTCTGTGTCCACTGACTCCGTTCTCCTTTACAGTAGTTCACCTGGGAACGTGTGTCTGGACCACTTCCTTCATCTTTGCTATAAAGCAGAATTTTCCAAAATTGTGGGCCGTGTTCCAAAGGTGGCACATGAGATGACTTTAGGTCACTCACAGGGCATTAAATAATAACCTATCACACAGCAAAAATTCATTTCTATCTCCTTTTAAGTTACTTTTAGTTGGTGCTATTTGAGATGGTAAGTTTGTCTTCCCAGTCTTGGTAGGAAAAAATTCTTTTCACAAAGAAAGAATAGCTCTCTGGACCTGAAGTACATGCTGAAGTATCCTAGGTAATACGGGGTTAAATATAAACGTTTAAAATTGTATTTATTTTAAGACTTAATTTTTTAGATCAGTTTCAGATTTATAGCAACATGGAGAGGAAGGTAAAGAGATTTTCCTTATACCTCCTGCTCCCCCACATGCACAGCCTCCCCACTATCAATTTTCCCTACCTGAGTGGTCCATTTGTTACAATTAATGAACTTACCTTGACCCATCCTTAAAATGTATCTTAAAGGTAATTTTCCACTTATTCCAGTATTATTGTAATACTAGGTTTTTTAAATACTAGAGATAGAATGTTTAGATCTGCCAGTTCAAAGAAAAGTATTACACATTAGTACAGGTGATACACTAACATGGGAAAAAATCTGAAGGAAGGTCTTGAATAGCTGAAGTTTGGAAAACAATGATCTTTTGTTTCTTTTTGCTTTTACTATTCTTCATAGGGTTCTCTAGTGAGTCCCATTTGTTTCAATAGCTTTAAATATCTCCAGTCTATTAAGTTTCCCAAATATATGTCTGTCTTCTGAGATTCAGGCTCACCTGGCCAAATGTGAACTCCTTTTTTAAATGATAAAGACCTGCCTTTGCAAGGGGCTCCCAGTCTGATTAATGGCAAGCCTCCCCCATCTCCCTCAAGGTAGCTACCTGAGACTTCCTTATTTCCCCTCCCCCATCCCATTGCTTCCCATACAGAATCTTTCTCCAGATTCTCTGGCCTCTTTTTCTTGAATCTCCTTGGAGTCTGTTGTCTTTTGTCTGTATGTATTGACAGTGCTGTAACTCTAGCCCTCACAATGTGTGTCTTGGACCAATATACTTGCTTCTTAACTGAATTCTCTGCCTCCTTTATTGATTCTCTCTCTGTCCATTCTGCTCACCACTGCCCAAGTTATTTTTGTAGTGTATATAAATCAATACATGGCATTCCATTGTTTAAAACCCTTTGGTGGTTTGTACTTGCTTACTTGAAATGATAGAAAGTCCTTTACTTGGTGTGTGAAGCCCTTCATGGTCTGCGTTTTGACTACCCATCCATTTTTCATTTCCTGACAGACCCTTCTGATTTCCCACCTCACACCATATATTATGGCAACATTTATAGTTTCCTAGTGTAGTGATTGTGCTACACCTCTCTGCTTACGTACACATGACTCCATCTACTAAAGAGGAAGTCTGGATAGTGGTTAAGAGCAAACGATTTGTGTTTTATGCCTATCGTTGTTACTTATAAGTATGTGATCTTGGTCAGGTTACTTAACCTTTTTATGTCTCAGTTGCTTTATGTAAAATGGGGATACATACTAAGAATAATACACATCTCACAGGTTGATCTGAGGATATAATGATATAAACAGATGAAGTGCCTAGAATAGTGCTAGAAACATAGGAAGTGCTATATGAGTTATTACTACTATCACTCTGAATGCCTTTTTATATCAACTGAGTGAACTCCTATAATTTTTTTTCATTTTTGAAGTAGCTCATTTTACAAATTTTATATAGTATAATGTGTAAAAATGTCAAATACAGTATTGAATGAAGGACTAATAAAAAATTTATAAGGTGTTCATATTTATGAGGCAGACATAATTCAAACAAAACAACCTTGAGAGGAAATTAAAATATATTGAAATTTTTGATAAATGATAATTAAATATCAATGTTAATTTTTTAGAAAGTATTTATTTTAAATCATCTTTTTTAATTAAAAATTTACAAAGTTTTTGGAGTTCTTGCTGGAATGAGATAAATTTTATCATAGATGTTATTTGTTTTTCTATAGATGTAAATCATAAACTTTCTCCTATAAAAGGATGAAAAGATAAAATAGATAAATTGTATAAGTAGATAACTTAGAATGAATGAAGCCTTTTTCAATTCTCCAGACTCTCTTAAAGTACATATTCTTAAACTATCTGATTATTTACTTTCATTTTATTCATTAATTCAAAGATATTTATTTAGATGATTTTCAGGTATTATTTTCATTTTGGAGTATTTGCTTTCACAAACTTGATACTTTTAATTTATTAAAACGTATTTACATATGTTACTGCCAAAAGTAGTTCTGTTTAAGTGATTAAAAGTCCTATCATTTGATAATTACAATCGCAGTATTTGCTAGCTGATCTCTTTTCACATCAAATAAAACATCGCATGTTTTCTTTCCCTAATTCCGGTTAACATAGAGTATAATATTAGCTTCAGGTGTAAAACTTAGTGATTCATCACTTACATACAATACCCAGTGCTCACATAGCAAGTGCCCTCCTTAATAGCTATCACCCATCTAGCCCAGATTCCACCTACCTCCCCTCTACCAGCTCTGAGTTCTCTATAGTTTAGAGTCTGTTTTACGGTTTACCTCTTTCCTCCCCACTATGTTTATTTGTCTTGTTTATTTTTTAATTTAATGTTTGTTTATTTTTGAGAGAATGAATGTGAGTGGGGCAGGGGCAGGGGCAGGGGCGGGGAGAGAGAGAGAGAGAGAGAGAGAGAGAGAGAGAGAGAGAGAGAGAAGAATCTGAAGCAGGCTCTAGGCTCTGAGCTGTCAGCATAGACCCTATGTGGGGTTCAAACCCACAAACTGTGTTATCATGACTTAACAGCCCTGATCCAGGCCCCCTGATTTGTTTTGTTTCTGAAATTCTACATATGAGTGAAATCTTAGGGTATTTCACTTAGCATAATACTGTGTAGCTTCAGCCATGCCCTTGAAATGGCAAGATTTCATTCTTTTTAATTCTTCTTTCATTCTTTATATAAATAAAATATAAAATATATATGTGCACATCTCCTCATTCATTTATTTAGCCGATGGACATTTGGGCTCTTCCCTTTGGCTGTTGTTGATAGTGGTGCTATGACCATCAGGGTGCATGTATCCCTTGAATCAGTATTTTTGTATCCTTTGGGTAAATACTAGTAGTATTGCTACATCCTAGGGTAGTTCGATTTTTAGCTTTTTGAGGACACTCCATACTGTTTTGCAGAGTGGCTGCACCAGTTTGCATTCCCACCAACAGTGTAAGAGGGTTCTCATTTCTCTGCATTCTCGCCAACATCTATTGTTTCCTGAGTTGTTAAATTTTAGCCATTCTGACTGGTATGAGGTGATGCCTCATTGCAGTTTTGATTTGTTTTTCCCTGATGATGAGTGAGGTTGAGTATCTTTTCATGTCTTTTTGCCATCTGGATGTCATCTTTGTAAAAATGCTTATTCATGTCTTCTGCCCATTTTTTTAACCGGATTATTTGTTTTTTAGGTGTTGAGTTTGATAAGCTCTTTATAGATTTTTGGATACTAGTCCTTTATCCAATAGCTTATTTGCAAATAGCTTCTCCCATTCCAAAGGTTGCCTTTTGGTTTTGTTGATTGCTTCCTTCAGTGTGCAGAAACTTTATCTTGATGAGATCCCAATGGTAAATTTTTGCTTTTGTTTCCCTTGCATCAGGAGACATTTCTAGGTAAAAGTTGATACAGCCAATGACAAAGAGATTGCTACCTGTGTTCTCCTTTAGGATTATGATGGCTTCCTTTCTCAGATTTTAATCCATTTTGAATTCAGTTTTCTGTAGGGTGTAAGGAAGTGGTCCAGTTTCATTCTTCATGTAGCTGTCCAGTTTCCCCAATACCATTTGTTGAAAAGACTTTTTTTTCCCATTGGATAATCTTTCCTGCTTTGTCAAAGATGAATAACCATATAGTTGTGGGTCTATTTCTGGGTTTTTTATTCTGTTCCATTGATATCTGTGTCTATTTTTGTGCCAGTACCATACTGTCTTGATCACTACAGCTGTGTAATATACCTTGAAGTCTGGAATTGTGATGCTGTTGGTTTTGCTTTTCTTTCTCAAGATTGCTTTGGCTATTAGGGATCTTCTGTAGTTTGTGCAAATTTTGGGATTGTTTGTTCTAGCTTTGTGAAAAAACGTTGGTGGTATTTTGATAGGGATTATATTAAATGTATAGATGGCTTTAGGTAGTATAGACATTTTAACAATATTCTTTCAGTCGATCTGCATGGATTTTTTTCCATTGTCTCATCTTTAATTCATCAGTGTTATATAATTTTCAGAGTATGGATTTTTTGCCTCCTTGGTTAGATTTATTCCTAGGTATCTTACAGTTTTTGGTGTAATTGTAGATGGGATCAGTTCCTTGATTGCTCTTTCTGCTGCTTCATCACTGACATACAGAAATGCAACTGATTTCTGTCCATTGATTTTTGTATCCTATGACTTTATTGAATTTCTGTATCAATTTTGGCAGTTTTTTTGGTGAGGTCTTTAGGGCTCTTTACATAGAGTATCGTGTTGTCTGCAAATAGTGAAAATTTGACTTCTTCCTTGCCAATGTGGATGCATTTTACTTTCTGTTGTCTTATTGCTGAGGCTGGACTCCTATAAATTCTTAAAGACAGATAGAGTATCACCTCCTCTGTGAAATACATATCCATGTCTCCAGGGGCATATTGTTTCTCTGGCAATGTGCCTCCACTGGAACTATAATGTACTTACTTGAGCAAATACCATATTTCATTACACTTCTTTTGTTTTCTGTTTTTCCTCACTACTAGACTGTGGGCTTCTTGAAAGAAAGGCTTGCATTTTACTTACTTTCGTCTGCGAAAAGTATGTGCTCAGTTTGTCAAATGAATGAACAAATAAAATTATGTGATCTTGAAAAACAGTTTTTCATCCTGGAAAATTTCAAAACCAAACAAAACTAGAGATGCTCATACAATGAACCATCATATACCCCAAATCTAGCTTCAGCCATCAACATATTGCCATTTTTGTTTTATCTAATCTTTATTTTTGATAGACTATTTTAAAGCAAATCTCATTTGTTTTTATTAATAAGTCACTAGATATCATGAATAGGTAAGGACTTAGTTTAAACAAGACCACAGTGAACAAACTGGTGTCATATAATACCCATTTTGTATTGTTTTCCCTAATCGTTCCCCAAAAATCTTTGAATTGTTGGTTGGGTTGCATTAGAATCTTTCCCCACCACACCCCACACCCCAAAGTCTATATATAGCGTTTAGTTAATGCGTCTGTAAACTCTTAATGTCAAAAAGCATTCCCTCTTACTTAATTTTTAAATAAACTAGATCATTTGCCCTTGAGCATTTCCCACATTTGGGATTTGGTTGACTGTATTGCTATATTACTATTTAACATGTTTCTCTATCCCTATATCCTATAAAGTGACATCTAGAGAATTGATCAAACTCAGGTTCAATTTTTGTAATAGAATATTTCATAGGTCATAGTCTATATCTTCTGTTCCATAATATGAGTAGTAACATGATGTGGGATTGTTCAATTTTAGTGATAAAATTTTTCAGTCAGGTTTGGGTGATGTCAACTTCATTTGTCCATTTAAAGAGTTCATCACCATCCTTTAGTTTAACATTTTAGCAGCCCATGAATGACCATTGTCTCAACCCATTATTTCATTAGGAGTTGCAAAATGGTGATTTTTCTAATTCTACCATGTCTTATGCATTTGTTACCTCGGCTTATTACATAAAGAAGATTATTCCTCATTAATTACTGAGTTACCTTGAGATAGAGTTCATAAAGGAAAGATAAATGCATCAACTTTGCTTTTGTAAATTTTTATAATGATGGAATGTGTGCTAGCAATGTCTAATGGTGATCAGTACAATTTTTTCAAACATGATTTGACCTGATGGAATGTTATGTATTTACTATGTTTCATTCAATTGCAATAAGTATTCTTCATGATACTCAGGTTATTCTAGCTTTGGACTATAGGAGCTGTTCAAGGTACTCCTGAGTCCTTTTGATAGGTCTTTGGAAGTCTTACCTTGTTTTCAGGTACAGCAAGATAACCTCTTGTATATTTCTTGCCATAGACCTGGAATTACTCAATTGTATCATTGTACTTACTTCCCTTAAGCATGAAATGGTATTTAGAGATGACAATCTGAGTCATAGGATGGAATAGCATTGCTTCTAGGCCCTTTCAGTGGATGGAACTAGGAAATGTATATCTTACTGAAAGAAAAATAAATGAGATAATACTTAAATCTCCATTTAAATGATTATAGGGTTTTTATTTAACCTTTATGATTTTTTTAAAATAATTATTCTGAAAACTGTGCTTACTAACTGTATTAATGCAATTATATGTGTGCTATAATATTTTATAGTAGTTTCTTTTTTTATAGTTATTTCACTTAAAAATACCTGTAGTACTACTACTAACAAAATCATTCTGTTAAACTTCCTGTATGTGTGCATGTGTGTATTTGGTCTTCAGGATGTTAAAAAATAATAACACTTTTTCAGATAATTGTTGATTCACACATACTTGTAAGAAAGCACACAGATCCCATGAATCCTTTATTCAGTTCCAATGGGAGCATCTAGTAAAACTATTGGTTGATAGGACAACCAGCATACTGGCATTGTTACAAAACGTTTGCATCAATACAAAAATTCTTCAAGTTATCCTTTTATGGCCCTCCCCACTTCCTTTCTGCCTCTACCCTCTCATTACCCTCTGGCAGTCGCTTACTGTTCTCTATTTCTGTAAATTTTCCATTTAAAAATGTTATCTAAATGAAATACAACTGAATGTTAACTTGTGGGATGGGCTTTTTTCCATTCACTATAATTCTCTGGAGATTCCTCCTAGTTCTTGAGTGTATCAATTATTCCTTCCATTTTATTGGTGTTTAGTAATCCATGATATGGATATACTGTAGTTTGGTTAACCGTTCAACCGTTGGAGGACATCTAGGTTGTTCCCAGTTTGGACTGTCAGGAATAAAGCTTCTATAAACTTTTACATACAGATTTTTATGTGAACCTAAATTTTCATTTCTCTGGGATAAATTTATAGGAGTGTAACTGCTGGTTCAAACTGTAGTTGCATATTTAGTTTTTAAAGGAACAAATTATTTTCTAGGATGGCTGTACCATTATATATTCCCACAAGCAATATAAGAGTAATCCAGTTTCTCAGCATCCTCATGAGCATTTGGTGCCGTCGTTATTTTTTGTTTTAGCCATTTTGTAACCTCTCATTGTGGTGTCAACTTGCATTTCCCTAAAGGCTATGAATGTTGAACATCTTTTCATGTGTATGCTTGGTGTCTTAGTCTATTTGAGCTGCTATAACAAAATCCCTCAGACTATTAACAAAGATTTATTCTCACAGTTTTGGAAGCTGGGAGTCCGGGGTCAAGATGCCAACATTGTCACATTCTGATAAGAGCCCTCTTCCTTGTTCATAGCTATCACCTTATCACTATGCACTGACATGGTAGAAAGGTTAGAGCACTCTGTGGGGCCTTTTAAATAAAAATACCAATTCTGTACTTATGGGCCCCACCTTCATGATCTAAGCACACCCAAAGTCTCCACTTTCAATTACCATCACATGGGGCTTTGGGATTCTAACATTTGCGTTTGAGGAGGACACATTCAGATCATCACACTTGCCATCTGTTGCTATAATAATCAGTTCATGTTTATTTGCCCAATTTCTAATTAGATAATTGCTTACTTTTCAGTTTTGAGTGTTCTTTGAATGGCAGGTACTGGTCCCTCTATTTTGCAAATACTTTATTCCCCTTGGTAGCTTTTCTTTTCATCATAACTTTTACTCTGCAAAATACTCTGTTAACTTTGAAGTCAAATTTTTAGTTTTTTCTTTTATGGATTGTACTTTTACTATCCCATCAAATAATCCCTCATCTAATTCTATATCCCCAAATTTTTGTCCTCCTCCAAAACATTTTCATAGTTTTATAATTTAGATTGAAGTCTACGATCCATTTTGAGGGTTTTTTTGTTTGTTTGTTTGTTAAAGGTGTGAGACTTAGGTAAAGAGTTTTTTGTTTTTCTATAGATGTCTTGCTCTAGAACCATTTGTTCAAAAGGTTATCTTTTTTTTATTGAGTCACTTCTGCACTTTTCTTAAAATCAGTTGTTGATATTTGCATGCATCTATTTTTGGATTCTTCCATTGATCTGTGTGTTTATCCTTTGGTTAATACCACATTATCTTGGTTCCTGTAGCTATGTAATATGTTTTAAAATCAGTATTCCTACTCCTACCACTTTATGCTTTCTCAAAATTGTGTTATCTATTTTAGTTCTTCTGTCTTCACATACAAACTTCAAAACTAATCTTGTCCATATTTACAAAAAATCTTGGACTTTCAGGTCAATTGCATTAAAGTTGTATCTAAAGTTGAGGAAGAATTCACCTCTATGCTAGATTGAGTCTTCCAATCCAACACCTATGCTTCTCCATTTCTTTAGCTCTCTTTTTTTGTCATTGTTTCATAGTTTTCAGCATACAAGCACCCTATATCTTTTGTTAGATTTAAATGTATTGTTATATTTAAATCTATTTCATTTTTTGGAAGGGGGTGATTATAAGCATACTTTCATTTTAGTGTCCATGTGTTCATTATTTATAGAACTAAACTTGATTTTTGTACCTTAGTCTTGTATCCTTTGACCTTATTGAAGTCACTCATGAGTTCTAGAAGTTTTTGTTGTTGATATCCTGGGATTTTCTACATAGACAATTACGCCACTTACCAGGATGGACAGTTTGCCACCCCCACCTCCAATTCTGATTTATATTGTTTGATTTTCTTGACTTGCTAGAATTTCCAGTACAGTGTTAAAATAAGAGTGCTGAGAGCATATATCCTTGCATTGTTTGCAATGGGAACAAGGGAGAAAATACTCAGTCTATAACTATTGACGGTAATGTTAACAGTAGAATTTCATATATATTCTTTACCAAATTGAGGGAGTTTGCCTCTATTTGTACTTTTCAGAGCATTTTTGTCATGGATAGAAGTTGAAATTTGTTAAATGCCCTTTCTGCATCAATACACTTTACTTTTCTCTCTATAATTTTGTGAATTTGTGTGTGTGTGTGTGGGGGGGGGGGAATCTGTACATCTCCTAATAATTGTTAATTGAGTAAAGAAAGTAACGAACTTGTTGTGCTTAGATGTCCACTAATTCAAGTATGTAACGGAAATGTTGTGGTGGATTAGTGCTGAAAATAAAGGACTATAGATTTATGAGTTAGCATCAGACCTTATTATTGCTATAGTATTTGTATAGGTGTATATGTTCCTATATACATACGTAGGTGTTATACGTACCTATATATGTATATAGGTGGACAGTCTGGTATATAGGAGTGTGTCTGTCTCTGTTTGTATGTAACCAAAGTCCAGGAATGTGTAATTACAAGCTTTTAATGCCTGCCTCTTCCTCTTTCTTTTTATTCTTCCTTTTCTCCCTGATCCAACTATTCACTTAAAGAGTAAATGGTATCTGCTTTCTGAACCCTCATCCTAATTGCACTGCTGCTGCTTCCTCCTCTAGGACATGAACCTTTCCCCATCTTCCCACTGAGGATACTTTACTAAAAGTGCTGAAAAGTAATTCCTATTCTTACTAAATAGAAGTTCTGTAAGAATAGTGATAGTGCTCATGTCTCTTTCGTTCACTGTTGTATTTTGTAGTAATAGCATAGTATTTGATATATAATAAGTGCTTAATAATACTTTCTTCATGAATGGATGAATTAATCCAGTGGTGGCTAGCTGTGCTGAGCCCTAGAAGGCATTTATTACCAGTTTTTGTTTAAGAGCTTATGATTTTGTTACAGAGATAAAATGAATTTCCCTAGATAGTTCAACAGATGATAAAAAAAAAAAATTGCTATTATCAGTGAGCTGGAATTCAAAGATGGGCCAGAGCCTGTCAGTTGTTCCATAGGGGATGGTAGAGTAGAATTTGAATGGGAAAATGTGGTAGAACAGCAATAGTTATGTGCGGCTCAGCTTGGTGGGTTCATGAAAACAAATAGTGATAGGAAAATGTGGATTAGAGGGATGACCCCCACTCCCCAACCCAAATATTGAATCAGACTTGTACACCTGAAATAAATCCCACTTGGTCATGGAATATAATAATTCTGATACTTTCCTGAATCCTATATATTAATATTGTCAGGATTTTCACATGTATATTCTTGAGAACTACTCGTCTCTAGTTTTCTTAGTACTGTCTTTTTCTGGGTTTCTGTTTGAGAGTAATGCTAACTTCATAAAACTAATTGAAGTATATGCTCCTCTGGTTTCTAGAAAAGATGGTCTAGAATTGGTGCTCATTCTTTTATTTTTGGTCAATTCTAGAAAAAAAAACAGATCAGAATATCCTCTTTTTGGAAGTTTTAAAATAATAAATTCAGCTTCCTCTATCAATTCTTTTAGGGTAGGTATGCTGGTAACAAGTTCTTTTAGTTTTGCATCATCTGAGAGGGTTTTGATTTCCCCTTAATTGCTGGAAACTATTTTCATTGGATGTAGGATTCTGGGCTGATAATTTATTTCTTTACGCATTTGAAAAATGTGCCACTTTCTGGACTCCATGTTTTCTAATAGAAAATAGACTGTCGTGCAGATGTTTTTCTCTTGCAAGTAGGTGTCATTTCTCTCATGCAGCTTTCCAAATCTCTTATTTGTTTTTCTTATTTGGAAGTTTCATTATGATGCATTTTGGGGTGGATTTCCTTGAGTCTGTCCAATTTTTAGACCACTTAGCTTCTTGAATATATAGGTTTGTCTGTTGCCAACTCAAGAAAGTTTTAAGACCTTATTTGAATACTTTTTAAGCCTTATTCTCTTTCTACTCTAATTCTGGGACTAGGATTTCTTGAATGTTAAATATTTGGTTAGAGTCCACAGGTCCCTGAGTATCACTTTTTTCTTTATTGACTGATGGAAATTGGTAGTTGCAGGTAACAGAGTCTCAGTTTCTGAAAGAGAATTGTTTTTCTTTTTTTCTTCTCTGTCTCACAAAATTATTGGGAGGACCAGAGATAGGAGCTCGAGGGTATATACCTGGAAGTGGGATTGTTAGATAACATGGTAATTCTATTTGTAAGTTTTTGAGGAACTTCCATACTGTTTCCATAGTGACTATATCAACTTAAATTCCAACCAACAATGCACAAGCGTTTCCTTTTCTCCATATCATTGCCAATATTTTTTGTCTCTTTGAGGATAGCTTTCTAACAGGTAAGAGGTTATATCTCCTATCATTGTGGCTTTAATTTGCATTTAACTGATGAAGTCACGTTGAGAATCATTTCTTGTTCTTAGTGACCATTGTTGCCTTTGAAAAAGCATATTATGTTCCTCTGCTCATTATTAATCAGATTGTTTTTTGCTTGTTTTCTTCTAGGCTGTAGTGGTTCCTTATGTATTTTGGATATTAACTCTTTACCAGAGTTAATACAGGAATGGATACATTCCTTAGGTTGTTTTTTGATTTTGTTAATTTTTTCTGTGCAGAAGTTTTCAGTTTCATATAGTCCCACTTATTTTTGCTTTTTTTTTGCCTTTCCTTTGGTGTTCTATCCAAAAAAATTATTAAAATTTTTTTTTAACACTTATTTTGGAGAGACAGAGACAGAGTGCGAGTGGGTGGGAACAGAGAATGAGAGGAAGGCAGAATTTAAAGCAGGCTCCAGGCTGTGAGCTGTGAGCACAGAGCCCAATGCAGGGCTTGGACCCACGAACCATGAGATCATGACCTGAGCCGAAATTGGACACTTAATGGACTGAGCCACTCAGGCATCCCTTAACTTTTCCTCTTCATTTCTACAGTGGTTCATTCTGTGGTGTCTGTTTCTACTTGGATTCCTTCTACAGTAATCTTCATTTGTCTCTTTACACCAACTCTGTTGCTTAACCATCCTGAATGCCTCAACATTTATGATGTAAAATTTAGATTGATGTTTTATTTGATAGCTTCTACATTTTTTTGGGTAATACTGGGTTCTAACTTTTTGTTCACTAGTCATATTTTTTTCTGATGTGATTTCATTTTCATAAGTATATAAAAGTATATGTAAGTATTTCAAAAGTATATAATTAGTATATGATTTAGATTTCACCTTTTATCTTACAATATTTTTAATTGGCTTTAACTGCAACTTTTTTCATTGTTGATATTAAGTAGGATAGAATTTACTGTATTTGAAGAGAAAGTGCCTGTTGAGCAGAAATGAAGGTCACAATTGCTTTTCCAGCTTCAAAACTAGATTTCCTCTTAGGTTTCACTGTAATAAATTAAAAAAAAAATACTTATCTGCATAGCTATATCTTTAATTCTTAGATCACCTCTGCAGCTTTTTTTTTCATTAGGATGTAAATCTGCTTTCTCTTTCATACCCAATAGTTTTTACCCCAAAGAAGAGGTGATCTTCTCTGACCAGTTTCTGTGCATTGTAGAGTTTTGACTATTTTTGAAATCCTGGCTGCTTCAGGCTGCCCCAACACCCCCAGACTTTTCTGCAATCCTCTTGTACACACCTACTAATAGGAACTTGTGAAGTTTCCTAGTGGTTATGAGTGTCCTCTGTTTGGCCATTTGAGTCTTCCATTCTGAGTGAAGAACTCTTTGAGAATGAATACTTGGTATTCCTAGCTTCCTTGGTTTTTAGAGCCCACCAGAGTTCTCTGTATTCCTTTTGCTTATTCCAGCCTAGTTGTTGTTTTCCCTAGGATTTTGCTGCTGTCAGTGTTTTAAATACACTTGTTTTTATACTGGGATTTACAGGATAATTTATCACCTTGTTTTATAGTCTATTCTGTTTATTGCTGCATAACAAATATGCCCCAAGTGTATTGCCTTAGAACAATTTATTATTGGTATTTTTGGGTCATGGATTCAGGCATGTCATGGTATGGGTGTCTTGTCTGTTTCACAGTGTTAGAACTGCAGGTGAGGTGACTGGAATGGTTGAGAGTGGGAAGATCTGGGACTTGCCAGGCCTCCCTTTATCTCTTCACATGGCTCACATAGGCTTCTTCAGACTAGAGTAGCCTCAAGGTATTTGAAGATCTTACATAGCAACTAAAGTCTCCAGGAGACCAACATGAAAGCATCCAGATTTCTTAAAAGCTCGGCCTGAAAATGACATAATATCTCTTCTGCCTGTTGTAACTCAAAGCAGTCACAGGCCAGCCAAAACTCAAGGGCAAGGCAAATAGATCTGCCTTTTGATGGCAGGAATGTCTAAGAGCTGTGGCCTCCTTCAATTCACTATAATAACCTAGTTAGCCTTTTAAAAATAACAGCTTTATTGAGATATAATTCACATATCCTGTAATTCATCCACTGGAAAATGCACAGTGTAATGATTTTTGGTATATTAATAGAATTGTGCAACTTTTGCACAATTTTGGAACATTTTTATCACCCACAAAAGAAACCCTGAACCAATTAACAGTAACTCTGATTTTTGTTAGCTTTTTAAAAGGGATTTGGAGATTGAAATAAAAAATGACACAGGACCACCCCCATTTTGCTCAAACTTGTGATAGGTTTTTATTTAAAGGGACTATTTCTGGTTTCTGAGATATGTATTATTGAGAATAAGGCACAGATGCAATTTTAAAAATACATCAGTAATATGAGAATTTTATCTTCCCTGTTTTCTACCAGATGTTATAGGGGAACAAATGAAATGATGAAAATAAAAACAGTTTTAAAAAGTTGAAAATCCATTCTGCATGTATTATTTGTGGTTCCTTAAATTTTAAACAGAGGAAAATGAAGTATTTTGAGAACATATTACCGTAGATTTTGTATATTTCTCAGTAGTTATAGTATCAATTTTCCTGTATTAAATTATGAATATACATATTCCTCGCATTTAAAGCAGTGAATTCTAAAATTTTGCTAATAAAGTGCATGTTCACCTATACAATCCTGTTTTCTCTTGAGAACCAATTTTAAAGCTGAACTTAAAAATCTAGGAAATACATACCGGCAGATTTCGAGTGTGGTTTGTGCAGCAGTGCCTTGGTAAGGAGAACTTGATCATCCAGTGCTGGGACTCCTACCCTTCCTTTCCTATACCTTCTGTCTTATCCCAGCCTGGATCTCTGCCACAAGGCTGCCTAGGTCCCAGGCATGGATGACCATGTAACTGACGACTTTCCTAAATTGAGAGTTGATAAAGGGGAGAAGCTCGATCTTTTTGCACTTACGATTGGGGTAATCATATGATATATACTACCAATTGTGATGCTTTTGTCTTGGAGAAACGTTAAACAGGACACGCCCCTGGGGATAACGGATGTACATTGGGCTCCTCCTGAGCAATCAAAGTGTGTGGTCACTACCTAAAGATATATCTTACTTTGTTTTTCTTTTAAACTTTCTGTGTCACTTGGTGACTGAAGCATAGGGTGCTTTTCTCTCTGGATAGTCTTTCAACAAAGAGACTAGTCATATTGGGCATTGGCACCTGGAGGAGAAGACTGATTTAAGGTGAGGTATGCCTCCTACCAATATGGAGGTATAAATATGACATATAGTCACATATTGACTAGTTTGAAGTGAAATGGTGACCTAGTCATTTAATTAGTCAGGTTTGGAAGGTGTGTTTTTTTTGTTCTGTGTTTACCAGATTCACAGATACTTGGTTCTCTATAAAATTATGCATAAAAAAATCCCTAATCATAAGAGAGTGTCTATTATGAACAGGTAGCTTAAATTCTGTCTCCAAATTTGATTCTCCATTTCTTTGTTGCTAGAGATTGTCTTGGGCTTAGTACATGTCTAATCTTAGTTTTGTTCCCTTAAAAAAATAAGGATAATACTAGTCCCTACCTCACATGGTTGTTTGAAGGCATACCAAGGTGAGATATGCAAAAAGCCTTCTATGTACTTAGTCTTATATAAATCATATGGGAGGTATTACTATTAACTGGTAAAGCATTTGGGCTCTGAAATGAAAATTCTTGGTTCTAAATTTCTGTTTCATAATAACTTATTTGGCATGTATCTTCTATATTAATCTCTCACTGAAACTCAGTTCTATCTATAAGATGAGGATACAACCAATACCTTCTTCATAGGATTGTTTTAAGAATCGAAGGATATATAATGTATGATAATATTGTAGCCTAGTTCCTGGAAAATGCTAAGCACTTGTACATGTCAGTTATTACTAGTGGGATCATTGGTCATATTAACAAGGACAATAGAAAACTAGGAAAGAACTTTTATTAAAACAGGGTTTAATCGAGATTGTTCTTTGTTACTTTTTTCCTACGGAAGTCTGACAAAGATTTGAAGGGTTTTTTTTTCCTTTTGTCAGGCTGTAGGTATGTTCTTTTCATGTATAAATATGGTTTTCTTTGCTGCATTAGAATCTTAAATCTGGAGTCATAAAAGACCATTAAGTGAAAAAAGGATTATCTACTTGTTCTTCTGTCAACCTGTACATCAAGCATGACTCTATCAGGGGGCCTTGGCTTGTAGGACACACTGGAGCAGAGGACCGTGGACTTGCTCTATTTCCACTGCTCAACCCAGCACAGTTTTTGCCACTGAACCTGCACAAGCCTGGACTCCTGGCCCAGATAGGATCCGGTTCCCAGGAGGAAGAGGTGGCCCCCTGCCAGTGACCTAGAATTAGGGTATTGTGATGTTTCACCATTTGATCTGCTGATTTTTCTCAGCTATGTTGTGGGCCTCTCCTGTTTGGCCATCAGTACCACAGTGTGGTTTCATGTGTCTCCTACCACTGACCTAAATCCTCTTCAAAACAGACCGTAGTGTCAGAACTCTGTTTCTAATGCAAGATTCGAGATTGATTGCATAGCTAGGGCAAAGCTAATTTGGACTCCCCTAACTTATAGTTAGGGAAGAATCTATAACTGTATGAAGATATTTTATCTGATTTAAGCACTCAGTGTATGTCTTACAAAGGTCTCCACCTTCAGATATATAAAGAAACAGCTTGTTCATGTCTTACAAGTGATCTGATCTTGGTCACAAGCTACTGACTGGGTTAAAACCGGCCCCTTCAGGTTTATGTTCAGTGTTTCAGGATTCTACTTGCTTTTCATATTTCTCCCTGAAATGGAGTCAGCGTGTAAAAAGGTGCTCACTGTCTTCCTTGGCATCAGAAAAAGGGCTGTAGTTGTGTGTGTCTGTGTGTGTCCTTGTGCTACTCTCTGGATTCATTGCTGGTTCTGCAGCGATTCTTAGAGCCTTTCATAGCTAGATGTGCTGGCATACTCTGCTGGAGTTTGAGGCTGAAGAACATGAGGTCTCTCCTCTCTTGACTTGGACAGGACCTACGGTCCTACCTGCTGTTTTGACCCTAACTCAGTTCTTCCAAGTACAGTGGCTGCCACAGAGGTATGGCTATGATTCTCTTTTGCTTACTAGCCTGCAATGTCTGAGGCCTTCAGATACAGGTGTTAACTCCTGTTAGTCATCTCATCAGTTACCTTCCATGACCCTCTTTAGGGCATGTGAGAATTTCTGTTTTTTTTTTTTTTTTTTTTTTCCATGTCATCTTAGCCAAATTAGAGATCTCTATTCAGGTCCTTTCTCTCCCTAATGTGGCCATGTCACTGACTTCATGCTGAGACAGTTTCTCTAGGTTGACTGTTCTCCTCCCCAAGTGTCAAACAAATGTGGAGGAAAAGTCCTCCCAAGCTACTGAGAATGAAAGAGAAGTAGGACTTCTCTTAGTTCTTCATTGATGAATACAGACTATTTTCCTTCCTGCCTAGCTAAAGAAAGGAACTCTAAGTTTTGAATCCCTTGTTACATATTCTACCTCTCATTAGTTCTGCTTCTTAAAGTCCTTGACTGTCTATATGTCATTTCTCTTCATTTTCGGAAGAATTCAGCTCCTATATCCATTTCTTCTTCCAATGCCACAACTGTCCTAATTCTTGATGATGCCCAACATCTACAAGATCCTCCAATATCTTTGGTCTTCTATCCTTCAGTGACAACTGGTCTTAATTCTGCCACTCAATCCTGTTTATAGCCTAGGTTTTTGTCATTATTATTAACGATACCTCTTGTATCATTTTAATATCTAGCTTCTCCTTCTCTGACCATCCCTTTTAACTCTCCAGCTGACTTGCTTTAATGGTTCTGCTCCAACAACCCTTTGACACTCAGGGACTTGAAATGAGCTCATCTACCACTTTTCCTCACATCATTTTTCTGTGACAATTCTGTGTTTCACTATTATAATAATTCCTTTGCTAAAAAACCACAGTTCCCTTAGGTCTCTGTTGTTTCAAGATACTACCTGCCTGTAGTTAAATCCAACTGTTTGTAGTGCCCATGCCCATGCATGAAAAGTTCAGCATGGTTGGAGAAAAACTTTTCACCATGTTGACTGATCTCATTTTAAATTTATGACACCTTCAGGTGGGTCCTAATGATGCCCAGCAACCATTTACATTTCCCTTATATATTCACCCCCTCAGTCCTTATATAACTTTTCAGACCTTTTCTTCCCTCCAGAACCTTTATCACCTCTTCTCTCATTATCCTTCTCTGCTGATGATAATAAAATAAAAACAATTAGAAGACAATTTGCCTTGGTTTATTCCTTCTCCAGTTTCTACCTACGTGTATCAAGATCCCATGTTCTGCCTTAACTCCTTTATGTGAATGAATTGTCTAAATTCCTAGCAAAGGAAATACCACTATTTGTGCACAAGACTTAATTCCCTTATCCTTTAAAGAGCTTTCTGATGATTTTCCTTTCTCATCCATGAATCATCAATTCTCTTTCCTTTGAACTTTTCCATGAGCCCATAGTGATTTCTCATAACAAAATGAAACAAACTGCCTCTACTTTTTTTTCCAACTACTATACTTATTTCTCTCATTTATAGCAAAGCTCTTAAAGATTTGACTCTGTGCATTGACTCCAATTCTTTCTTCTCTTCTGGACTGAACCTACTGAAATCAGATTTCACAGCCAGCACTCTTTTGAGAATGTTTGTGGTGTTCACCAATGATATCCAAATTGCTAAATGCCATGGCATTTATTTGAATGTCTTAACAACAATTCAGAACTAACATGTTTCAGCCTGAACTCTTCATCTTGTCATCCCCATCTCAAAATCAACATCATCCTTTACTTGTAAAAAATAATTCAGATTCATGCTTGAGTACCCTGTTTACCTTTCAGTGCACATCTAATCTGGCAGCACATCAAGCAGGCTCAACATAAAAATTACATCTATGGAATACAAAAATTTTAAACCACCTCCACTTCTACCATTATTGACCAAGCACATATCCCCTTGCTTTGTTAGCAATACCATTTTGACTCTATACGTGTCCTTGACTTCGTCATCCTATTTGCAGTGAAGCTGCCAGATAGAGACTTTTAAAACACATAAATCACTAATCTGTATGGTACTGGAGTGGTGGATACATGGCTCTATACATTTATTAAAATCCATACAAGAGGTTTGTTTTTTAACTTCATGGGGTAAAACATAAAGCAAAAATAATTCTTTTATTGAAACTCTCTACAGTTTGAGCCCAAGTCCTTAAAGTGGCCTACAAGTCCATTGTACTTTAGTCCTACTGAACCGTCTGTACCTCAAACACAAAAGATAGTCTTGCTTTTAAGTTTTTTTTAAACATTTATTTATTATTGAGAGACAGACACAGAGCGTGAGCAGGAGAGGGGTAGAGAGAGAGGGAGACACTGAATCCGAAGCAGGCTCCAGGTTCTGAGCCGTCAGCACAGAACCTGACGCAGGGCTCAAAATCACAAACTGTGAGATCATGACTTGAACCGAAGTTGGTCACCCAACCAACTGAGCCACCCAGGTGCCCCAAAGGATAGTCTTGTTTTAGGATCATTGTACCATAGTCAAAGAATGTGGACTTAATATTGTTAACTAAAAATATATTTTCATAATTGATCTAATATGTGGCCAGTTTTTCTAAATGGCCAGGGGGCATTTTAAAGGGAGTATTATTTCTTTGTGAGAGTAGGTCTAGGAATAAATTTCTAAAACCAAATTTATTATTTATTATTAGTTATTATCTCCATAGTATCATTTTACTTTTGGCTACTTGGTCAAATACTGAGAAAGGATATTAAAATATTTCACAGAAGTGAAATCTTCTTATCTAACATGATTAGGACTGGAATGAATCAATTAATCCAAAATGTCTGTTAACACAAGGGATAAAGAAAAATGATGTGTATGTATTGAAAACGTTTTCTTTCTTCTTTTTCTTTTTCTTTTTTTCTTGTGTTTTGTTTTTTGATTGAAAACATTATGTATATTTACTTGCTAATCTTCTGATGCAGGGCCAAAGTCTTAGAGTGTGGGCCCTAATTTGGAGTTCCGATATTTGTGTGGCTTACACCGCATCACTTATGTAAGGTCTGTCATACTGGATTTTTAAAGTGGAGAATTCAGAGACATTATTGAAAGTGATCTGAGTATAGAACAACACGTCTAAGTTTTTATAATTAATATTTGATCTCCCAATAACTTAAATTTGTGTCCCACACCTAATCTGACAAGACTGTTTAAGAAAGCCACATTGATTTTAGGCTTAACAAACTCTTTAAGTTTTAATTAAGTATAAACTTTAACTTTAACATACATTTAATACACAATATATCTATATATATTTAATATACAGTAGCAGGTTCAATATCAAGTACAACAGATGTAAGCATGTTTGGGAACAAATGTGACTGACCCTTGGTAAGCATACAGTTTAATTAGCGGGAGTGGAAGAATAGAGCATTCAGTGGGAGCAACCCATCAGTGGTTAGTGTTTGGACTATAGATGTGTCAGCATGTTTTTCAGAGGAATAGAAATTGTCAGTTAATCTAGAGAGTCAGTTAAGAGAGCTCTTACTGCATTATTATGTTTCTGTTAATGTCAGCTTTTATTTTCAACACATTTTTTCCTTTGTTTTATGCTTTATTTGATGCATAAAAGTTGATGACAGTTCCAGTCTTTGAGCATTGCCCTTTCAGACATAAAAGTAACATTCTTTGTTCCTTTGAAGCTTTCACCTTAAATTTGAATTTGTCTCTTACTGTTACTGCAACCTTTCTTTAATGCCCCTTATCTCTTGGCTTTGTTTGCTTTTATAGCTGGAGTTTGATAGTTATGATATTTTTCCCCTTTATAATTTGGAAGGCCTCCAAATTGCTTGAGATGAATTTTAAGAATTTAAAAAACTTTGTGGATTTGGTATTACTCAAAAGTAGCAGCTTCAATAACTGTCAATTTTCCTCTTTTCGATGAAGTATTGGCAAACTTCCAATTTCTTCACTCTTACCTAACTTAAAACTTGTAACATTTTCCATAATCCTTTCCATACTCATTATGATTCTTCATAACTACTTATACATGGACACATACACGTGTATGGTCACTTGAACACATGTGTGCACACATGCACACACATTTAATGCTCCCTAACGCATTCCTTCTTCATTGGCTACTTATCTTGGTTAATTTACTGGTGTATAACTTCAAATTGCTTCCTCCCCCTGCAATGGCACATAAATGATGTACTTTTCACACCATATTTTTATCTGAAAAAATTGCTTCTATTTATTTTCCAGAATGGCAACTTATTAAACTGTAGATTTCATGAATTGGAACCCTTTCCTTTTAATATGAACAAATGTTAGTAGATATTACATAGGTTTTTTTCATCTTGACTGCATTAAATGCTATGTAATCAAATTGCTCTTTTTTGTAGGTGAATTTTTTTACCCTGTGGGTGCTTAGAGCCTTTTTTCCCCCTTTTCTCTCAAAAATGAATAATTTGGGTCACTTGGGTGGCTAAGTCGGGTAAGTGCTGGACTCTTGATTTCATTTCTCAGGTCATGATCTCACGGTTGGTGGCACCGAGCCCTGTGTTGGGCTACACACTGATGGCACAGAGCCTACTTGGGATTCTCTCTCTCCCTCTCTCTCTGTTCCTCCTCCACTCATGTGTGGTATCTCTCTCTCTCTCTTTTTCAAAATAAAATTTTTAAAAAATGAATAATTTTACCAGGTGTATGGTGAAGACTTTTTAGCTATAGATTTGATCCTAAATATGTTCTCTTAGTGTACTCTGGTTATTCCAACCCATCTGTTCTGTTTTCCCCTGCAGGAAATCTTATTCTGAATATTAAATTTCTGCTCTCTGTTCTCAAAGTCTTTTGTTTTTTCCTTAGACCATATTCTGTGTGATTAATAAAGCCTCTCATCCAAAGCAGTGATTGAATTTTGTTATTGTTGATTGTACTTTGTTGTTATTAATTTGAGAGTGTTTGAGAGCAAGAACATGAGCAGGGAAGAGTGGCAGAGAGGGAATCTTTGAGTAGGCTCCACACTCAGTGCAGCCTGATACAGGGCTTGATCCCACTACGTTGGGATAATGACCTGAGCCAAAATCAAGAGTTGGGTGCTGAATAGACTCAGTCACCCAAGTGCCCTGCTTACTTGGCTTTTAAATAGCTTCTGAGCCTATATATCTTCTAATACCATTTAAAACTCTATAGAGCTTAAAATTTTTTTAGCTTTACCCACATGATCATCTTTGTCTTTAAGTATATTTGCTTATCAGTCAGAGTCTATTCAATTTGAGACAGCAAAGCACTTTTTGTCCAGTTTTCTTTTGCTGTTTTAATACAGCTTCAAATGCACACTTTTGCATCTGTACTTTACATGTTGTAATTACTTTCATTTTTATGTGGCAGATTTATTTCATGAGTTTTTATATGAATGCATTGGGAAACTCTGATTAGTTCTGCTATTTGTTCCAAAATAGTAGATGTAGATTCTCCTTGGTTCTTTCTCTTCTTTGTTTGTGAAGGTCTCATAATTATGCCCTTTAAAATTTAACTAAAATGCTAGATTCCATAAGTAAATGTGATGAGTTTAGTTATTAACTAGCCTGAGGAAGTGTGGGCATTTTTCATTGTTTTAACAGATATGAAGGGCCTGTTGTCCTTACTGGGTTTTCTTTTCCATCTGCTTTGAGTTATAAACTATTGGTTTTTATATAGTCCTTTTAATTTCCAGCTTGCTTAGTTAGAATGCTGTATCCCTCATCCCTCTGGGGATTTGGCCCAAAGTCTTAATTGCAAATCATCCTTGACCTTAGAGTGGGGTTAGGAAGGGAGCAGTGGTGCATCTCTTGTCTTTCCTGTGACAGATTGATTGCGCCAGCCTGAACTGCTTCAAATTAAAGCGTTTTTGACAAAATACTCTTGGTTTACCTGATACAACACTACTCTGATAGGTTGTTAAAAGCAGTTGTGTAGTAGCCCAATTTTCTTTTATTCAGTCTGTATTACAACTTGCAGGCATTCCTGTGTTTGGTCTCATCCTTTGTTTTCAGTGTCTTGGAATCTCTTTGGTCATCACAGTTGGTTTCTGGCTTGGAGTATTGGAATAGACCCATGGATTCCTCGTGCATGATCTTTTCCAGAGGACACCTTCAATATGAATTTTGTTGCTATCTATGCATTATTTTATCCAGCTCTTCCTCCTTCACCCATTTCATAAAGTAATTAGTCTAAATGTTCTCTTCTTTTTTCCTTAATACCAAACTCCTCTCGATCCTTTGTAGAGAGGCAAGTCAAGCTGGTGACTTTCTATCTTGGTCTACTTTTGAACATGTCATGACCTCCAGCCCATTGAATTGCCACCATGGAGGGGAATTAGGTCTTACAACTAAAACATAAAGCACAGTGATTGCTATGTGGGACTTAATAAATGTGAGTTCCAGTCCCCTTGCCTTCCCAGGTGCTTTTATTACCTAGTTCCTCTTCTGTTCTCTATATCGTGAAAACTAATTGCTGAATAATTCTCTTTAAAACATAGCTCTCTTGGCACTTGAATCTCATATCGGTTACAAAACCACTAACAAACTCTATTGTCAGCAATTGTTTACTGTTTTGTAAGCATTTGCTTGGGTTTTTGTACATTCTGAGATGATAGATAGCTAGACTACTTATAAGAACAGAATAGGTACTCAGGAAAAGAATTCACTAATAAAATGGAGTATTTTTGGCTTTTTGGCTTTTTAAAAAATTGTGTATCATTACTTTTGGACTCCTTACACTCAATGGCATTTGTTTTCCTTCCACTGTTTCTTATATCTCAGAGGGGGTTGGGAGAACCTATGCAATATTAAAACTATTACTTTTTTCCCAAAGAAAATCTCATGAAAATAATATTTGATATATATTTTTTTGGTTTCAGTGGAGGGTTTTTTTGTTTTGTTTAAATCTGAATAAAATATTTTCTGTCATTTTTGGGCTATATAGAAAGTACATTTATTTTTTTCTTAAAGTATACTGAATCTTTTAAAAATGCTATATTAATGTGGAACGCAATTAGTTACATATTTCAAATTTGTTTCAGGAAAGAAAGAATCAGTAGCTAAAGACAAAAGATGCATTATCTTATAAACGATCAAGTAATAATGTCTGTGTTAGGAAAAATGCTTCTTAGTTTAACACAATCTCAGTGTCTAAGGTTGAAAGCATTGAAAGAACTCATGAAGGTTCAAATTAGATTAGAACAAATTCTAGAGTGAGTCAGAAAAGAGCTCTTGTTTTGCTACTGAGAAATGTACATACACTAAATTGTTCTCCTTTTTAAAAAGTTTTCAGTGTGGAGAATTATCTTTTCAATGATTTCTTTGTGATCTAAGCTAAACTACTCTGACTGCAATTTAAAGCTTTTTCCTGGACCATTATATTTCTGTAGAATTAAAAACTTCATCTGACTGTAGTAGAGGCTGTCTTCCCAATCAATGGGTGCATTTAAAGGAATCTGAGGAAAATACTGCACAAAATGCTTTTCTGTAAGACTTTGATTCTTACAATTGGCTATTTATTGCTTCCTTCCCCTATTCCTTCCCTTTTATTTTGGAATCTTGTTTCTTAGGTAGCTTAATAGATAATCAAATACATTACAGAGAAAAGTTCAAGTTAACTAAGGAATAACTTTTTTTAGAGATACGCACTTTGCAAAATCATTACTGAATATTGGTCATAAATTTCAGAGATTTTTTTTTGAAGCATGCCTTTAGGTTTTTGTTTTTGTTTGTTGTTTTCCTGAAAAGCATCTGTATGGTAAAATTCTACGCACTCATATTCTTTGCTTATATGACCAAGTATTTTAGAAAAGTATAAGAAAAAGATAAAAGATTGAAAGCAAAACCACAGAGTTTTCCTCGATGAATATCGCTGCTTCTGATTTTGGAAAATTCAGGAAATAGATACTGACCTAACAGGGTCTGGTGGTAGAAGGAAATGTAAGTTTCTTTTCACTGTATTTATAAAGTCCTAGTAAATATGAAGTCTATGGGTTTTGTATAAGATGTATTTCACAGTATTTAAATTAATGTGTTAAGAAAATTTATAATTATCATAGGATACAATGGAATATATATTTTAAATAATAGAATAATTAAAAATAGCTTGTATGATTGGTACATTGGCTGAAATCTTTCTAATGAAAGAAACTTCACTCAGATATCCTGCATGGTTTTTCCCTGCCTAGCATCCTTTCTCATTCTTGTGGTAACCTAATCTTTTTTGTGGGAGAAATTCCATATGATTTAGTTGAAGGTCACTGATTTCCAGCAACCACAGCTTGGACAGGTGCCCCAGGTCACCAACCAGAGCATTGTATTCTGCCCTCCTTACCAGTTAGAGAGATGGACAATGGCTTAAGCAGAGAGCTCTCCCTAGAACTTATTTTGAATTATGGAAGAAGAGAAACACTCCTTGCCTGAGATTATAGGGATAAAAAACTTTTTTTTTCTTATTTGAAACAAAAATTTTTAAGTAAATTCTGTACACCCAACATGGGGCTTGAACTGATGACCCTGAGATGAAGAGTCCCATGATCTATCAACTGAGGCAGCCAGGTGGTCCTAAAAATCCTTTGAATCACGAAATTTCTGGAGCCATCTTTGCCACCCACTGAATGAGGAAAATAAAGTAGTCATTGTAGGGGCATTGTTTGAAACCTGGATCAAATCCACCCAATACTGTATGAACTTTATTGCTTCTTATTAAAGTTGTTGCTGTGTTTTGCTTGTAATTAGTTACATTTGTTCCTTTCACTTGCATTAATAAGGTTCTGAATAGTGCCAAAAAAATGGTCAGTACAGCATAGTAGTTAAAGAATTCACACTTGGAAGAGTTGGCCTTGGTCTGAATTCTGGCTCTGTACTTGGAGCTGTGTGATCTAGGCCAGGTCATTTAACTTCTCCTTTTCCTTTTTCTTACCTGTAAAATAGAGATAAATGTAGTATCCACCTCAGGGGACTGTTACCAATTATTGGGTTATAAAGTACCCATAAGAACTACTGGTGCATAGTGTGTACTGTACAAATGCTGAAAAAATACGAATTATGACTGAGTAAAAAGTAGGCTTTTCATACTATACTATAAAAGAGTTGATGTTAAATTATCTTTGATTTTATCCTTTTAAAATGAGCATGGAATATACACAGAATGCTGCATTTTTTTTTTCTCTTGGTAGCTAAATTACTCTTCATTATAAAGTTTAAGGCTCAGGACACTCTTTAATGATTTTCTGATTCACTAAGTATTCTACTTTTGAAATACCATTTTCATGTTACTTTTGTGGGACATTTGGGTGTAAGGCTTTGGGTGCCAGCTACAAAGGAGATTTAAAGAATTCTCATCAGGTGAACTTTTTCTGTCCTTTGAATTATAACAAATTTCTTACGGATGTAAAATCTGGTACAAATAAGCCCCAAAATTAAGTCAGGTCCTCAACACATGCCATGCACTAATACAGATAGACTGTACATCTTTCATCAGTTCACCATTGTGTATTGTTGTCACTCTGCCACAAAGAATTCTCTGAAGAATTCTGAAGAAGAGTGCATAGTGACAAAGACTTAAAATGGTAAAATCTCCTTCCTTCAGTGTACTTTCTGGAGTGATAGCCGTACATCCTTAATCTTCTATATAGCCTTTGACTTTACACGTTTCAAACCACATACTCTTGTTTCTTATGTTATAATTTTTGAAATTGATAACTCTTTTAACCTGCTCTTTTTTTTTCTTCATGGCTCTATTGAAACAGCTAAAATTTTGTTGGTAAAACTTGTGAAGTCCTTCCTCAACATTAAAAAAAAAAAATTATTCCACAGGTAGGAAGCAACGTAGCTTTGGACATATTAATCATGAATAATACATTGAAGTTTTTTGCTGGACTTGAGCTGATACTACACATAGGTAGCATATTTCCCCTCTGCATGCATATTGTAGCTCTTAGGATGTATTATGTATAGGGCGTTGTATTTACTCTTTGATAGCCTATGCTCGAATCATGCTGTGGTGAGGTGAAAAAGTCATAGTCATGCTCAAGAATATTGGGGTCTTCATTAAAAAATAGGGCTGGTCCTGTTCCTAACTTTTGCTGGTCTGGAGGTACAACTACAAACAGGTTTCTATACCATATATATAAAGATTTTAAAGTTATAAATTAAGCTAACTTATAATATGTGCTATTGTCTTACTTGAGTGAATATGGCTTCATCATGAATTCCAAGATCAATTAGAATTTAAAATCCTTTGACGAATGGGAGCTGCCAGAGAGAACTTAGACGTATGACCTATGGTTGCTTGCTCATTCCATCAAGCTCTGTCCAATGTTACAGGTGCTTGGTGCCTTGTGTACACACGTGTGCATCCTCTAGTCCCCATAGACCAGCTTCATCTACAGCTGCCTCTTTGAACAATTGTCTTTTTGGATGCTTTTCAGCTTTGCTTTGGTGGCTTAGCTCACCTTCTGGAAGATATAGCTGGCAAGAGACTAGCACAAGCCCTGGAAGCATGCTAAGGCTATTTAGATGGCTAATTCCAGGGTCCCCAAGTCCCCAGAGCTGTGCCTTGCAGGGCCTTTACCTGTGTGGCGTAACATACCACCAGGAGGGTAAGAGCAGACTGCTCATGCATTGGCTTGGAGCAGGAGCCTTGTCTAAGAGGTACTGCTGAGAGTCCAGTGAAGAAATTAATTCTTCATTTACTTGATGATAGCATTGTTTGGGGGTTGGATTTCTGTAATTTCTGTGATCCCAACAGAAAAGATAAACTCTGTTTACTTAAATGCAGTTATTTAAAAAATTGGATTACCAAGGAAATTGAGTGATGCTAATATATATTAGCATATATATATAGCAAACATATATATTATATATAAGCATATATATTAGCATATATATATATATATATATATATATATATGGAAACTTATATCAGGACAGTAAATAAACTTCTGTGGTTTTGCACAATGTAGGTTTTACTTAAAATTTGAATAGCAAAATTCAGCTATTTCCTGTTATCTATAAGTCATTGGACATTTGTAGTAATAAGAATAATAACCAGAAGAATTGAATGACTGTACATTAAATTAGATACACGATTCACTTGTCCCCATGCCTAAACACACAATAAAGTAACTGAAAAATATTTTTTAACTGCCAGTAATTCTGAAATAAAAATAATTTTCCTTCTGGGATTATACCAGAGGAAGAAGCCGCATCATTTTTTTTTTAAACTTTGCTGGAATACACTAACACCACTGTTACCTAATCAGTTGGAGGGAGTATTTACCCAGATCAACTATAGGTTACTGTATTCCACATCAGACTGAAAGTTTTATTACAGGTACAGTTAAGGATTTGATTTTTCTTCACTCATGTTTTATCAAACCACATTTAATGTTTATTTGAAAGCCTATCCCTTGCCAAATAATAAGTTGTTTTATGCTTTACAAATGGCCAAGACAAAATCAACTTAAATCGGGTCAGCCAAGGCTCGACACTATTGTGCTAAGAAGGCAGAACATGTTCCTCAAGCAAAGGCGCGTTGTAGTTTCACCGTTAAAAGCATTTAGAGAGATGGATGAAGCAAAACTCTATGAAATGAGATCCAAAGGCACAGAACCCTTGGTTAAAAAAATATATAATACATACAGACACACACACATGCACATATTGGGTGAGATATTATCATTTCTCCTGTATTGGTTTTGTTGTGCATTTGTGCTTACTGGCTAGAAGTCCTGCTCCTGGCACACAAAGATCTATTGCAAAAAGTGTGCTCTCTCATGCTGCAGGTCTCAGTTTTAAAGAACCACTTGTATAATTCATGGAAATATCACAGCAATCATGGTAGAGCAGGAACCTGAGTCTAAATAGAGTCCTGGCCTCATTTCTGTGGTCAGAGGATCTAATGGGGGAATTTCTTATTTTAGTATTCTCTAATCAGTGCCTCAGTCCACACATGGGCTTCAAGAGAAATTTTGTATTTGGAAGGTAAAACCATCCCTCAAAGAATAAACTCAGCTGTCATTAATTTCACTGACAGTGCAGTGACATTTATACGCACACCTTTCCATCATTGAAAATAAAATAAATTACATGAAGTAATTTCAATTACTTTATCAAACACATTTGCAGGATTTCATGACATTTAAATAATTACACATGGGCTATAGTAAGGAACATGTGTCTGAAATGAGATTCAGTCCTAAGGGAGTAACACAATTTTTTCTCTGAAGGGTTTCTGTACTGAGAATGAAGATAAGTGTTCAATCTTTTTGAATCTTAAGCTCCATTCACATTTCAGATATAGGACAAAAATCATGGATTGTAGTTTTTTTGTTTTTGTTTTATTTTTTTATGCAGGGCCTACCATAATTTATTAGCGGATCACGTGGCAAGCCCTCTGATTGCCAGGTCTTACAAAGGAATGTTTCTTCTATCATCTAAAAGACTGAAGAAATAATAAAAACTATGCATCAGATTTTTGATTATGAGGTCAGAATTGGATACATTTTCTGGGCAATAAAGGTGGTGGGATGTGAGTCTCAGAGTCAGCCTCTGGGAGTATAGGGTCTTCTTAAACCCTTTCCTTCTCTTGAATCGAAGTTGAAAGAGACCCAGGAAGTGTTTTGAAGTGGATGAATTCCATTGGAGGAGGTATTTGGAAAAGGTACAGTGATAGTGGTGATGTGTGGTCCTAAGTTGCTTCTGGTCTTTCTGACCATTAGTAGAAATGGTCATTAGTAGAATGACCATTATGTATTATTTGTCCCAACTCCAGGAGCTGATAATCAGTATATCAGCTCCAAGCTTCAGTCTACACCACCCATCTGAAAGCCTCTTGTTGGACTACTTAGACTCTTTTCCACTAGTGAGTGTTTGCTTAGGATGTTCTTTATCTAAACTACAATTCTTTAAACCGCCTCCAAAAATAGACCCTTGTAGACACTAACAGAGCCCCCAATTTCAAGCAAATGGTTTAAGATTATCAGTAAGAAGAAATGAAATAATGATGTTTTATAGAGAATTAGTGTTAAATGAAATGCTCAGTTGGAGTATCTAAGTAATGGTGAGTGAAGCAAGTTTGTAAGGACAACTTTAGGACACCACTTGGGTAATCCTTCATGAAAGGTTGCATTATGCATGGGCTTTCGATTCAAGACAGGTCAAAATCCAAGCTCCTTCATTCACTAGTTTTTATGTAAATTAAGAAAAGTGCTTTCTTTGAACCTCAATTTCCTTCAAAGTAGAATGAGGCTAATGTCACCTATCAGAATGTTTGTGAGTTTTGCAAATAACACATGCAAAACTACTGTGTTTATGTGAGCATTAAATAAATTGTATCCTCAGTTAAAAAAAAATGCAAGTAAGGTACAACTCAAAGAAGAGGTGAGCATTTCTAGTGAAAAACCCAGATAGCTGTTACATTTGGGAAATCACGGTAAAGATAGGAATGCTAAGATTTGGGAGAGAGGTACTGTGAGCAAGTAGGTAAAGATGTAGACCTGAAACACAAACTAGTGTTCAGATCCTACTTCTACCACTTAACAGCTGTGTTTTATTAGACAAATGGCTTAAGTTCTTTTGATTTCAGTTTTCTCACCTGTAAAATGGGAATTATAATAATCATATCTACCTGATAGGGGTTGAATGAATGGATATTTGTAAATCTAAGTCCTAGCACATAGAAAACATGAAGTAAACATTAGTTTTCGTTATGATTACTTGGACTCCTGTGCACCATTTTGATACCTTTTCTTTTTGCTGTTTCCAATAGAGTGAAAGGGAAGATTGGTGATAGATTTTTTAATACTTGCAAGACTGTTGATTTCTAGTTTGGATGTAAAAATATCACAAGAGACCATAAGTCTCAAATTTACAATTAAGCCAGAAAAGCTATAAAAATCACAGCTAAAAAAAAAGTCATAAAGCCAAGCTCATAAAGAAGTGAAAACAAACAAAACACCAGAGTGCTTGGGAGATGTTTACTGGATAGAAGAGACTTTCCACTGCTCTCCTCATGGGGAAACGCTTGCCACAGATAAGGGGGAAAAACCACCTGACGTGCTAACAAATGGGTAATAGCTGTGTATGGACTCTTGTAATAGACTGGAACTACAAGGGACCCCAGCCATAGAGCAAGTCTCTCCTTACCACCACTTGGAGAATAATATGTTGAAAATGTACAGTAGCATTAAAAAGTGAAGTAAAAAAATAAATCTAATGAAAGCAAAGATGTCCATGGTGAAAACTACAAAACATTACTGAGAGAAATTAAAAAGGACCTAAAAAGTGGATCTAGCATTCTGTTTGTTGAGAAAACAGAATGTCGTAATGTACTTCCTAAATTGATAGATACATTCAATCTAATCTTTATCAAAATGTCAATGGCTGGTGTAAAGAAGTAGACAAGATTGTTCTAGATGATATGGAGAAGGCAAAGAAAGTAGGAGAGCAAAACTGTCTTGACAAGGAATGAAGTTGGGGGACTTAAACAAGCTTATTTCAGAATTTACAAGTGTACAGCAATCAAGGCAGTGTGGTGTTGGCTTAACCATAGACAAAATTATGAAATAGAGTCTAGAAACAGATCCAAACGTATTTGGTGAACTGTTTTTTCACAAAAGGGCCAAAGTTACTCTCTGGGGAAAGACTTTTCCATAAATGTTACTGGAACGACTTGGTATTTATATGGAAGAAAATAGAGTTGACTCTGACCTCATGCCATAAACAAAAAGGAATTCCAGATGGATCACAGATCCAAATGTAAAACTAGATTCAAAAAGTTCTGGAAGAAAACAGAAAAAAAAAAAAACACATTGTCATTACCCCAGGTTAGGCAAAGCTATCCTATATAGGAAAGAAAAATAAATTGAGCATGCTTAAAATTCTTTCTTTTGTGAAGTATCTGCTCAACTCTATGACACATGTTTCACTGGAGTTATTTGTGTTTTTATAGTTGATTGGTATGAATTCCTTATATAGTCTTTTGTCAAATACTCTGTAAATTTTATTTTCCAGTTTTTGGTTTATTTATTCATTTTTAATGGAGTCTCTTAATGAGCAGAATTATTATAAAGAACACAAAATATTTTTGTAACGAACACAGATAATTATTTGCTCTATTGGTTTGTTAGCAGAACAGAACCTTCCCTTGTACCAGATCCTTTTGTCCTGACATATGTCACACTGCCTAAGCTCAGCCATCCTGAACTGTGTCTCTAATCCCCAGTGTATTTTAATTTCCAGTGCAGCTGATCTCCTACATCTGAATTGACTAACGTTTCTGCTCTCTTTGTTGTAAATGGAACAAATACTACTACAACAACACAACATTTTATGCATCTTAGATTTTCAGCAGAAAGCAATTCTTTGCAATGCAACCCATCATGTTTTTATTATTTGGCACCCTTTTCTGCCAGCATGTGACGAGGGTATATGTGGGGGAGTTGAGGAGGTAGAAAGTTAGTGTGTACTGAGCTTCAGTTGGCAGGGATGGAGGATATTGTAGACCCTGAATAAGGAAAAGCTGAATATAATGAAATTATTTATCTAATTGAACATGATAAGTTCTGAGTCTGTGAATGTTCTATCATGGATTGATGAATAAATTTATGTACTCCTCTAACTGGGAAACAGTTTCCTGCTGCATTATAAAGAGGGGTAAGATCTGCTTTCAAAACAGGTGCATCCTTTGCAGTCAGCTTGTTTTAAGAGCATGTAATTATTCTAATGCTCTGGAAGACTTTTTATTACTCTCTTGTTACAATTCTGCCGAAAGCTGGTCCAGAGTGACCACTTTGGAGGCGCCTTGGTAAGTTTTTTTATGCCACTGTCACTCCAGTTGAACTTTGAGCCTGATGAAAAGATCTTCTCCCTCTCCCGGTTTTGCTGAGAAGCGTCTAAATGTGCTGTGTTCATTTCAATCAGATTACCTTGGAATTCAAGTTACACACCACTTTTAGCAAGTTTTTTCTTGGTAGAATTTTTGAGGAAAAAAGCATAATTCTGATTCTATTTTTGGACTGAGTTCCTTCATTGATTTAGGATGCATCAGTTAGATATTTGTAGCCACATCTATCCTGAGGGAGAATTCCTGGTCTGGGAGAATGTTCTGCCCTGGGATGATCATGGTGCTGGGTCAGAAAACATGACAGATGCCACCTTTTTTTTTTCTTTAACTTTTTTCTTCACTTTACCCCCAAAGGGGGTTTCTTTCCCCTTCTTTGAGGGCCTGATGATCAGCTCTGGATGTGGTAGGTAAGGTATGGGCATCAGTGGCATTTTTCCTAATTCATCTAAGTGATGTTGGGAGGGCTTTCATATATAAAATGTGTGTGTGTATGGGTGTGTACTTAGGCATTTTAAAGTGTGTATATGCATAAACATATAAACAACATACATACACATACACACATTATATTTAGCTGTTTGACTAGGTAAGAGTTACTCTTCACCATTAATTGGCCAGTTCATACAGCACTTTGTGGAGAACAAATGAGCAGGCTCAACCAAATTTGAAATGTGCATAACATTTGCCAAGCAATTTCACCTGAAAATCTATTCTACAGAAATCTTCGCACATTCTTTTTAAAAAATTTTTTTTTAATGTTTATTTATTTTTGAGAGCGAGAGCATGAACAAGGGAGGAGCAGAGAGAGAGAGAGACGAAGCAGGCTCCAGGCTCTGGCTGTCATCACAGAGCCCGATGTGGGGCTCAAACCCGCAAACCATGAGATCATAACCTGAGCTGAAGTCAGATGCTTAACCAACTGAGCCACCCAGGTGCCCCTATCTTTGCACATTCTTAGACATGTAACCATTGCAAACTTCTTATAATACCAAAAATTTGAAAGC